>NC_092751.1:7628252-8364249 GCF_047496795.1 Chiloscyllium punctatum | reverse complement strand
TCCCCCTCTCTCTGCTCCCCACTCTCTCCATCCCGCCACTCTCTGAACTCCTCTCTCACCCCCACTCTGTACTCCTCCTCTCTGTCCCCCACTCTCTGCCCCCTCTCTCTGTCCCCCTCTCTCTGTCCCCCCCCTCTCTCTCTCTGTCCCCCTCTATCTCGCCCTCTCTCTGTCCCCCTCTCTCTGTCCCCCTGTCTCTGCCTCCCTCCCCCTGCCCCCCTCTCTCTATCCCCCCACTCTCTGTCCCCCCCTCTCTGTCCCCCTCTCTCTTTCCCCCCTCTCTCTCTGTTCCCTCTCTCTCTGTCCCCCACTCTCTCCATCCCCCCACTCTCTGACCTCCTCTCTCACCCCCACTCTGTACCCCTCTCTCTGTCCCCCACTCTCTGCCCCCCCCTCTCTGTACCCCACTCTATCACCCCTCTCTCTCACGCCCTCTACCTGCGACTTTTTCTGTACCCCTCTCTGTGATCCCCTCTACCTCCCCCTCTCTCTGTCCCCCCCTCTCTGTCACCCTGTCTCTGTCCCCCTCTCTCTCTCTATTCCCCTCTCACTCTCTGTCCCCCTTTCTCTGTCCCCCTCTCTCTGTGCCCCCTCTCTCTGTCCCCCCCTCTCTCTGTCCCCCCCTCTCTCTGTCCCCCTCTCTCTGTCGCCCTCTCTCTGTCCCCCTCTCTCTGTCCCTCTCTCACTGTCCCCCTCTCTCGCGCCACCTCTATCTCCCCCACTCTCTGTCCTCTCTCTCTGTCACCCTCTCTCTGCCCTCCTCTCTCTGTCCCCCCCTCTGTCCTGCCACTATCTATCCACCCTCTCTGCCCCCTCTCTCTGACAACCCCTTCCTCTCTCTGTCCTCCTCTCTCTATCACCCCTCTCTCTCTCCCCCACTCTCTGTCCCCCTCTCTCTGCCCCCTTTCCCTGTCCCCTCTCTCTCTCACCCCTCTCTTTATCCCCCTCTCTCTGTCCCACCTCTCTCTCTGTCACCCCCTTTTATGTCTCCCCCCTCTCTCTGCCCCCCCTCTGTCCTCCCACTCTCTGTCCCCCTCTCTCTGCCCCCTCTCTCTCTGTCCTCCAACTCTCTGTCCCCCTCTCTCTGTCCACATCTCTCTATCCTCCCTCTCTTTCCTCCCCCTCTCTCTGTCCCCCTCTCTCTGTCCGCCTCTCTCTGCCCACCTCTCTCTGCCCCCTCTCTCTGTCCCTCTCTTTCTGTCCCCCTCTCTCTGTCCCCCACCCTCACTGTCCCCCTCTCTCTGTCCCCCACTTTCTCTGTCCCCTCTCTCTCTGTCCCCCCCATCCCCCCACTATATGACCCCCTCTCTCACCTCCACTCTGTATCCCTTTCTCTGACGCCCATTCTCTGTCCCCCACTCTCTGTCCCCCTCTATCCCCCCTCTCTCTGACCCCCTCTACCTCCGCCTTTTCTGTCCCCCCTCTCTCTGACCCCCTCTATCTCCCCTTATCTCTGCCCCCCTTTCTCTGTGCCCCTCTCTCTGTCCCCCTCTCTCTGTCCCCCCTCTCTCTGTCCCCCCCCTCTCTGTCCCCCCCTCTCTCTGTCCCCCTCTCTCTCTCTGACCCCCTCACTCTGTCCCACTCTCTCTGCCCCGATCTCTCTCTGCCTATGTCTCTCTGTCCCCCTCTATCTCCCCACTCTCTGTGCCCCACTCTCTGTGCCATCTCTCTGACCCCCTCTACCTCCCACTTTTTTCTGTCCCCATCTCTGACCCCCTCTATCTCCCCCATTCCCTGTGCCCCTCTCTCTCTTCCCCCTCTCTCACACCCCCTCTACTTCCCCTCTCTCTATCCCCCCTCTCTCTGTCCCCCTCTCTCTGTCCCCCCTCTCTCTGTCCCCCCTCTCTCTGTCCCCCCTCTCTCTCTGTCCCCCTCTCTCTCTTCCCCCTCTCTCTCTGTCCCCCCCTCTCTGTCCCCCCTCTCTCTGTCCCCCCCTCTCTGTCCCCCCCACTCTGTCCCCCCCTCTCTCTGTCCCCCCTCTCTCTGTCCCCCCTCTCTCTCTGTCCCCCTTTCTCTCTTCCCCCTCTCTCTCTGTCCCCCCCCTCTCTGTCCCCCCTCTCTCTGTCCCTCCCTCTCTGTCCCCCCTCTCTCTGTCCCCCCTCTCTCTGTCCTTCTCTCTCTGTCCCCCTCTCTCTCTGTCCCCCCTCTCTCTGTCCCCCTCTCTCTCTGTCTCCCCTCTCTCTGTCCCCCTCTCTCTCTGTCCCCCTCTCTCTGTCCCCCTCTCTCTCTGTCCCCCTCTCTCTCTGTCCCCCTCTCTCTGTCCCCCCTCTCTCTGCCCCCTCTCTCTCTTTCCCCCTCTCTCTCTGTCCCCCTCTCTCTCTGTTCCCCCCTCTCTCTGTACCCCTCTCTCTCTGTCCCCCTCTCTCTCTCTGTACCCCTCTCTCTCAGTCCCCCTCTCTCTGTGCCCCCTCTCTCTGTCCCCCTCTCTCTCTGTCCACCCTCTCTCTGTCCGCCTCTCTCTCTTCCCCCTCTCTCTCTGTCCCCCCTCTCTCTGTCCACCTCTCTCTGTCCCCCTCTCTCTCTGTCCACCCTCTCTCTGTCCGCCTCTCTCTCTTCCCCCTCTCTCTCTGTCCCCCCTCTCTCTGTCCCCCTCTCGCTCTGTCCCCCTCTCTCTGTCCCCCCCCTCTCTCTGTCCCCCCTCTCTCTGTCCCCCTCTCTCTGTCCCCCTCTCTCTGTCCCCCTCTCTCTCTGTCCCCCCCCTCTCTGTCCCCCCTCTCTCTGTCCCCCCTCTCTCTGTCCCCCTCTCTCTCTGCCCCCCCTCTCTCTGTCCCCCCTCTCTCTGCCCCCTCTCTCTCTGTTCCCCTCTCTCTGTCCCCCTTTCTCTCTGTCCCCCCCTCTCTGTCCCCCCTCTCTCTGTCCCCTCTCTCTGTCCCCCTCTCTCTCTGTCACCCGCCTCTCTGTCCCCCCTCTCTCTGTCCCCCTCTCTCTGTCCCCCTCTCTCTCTGTCCCCCCTCTCTCTGTCCCCCTCTCTCTGTCCGCCTCTCTCTCTTCCCCCTCTCTCTGTCCCCCTCTCTCTGTCCCCCTCTCTCTGTCCCACTCTCTCTGTCCGCCTCTCTCTCTGTCCCCCTCTCTCTCTGTCCCCCCTCTCTCTGTCCCCCTCTCTCTGTCCCCCCTCTCTCTCTGTCCCCCCTCTCTCTGTACCCCCCCTCTCTGTCCCTCCTCTGTCTGTCCCCCCTCTCTCTGTCCCCCCCTCTCTCTGTCCCCCTCTCTCTGTCCCCCCTCTCTCTCTGTCCCCCTCTCTCTCTGTTCCCCTCTCTCTTTCCCCCCTCTCTCTGTTCCCCTCTCTCTCTGTTCCCCTCTCTCTTTCCCCCTCTCTCTGTCCCCCCTCTCTCTCTGTCCCCCCTCTCTCTGTCCCCCCCTATCTCTGTCCCCCCTCTCTCTGTCTCCCCCCTCTCTGTCCCCCTCTCTCTCTGTCCCCTCTCTCTCTGTTCCCCCTCTCTCTCTGTCCCCCCTCTCTCTCTTCACCCTCTCTCTCCGCCCCCCTCTCTCTCTCTTCCCCTCTCTCTCTGTCCCCCATCTCTCTCACTTCCCCCTCTCTCTCTGTCCCCCCCTCTCTCTCTCTTCCCCCTCTCTCTCTGCCCCCCTCTCTCTCTCTTCCCCCTCTCTCTCTGTCCACCCTCTCTCTGTCCCCCTCTCTCTCTGTCCCCCCACTCTCTGTCCCCTCCTCTCTCTGTCCCCCCTCTATCTGTCCCCCTCTCTCTGTTCCCCTCTCTCTCTCCCCCTCTCTCTGTCCCCCCTCTCTCTGTCCCCCCTCTCTCTCTCTTCTCCCTCTCTCTCTGTCCCCCCTCTCTCTGCCCCCCCCTCTCTGTCCCCCCCACTCTCTGTCCACCTCTCTCTGTCCCCCCTCTCTCTGTCCCCCTCTCTCTCTGTCCCCCTCTCTCTCTGTCCCCCTCTCTCTCTGTTCTCCCTCTCTCTCTGTCCCCCCCTCTCTCTCTCTTCCCCCTCTCTCTCTGTCCCCCCTCTCTCTGTCCCCCCTCTCTCTGTCCCCCTCTCTCTCTGTCCCCCCCTCTCTCTGTCCCCCTCTCTCTCTGTCCCTCTCTCTCTGTCCCCCTCTCTCTCTGTCCCCCCCCTCTCTCTGTCCCCCTCTCAATCTGTCCCCCTCTCTCTGTCCCCCTCTCTCTCTGTCCCCCCTCTCTCTGTCCCCCCTCTCTCTGTCCCCCTCTCTCTCTGTCCCCCTCTCTCTCTGTCCCTCTCTCTCTGTCCCCCTCTCTCTCTGTCCCCCCCTCTCTCTGTCCCCCTCTCAATCTGTCCCCCTCTCTCTGTCCCCCTCTCTCTCTGTCCCCCCTCTCTCTGTCCCCCCTCTCTCTGTCCCCCCTCTCTCTCTGTCCCCCTCTCTCTCTGTCCCCCCCTCTCTCTGTCCCCCCTCTCTCTGTCCCCCTCTCTCTGTCCCCCTCTCTCGGTCCCCCTCTCTCTCTGTCCCCCCCTCTCTCTGTCCCCCCTCTCTCTGTCCCCCTCTCTCTGTCCCCCTCTCTCGGTCCCCCTCTCTCTCTGTCCCCCCCTCTCTCTTTCCCTTCTCTCTGTCCCCCTCTCTCTCTGTCCCCCTCTCTCTCTGTCCCCCCCTCTCTCTGTCCCCCCTCTCTCTGTCCCCCTCTCTCTGTCCCCGTCTCTCTCTGTCCCCCTCTCTCTCTGTCCCCCCCTCTCTCTGTCCCCCCTCTCTCTGTCCCCCTCTCTCTGTCCCCCCTCTCTCGGTCCCCCTCTCTCTCTGTCCCCCTCTCTCTGTCCCCCTCTCTCTGTCCCCCTCTCTCTCTGCCCCCCCTCTCTGTCCCCCCTCTCTCTGTCCCCCCTCTCTCGCCCCCTCTCTCTCTGTTCCCCTCTCTCTGTCCCCCTCTCTCTGTCCCCCTCTCTCTGTCCCCCTCTCTCTCTGCCCCCCCCTCTCTGTCCCCCCTCTCTCTGTCCACCTCTCTCTGCCCCCCTCTCTCTCTGTTCCCCTCTCTCTGTCCCCCTCTCTCTCTGTCCCCCCTCTCTCTGTCCCCCCTCTCTCTGTCCCCCTCTCTCTCTGTCCCCCTCTCTCTCTGTCCCCCCCCTCTCTCTGTCCCCCCTCTCTCTGTCCCCCTCTCTCTGTCCCCCCTCTCTCTGTCCCCCTCTCTCTGTCCGCCACTCTCTCTTCCCCCTCTCTCTGTCCCCCTCTCTCTGTCCCCCTCTCTCTGTCCCCCTCTCTCTGTCCGCCTCTCTCTCTGTCCCCCTCTCTCTCTGCCCCCCTCTATCTCTCTTCCCCCTCTCTCTCTGTCCCCCTCTCTCTGTCCCCCTCTCTCTCTGTCCCCCCTCTCTCTGTCACCCCCTCTCTCTCTCTTCCCCCCTCTCTCTGTCCCCCCTCTCTCTGTCCCCCCTCTCTCTGTCCACCCCTCTCTCTGTCCCGCTCTCTCTGTCCCCCCTCTCTCTGTCCCCCTCTCTCTGTCCCCCTCTCTCGGTCCCCCTCTCTCTCTGTCCCTCTCTCTCTGTCCCCCTCTCTCTCTGTCCCCCTCTCTCTCTGTCCCCCTCTCTCTGTCCCCCCTCTCTCTCTGTCCCCCTCTCTCTGTCCCCCTCTCTCTGTCCCCCCTCTCTCTGTCCCCCTCTCTCTGTCCCCCTCTCTCTGTCCCCCCCCTCTCTGTCCCCCCTCTGTCTGTCCTCCTCTCTCTGTTCCCCTCTGTCTCAGTCCCCCTCTCTCTCTGTCCCCCCCCTCTCTCTGTCCCCCCTCTCTCTGTCCCCCTCTCTCTCTGTTCCCCTCTCTCTCTGTCCCCCCTCTCTCTGTCCTCCTCTCTCTGCCCCTCTCTCTGCTCCCCTCCCTCCCACCTGCCTCTCTCTTTCTCCCTCTCTCTGTTCCCACCTCTCTCTGTCCCCCTCTCTCTGTCCCCCCTCTCTCTGTCCCCCCTCTCTCTGTCCCCCTCTCTCTGTCCCCCTCTCTCTCTGTTCCCCTCTCTCTCTGTCCCCCCCTCTGTCTGTCCTCCTCTCTCTGCCCCTCTCTCTCTGCTCCCCTCCCTCCCACCTGCCTCTCTCTTTCTCCCTCTCTCTGTTCCCCCCTCTCTCTGTCCCCCTCTCTCTCTGTCCCCCCTCTCTCTCTGTCCCCCCCTCTCTCTGTTCCCCTCTCTCTCTGTCCCCCCTCTGTCTGTCCTCCTCTCTCTGCCCCTCTCTCTCTGCTCCCCTCCCTCCCACCTGCCTCTCTCTATCTCCCTCTCTCTGTCCCCCTCTCTCTCTGTCCCCCCTCTCTCTGTCCCCCCTCTCTCTGTCACCCCTCTCTCTGTACCCCTCTCTCTGTTCCCCTCTCTCTCTGTCCCCCTCTCTCTCTGTTCCCCTCTCTCTCTGCCCCCCTCTGTCTGTCCTCCTCTCTCTGCCGCTCTCTCTCTGCTCCCCTCCCTCCCACCTGCCTCTCTCTTTCTCCCTCTCTCTGTTCCCCCCCCTCTCTGTCCCCCCTCTCTCTGTCCCCCCTCTCTCTGTCCCCCCTCTCTCTCTGCCCCCCCTCTCTCTGTCCCCCCTCTCTCTGCCCCCTCTCTCTCTGTTCACCTCTCTCTGTCCCCCTTTCTCCTCTGTTCCCCCCCCCCCCCTCTCTGTCCCCCCTCTCTCTGTCCCCCTCTCTCTGTCCCCCTCTCTCTGTCCCCTCTCTCTCTGTCCCCCCGCCTCTCTGTCCCCCCTCTCTCTGTCCCCCTCTCTCTGTCCCCCTCTCTCTCTGTCCCCCCTCTCTCTGTCCCCCTCTCTCTGTCCGCCTCTCTCTCTTCCCCCTCTCTCTGTCCCCCTCTCTCTGTCCCCCTCTCTCTGTCCCCCTCTCTCTGTCCGCCTCTCTCTCTGTCCCCCTCTCTCTCTGTCCCCCCTCTCTCTGTCCCCCTCTCTCTGTCCCCCCTCTCTCTCTGTCCCCCCTCTCTCTGTACCCCCCCTCTCTGTCCCTTCATTTCTCTGTCCCCCCTCTCTCTGTCCCCCCCTCTCTCTGTCCCCCTCTCTCTGTCCCCCCTCTCTCTCTGTCCCCCTCTCTCTCTGTTCCCCTCTCTCTTTCCCCCCTCTCTCTGTTCCCCTCTGTCTCTGTTCCCCTCTCTCTTTCCCCCCTCTCTCTGTCCCCCTCTCTCTCTGTCCCCCCTCTCTCTGTCCCCCCTATCTCTGTCCCCCCTCTCTCTGTCTCCCCCCTCTCTGTCCCCCTCTCTCTCTGTCCCCCTCTCTCTCTGTTCCCCCTCTCTCTCTGTCCCCCCTCTCTCTCTTCACCCTCTCTCTCCGCCCCCCTCTCTCTCTCTTCCCCCTCTCTCTCTGTCCCCCATCTCTCTCTCTTCCCCCTCTCTCTCTGTCCCCCCTCTCTCTCTCTTCCCCCTCTCTCTCTGCCCCCCTCTCTCTCTCTTCCCCCTCTCTCTCTGTCCACCCTCTCTCTGTCCCCCTCTCTCTCTGTCCCCCCACTCTCTGTCCCTCCTCTCTCTGTCCCCCCTCTATCTGTCCCCCTCTCTCTGTTCCCCTCTCTCTCTCCCCCTCTCTCTGTCCCCCCTCTCTCTGTCCCCCCTCTCTCTCTCTTCTCCCTCTCTCTCTGTCCCCCCTCTCTCTGCCCCCCCCCTCTCTGTCCCCCCACTCTCTGTCCCCCTCTCTCTGTCCCCCTCTCTCTGTCCCCACCCTCTCTCTGTCCCCCTCTCTCTCTGTCCCCCTCTCTCTCTGTTCTCCCTCTCTCTCTGTCCCCCCCTCTCTCTCTCTTCCCCCTCTCTCTCTGTCCCCCCCTCTCTCTGTCCCCCCTCTCTCTGTCCCCCTCTCTCTCTGTCCCCCCTCTCTCTGTCCCCCTCTCTCTCTGTCCCTCTCTCTCTGTCCCCCTCTCTCTCTGTCCCCCCCTCTCTCTGTCCCCCCTCTCAATCTGTCCCCCTCTCTCTGTCCCCCTCTCTCTCTGTCCCCCCTCTCTCTGTCCCCCCTCTCTCTGTCCCCCTCTCTCTCTGTCCCCCTCTCTCTCTGTCCCTCTCTCTCTGTCCCCCCTCTCTCTCTGTCCCCCCCCTCTCTCTGTCCCCCTCTCAATCTGTCCCCCTCTCTCTGTCCCCCTCTCTCTCTGTCCCCCCTCTCTCTGTCCCCCCTCTCTCTGTCCCCCTCTCTCTCTGTCCCCCTCTCTCTCTGTCCCCCCCCTCTCTCTGTCCCCCCCTCTCTCTGTCCCCCTCTCTCTGTCCCCCTCTCTCGGTCCCCCTCTCTCTCTGTCCCCCCTCTCTCTGTCCCCCCTCTCTCTGTCCCCCTCTCTCTGTCCCCCTCTCTCGGTCCCCCTCTCTCTCTGTCCCCCCTCTCTCTGTCCCCCCTCTCTCTGTCCCCCTCTCTCTCTGTCCCCCTCTCTCTCTGTCCCCCCCTCTCTCTGTCCCCCCTCTCTCTGTCCCCCTCTCTCTGTCCCCGTCTCTCTCTGTCCCCCTCTCTCTCTGTCCCCCCCTCTCTCTGTCCCCCCTCTCTCTGTCCCCCTCTCTCTGTCCCCCTCTCTCGGTCCCCCTCTCTCTCTGTCCCCCTCTCTCTGTCCCCCTCTCTCTGTCCCCCTCTCTCTCTGCCCCCCCTCTCTGTCCCCCCCTCTCTCTGTCCCCCCTCTCTCTGCCCCCTCTCTCTCTGTTCCCCTCTCTCTGTCCCCCTCTCTCTGTCCCCCCTCTCTCTGTCCCCCTCTCTCCTCTGCCCCCCCTCTCTGTCCCCCCTCTCTCTGTCCCCCCTCTCTCTGCCCCCTCTCTCTCTGTTCCCCTCTCTCTGTCCCCCTCTCTCTCTGTCCCCCCTCTCTCTGTCCCCCCTCTCTCTGTCCCCCTCTCTCTCTGTCCCCCTCTCTCTCTGTCCCCCCCTCTCTCTGTCCCCCCTCTCTCTGTCCCCCCTCTCTCTGTCCCCCCTCTCTCTGTCCCCCTCTCTCTGTCCGCCACTCTCTCTTCCCCCTCTCTCTGTCCCCCTCTCTCTGTCCCCCTCTCTCTGTCCCCCCTCTCTCTGTCCGCCTCTCTCTCTGTCCCCCTCTCTCTCTGCCCCCCCTCTATCTCTCTTCCCCCCTCTCTCTCTGTCCCCCTCTCTCTGTCCCCCTCTCTCTCTGTCCCCCCCTCTCTCTGTCCCCCCCTCTCTATCTCTTCCCCCCCTCTCTCTGTCCCCCCTCTCTCTGTCCCCCCTCTCTCTGTCCACCCCTCTCTCTGTCCCGCTCTCTCTGTCCCCCTCTCTCTGTCCCCCTCTCTCTGTCCCCCTCTCTCGGTCCCCCTCTCTCTCTGTCCCTCTCTCTCGTTCTTCCCCCCTCTCTCTCTGTCCCCCTCTCTCTCTGTCCCCCTCTCTCTGTCCCCCTCTCTCTCTGTCCCCCTCTCTCTGTCCCCCTCTCTCTGTCCCCCCTCTCTCTGTCCCCCTCTCTCTGTCCCCCTCTCTCTGTCCCCCCCCTCTCTGTCCCCCCCTCTGTCTGTCCTCCTCTCTCTGTTCCCCTCTCTCTCAGTCCCCCTCTCTCTCTGTCCCCCCCTCTCTCTGTCCCCCCTCTCTCTGTCCCCCTCTCTCTCTGTTCCCCTCTCTCTCTGTCCCCCTCTCTCTGTCCTCCTCTCTCTGCCCCTCTCTCTGCTCCCCTCCCTCCCACCTGCCTCTCTCTTTCTCCCTCTCTCTGTTCCCACCCTCTCTCTGTCCCCCTCTCTCTGTCCCCCTCTCTCTGCCCCCCCCTCTCTCTGTCCCCCTCTCTCTGTCGCCCTCTCTCTCTGTTCCCCTCTCTCTCTGTCCCCCCTCTGTCTGTCCTCCTCTCTCTGCCCCTCTCTCTCTGCTCCCCTCCCTCCCACCTGCCTCTCTCTTTCTCCCTCTCTCTGTTCCCCCCTCTCTCTGTCCCCCTCTCTCTCTGTCCCCCTCTCTCTCTGTCCCCCTCTCTCTCTGTTCCCCTCTCTCTCTGTCCCCCCTCTGTCTGTCCTCCTCTCTCTGCCCCTCTCTCTCTGCTCCCTTCCCTCCCACCTGCCTCTCTCTATCTCCCTCTCTCTGTCCCCCTCTCTCTCTGTCCCCCCTCTCTCTGTCCCCCTCTCTCTCTGTCACCCCCTCTCTCTGTACCCCTCTCTCTGTTCCCCCTCTCTCTCTGTCCCCCCTCTCTCTCTGTTCCCCTCTCTCTCTGCCCCCCTCTGTCTGTCCTCCTCTCTCTGCCGCTCTCTCTCTGCTCCCCTCCCTCCCACCTGCCTCTCTCTTTCTCCCTCTCTCTGTTCCCCCCTCTCTCTGTCCCCCTCTCTCTGCCCCCCCCTCTCTCTGTCCCCCTCTCTCTGTTCCCCCCTCTCTCTGTTCCCCTCTCTCTCTGTGTCCCCTCTGTCTGTCCTCCTCTCTCTGCCCCACTCTCTCTGCTCCCCTCCCTCCCACCTGCCTCTCTCTTTCTCCCTCTCTCTGTCCCCCACTCTCTGTCCGCCTCTCTCTGTCCCCCTCTCTCTCTGCCCCCCTCTCTCTCTCTTCCCCCTCTCTCTCTGTCCCCCCTCTCTCTGTCCCCCTCTCTCTGTTCCCCCCTCTCTCTGTCCCCCTCTCTCTGCCCCCCCTCTCTCTGTCCCCCCTCTCTCTGCCCCCCCTCTCTCTGTCCCCCTCTCTCTGTTCCCCCCTCTCTCTGTTCCCCTCTCTCTCTGTCCCCCCTCTGTCTGTCCTCCTCTCTCTGCCCCACTCTCTCTGCTCCCCTCCCTCCCACCTGCCTCTCTCTTTCTCCCTCTCTCTGTCCCCCTCTCTCTGTCCGCCTCTCTCTGTCCCCCTCTCTCTCTGTCCCCCCTCTCTCTGTCCCCCCCCTCTCTCTCTCTTCCCCCCCTCTCTCTGTCCCCTCTCTCTCTGTCCCCCCTCTCTCTGTCCCCCCCTCTCTCTGTCCCCCTTTCTCTGTCCCCCTCTCTCTGTCCCCCTCTCTCTGTCCCCCTCTCTCTGTCACCCCCTCTCTCTCATCTTCCCCCCCTCTCTCTCTGTCCCCCCTCTCTCTGCCCCCCCTCTCTCTGTCCACCCTCTCTCTGTCCCCCTCTCTCTGTCCCCCCTCTCTCTGTCCCCCCTCTCTCTGTCCCCCTCTCTCTGTCCCCCCTCTCTCTGTCCCCCTCTCTCTGTCCCCCCTCTCTCTCTGTCCCCCTCTCTCTCTGTCCCCCTCTCTCTCTGTTCTCCCTCTCTCTCTGTCCCCCTCTCTCTGTCCCGCTCTCTCTCTGTCACTCTCTCTCTGTCCCCCCTCTCTCTGTCCCCCCTCTCTCTCTGTCCGCCTCTCTCTCTGTCCCCCTCTCTCGGTCCCCCCTCTCTCTCTGTCCCCCTCTCTCTGTCCCCCTCTCTCTCTGTCCCACCTCTCTCTGTCCCCCCCCCTCTCTCTGTCACTCTCTCTCTGTCCCCCCTCTCTCTGTCCCCCTCTCTCTCTGTCCGCCTCTCTCTCTGTCCCCCTCTCTCGGTCCCCCTCTCTCTCTGTCCCCCTCTCTCTCTGTCCCCCTCTCTCTGTCCCCCTCTCTCTCTGTCCCCCTCTCTCTCTGTCCCCCTCTCTCTGTCCCCCTCTCTTTCTGTCCCCTCTCTCTGTCCCCCTCTCTCTGTCCCCCCTCTCTCTGTCCCACTCTCTCTGTCCCCCTCTCTCTGTCCCCCCCCTCTCTGTCCCCCCTCTGTCTGTCCTCCTCTCTCTGTTCCCCTCTCTCTCTGTCCCCCTCTCTCTCTGTCCCCCCCCCTCTCTGTCCCCCCTCTCTCTGACCCCCTCTCTCTCTGTCCCCCTCTCTCTCTGTCCCCCTCTCTCTCTGTCCCCCCTCTCTCTGTCCCCCTCTCTCTGTCCCCCTCTCTCTCTGTCCCCCCTCTGTCTGTCCTCCTCTCTCTGCCCCTCTCTCTCTGCTCCCATCCCTCCCACCTGCCTCTCTCTTTCTCCCTCTCTCTGTTCCCCTCTCTCTCTGTCCCCCTCTCTCTGTCCCCCTCTCTCTGTCCCCCCCTCTCTCTGTCCCCCTCTCTCTGTCCCCCTCTCTCTCTGTTCCCCTCTCTCTCTGTCCCCCCTCTGTCTGTCCTCCTCTCTCTGCCCCTCTCTCTCTGCTCCCCTCCCTCCCACCTGCCTCTCTCTTTCTCCCTCTCTCTGTTCCCCCCTCTCTCTGTCCCCCTCTCTCTCTGTCCCCCTCTCTCTCTGTCCCCCTCTCTCTCTGTTCCCCTCTCTCTCTGTCCCCCCTCTGTCTGTCCTCCTCTCTCTGCCCCTCTCTCTCTGCTCCCCTCCCTCCCACCTGCCTCTCTCTTTCTCCCTCTCTCTGTGCCCCTCTCTCTCTGTCCCCCCCTCTCTCTGTCCCCCTCTCTCTCTGTCCCCCCCTCTCTCTGTCCCCCTCTCTCTGTTCCCCTCTCTCTCTGTCCCCCTCTCTCTCTGGTCCCCTCTCTCTCTGCCCCCCTCTGTCTGTCCTCCTCTCTCTGCCCCTCTCTCTCTGCTCCCCTCCCTCCCACCTGCCTCTCTCTTTCTCCCTCTCTCTGTTCCCCCCTCTCTCTGTTCCCCCCTCTCTCTGCCCCCCCTCTCTCTGTCCCCCCTCTCTCTCTGTCCCCCCCTCTCTCTGTCCCCCCTCTCTCTCTGTCCCCCCCTCTCTGTCCCCCCCTCTCTTTCCCCCCCCTCTCTGTCCCCCTCTCTCTGTCCCCCTTTTTCTCTTACCCTCTCACTCTGTCCCCCTCTCTCTCTGTCCCCCTCTCTCTCTGTCCCCCTCTCTCTCTGCCCTCCTCTCTCTGTCCCCTCTCTCTCTGTCCCCCTCTCTCTGTCCCCACTCTCTCTGTCCCCCCTCTCTCTGTCCCCCCTCTCTCTGTCCCCCCTCTCTCTGTCCCCTCTCTCTCTGTCCCCCCTCTCTCTGTCCCCCCTCTGTCTGTCCTCCTCTCTCTGCCCCACTCTCTCTGCTCCCCTCCCTCCCACCTGCCTCTCTCTTTCTCCCTCTCTCTGTTCCCCCCTCTCTCTGTCCCCCTCTCTCTGCCTCCCCTCTCTCTGTCCCCTCTCTCTCTGTCCCCCCTCTCTCTGTCCCCCCTCTGTCTGTCCTCCTCTCTCTGCCCCACTCTCTCTGCTCCCCTCCCTCCCACCTGCCTCTCTCTTTCTCCCTCTCTCTGTTCCCCCCTCTCTCTGTCCCCCTCTCTCTGCCCCCCCTCTCTCTGTCCCCCTCTCTCTGCCCCCCCTCTCTCTGTCCCCCTCTCTCTGTTCCCCCCTCTCTCTGTTCCCCTCTCTCTCTGTCCCCCCTCTGTCTGTCCTCCTCTCTCTGCCCCACTCTCTCTGCTCCCCTCCCTCCCACCTGCCTCTCTCTTTCTCCCTCTCTCTGTTCCCCCCTCTCTCTGCCCCCCCTCTATGCCCCCCACTCTGCCCAGCTCTCTCTGTCCCCCTTTTTCTCTTACCCCCTCACTCTGTCCCAATCTCCCTGCCCCCCTTTCTCTCTGTCCCCTCTCTCTCTGCCCTCCTCTCTCTGTCCCCCCTCTCTGTCCCGCCTCTATATGTCCCCTCTCTCTCTGTCCCCCTCTCTCTGACCCCCTCCATCTCCCCCACACGCTGTCCCCTCTCTCTGTCTGCCTCTCTCCTCACCCCCTCTCTCTCTGCCTTCCTCTCTCTGTCTCCCTCTCTCTGTCACCCTCTCTCTGCCCCTTCTCTGTCCCCCCTCCCTCTGTCCCCCTCTCTCTGTCCCCCTCTCTCTCCCCCCTCTCTCCCCCTCTCTATCTCCCCCTCTCTCTCTCCCCCTCTCTCTGACCCCCCTTTCTCTGTCCCTCTAACTCTGTCGCCCTCTCTGTACGCCCTCTCTGTCACCGTCTCTCTGTCCCCCCTCCCTCTGTCCCCCTCTCTCTCTTTCCCCCTCTCTCTCTATCACGCTCTCTCTGTCCTTCTCTCTCTGTCCCCCTGTCTCTGATCCCCCTCTCTCTGTCCCCCTCTCTTTCCCACCCGCCTCTCTCTGTTCCCCGCTCTCTGTCCCCCTCTGTCTGTCTCCATCTGTCTGTCCCCTTCTCTCTGTCCCCCTCTCTCTCCCACCTGCCTCTCACCCCCGCTCTCTGCCCCCCTCTGTCTGTCGCCCTCTCTCTGCCCCCCCCATCTCCCATCCGCTTCCCTCTATCCCCCCTCTTTGGCCCCCTCTCTCTCTGCCCCCCTCTCTCTGTCCCACGCTCTCTCCCACCAGCCTCTCTCTGACCCCTCTCTCTATCCCACCTGCCTCTCTCTCTGTCCCCCTCTTTCTGTCCCCCTCTCTCTCTGCCCCCTCACTCTCTCCCCCTCTCTCTCTCCCCCCTCTCTGCCCCCCCTCTGTCGCCCTCACTTTCTGTCCCCCTCTCTCTCTGTCCCCCACTCTCTCTGTCCCCTACTATCTCCATCCCCCCTCTCTCTCTGAACCCCTCTGCCACCCCACTCTGTACCCCTCTCTCTCCCCCACTCTCTGACCCCCTCTCTCACCCCACTCTGTACCCCTCTCTTCCTGTCCCCCACTCACTGACCCCCGCAACCTGCCCCTCTTTCTGTCCCCCTCTCCCTCACACCCGCCTCTCTCTTTCTCCCTCTCTCTGTTCCTCCATCTCTCTGCCCCCTCTCTCTGCCCCCCTCTCTCTCTGCTCCCCTCTTTCTGTCCCCTTCTCTCTCTGACCCCCTTTCTCTCTGACCCCCTCTATCTGTCCCACTCTCTCTGTTCCCTCTCTCTCTGTCCCCTCTCTGTCCCCTTCTATCTCCCCCACTCTCTGTGCCCCTGTCTCTTTCACCTCTCCCTGTCCCCCCCTCCCTCCCACCCGCCTCTATCTTTTCCCCTCTCTCTGTTCCCCTCTCTCTCTGCCCCCTCTCTGTCCTCCTCTTTCTCTGACCCCCTCACTCTGTCCCACTCTCTCTGCCCCCTTCTCTCTCTGCCCCACTCTCTCTGTCCCCTCTCTCTCTGTCCCCCTCTATCTCCCCCACTCTCTGTGCCCGTCTTTCTGTCCCCCCTCTCTGACACCCTCTATTTCCCCCACTCTCTGTCCCGCTCTCTCTGCCCCCCTCTGTCTGCCCCATCTCTCTGCCCCACTCTGTCTCTGCCCCCCTCTCTCTGCCCCCTTCTCTCTCTGTCCCCCTCTCCCTGTCATCCTCTCTTGTCGCCATCTCTCTGCCCCCCTCTCTCTGCCTCCTTCTCTCTCTATCCCCTTCTCTCTCTCTCCACCCCTTCTCTCTGTCCCCCCTCTCTCTGACAACCCCTCTCTCTGTCCCCTATTGTCTGCCCCCTCTTTCTGCTCCACTCTCTCTCTGACCCTCTCTCTCAGTTCCCGTCTCTCTGTCTCCCTCTCTCTCGCCCCCCTCTCTCTCTGCCCCCTCTCTCTCTGCCCCCCTCTCTCTCTGTCGCCTCTCTCTCTGTCCCCTGTCTCTGTGTTCCCCTCTCTCTGTCCCCCTCTCTCTCTGCCCCCCTCTCTCTGTCCCCTCTCTCTGTCCCCTGTCTCTGTGTTCCCCTCTCTCTGTCCCCCTCTCTCACTGTCCCCCCTCTCTCTGTCCCCTCTCTCTGTCCCCTGTCTCTGTGTTCCCCTCTCTCTGTCCCCCTCTCTCTCTGTCCCCCCTCTCTCTGTCCCCTCTCTCTGTCCCCTGTCTCTGTGTTCCCCTCTCTCTGTCCCCCTCTCTCTCTGTCCCCCCTCTCTCTGTCCCTTCTCTCTGTCCCCTGTCTCTGTGTTCCCCTCTCTCTGTCCCCCTCTCTCTCTGTCCCCCTCTCTCTCTGTCCCCCTCTCTCTCTGTCCCCCCTCTCTCTGTCCACCCTCTCTGTCACTGTCCCTCCCCTCTGTCGCCTTCTCTCTGACCCCTCTCTCTGTCCCCTCTCTCTCTGTCCTGCCATCTCTCTGTCCACTTCTCTCTCTCTCCTTCCCTCTCTGTCCCCCCCTCTCTGTCCCCCGTCTCTCTGCCTCCCCCTCTCTGTCCCCCTCTCTCTCTGTCTCCCTCTCTCTCTGTTACTCTCTCTCTCTGCCCCCCTCTCTCTCTGTCCCCGTCTCTCTGTCTCCCGCCTCTCTTTGTCCCCCCCGTCCCTCTCTCTCTCTGTCCCCTTTCTCTCTCTGTCCCTCTCTCTCACTGTCCCCCCCGTCGCCTTCTCTCTGACCCCACTCTCTCTGTCCCCTCTCTCTCTGTCCACTTCTCTCTCTGTCCCCCTCTCTCTTTCCCCCCCTCTCTGTCCCCCCTCTCTGTACCCCTCTGTCCGCCCACTCTGCCCCCCTCTCTGTCCCCCGCTCTCATTTCCCCTCTCTCTGCCCCCTCTCTCTGCCCCTCTCTCTCTCTGTCCCCCACTCTCTCTGTTCCTCTCTCTCTGCCGCCCTCTCTCTGCTCCACACTCTCTCTGCCCCTCTCTCTCTGTCCCCCTCTCTCTGACACCCTCTCTCTCTGTCCCCCCGTCCCCCTCTCTCTCTGTCCCCCCTCTCTCTGCCTCCCCCTCTCTGTCCACCCCTCTCTCTGTCCCCCCTCTCTCTGTCCCCCTCTCTCTCTGTTCCCCTCTCTCTCTGTCTCCCTCTCTCTCTGTCCCCCCCTCTCTCTGGCCCCTCTCTCTGCCCCCCTCTCTCTCTGTTCACCTCTCTCTCTGTCTCCCTCTCTCTCTCTGTTCCCCCCCTCTCTCTCTGTCCCCCTCTCTCTCTGCCCCCCTCTTTTTCTCTCGCTCTCTCTGCCCCCTCTCTCTCTGCCCCCTCTCTCTCTGCCCTAATCTCTCTCTGTCCCCCACTCCCTCTGTCCCCCTCTCTCTCTCTGTCCCCCCGTCCCCCTCTCTCTCTGTCCCCCTCTCTCTCTGTCCTCCCTCTTTCTGTCCCCCGCCTCTCTCTGTCCCCCCCGTTCCCCTCTCTCTCTGCCCCCTCTATCTGTCCCCCTCTCTCTCTATCCTTCCCTCTCTCTGTCGCCCCCTCTCTCTGACCCCCCTCTATGTGTCCCTCTCTCTCTCTGTCCCCCCATTCTCTGTCCCCCCTCTCTCCTTTCCCCCTCTCTCTGTCTCCCCCTCTCTCTGTCCCCCTCTCTCTGTCTCCCCACTCTCTGCCCCCTCTCTCTGTTCCCCCTCTCTCTGCCCCCCGCTATCTGTGTTCCCCTCTCTCTGTGTTCCCCTCTCTCTCTATCTCCCTCTCTCTATCTCCCTCTCTCTCTCCCCCCTCTCTCTCGCGCTCTCTCTGCCCCCCTTGCTCTCTGACCCCTCTCTCCCTGCCCCCCACTCTCTCTGCCACCCCCTCTCTCTGCCCCCTCTCTCTCTGCCCCCTCTCTCTCTGTCTGCCTCTCTCTGTCCCCTTCTCTCTCTGTCCCTCTCTCTCTGCCCCCTCTCTCTCTGTCCGCCTCTCTCTGTCCCCTTCTCTCTCTGTCCCTCTCTCTCTGCCCCCCTCTCTCTCTGTCCCCCCCTCTCTCTGTCCCCCTCTCTCTCTGTCCCTCTCTCTCTGCCCCCTCTCTCTCTGTCCCCTCTCTCTCTGCCCCCCTCTCTCTCTGTCCCTCTCTCTCTGCCCCTTCTCTCTCTGCCCCCCTCTCTCTCTGTCTCCTTCTCTCTCTGCCCCCCACTCTCTCTGTCCCCCTCTCTCTCTGCCCCCCTCTCTCTCTGTCCCCCTCTCTCTCCGACCCCCCTCTCTCTCTGTCCCCTCTCTCTCTGTCCCCCTCTCTCTCTGTCCCCTCTCTCTGTCCCCTTCTCTCTCTCTCTCTCTCTCTCTCTGCCCCCCCTCTCTCTCTGCCCCTCTCTCTCTCTCCCCCCCTCTCTCTGTCCCCCTCTCTCTCTGTCCCCTCTCTCTGTCCCCTTCTCTCTCTCTCTCTCTGCCCCCCTCTCTCTGCCCCCCTCTCTCTCCCCCCCTCTCTCTGCCACCTCTCTCTCTGTCTCCCCACTCTCTGTCCCCCTCTCTCTGTCCCCCCTCTCTCTGTCCCCATCTCTCTCTGTCCCTCTCTCTCTGTTCCCCTCTCTCTCTGTCCCCCTCTCCTTCTGTCCCCCTCTCTCTGTCCCCCCTCTCTCTGTCCCCATCTCTCTCTGTCCCCTCTCTCTCTGTTCCCCTCTCTCTCTGTCTCCCTCTCTCTCTGTACCTTCTCTCTCTGCCCCCTCTCTCTCGCTCTCTCTCTGTCCCCCTCTCTCTCTGCCCCCCCTCTCTGCCCCCCTCTCTCTCTGCCCCCTCTCTCTCTGCCCCCCTCTCTCTCTGTCCCCCACTCTCTCTGTTCCCCTCTCTTTCTGTTCCCCTCTCCCTTTGTCTCCCTCTCTCTCTGTCTCCCTCTCTCTGTGTGTCTCTCTCTCTCTGTCCCCCACATTGTCTGTCACACTCTCTCTCCCCCCTCTCTCTCTGCCTCCCTCTCTCTCTCGCCTTCTCTCTGCCCCCCCCTCTCTCTCTGCTCCCCTCTCTCTCTGCCCCCGCTCTCTCTGCCCCATCTCTCTGTCCCCCTCTCTCTGTCCCCTCTCTCTGTCCCCCCTCTCTCTCTGTCCCCTCTCTCTCTGTCCCCTCTCTCTGTTCCCCTCTCTCTTTGTCCCCTTCTCTCTCTGCCCCCCTCTCTCTCTGTCCCCCTCTCTCTCTGTCCCTCCTCTCTCTGTCTCACACTCTCTCTGCCCCCTCTCTCTGCCCCCTCTCTCTCTGCCCCCCTCTCTCTCTGTCCCCTCTCTCTGTCCCCTTCTCTCTCTCTCTCTCTTCCCCGTCTCTCTCTGCCCCCCTCTCTCTCTGTCCCCCTCTCTCTGTCCCCCTCTCTCTCTGTTCCCCTCTCTCTCTCTCCCCTTCTCTCTCTGCCCCCCCTCTCTCTCTGTGCCCCTCTCTCTGCCCCCTCTCTCTCTGCCCCCCCTCTCTCTGCCCCCTCTCTCTGTCCCCCTCTCTCTGTCCCCTCTCTCTGTCCCCTTCTCTCTCTGTCCCCCTCTCTCTCTGTCCCCCTCTCTCTGTCCTCTCTCTCTGTTCCCCTCTCTCTCTGCCCCCCCTCTCTCTGCCCCCTCTCTCTGTCCCCCTCTCTCTCTGTCCCCTCTCTCTCTGTTCCACTCTCTCTCTGCTCCCCTCTCTCTCTGTCCCCCACTCTCTCTGCCCCCCTCTCTCTCTGTCTCCCTCTCTCTCTGTCACCCTCTCTCTCTGCCCCCCCTCTCTCTGACCCCTCTCTCATTATGTCCTCCCCTATTTCTCTCTCTCTCCCTCCCTCCCTCACCTTATTTCTCCCTTCCCTCTCTCTCTGTCTTTCCGTGCTCCTTCGCTCTCTCTCCATCTTCTCTCACTCTCGATCTCCCTATCTTGGTCTCTCTTTTCCCACCACCCTCCGTTTCTCTCTAACTGAATCTCTCTCCCTTCTGTCCCGCCCTTATTCTCTCTCTCTGACACACTCTGTCTCCCTGGTCCTTCCCTCTCCCTCTGACCCAGAGACTGCAGGTTGGTGGTGAGTCTGCTTGTGGGGGTTGGGGGGGGTGGGGGGGCTTGTGGGTGTGAGATGATCGAGAGATGTGGGAAGTGGGAGGTGGGGAAAATGGGGTAGAGCCAGAATTGTGAGAAGGAGATAGAGACGGCAGGAGAGAGAGAGAGAGAGAGAGAGAGAGGGTGAGGGGGAGAGAGAAGAATGGAGGCAGGTGGATAAACTCATGTTGGGGGTGTGAGAGAGAGGGGGAGAGTGAGGCAGAAAGAATAGTGGAGGCAGGTGGAGAAACCGGGGTTGGGGGCTTTGAGAGGGGACCAGAGAGAGTGAAAGGGAGAGGTGGTGAGAAAGAGAGATTGTGCAGGAAGGGAGAGATGGAGAGAATTGAGGAGGAAAAGTGGGGGAAAGGTAATGGGGAGGCCAGGTTGGAATGGGGGGGTGTCAGAGGGAGTTAAACCCAGCTCCTGAGCTCAGGGCGCGGTGCCCTCCCCTTCCCTGAGGACCAGGACTTGGGGCTGAGTCTGTCTCTCTTCAGCTGAGCTTCTCCAACACAAAGACACACAACAACATCGGTCACTCTGCTGCTCGGCATGCTTTAATCAACATTTTTATTGGTTACAAATGGAAGTGATGGATACAGTCAGTGGGACGGTGCCTTTTCTCACTGGCCCCTGAGTTGTGAGAAACATTGAAATGTTTCCCTGTAACCCTCTTGTGGGATAAGGATGGACAAACCAGCACTACCCTCAGTCTGTTACCATAGCGACAGGCTGCTCCATCGCTGAAACCCTGAACTGAAGTGAGAAAATCCCGGATGGTATGATTAATGAGGGAATTTGATGGATGGATGGATTTGGGTGAAGGGATATTTCAGCACATTCTTCAGCTGCTGCCTGAACTTAGTCTGGGTCACGGCATAAATCGCGGTGTTTGTGCAGCAACTGAGGAGCTGCAGCATGAAGCCCAATTCCTGCACAAAGAGATCGAGATACACAGGGGTATACACAATCCAATACATCCGGCTCCATAAAGAATACAGCATTATCATTGACCATAACAGGATGAAATTGGCCGAGATCACAAACAGTAAAATGATGGATTTTTTTCGGTTCCTCATTTCAGTGTCAGACTGAGCGTCCCCATTGGTGTGAGCGCGGAGTCTCCTGCGGGCTCTGCTGGTCACTAAAATGTGTCTGACGGTGAGAACATTGAGCAGCAGAATCAGGAAAAATGGGACACACGGGGTTAGAATGTGGTGGAGGAACTCGATTGTGACCCAGACAATGGAGACTCGAACAGCGACTGTTACATCACAAAACCAGGGGCTGTTCTCCAGCCGATACCGAGCCTCGAGCATAAAATACCAGGAAATGTTCTTTAAACAGCTCAGCACAGTCACTGCTCCCAGAACCACAGCCGCCGTTTTCTCACTGGAATATTTACTTTTCAGCTTCTGGCAACAAATGGCCACAAACCGATCAAAGGTGAAAGTGACGGTGAACCAGACAGAGCAGTCAGTGGCTGCATAAAGCAGGACCCCGTGGATATTACACACGGGGACGGAGTCCATCAGGAAATAAAACTGTTCCTGATAAACAATGGGAATGTGTCTCAGGATCAGGTCGAGGATAATGACCAGGAGATCCGCCGCTGCCATGGCCCCCAGGTAACGTCTGACACATGGAGACAATCCACAATCTTTATAAAGCAGGACGTAGATGGTCACTACGTTAACTGTGAGGAAGGAAAACAAACCCATTATCCATCAGCCTGGAGACAAAGGGACCCGTTTGATCGGGGACCCAGTGAGATTTTCAAAGGTGTCCCTGTATTCAGGGATTTATTAAAATAATTGGAGCTGGAATAACACATGGGAAGATCGGAATTACTGACAAAAATGTGACATAAACCACAAGAAACCCTCCCTCCCCAAACACACAGAGACACATCCATAAGGATAGATGGTTTCTAGAACATTCCCACACACTCGATCTCTCGAGAACAGACACAGGTCACTCCTTCCCAGTTCCTAATGCGGAAGGTGGAAATGTTGCTGTCCTGAAGGATTCTCTCCCAGTTTCCTGAAGACAAACAGAGTTTGGGAATTTCTGTATTTTGGTCTAAATTGTGGTCGATCCTGTATCGTGGAGAAATGTAAACGCAGGGAAAACGTATTCATCCCTTTAACTGCCTGAGGGACCTTCGGAACAGTGTCTCCTTCTCCCTGGAACGGGATCTCTTCCCTCGGGATCTTATCGTTTGTTCAATTCACTGACGTCCGGCCATTCACAAACAATGTCAGGACAGAACGTTCCAGGGAATGTCATTTATAGAATGTCAGGGACAGAATGTTCCGGGGAATGTCAGTTATAGAATGTCGGGGACAGAACGTTCCGGGGAATGTCAGTTATAGAATGTCGGGGACAGAACGTTCCGGGGAATGTCAGTTATAGAATGTCAGGGACAGAACGTTCTGGGGAATGGCAGTTATAGAATGTTGGAGACAGAACGTTCCGGGGAATGTCAGTTATAGAATGTCGGGGACAGAACGTTCCGGGGAATGTCAGTTATAGAATGTCGGGGACAGAACGTTCCGGGGAATGTCAGTTATAGAATGTCAGGGACAGAACGTTCCGGGGAATGTCAGTTATAGAATGTCAGGGACAGAACGTTCCGGGGAATGTCAGTTATAGAATGTCGGGGACAGAACGTTCCGGGGAATGTCAGTTATAGAATGTCGGGGACAGAAGGTTCGGGGGAACTCCTTGACCTGTCCATGACCTTTTCCCCCTACCCACCCCACCAACATGATGTACTGTACCTGGACACACTGTAACACTAATAGGGTGAGACACGGAGGGTCCAATGATAGGAATGGGAACTAAAGGAATTGCCAGATCAGCTGAAATGGTTAGATATACCACATTCTCAATCCACCTCCCAGAACCAGCCCTGACACCATACACCCAGAGGAGATATCTGTTCACCGGGGAACACTGTACAGACCAGGACAGTGTCCTGCTCAGTACAACCCAGCAATCTGTCCAGATTCATCCATTACACTGGTCAATACAACCCAGCAATCTGGCCAGAGTGGAACACTGCACCGATCAGATCAGTGCATTGATCTATAAACCCGGACTAGATATCTGTCCAGGAAGGGGAGCTGTGCAGACCACAGCAGTGCATTGATCTATAAACCCGGACTAGATATCTGTCCAGGACGGGGAGCTATGTAGACCACAGCAGTGAATTGATCTATAAACCCGGACTAGATATCTGTCCAGGACGGGGAGCTGTGTTTACCACAGCAGTGCATTGATCTACAAACCCAGACTAGATATCTATCCAGGACGGGGAGCTGTGCAGACCACAGCAGGGCACTAATGTGTGAACCTGAAACAAATATCCATCCAGCATGGGGAGGTGCACAAACCATATCATTGCAGTATCTATAAACCTCAACCAGACAGTCTGACCAGCTCAGCGACCTGTGCAGTGATCACCCGTGAATTAATCTGTAACCCAGGAGCAGTTACCCTCCCAGCATGTAGGACTGTGTACTCCATCCCAGTGCATTGATCTGTAACCCAGGAGCAGTTACCCTCCCAGCATGTAGGACTGTGTACTCCATCCCAGTGCATTGATCTGTAAACCAGGAGCAGTTACCCTCCCAGCATGTAGGACTGTGTACTCCATCCCAGTGCATTGATCTGTAACCCAGGAGCAGTTACCCTCCCAGCATGTAGGACTGTGTACTCCATCCCAGTGCATTGATCTGTAAACCAGGAACAGTTACCCTCCCAGCATGGAGGACTGTGTACACCACCCCACTGCATTCCTCATTAACTCTGTATTAGATCCCTGCCCAGTGTGGGGAAAGTTGCAGCCCAGGCTGGAAGTGTCAGGATGTGCAGCTCCCACCCATTTACAGCTCCATATCTCCATTGTTGCCCTGACAAGGGGGCGCTGTGGGTGTGAACATCACTGCCAGAGAGACCAGGCGGGGGAATCAGTTTAAATATCACCACATGGGAGGGGCTTGGTGTATTGACAGAGAAGGGGGAGACTGAGAGACAGTGTCATGGAAGGATGTGTTCCCAGGTTGCAGAATACTGAAATGGAGACACTTCGATAACATCCTGTAACATGAGCCTGTCTTCCCAGGAAAAATGGGAAAATGGGATATTGTTGTGAGGTCAGATGATGGAGAGTTTTGGATGAGCATTTGTTCCACAGCTTTGTAAATGGAGTCGTTCATGGCTGGAGGTGCACCCCATCACCCAGATGCTCCTGGATATTCCGTGATCCCTGGCACTGGGGCCATCTTTAAAAGCCCATTGGGCACACGATTGAGCTTTCTCAGTTTGGAGCTGCCCTGGACAGTTTACCCCGAGCATGGCAGATAAGGGGCAATTACACTATGGTTTGTCAACAGGGGCACGGAGGGCCTGGTGGATGTGCTAGTACAGAGGGGGACCATTCTCTTCCCAGAGGGGGCGACACCACCAGACCCACCGAGCATGGTCTGAGCTCACCACCCAGCTCAGTGCAGTATCTGGGGTCTGAAGAAATGTCCAGCAATACAGGACAAGCATCAATTACCTCCCCCACTCTGTCAGGATAAGGGTCACTGTATTCTCTCTGCTCCCTCACACTCACTGTATATCTGTTATAGCACCGACCCCCGAACAAGGCTCATGGTCCAACACTGTCATTGCTGCATGAAGCACCATCCCTCTCTCTCTCTGTCTCTGTCTCTCTCTCTCTCTCTCCCCCTCTCTCTCCCCCCCTCCCTCCACTTCACCCCCACACTAATAACACTACATGAATACAACACTGTGGACTGGCTCCCTCCAGACACCTCACCATGCCCCCCTCCCCACCTACACCAGCACTAACAGCAGGACCACCCACTCCCACCCTCACTCTCTCCCTCCCTTTCTCCCATTCCAGGAGAAACAGCCTGGAATAGGTCAGAAAGGGCCAAGCCAGGTGGTGGAGTGCCCGATATCCGTTCCCTCACCCCCCCCCCCGCCATGTGGGGAGGACCCTGGTACGAGCTGGAGAGGACAGGGACGCCTCGTGTGGAGATTCTGAAACATCCACGTCCCACCGACCGAGTAAGGAGCAATGTTCAGTGAAGGGCAATTCTCACTTTAAACCCACTGGCAGCTCCGGTTCCCCCCGGCACAACTTAGAAGCTGTGGCCCTGATGCCATCTCCCTTTTGTGTCGAGCTGGTACAAATGGAATCCCCACGGTCTCGGTGGGCAGGAGGGTGGGCTCACATCACATCGTCACCACCACTTCCCAGGAAGGGAGCACCGAGACTGCCTCCTACACCTCCCCCTGTAAACAGCTCAGATACTGAAACTAAGTTGTGAGAGTTACTGCTCTCCCCACTTGTCCTGACATCTTCAACAATCTGTGCTCATATACACCCAGCGCTCTCTGCTCCTGCAGCCCCTTTATAATGGCACAGTCTGTTTTAAATTGTCTTTCATTGTCTTTCCTACCAAAGTGTATCACCTCAAACTGCTCTGCACTGATCCCCATCTGCCAGAAACTGAACACTGCAGCAACGTGTGATTGTCCTGTTAGAATTCCACACTCTCCTCCATAGACTTCAGATAACTTCCAGGTTCGGTGCCACCTACAAACATTGAGATTGTTATAGTGTCACAGTCCCCATGAAACAACTGAAATCCTGCCCCACATACATGAGTGTGAGTAAGTGAAATACTGATATATTCCTATGGACAGAGTCGAATAATGACATGCTGTCAATGGAGCAACAAAAGTCCTGACACACACCAGACGGAGCGAATGAAATATTGACAAATCACAGAACAAGAGAAATCGGATAGGTTCCACTTATCGATATTCATCAGGGTATAATGTGATGAAGTTGGAACAGAGAGGGAATACTATTATAAACTGAGAGCTTACAAGCACCTGTGGTATGAGAGGATAGAAAACCCAGAAACAGTATATTGCTATAGAGCTGGAGTCGGGTAATAAGAAGTTAAGAGATAGAGGGTCCCAGAGTTGTGAATAGTTCACGTAAAATGTTCACTTTCAGAGTGAAAAAAATAAATTGATGATTTTATTTAAACAGTAGAATTTGGTAGATCTGTCCCGCATATTTTAACAGTTTATGAGACGAATTGAGTATTTATTTTTGTTTCATTTAAATTACCAGATGAGCTTCACGCAGTGCCCTCACCATTCCCGTGTGTGTATCTGTGTGTCTCTGTGTGGGGCAGGTCTGCCAGTCTCTGTGGTGCTTAAAGTGATGCAATGCCACCCTCTGCTGGCCTCCCCACGCCACTGCACAGGCATTGGCAGAGGGTGAAAACCAACAGGGATTCATTCAGAGAGGGGGAGGGAGAGGGCAGCTGCTCACAGCACCATCCAAACTGATGTCCTATCCATGGACTGATCTAAATGTCCTTTAAACGTTGTAACTGTCCCTGCTTTCACCACTTCCTCTGGAAGTTCATTCCACACACAAGCCAGTTTCTGTATAACATAATTACCTCTCATGACTTTCGTAAATCTTTTTTCCTCGCACCTTAAAAATCCCTCAGTTTTGAATCCTCAACCCTAGAGAAAAGACATCTATTTAACCCTCATTATTTTATAAACCTGTGCAAAGTTACCCTTTAATCTCATATTCTTCAGTGAAAAAAGTCCCAGTCGATCCAGTCTCTCCTTAGAGCTCACTCCCTCCTTTCCCACCAACATCCAGGTTATTCTCTTCTCAATCCTCTCCAGCTTAATAATATCAACGTCAGTAATATCAAAGTGAATAGTCAAGGTATTTTCTAAGGATACGCGGAGCCCAAAACTAGAGGACATAGGCTTAAGGTGAGAGGGGAAATATTAAAGTGACCTAAGGGGCAGCTTTTTCACCCAGAGGGTGGTGTGCCTATGGAGTGAGCGGGCAGGATGACCAGACTAGACACAGTGTTCCAGAAGAGGTCTCACCAATACCCTGTACAACCACAACATGACATCCCAATTCCGATACTCAAAGGTCTGTCCTATGAAGACATGTGTTAAACACCTTCTTAACCACACTGTCTATATGAGATGCAAATTTTAAAGAATTAAACCTGACGGCCTAGGTTTCTGTACTACAGCACTGCCAAAGACCCTACTTTTAATGTATAGGTCCTGCTGCCGTTTGATTTATCAAATCCAATATCTCGCATTAATCCAAACGAAACTCCATCAGCCACCCCTCAGCCCAGTGTGTGATATTACTGTCACCTCCCCCTCCCCCTTCAATTTTAAAATGCCCATCCCTCTCCAGGAGGCCTGCACACTCCGGCCTTGATTTTCACAAAGACCCTGAGCTTGGGTTGCCTTGTGTGGTTAGGGGGAGGAGGGACAGATTGCAGACACAGTCAGTGGGGAGGAGAGGCTGGACAGTAATCTGCGGCCTGGTGTCATTTCATGGTTTTAGGAAAAGGGGAGTCACACGTGAGAGTTGGGAAGAGTGAACGGTGTTTTGGGGCCAGATATTAAGCTCTTCCTTCGTCTCTGGTGTTCAGTAATAAATATCTATTTGAGACCCTTCATTGGGCAGAGTGTGTCTGCAGGATTTCTTTCCTTAATATTGCATACTACAGATAATAGCACTTAAAGATGGTCATAGTTAATTTCAATGGCATAGCATATAAACTCAATATCCTACAGTTGAGACAAATATCTTGCATTTGTTTAACAATACAAAGTGTTGTTTGTAATTCAGTAATGGGAACCTGATTATAATAAATCCACATCAAGCTGAAAGTGGGCACTAAAATATGACCCAAAATCTGGGTATGGTAGTGCAGTGGGTAGTGTCCCTGTCTCTGAGCCAGAGCTCTGGATTTGATTCCAATTCCTGAACTTGTGTGGTAGTGTTCCTAGCTCTGGACTAGAAGTTCTGGATTCAAGTCGTGCCTGTTGCAGAGGTATGTCCCAGCATGTCAGGACAGTCTGATGAACAAACACACAGGAGAATACTGTTACAGCTTTATGGGTATTGTTGAGTGATGCTAGTGTCCCTACCTCCGGGCACAAAGGTCTAGGTGTAAAGCCCACAGAAGTGTCTCAGGATATATCTGAACAAACTGATTAAAGTGGATTTAGATTGTGACTGGATGGAGAAGGAAGAGGTGTCAGTATGGCACTTCAGAATTTAGGCCCAGAATGACTGAAAGTTCAGCCATTCGTGTTGATTGGGGTCGCATTTTGCAGCCGTAAAGGTTTATAAAATCAAAATGGCCATAGATAGGGTGAGTAGTCAGGGGTTTTTCCCCAGGTTAGGGGCGTCCAAAACTAGAGGGCTTTGGTGGAACGTGAGAGGGGAAAGGTTTTGAGGAGGCCGAAAGGGCACCATTTCACACAGAGGGTGGTGTGTGTATGGAATGAGCTGCCAGAGGAAGTGGTGGAGGTTGGTACAACTACAGCATCTAGGTACTGAGAGACCTGGCGAGCTTTTCCAGCAATTTCTGTATTTCTTTAAAACAATGCATTCAGTTTAACACAGGTATTCTGAATAAGTTAAACATTTTTATTTTCTAATGACGCAGGGACATATAAATATATCTTCAAATTGACTGAGACCATTTTCTGCGAAGGATATGGCTCTGTGTATGACAGCAGCAATGATGCATCTACATGGAACAGGGAATGTGATGGAGACATAGTTTGGACAATGTACAAGGAGACCTCACATGGTCCAGTTTGGGAGAGGATGACATTACTGTGTGATTCAACTCAGAGAGGGAGAAAATGTAATCTGCCTGAGAAGGATTGGCCTATTGCACTCTCTCTCCTTCATTGTTCCTCATCACAGCAATGTGTGCGAGCTAAAAAAAAACCCTCTACAGTCATCGTTACCGTTCTTATTTTTATGGAATCCCTGCAGTGTGGAAACATGCCCTTCGACCCAACAAGTCCATACCAACCTTCCCCCTATATTTGCCTCTGACTATTGCACATAACCTAGAAATCCCTGAACACTACGGACAATTTAGCATGACCAATCCACCGAACCTACACAGTTTGTGGTAGGAAACTGGATCACCCATTAGAAGCTCACACAGACAAGGGGAGAATGTGCAAACTCCACACAGATAGTCACGCAAGGCTGGATTCGCCCCCAAGTCCCTGGTGCTGTGAGGCAGCAGTGCTCACCACTGTACTACCCTTTGGATGATCCCGAACCAGAATTCACTGGAATCTCCTCACTGCCTAAAGCAAAGGGAATTCAGCCAAATCTAAACTCTCCCAGGATGAAATCCCATTGCTAGTAGCTGTGTGAGTACAATATCTTCAGAAGCAGAATAACGTTTTGGACAATCTCACAATTTTTCCTTTGTCACGAGTTTCGATAATATCTGGACCAAGTTATTTCAAGTTAAAATTGCAGAGATTTTGTGTGTGTGTGTGTGTGTGGTGTGTGTGTGTGTGTGTGTGTGTGTGTGTGTGTGTGTGTGTGTGTGTGTGTGTGTGTGTGTGTGTGTGTGTATGTGTGTGTGTGTCAGCATTTTTAGAAAGGGAAATATTGATTATATAATTGCAATACCCAAACAGTTTGCTGTTCATCTTTCCATCATAGTTTGAGTAACATTGCTCTGGATCATAAACGTGTTGTTTTAGCAGATTAAAGAAACTAGCCTGACTTGTTCCTAAAACTGACCCTGACCCAGTCTGAGACCGATATCATCGGCCATATCACCAACCTGGTCACATTTAACATTTGTTTTGAGCAGTGGAGTAGTGGGACAGGAAAAGGAAACAGTGACCCAAAAAGCCGGGGAACTATAGACCGGTGAGCCTGATGTCAGTGGTGGGTAAGTTGTTGGAGGGGGTTCTGAGGGACAGGATTTACATACATTTGGGAAGGCAAGGGCTGATCGGAGTAGACAACAAAGCTTTCTGCATGGGAAATCATGTCTCATTAATATGGTTGCGTTTTTTGAAGAGGTGACAAAGACGATTGATGAAGGCAATTTGGTGGACATTGTCTATATGGACTTCAGCAAGGTGTTCATTTAAAGAACAAAGACCAAAGAAAATTTACAGCCCAGGAACAGGCCCTTCGCCCTCCAAGCCTGAGCCGATCCAAATGTACTGTCTAAACCTGTCGGTCAATTCCTAACCATCTGTATCCCTCTGCTCCCCATCTACTCATGCATCTGTCCAGACGCATCTTAAATGAATCTACCGTGCCTGCCTCCACCACCTCTGCTAGCAACGTGTTCCAAATGCCCACCACCCTCTGTGTGAAGTACTTACCGCGTGTATCCCCCTTAAACTTTCCACCTCTCACTTTGAAAGCACGACCTGTCGTTATTGAATCCTTCACCCTGGGAAAAAGCCCGTCTCTATCCACCCTGTCTATACCTTTCATGATTTTGGAAACCTCAATCAGGTCCCCCCCAATCTCCTTTTATCTAGTGAAAATAAACCTAACCTACTCAGCCTTCCTTCACAGCTAGTATTTCATCCTGATTGGTAGACAGATTAGTAAGTTTCAGTCACATAAGATAGTCACAAATGGCGTGAAGGAAGAGGGATATTTTTCAGCCTGGAGGCTTGTGACCAGCAGTGTGCTGCAAGTATCAGTACTGAGTTCACTGCATTTCATCATTTATGTAAAGGATTTAGATGTGAATATTGGGGCAATAGTTAGTACGTTTACAGATGACATCAGAAAGGTGGTGTAGTCGATTATCTCAGAGTACAACAAGACCACAATTAGATGAGACAAAGGGTCAAGGAGTAACAGATGAAGTTTAATTTAGATAAATATGAAGCTTTGCATTTTGGGAAGGCAAATCAGGGCAGATATTATATACTTCATGGTCAGGTCCTGGGGCATGTTGTGAAACAAAGGGGCATAGGGCTGCAGGTTCATTGTTCCTTGAACGTGGAGTTGCAGGTAGACAGAGTGGTGCAGAACACATTTGGCACATTTGCCTTAATCAGTCAGAGCATTGAGTATAGGAGTTGTGGTGGTATGTTGCATCTGTACAGGATGTTGGTGAGGTCACTTTAAGAATACTGCATACAACTCGGTTTTCTGCAGAAATGACTTACACGGATGTTCCAGGACTGGAGGCTTGAGCTAAAGGGAGAGGCTGGTTAGGTTGAGGTGTTTCCCCCTGGAGTGTCAGAGGCTTAGGGGTGACATTATAGAGGTTTATAAAACCATCAGGTGCATGGATATTCTGAACAGCCACGTTCTGCTCTCCAGGATTGGGGAGTCCAGAACAAGAGGGCAGAGGTTGAAGGTGAGAGGGCGAATAATTTAGAAGGGACCTGAAGGTAAATGTTTCACACAGAGAGTGGTGTGTGTACAGAAAGTGCTGTCAGAGGAAGTAGTGAAGGTGGTTACAATCGCACATTTAAAAAGTATCTGAAAGAAGAGGGATATTTACCAAATGCTGGCAAATGGGACTGGATCGGATTTGATATCTGATCGGAGTGAACAGATTGGACTAACTGGTCTGTTTCCATTCTGCATGACTCTCTGATTCTATAAGAGGGATGATGAAAAATTCTGTAAGGTCCTTTCAAGTCGTACTTCTCTTCTCTGGAAGTTTATCATGCCTCTATGTTTACATTGATTGAAAGCTGCATTAGTGAAATATTTGACAAAGAAGTGAGTCACGGATAATGGGATACAGACAGGAAAGTGGAGCTGAGACCCCAATCTGATCAGCCAGAATCTTACTGCCTGGTGGAGAAGGCTCAAAGTATCTAATGACCCACTCCTGCTCCTCAGCCCAATGTTCCTGTGTTCCATTCAGCCCCTCAAACCTGCTAGACAGGAACAGTTGGAGGCCACTTGCTCCTATAACCTGTTGCACAGAAACAGAGGAGACCATTCAGTCCCTCAAGACTGTCCCACATGCTTTGAGGTGATTTGGGAAATGTAATTGGAAAATCCAGGCTGGGTATGAAAGAGGCCCCTCATCTTTCTTCAAATCCTCTTTCATACCCAATTCTTCATAGCCCTCACCTCTCTGACAGGTTAATATCCATCTACCTCCTCTTCAAATACTTTCAGTCATCTCGCTCCCCGAACACTCTTGAGAAGAGAAATCCTGACATTCAATCCCACCTGTTTGAAGAAAACACTTGCTGCTCCTATATCATGGTTTATTGATATGAACAAAAGAGGTTGAGACAAGGTTGCCGGTAAAAATGACTGGCCCTGATATCAAGACAATGGTTGACTTCTGTTGACATCAAGGAGCTGAACTTAATGGGAATCAGAGTAACCTCTCCAGTGTTTGGGGTCAAACCTGGCACAAAGGAAGATGTTCACCATCTCAGTCCTGGGTCACCTCTGTGGGAGATCCTCAGGGTAGCTTCCTCTTCACAAACATCTTCAGCTGCTTCATCAATGTCTCCCCGCCCCCACCTTCCCCACCATAAGATCAGAAGTGGGGATGGTCACTGAAGATTCCACAATGTTCAGAACATTTTGTCCCCCATCAGCTCCTGAACTGGTCTGTGTCCATGTGCAACAAGACCCAGACTCCATTCAGGCGTGTGCTATTAAAGTATCAGTAACAATCATGTAACAGCACTGCCTGACACTGTACATTGCCACAGTAAAAAAAGAGTTCATTCAGCACTTCACACTGGTTTGACGGGAATATGAGGAAGCCATTCAGCCCATTGACATTATTGGAGAAGAACAGGGATAGCCCATTCAGTGCCTCCAGCTTATTACTCAGGAAGAGAAGGAGTCTAGTGTGATGGACTAGAGCCCCTCGAAAATATTTGAAGGCAACATCCTAGACCTTTATGTTTTCTTAATTTAAAGGAAATGAAAAGTATCTGTTCCAGATGCAATGTGACTGGTCAAACTCCTCGGTGTGAAGCAAAATACCATCTATTTCAACATGAAAGAAGAAATAACACCACAGAAAGAGGAATTTAGAATAACGTAATTCTATTGGACAGCTTAACAGAATAATAGATCTAGGAACTATTACTAATGAACTGTTCCAATATAGGGAAATCCCATAAACACAGCCCTTGGCAAAAAGAAATATTCAGACACAGAATGTCACAAATATTTATCCAATCCAGGAATTAAAAACAGCATCAAGAGAAAATTCAGAGAGAGTAGCAGCCAGGAGACATTTACTGAAGCTTCCAACTCTATGGAGACCCCAATAGTTTCTGATGTTACTGAGAAACCAAAACCCAGTGATCCTAATCTGTGAGAGCTGGCCACACCCATTCAGGCTGCATTAAAATAAACCCAAGGCCTCCCTCGCTGTTACTCAAGTGGTCTTAACTAACCAGCTTCGTAACGATCATTCAACCTCTCTTAAAGGAAACCCGGACAAAATAACCTCTTAAAGCTGCAGCACCATCACACTTGTCAGTACATCGAGCTGTCAAACAGGAACCAGGGATAACCCAGTCAGTCCTTTGGCCCTGCCCAATTGGACAAGGAAGAAGCCAGTCAGTCCCTTGAGTCACTTATACAGGAACAGCAGGAGGCCATTCCCACCTCAATACATTTACACGGGGGCAGAATGAGGAAATTGATTCTGATTCCTGATGAATGTCTTATGCCCAATACGTCGATTCTCCTGCTTCAAGGATGCTGTCTGACCCGCTGTGCTTTTCCAGCAATCGACTCTCTTCTCTGATCTCCAGCATCGGCAGTCTTAAGTGTTTCCTGAATGATGCTCTAACATGATGAACAAGTGGAGCAGAGGCTGCACAGACAGAGTGCTCCACGATGTTCCTCTTGGCTCTGTTGCTTATGATACACACGTGGGACTTTAACGTGGTTTTCAAGAGGTGAGCAGGGAAGCCATATGTCTTGTGCGAAGTCTCAAGAAGGCATCTTTCATCTCTGAGAAGGCAGTCTGGTGTTCTCTATGTAGGGTGGAAGCTGGTGGGAATGTCTACCTGTTTCAGATGGAAGGTATTGTGGCTGCTGTTGGGGATTGTGATCAATCTGACGTTCAGTACAGGGTTCACACGCCGACTGCACAATAACGTGGGGAGAGTTAATTTAGGCATATAAACTATTAGAAAGGTCACGTTAGACTGATGAATTGACTCTCTAAGATCAAATAATGCTGATCTTGTTCATGTTGACCTTGTCTAGTGCATGTCCTGTTCAGTGTAACCTGTATGCCTTACTCTGTCCAAGTCTATTTCCACCCTATGATCTGTCTGGCCATGCTTACTATGATCTTCCTCCACTGCTCATAAACAAAGTGTTTCCCTGTACTGAGGTACACGTGACAATAAATCAAACCAATCAATCCTGGGTAAAGTATGGAATTTCTCTCCCTGTCAATGTCTCTTTTGGAAATAAGTGATCGCTGCCACTCCTCGTGTTTCAGCATTACCATTTCTTCGTCTCTCACAGCTCTACAGATTAAACACTCAGCTTCTTCACTCTATCCTCCTGTTACCATCACCCGTGTCTGTGGTAAGGGAATCATTCCTTAAAAAGGAGATCAAATCTGTAGAGAGTGCCCCAAATGCTCTCTCAGCAAGGCTCTACAACAGCCGGAAGATGGCTTTACTTATGTACTCTGATCATCTTACAATGAAGGACAGCGTACCATTGACTGCACCCATTACTTACACAGGGTTTGATTCGGAGCAGTCAGCATAGACTTGTGAGTGGGAGATCAGATCATGCATCCCAAATTTCTTCGAGTCCTTTGGTGAAGTGACCAAGAAGGTTAATGAGGGCAGAGCGGTAAATGTAGTCTCTTTGGATTTCAGTATGGCCTATGATAAGTTTCCACATGGCAGGCTGCTCAGGAAGGTTCAATCACGTAGAATACTGGGGGAACTGGCCAATTGGATACACAGTTGGGTTGATGGTAGGAAGCTTGTTAGACTGGAGGTTGGGTCCATAGCTTTTTGTTATCTCTGATTTGGATGAGAATATACAAGGCATGATTAGTAAGTTTGCAGATGACACGAAAATAAATGGCAGCATGATCAGTGAGGACATTTATCAGAAATTGCAGCAGGACCTTAATCAGGTGGGGAAGTGGGCTGAGAAATGGCAAATGGAATTTAATATAGAAGTGTGAGGTCTTGCAGTTTGGAATCTCAAATCAAGGTAGGAGTTTCACAGTGAATGGGCGGGCGTTAAGGGGTGTAGTGGGCAGAGAGACCTTGGAATTCAGGTGCACGGTTCACTGAGAGTGGAGTCACAGGTAGGCAGGGCAGTGAAGAAGGCTTTTGACACACTGGCCTTCGTCAGGCAGGACATTGAGTATAGAAGTTGGGAACTTATGTTGCAGTTACGCAGGACTTTGGTAAGGCCGCACTTGGAGGATTGTGTTCAGTTTTGTCAACTTGTTATAGGGGGGATATAATGTAATTAGAAAGAGTGCAGAAGAAATTTACAAGGACATTGCCAGGACCCAATGGTCCGAGTTATAGGGAGAGGTTGGACAATCTTTGACCTTTTCTTTAGAGTGTAGGAGAATGAGGGAGTCCTTATAGAGCTGAATAAGATCATGAGGGATATGGATAGGGTGAATGCTCTCAGTCTTTTCCAAAGTTTAGAGAATCGAGGAGGAATGGGGATCAGTTTCAGGTTAAAGGGAAAGGAATAAAAGGGAACCTGAGGGACCATTTATTTACATAAATGGCTGGTACTTGGATGAGCTGCCAGAAGATGTGCCTGAGGGGGATGCATTAACAACGTTTCAAAAGCATTTGGATAAATATGTCGATAGGAAAAGATTAGAAGGATATGGGACAACTGCAGGGAAATGGGGTTAGTATGAATGTACATTTACAAGGTGGAGTCGAACCTCTTTGTTAATTAAAACCAAACACCCAGAAAAGCTGGCCTCACCTCGTAATCTGTTAACATATGAGTGATACAGATCTCCTACATTCCACTATTTAAACAAAAAATGGCAAGTTAGTTTCTTAACTTTAATAGTGAACACTAAACAAAAACTATTCGCAAATACAAGCCCCTCTTTTCTTTGCTACTTACTATCTGACTCCAACTCTGTAAAAAATATACTGTTCCAACAACCCACATATTAAACGTTACAATCTCAAGACCACACAGTCTCTATCTTCCCCGCTGTCTGCACTCTTTCAGCTGCTGATCTCCCTGGGTCATTTTTTTTTAACTGCAAGTATGTTTTACATGAACATGTGTCTTTGATAGAGAGTGTTTGAGATGGTCAGTTAGCACTCCTGCTCTACAGCAGTAAATCTGCTGTTGGATGGCAGCGGCTCTCCCTCCAGTGTTCAAATGCTGGATTTATTTCCTTCCAATGATACAATAATTCTCATAATTTGATTGATTTCCAGGTGTACGAACAATAATATTCAAATTCCATTGGCATCGGATATTCTGAGCATTATTTAAACTCTTTGATTGCATTTCAATTGCTGTCAAAAAACAACCAAAAGTCAGGCTTCCATTTCCCATCTAATTGTTACATTTGGAACAGTCTGACCTTTAGCTGGCATCTGTGGCTGTACTTTCGATTCAGCAAAACCCGTCCTATCTTAAAATGAACAGACATTGATTAGCTTCCAGACAGTAACTCACTCCGCGCTATCTGTTATTCCGTATACTAACCTCCTTGAACCCCTCAATTACATTCCAGGCTGTAACACACCCCAGAATATCTGTTATTCTGGATATAAACCACCCTGAACCCCTCAATTAGATTCCAGGCTGTAACTTCCTGTCAGGGTTGAAAGGGAAGGCTGGTAGTTATTGGGAATGCTGGCTGACTAAAGAAATTGAGGGTTTCGTTCAGAAAAAGAAGGAAGCATATGTCAGGTATAGACAGGATCGATCGAGTGAATCCTTAGAAGAGTAGAAAGGAAGTAGGAGTATACTTAAGAGGGAAATCAGGAGGGCAAAACGCGGACATGAGATAGCTTTGGAAAATAGAATTAAGGAGATTCCAAAGTGTTTTTACAAATATATTAAGACCAAAGTGTAACTAGGGAGAGAATAGGGCCCCTCTAAGATCAGTAAGGCGGCCTTTGTGTGGAGCCACAATAAACGGGAGAGATATTAAATGAATATTTTGCATCAGTATTTACTGTGGAAAAGGATATGGAAGATATAGACTGCAGGGAAATCGATGGTGACATCTTGCAAAATGTTGCAGATATACAGAGGAGAAAGTGCTGAATTTCTTGAAATGGTAAAAGGTGGATAAATCCCCAGGACCTGATCAGGTGTACCTGAGAACTCTGTGGGAAGCTAGAGAAGTGATTGCTGGGCCTCTTGCTGAGATATTTGTATCATCGATTGTCACAGGTGAGATGCTGGAAGACTGGAGGTTGGCAAACGTGGTGCCAATGATTAAGAAGGACGGTAAAGACAAGCCAGGGAACTATAAACCAGTGAGCCTGACCTCGGCAGTGGGAAAGTTGTTGGAGGGAATCCTGAGGGACAGGATGTACATGAATTTGGAAAGGCAAGGACTGATGCGGGATAGTTAACATGGCTTTGTGCGTGGGAAATCATGTCTCACAAACTTGATTGAGTTTTTTGAAGAAGTAAAAAAGAAGATTGATAAGGGCAAAGCAGTAGATGTGATCCATATGAACTTCAGTAAGGCATTCGACAAGGTTCCCTATGGGAGACTGATTAGCAAGGTTAGATGTCATGGAATACAGGGCGAAGTCGCCATTTACATACAGAACTGGCTCAAAGGTAGAAGACAGAGGGTGGTGGTGGAGGGTTGTTTTTCAGACTGGAGGCCTATGACCAGTGAAGTGCCACAAGGATCAGTGTTGGGCCCTCTACTTTTTGTCATTTACATAAATGATTTGGATGCGAGCATAAGAGGTACAGTTAGTAAGTTTACAGATGACACCAAAATTGCAGGTGTAGTGGACATCGAAGAGGGTTTCCTCAGATTACAAGAGGATCTCGACCAGATGGGCCAATCGGCTGAGAAGTGACAGATGGAGTTTAATTCAGATAAATGCGAGGTGCTGCATTTTGGGAAAGCAAATCTTACCAGGACTTCTACATTTAATGGTAAGGTCCTAGGGTGTGTTGCTGAACAGAGAGACCTTGGAGTGCAGGTTCATAGCTCCTTGAAAGTGGAGTCGCAGGTAGATAGGATAGTGAAGAAGGCGTTTTGTATGCTTTCCTTTATTGGTCAGAGTACCGATTACAGGAGTTAGGAGGTCATGTTGCAGCTGTACAGGACATTGGTTAGGTCACTCTTGGAGTATTGCGTGCAATTCTGGTCTCCTTCCTGTCGGAAAGATGTTGTGAAACTTGAAAGGGTTCAGAAATGATTTACAAGGATGTTGCCAGCGTTGGAGGATTGGAGCTACAGGGACAGGCTGAACAGTCTGGGGCTGTTTTCCCTGGAGTGTCAGAGGCTGAGGGGTGAACTTATCGAGGTTTACCCTGGGGTAAGGGAGTCCAGAACCACAGGGCATAAGTTTAGTTTGAGAGGGGAAAGATATGAAAGAGTCCTAAGGGACAACGTTTTCACGCAGAAGGTGGTACGTGTATGGAGTGAGCTGCTAGAGGAAGTGGTGGAGGCTGGTACAATTGCAACATTTAAGACGAATTTGGATGAGTATATGAATAAGAAGGGTTTGGAGGGACATGGGCCAGGTGCTGCCAGGTGGGACTAGATTGGGTTGGGATATCTGGTCGGCATTGACAGGTTGGACCTAAGGGTTTGTTTCCATGCTGTACATCTCGATGATTCTATGACTCTATAATTCACTCCGGGCGACCTGTTATTCTGCATATAAACCACCCTGAAACCCTCGATTAGATTCCAGTTTGTAATTCACTCTGGGGTATCTGTTATTGTACACATAATCGTCCTGAATCCCTTCATAAAATTCCAATCTGTAACTGACTTCCAATTTTAAGGGACTCTGTACATTAGCCACTTCAATCGTTTGATTAGATTCCAGTCTGTATCATACTCCTGAGTATCTGTTATTCTGTATATTAACCATCCAATCCAAACTCTGCCAAATTTGTCCACAGTGTTCAGGGATGTGTAGCTGAGGTGCATTAGTCAGGGGTAAATGTGGGGAAGTGGATCTGGATGGGTTATTCTTCTGTGGATCAGTGTGGTCTTGTTGGGCTGAAGGGCTTGTTTCCCCACTGTCGGGATTATATGAATCACCCGGAACCCTCTCTATTAGATTCCAACGTGTAACTCACTTCCATGTACATGTGACTGGCATGTTTCAAAAACACCCCAAAACCTTCAATTGTATTCCACTTCGATAAACACAAGGCGCTGCATTTTGAGAAAGCAAATTTGAGCAGGACTTATATCTGAATGGTCAAGTCCGAGGGAGAGTTGCTGAACCAAGAGACTTTGAAGTGCAGGTTCGTAGCTCCGTGAGAGTAGAGTGGCAGGTGGATAAGATCATGAAGGCAGCGTTTGGTATGCTTTCCTTTATTGGTCAGTGTTTTGAGTATAGACATTGAGAGGTCATGTTGTGGCTGGACTGGACATGGGTTAGGCCACTGTTGGAATATGGCATGCAATTCAGGTCTCCTTCCTATCGGAAGGATGTTGTGAAACTTGGAAGAGTTCATAAAAGATTTACAAGGAGGATGCCAGGGTTAGAGGATTTGAGCCACAGGGAGAGGCTGTATAGGCTGGGGCTGTTTTCCCTGGAGTGTCGGAGGCTGAGGGGTGACCTTATCAAGGTTTATAATATCATGACGGGCATGGATAGGATAAATAGACAAAGTCTTTTCCTTGGAGTGGGGAGTAAAGAACAAAAGGGTTTAGTGTGAGAGGTAATATGAAAGAGTCCTAAGGGGCAACTTGTTCACTCAGAGGGTGGTACATGAATGGAATGAACTGTCAGAGGAAGTGGTAGGGGCTGGTATAATTGCAACATTTAAAATGCAGTTCGATGGGTATATGAATGGGAAGGTTTGGAGGGAGATGGGCCAAGTGCTTGAAAAAGAGACTAGAGTAGGTTAGGATATCTGGTCGGCATGGTCGGGTTGGACCAAAGGGCCTGTTTCCATGCTGTACATCTCTATGACTGTATGACTCCGTGATTTTGTGACTCATTCCTTGTTATCTGTTGTTCTGTATGTAAACCACCCGGAACCCCTCGATTAGATCCCAGTCTGTAACTCACTCCTGGGTATCTCTTCTGCTGTGTGTAAACCCTAAACGCCTCAATTAGATTCCAGTCTGGAACTCACTCCTGGGGATCTGTTATTGGATCTGTGAAGTGATCCTTGTTGGATGTTAGGCCGAAGACAAGATAAACTAAATGGTCAAATGTTACATTGAGAGCAAGAACACAGAAAGCTCCTGGTTCATTTCTGTCCTGTTACATATCTCCAAGTTTCAAATTGGGGCTGAACTTCTGTCACAATGGGGAAAGTCTCAAAAGCTGTTTACTGTCCTGCATGAATGCATCATCATAACATGAATTCTCTTGCAAGATAGGAAATGGAGACAGCTCCTGGAAGGTGTCTGTATCTCTGTGTGTGTGATTCGGTGTGTCTGTGCATGTCTGTTTGTGTGTGATTCTGTGTGCGTATTCAATGGTTTATATATTTTCAAACTGCATTGATATTGCCAGTCTCTCCTGCTTTTCCTAATTTATACACACTCAATAGACAATAGACAAAGACAATAGGTGCAAGAGTAGGCCATTCAGCCCTTCGAGCCTGCACCGCTATTCAATATGATCATGGCTGATCATTCCTAATCAGTATCCTGTTCCTACCTTATCTCCATAACCCTTGATTCCACTATCTTTGAGAGCTCTATCCAACTCTTTCTTAAATAAATCCAAAGACTGGGCTTCAACTGCCCTCTGGGGCAGAGCATTCCGCACAGCCACCACTCTCTGGGTGAAGAAGTTTCTCCTCATCTCTGTCCTAAATGGTCTACCCCGTATTTTTAAGCTGTGTCCTCTGGTTCGGCACTCACCCCTCAGCGGAAGCATGTTTCCTGCTGCCAGAATGTCCAATCCCTTCATCTTATACGTCTCAATCCGATCCCCTCTCAGTCTTCTAAACTCAAGGGTATACAAGCCCAGTCGCTTCAGTCTTTCAGTGTAAGGTAATCCCACCATCCCAGGAATTCACCTCGTGAACCTACGGTGCACTCCCTCAATAGCCAGAATGTCTTTCCTCAAATTTGGAGATCAGAACTGCACACAGTAGTCGTGTAGTTTTACTGATATAAAATGGTGGCTGTGGACAAATCTAAAACGTTTGCCTGACCGATTTGTGTCAGGAATACATTCAGCAAGGGAGAGGGGGCAACGTGTCAAAAGCCATTTCCATTCATTGATGCCAGCAGAGATAGGAAATGGAGACAGCTCTTTGAAGTTGAATAAAATGCAAATCCCAGAACCTTTTTACAGTGAATGCGGAGAGACAATGTGACATTCCAGTAAGGTCTGCCTTACTTTCCAAGCTCCTAATATATGAGAGAGACATACTATACAAAACCTGATAAAACTCAGCCACTGAATTGTAGATTTGCAGCGTTGAATCAGAATCCTGCCTGGCTAGGCCTCATCCCAAATTGAAGGGTTGCTCAAATTCCACACTGACCTTCTGTGGGATCAAATTGTGTGTTATCCACAAATAAAAGAAAATAATGCACCTGCAATTGAACAAAGCTTTTCTGGAACTTTGTGTCTCTGTTGGTTTAAGTATCTTTCAACAGGATTGAATATAAATGAGACAGTGAGAGATAGGTAGCACTATAACCAGAATGTCAGTGCAGTATAAAAGGTATATTAATACTTTCAGTGTAAGGGGAAAACAGAGGAGGATAGTCCTCAAACAAGGAAAATTGGGAGTCAGTAAAGTTGTGTAGTTTGTGACTGCATTATGTTTATTTGAGTCAAGATTTGAAACCACTTGGTCAATAGTACACTTTATGACTCACTCCCAGTTACAAGTTATTTCACGTAAAAAGGTTAACATATCCCTCGATTAGATTCCAGGCTGTAACTCCCTCCGGGCTATCTGTTATTCTGTATCTAAAACTCCCTGAACTCCTCGATTAGATTCCAGGCTGTAACTCACTCCGGGCTATCTGTTATTCTGTACATAAACCATCCTAAATCCCTCGATTAGTTTCCAATCTGTAACACACTCCAGGCTATCTGTTATTCCGTATATAAACCACCCTGAACTCCTCGATTAGATTCCAGACTGTAACTCACTCCGGGCTATCTGTTATTCTGTACATAAACCATCCTAAATCCCTCGATTAGTTTCCAATCTGTAACACACTCCAGGCTATCTGTTATTCCGTATATAAACCACCCTGAACTCCTCGATTAGATTCCAGACTGTAACTCACTCCATGGCATCTGTTATTCTGTACATAAACCATCCTAAACCACTCGATTAGGTTCCAACCTGTAACACATTCCAGGCTACCTGTTATTCTGTTTATGAACAACCCTGAACCCCTCAATTGGATTCCAGGCTGTAACTCACTCTGGGCTATCTGTTATTCTGTATATAAACCACCCTGAACCCTGCAATTAGATTCCAGGCTGTAACTCACTGCGGGCTACCTGTTATTCTCTATATAAACCAACCTGAATCCCTCGATTAGATTCCAGATTGTAACTCAATCCGGGGTATCTGTTATTCGTATATAAACCACTCTGAACCCCTTGATTAGATTCCAGATTGTAACTCAATCCGGGGTATCTGTTATTCGTATATAAACCACCCTGAACCCCTTGATTAGATTCCAGATTGTAACTCGCTCCGGGGTATCTGGTATTCTGTATATTAACCACCCTGAACCCCTCGGTTCGATTCCAGTCTGTTACTCACTCCGGGCTATCTGTTATTTTGTAGATTAATCACCCTGAACCCATTGATTTGATTTCACTTCCTGACATGTTAAGCTCATGTTTCCAACACAATCTAATCTCAATAATGATTAATGTATCACTGGTCCTCCTATCTGCTGGCACTACCATCATGTTAACTTTCTAATGTTTACGTACATGATCACCTGTAGCAGTGAGTCGCAGGTAGACAGGGTGGTGCTGAACACATTTGGCATATTTGCCTTAATCAGTCAGAGCATTGAGTATAGGAGTTGTGGTGGCAGATTGCATCTATACAGGATGTTGGTGAGGCCGCTTTAAGAATACTGCGTACAACTCGGTTTTCTGCAGAAATGACTTACACGGATGTTCCAGGACTGGAGGTTTGAGCTTTAGGGAGAGGCTAATTACGTTGAGGTGCTTCCCCCTGGAGTGTCAGAGGTTGAGAGGCAACATTATAGAGGTTTATAAAATCATCAGGGACATGGATATTCTGAACAGCCATGTTCTACTCCCAAGGATAGGGGAGTCAAGAACAAGACAGCAGAGGTTGGAGGGGAGAGGGCGAATGATTTAGAAGGGACGAGAAGGTAAATATTCACACAGAGAGTGGTGTGTGGACAGAAAGTGCAGTCAGAGGAAGTGGTCAAGGCGGGTACAATCACAGGAGGAATATTGGCCAAATGCTGGCAAATGGGACTAAATCAGATTTGATATCTGATCGGAGTGAACAGATTGGACCAATGGGTCTGTTTCCATTCTGCATGACTCTCTGATTCTATAAGATGGATGATGAATAATTCTGAAAGGACTTTTCAAGTCGGAATTCTCTTCAGTGGAAGGTTATCGTGTCTCTATGTTCACATTGATTGAAAGCTGCGTTAGTTAAATATTTGACAAAGAAGTGCACAATGGGACGCAGACAGGAAAGTGGAGCTGAGACCACAACCTGATCAGCTACAATTTTAGTGCCTGGTGGAGAAGGCTCAAAGTATCTAATGACCCACTCCTGCTCCTCAGTCCCATGTTCCTGTGTTCCATTCAGCCCCTCAAACCCGCTAGACAGGAGCAGTTGGAGGTTACTTACTCCTATAACCTGTTGCACAGAAACACAGGAGACATTTCAGCCCCTCAGTACTGTCCCACACGGTTTGAAGTGAATTGGGAAATGTAATTGGAAAACTCAGGCTTGGTATGAAAGAGGCCCCTCATCTCTCTTCACAGAGCTTCCCCTCTCTGCAACTTGTGCTTTATTTGTTGGTCATGTTGTACACTCAGATTCAATGTGAATACAGCCCCCATACCTCACTCAGGGATGGCTCACAAAATCCTCTGGTCGTCCCTGTCTGCAACATTCAATAACAGAACATTCATGAAAATAACACCCACTAACTTTCCAATAACAGAATCGGAGAACATCAGAAACAGGGGCATGTTGTTCACTCCCGAAGCCTGCCTTGCCCTTCTTTAAGATCATGACTGATCTGCTCCTGGTCTCAAATCTTCTTTCCTATCCAATTCTTCATCGCCCTCAACTCTCTGACAGGTCAATTTCCATCTATCTCCTCTTCAAATACGTTCCGTCATCTAGCTTCCCGAACACTCTTGAGAAGAGTGATCCTGACATTCAATATCACCTGTTTGAAGAAAACACTTGCTGCTCCTACATCATGGCCTATTGACGTGAACAAAAGAGGTTGCGTCAAGCGTTCAGATAAAAATGACTGGCCCCGATATCAAGGCAGTGGTTGACTTCTGTTGACATAAAGGAGCTTAACAAAACTGAACTTAATGGGAATCAGAGTAACCTCTCCAGTGTTTGGGGTCAAACATGGCACAAAGGAAGATGTTCATCATCTCAGTCCTGGGTCACCTCTGTGGGAGATCCTCAGAGTAGCTTCCTCTTCACAAACACCTTCAGCTGCTTCATCAATGTCTCCCCACCCTGAACCTCCCCACCATAAGATCAGAAGTGGGGATGATCACTGAAGGTTCCACAATGTTCAGAACATTTTGTCCCCCGTCAGTTCCTGAACTTGTCTTTGTCCGTGTGTAGCAGGATTCAGATTCCATTGAGACTTGTGCTGTTAAAGTGTCCGTAACATTCATGTAACAGCACTGCCTGACACTGCACATTGCCACAGTAAAACAAGAGTTCATTCAATACCTCAGGCTGGTTTCACAGGAATATGAGGAAGCCATTCAGCCCATTGACATTATTGGAGAAGAACAGGGATAGCCCATTCAGTGCCCCCAGCCAATTACTCAGAAAGAGAAGGAGTCTATTGTGATGGACCTCACCAGAGACCCTCGAAAATATTTGAAGGCGGTAGCCTTGATTCTAATGTTTTCTTATTTTAAAGGAAATGTAAAGTGTCTGTTCCAGATGCAATGTGACTGGTCAAACTACTCGGTGTGAAGCAAAACACCATCTACTTAAACATGAAAGATAAAATGAAACCAAAGAAAGAGGAATTTAGAATAACGTAATTTTATTGGACAAGTTAACAGAATAATAGATCTAGGAACTATTACTAATGAACTGTTCCAATATAGGGAAATCCCATAAACACAGCCCTTGGCAAAAAGAAATATTCAGACCCAGATTGTCACAAACATTTCTCCAATCCAAGAATTAAAAACAGTATCAAGAGAAATTTCAGAGAGAGTAGCAGCCAGGAGACATCCACTGAAGCTTCCAACTCTGTGGAGACCCCAATAGTTTCTGATGTTACTGAGAAACCAAAACCCAGAGATCCTAATCTGTGAGAGTTGGCCACACCCATTCAGGCTGAAATAAAATTAACCGAAGGCCTCCCTAGCTGTTACTCAAGTGGTCTTAACTGGCAAGCTTGGGAACAATCGTTCAATCTCTATCATAAAATAAACCAGGACAAAATAACATCTTAAAGCTGCAACATTGTCAGTACAATGAGCTGTCAAACAGAACCAGGGTTAACCAGTCAGGCCCTTGGCCCTGTCCAATCAGACGAGATTGAAGCCAATCACTCCCCTGAGTCACTTACACAGGAACAGCAGGAGGCCATTCCCACCTCAATGCACTTACACGGGGGCAGAATGAGGTAATATTTGCTGAATCCTGATGAATGTCTTATGCCCAAAACGTCGATTCTCCTGGTCCTCGGATGCTGCTTGACTCACTGTGCTTTTCCAGCAATTGATGCTCTAATCTGATCTCCAGCATTGGCAGTCCTCACTGTCTCCTAATTGATGCTCTAACATGATGAACAAGTGGGGCAGAGGCTGCACAGACAGACTGTTCCACGTTGTTCCTCTTGGCTCCGTTGTTTATGATACACACGTGGGACTTTAACATGGTTTTCAAGTGGTGAGGAGGGAAGCCATATGTCTTGTGTAAAGTCTCAAGAAGGCATCTTCCATCTCCAGGAAGACAGCCTGGTGTTCTCTATGTAGGGCGGAAGCTGGTTGGAATGGCTACCTGTTTCAGATGGAAGGTATTGTGGCTGCTATTGGGGATTGTGAGCAACATGACGGTTCAGTAGGGTTCACTCACCGACTGCACAATAACGGAGCGAGAGTAAATTTAGGCAAATAAACTATTCGGAAAGTCACGTTAGACTGATGAATGGACTCTCTAAGTTCAGTTAATGGTGATCTTGTTCATGTTGACCTTGTCGAGTGCATGTCCTGTTCAGTGTAACCTGTATGCCTTACTCTGTCCAAGTCTATTTCCACCCTATGATCTGTCTGGCCATGCTTACTATGATCATCCTCCACTGCTCAAAAACAAAGTGTTTCCCTGTACTGAGGTACACGTGGCAATCAATCAAACCAATCAATCCTGAGTAAAGTATGGAATTTCTCTCCCTGTCAATGTCTCTTTTGCAAATAAGTGATCGCTGCCACTCCTCGTGTTTCAGCGTCACCATTTCTTCGTCTCTCACAGCTCTACAGATTAAACACTCAGCTTATTCACTCTATCCTCATGTTACCATCACCCGTGTCTGTGGTAAGGAGATCATTCCTTACAAAGAGCATCAAATCTGTCCAGAGTGCCCCAAAAGCTCTCTCAGCAAGGCTCTACAACAGCAGGAAGACGGCTTTACTTATGTACTCGAATCATCTTACAATGAAGGACAGCATACCATTGACTGCACCCATTACTTACACAGGGTTTGATTCAGAGCAGTCAGCATAGACTTGTGAGTGGGAGATTATGCTTCCCAAATTTCTTAGAGTCCTTTGATGAAGTTACCAGGACGTTTGATGAGGGCAGAGTGATAGATGTAGTCTCTATGGATTTCAGTAAGGCCTTTGATTAGGTTCCACATGGCAGGCTGCTCAGGAAGGTTACATCTCGTAGAATGCGGGGGGAACTGGCCAACTGGATACACAGTTGGCTTGATGGTAGAAAGCAGAGGGTTGAGTGGAAGGATGTTTGTCAGACCGGAGGCTTGGTCCATTGCTGTTTGTTATCTATGATTTGGTTGAGAATATGGAAGGTATGATTAATAAGTTTGCAGATGACACTAAAGTAATTGGGAGCGTGATCAGTGAGAATGTTTATCAAAAGTTGCAGCAGGACCTTAACCAGGTGGGGAAATGGGCCGAGCAATGACAAATGGAATTTAATATAGAAGCGTGAGGTCTTGCATTTTGGAAACTGAAATCAAGGGAGGAGTTTCATTGTAAATGGTCTTAAGGGGTGCAGTGGGCAGAGGGACCTTGGTGTTCAGGTGCACGGTTCTCTAAGAGTGGAGTCACAGGTCGGCAGGGCAGTGAAGAAGGCTTTTGGCACATTGGCATTCATCAGGCAGGATATTGAGTATAAAAGTTGGGAAGTAATGTTACAGTTACACAGGAATTTGGTAAGGCCGCACTTGGAGTATTGTGTTCAGAGTTTGTCACCTTGTTATGGGGACGATGTTATTAAATTAGAAAGAGTGCAGAAGAAATTTACAAAGACGTTGCCAGGACCCAATGGTCTGAGTTATAGGGAGAGGTTGGACAAACTAGGACCTTTTCTTTAGCGTGTAAGAGACTGAGGGAGTCCTTATAGAGCTGTGTAAAATCACGAGGAGTATGGATAGGGTTAATGCTCTCAGTCTTTTTCCAAGGTGTACAGAATCGAGGATTAGAGGGGATCAGTTTAAGGTTAAAGGGGAAGGAATAAAAGGGAACCTGAGGGGCCACTTCTTTATACAGAGGGCTGGTACAGGGATGAGTTGCCAGCAGATATGGTTAAGGGGGGGTACATTAGATTAGATTAGATTACTTACAGTGTGGAAACAGGCCCTTCGGCCCAACAAGTCCACACCGCCCCGCCGAAGCGCAACCGACCCATACCCCTACATCTACCCCATACCTAACACTACGGGCAATTTAGCATGGCCAATCCACCTGACCTGCACATCTTTGGACTGTGGGAGGAAACCGGAGCACCCGGAGGAAACCCACGCAGACACGGGGAGAACGTGCAAACTCCACACAGTCAGTCGCCTGAGGCAGGAATTGAACTCGGGTCTCTGGCGCTGTGAGGCAGCAGTGCTAACCACTATGCCACCGTGCCACCCACGAACAACCAATTAACAACCCATTTCAAAAACATTTGGATAAATATGTGGATAGGAAAGGACTGGAAGCATATGGGCCAACTGCAGGGAAATGGGGTTAGCGTGGATGGATATTTATAAGGTGGACTCGAACCTCTCTGTTAATTAAACCCGAACACCCAGAAAAGCTCGCCTCACCTTGTAATCTGTTAAAATATGAGCGACAGAGATCTCCTACATTCCACTATTAAAACAAAAATTATCAAATTAGTTTCTTAACTTTAATAGTGAACACTAAACAACAACTATTCGCAAATACAAGCCCCTCTTTTCTTAGCTACTTACTATCTGACTCCAACTCTGTAAAAATATGCTGTTCCAACAATCCACATATGAAACATTAAAATCTCAAGACCATACAGTCTCTATCTTTCCCGCTGTGTTCACTCTTTCAGCTGCTGATCTCCCTGGGTCATGTTTTTTTATTGCAAGTAGGTTTACATGAAAATGTGTCTTTGATAGAGAGTGTTTGAGATGGTCACTTAGCACTCCTGCTCTACAGCAGTTGCTCTATTGTTGGATGGCAGCAGCTCTCCCTCCAGTGTTCAAAATGCTGGATTTATATACTCGCCATGAAATAATAATTCTCATAATTTGATTGCTGTCCAGGTGCCCAAACAATAATATTCAAATTCTGTTGATTTCTGGTATCCTGAGCGTTATTTAAACTCTTTGGTTGCATTTGGATGGCTGTCAAAACAGCAACCAAAACTCAGGTATCCATTTCTCAGCTAATGGTGACATGTGGAACAGTGTGACCTTTAGCTGGCATCTGTGGCTTTAATTTCTATTCAACAAAACCCGATCTGTCTTTAAGTGCCCATACATGCTTTTGGCTTCATAACATCTTCCTGCTTCAGAAAATAAAATGAACCAGCAGAATGAAAAGATAGCATCATTCGTTTTCCTCTAATTCTTAATCCCAATTATATGAAATACAAAAGTAGTAATCTCAGTTAAATCATTCATATTAATTCTGCACACCAATACAACACTGGAATAAGTCTAATCTTATCTACACTGCTTTCCTTTAAATCCGCGAAAACCCATCTGCTATCACATTGTAGGGGCCACAGCCTGTACAGTTTGTGAGTTTAAAGTCGGTAAGGTAAGACTCCAATTAAATAGTCTCATATTCTGGTCTTTAAATATTTCATAAAATGTGAGAGATTTGTTGTTGTCCACAACCATCTCCGACAATTTGTTTGTCATATAAACATTAAAATATTGTCAGGCCAGTATGAAAATTAATCATTCTTTTTCAATAATGAAGATTTTGTATTTTTTTTTCTGGTGGATATTGAGTTTTTTCAACAAGTAGCCAATTAGCCATACAATTCCGTCATCCTCTTTCTGTATCAATACATCTCCGACCCCTATATCCCAAGCATCAAACACAATTTTCAAAGGGTTTCAGAATATTTGGTGTAGCTAAAACTGATGTGGTGATTAATCCTGCTTTAAAATTCTCAAATGCCTCCTGGAATTGTTCTATCCACCACAATTCAATGTTCTTCTTTAATAAGTCCATTAGAGGTGCCAATACGCTGCTGAAGTTTGGGACAAACTTCCGATAGAATCCATTCAGTTCCAAAAATCGAAGCACCTCTTTCTTCGAGGATGGTCATGGAATTTCCTCAAAGCCCTTCGTATTTGTGTTCCATGGGGTCAACCTTCCATGTCCAATGCAATCTCCCAAGAATGTTACCACTGCTTTCGTGAATTCTGTTTTCTTTAAGTTTATTACTGAGTTTGCTTCTTGTAATCATTCAACATTATCGGTCAACTGTAACATGTGAGCTTTCAATCACTTGCTAAAGATCACTACATCATAAAGATAAGCTGCAAAATTTGTTCATATGGCCACAACTCTGTTTCTGAGTCTTAAATGTGGCTTGTGCATTATTCATCCATATGAAATATTCGATAAAGGTTATTTTGTCATCTCTGGTATCTTTACTGGGTAGTTAAACTGACTCCACATTTTTTTTTATTTGAAAGGGGCCACGAAACCTGGCTTTGAAGAGATTTCTTACCACTGGTGACAATAATAATACGTCATCCCCACGGGAAATCTTCAAAGTTTCAGAGTTTGTATCTGCCACCTCCTTCACTCTATGCTGTGCTCTTCAGATACTGTTTAGCAAACTCACCTACTCCATCTACTCTCTCCTTCACCTCACACACAGAATCCAGGTGTGAGATTTCCGACTTTGGTCCTGTCAATTTATATTTAATTAATTTCAGAGGAGCTCTCACTTCATGTACGAATATTAACTCAAAGGAAGTAAAGTGAGTAGATTTATTTGGGACATCACTAATGGCAAACACTTCAATGGGACACCTTTATCACAATCATTTGGCCAACCCTGACAGTAGCTGTTAACATAGTCTTCAGCATCTGATGCTAACTTTACAAGGCTCCCTGGGATTCAGGATGGGACGCACTTGATTTGAAGTGGTGTATGCCTAAGCCATCCATGACTTCCTTAAACAGCTGAGCGGTAAAATGAGACCCTTGGTCTGACTGAATCTCTCTGGGCAGCCCACAGCGTGTAAAGAAAGCTACCAACTCCGCCACCTCCCTTTTTGCCTTGGCACTCCAATAATGGAATTGCCTCTGGAAATCTGGTAGACACATCCAAGAAAGTAAGCAAATATTGGTTTCCACTTTTACTTTAGAAAGGGGAGCAACACAATTTATCATAACACACATGCAAGTTCTTCGAATGCAGGAATTGGCAAGAAAAGTGCTGGTTTTGTTACTGCCTGTTACTTACCTACCATTTGGGATGTATGTCACGTACAACAAAAATTAACAGCGTCCTTGTGCATTCCAGGACAGTGGAAATGCTTCTGTACCTTAGCCTGAGTCTTCTATACACCTAAGTGACCGCCTGCAGTTAGTTTATGAGCTACCCATAACACTGTACGTTAGTGCTAACACAATCTGGTGCACGTCGGACCATTTCCCTTCTGCAGTAACCTATCGGGGTCTCCATTTTAATTTTATGATTCTATCTTTAAGTTAATAACGTTCAACAATATATTCTGATTCCTTTTCTGTGTGTGTGCATGTGTATGTGTGTGTGAATGTGTGTGTATATATCTGTTGTAAGTCCATTAGCCTTTCTGGACTAAACCCCTCTGCCTGATCCTCTGCCTGTTCAGGTTTATCCTGCACCGTTACATCAAACAGGGGGTCAGTTCACTGAGCATCAACCCATTTGTCTTTTTCGTTCGGTTTTACTTCCTGCTGTAACTTATGACAGTGGGATCTTGTTACTACACCGTCTGGAAAAATTCCTGGGTAATTTTCTTTTAACTCACCAATTCCCTAGTCTTCCTTTGGCTTCTCCACCACAAGGAGTGCCTATCCCTCCTCACCTCCTGCTAAATCGTTCCCAAGAACAAACTGTATTCCTGGACCTGACACTCTGTTACTCACTGTCACTGTTACTTCCCTAATCTTGATTTGGCATTCCATCCTGATGTTACACAAGGGAATGCTTAATTTATGTCCCCATTCCACAAATTAACACACTCTTGATGAACATGCCAGAAAGAGTGACAAAACCTTTCATCTCTTCCTATTAGAGGGTGAGAGAGTGAGGGATGCAGATGCTGGAGATGAGAGTTGAAAAGTGTGGGGCTGGAAAAGCACAGCACGTCGGCAGCATCCGAGGGGCAGGGGCGTTGACGTTTCAGGCATAAATCCTTCATCAGGAAAATGGGAGGTAAGGGAGGGGGAAGGAGGTTGAGAAATAAATGGGAGGGTGGGGATGGAGCTGGGTGGAAGGGAGCTTGGAAGGCGATAGGTAGATGCAAGTTGGGTGTGATGGTGATAGGTCGGTGAGGAGGGTGATAGGACTCCTATCAGTGGTAGGACAGCTGGAACCCTCAAACTGTTCCGCATCAATGTTGACTTCACCAAATTTCAAATCTCCCCTCCACCAACCTCTCCCAGATCCAACCGTACAACCTAGCACTGCCCTCTTGAACCGCCCTAACTAGACCTCTTCCTTTCCACCTATCGACTTCACCCTATCCTCCGACATATCACTATCACTCCCACCTACATCATCTTATTGCCTTCCCAATGACCCTTCCACCAGCTCAGCTACTACCCTCGTATTTATCTTTCAGCCCCCTTGTCCCCCCACCATGTTCCTGACGATGGGTTTCTGCCTGATATTCGATTGTCCTGCTGTTTGGATGCTGCCTGATCTGTTGTGCTTTTCCAGCGCCTCACTTCTCAACTATTACAGACTGAGCAGATCCCATATCTCACAAAATTATAACTTCTTGTCGTTCTCCCCCTGTTCTTTCTGAGTAAACTTTATCCACAGAGGTGAATTCTTTTGAGAGATCAGGCACTACCTCCATACCCAGCCCTTTCTAGGCTGTGCAATTTCCTGCAGCTCCTCGGCTCCACTTGGGATCTCCTTTACCAGTTTCACTACTGCCACTGGGCTGAGCCTCTTCTACCACATCTTTCCCCAAAGTGTCTTCCTTTAACGCCCAGCACGGTGTGTCCCAGTTTACTGCAGTGAAAACAACTTTTCCACTGTGCCCTTCCTAAACCACCAGCACTGTAATTTTATGTGTTCCACTCCCTTATAGTGAGAGCACCTGAGGCCTTTCACCACCTTTCAACCCCCTTGGGCTTCTTTCTTCACCTGTGGTAAAATATTGTGAACTACTGTTCGCTTTGTAATGTGTGATCGTCCCTTCTCCCAATTACTATCCCTCACGGGATGAAATTCCTGCCAGAAGCTAAATTTCATCACATTGCACAATGCATATTTACCTGCCATTTCTGCCGCGCTGCTCACTTCTTGAACTTTCTATTCATTCACATGAATTTTTACTATCTCTGGAAGTGAGTCTTTTAACTTCTCCAGCAGATTAATCTCCCTTCAAGCCACACAGGTCTTATCCATTTTTAAGGCCAGCACCCACTTGTCAAAATGACTGTTGTTAATTCTTTCAAACTCAATATAAGTCTGACCTGTTTCCGTCTCTATTTTTCTGAACTTCTGTCTATATGCTTCTAGTACCAATTCCTAACCAATCAAAATAACCAATTTAACATCTTGATAATCTCTTGATCCCTCATCTGACAGCGCTGCACATACCTCACCAGCTGTGCCCACCAGCTTAGTCTGAACTAGCATTACCCACAAATTCACTGGACACGTCATCTGCCTAGCCATTTTTTCAAATGAAATGAAAAAGGGTTTGACAATTTTCTCAACGAAATATGGCAAGTTACTAACCTAGTTGTATACATCCCTACGTTCTCCCTTCATCTCCATCCTGTTAATTTAAATTTCTTGTCTAATTCCCAACTTCTGAATTTCAAATCCCCTCTCTCTTTCTTTTTCCTCTCTTTCTCTTTCGTCTCTCTCTGTTTCCATCCCTTTATTTATCTTCTAACTCCAGTTGCCACATTTGCAATTTAAGTTTTTATAACTCTACTGCAGTTGCCTGTTTCTCTGATACATCAAAGTGCTTAACCAACTCCATTACAATTTCAGCTTCCCTTTTCTCCCTGGTTGAACCCAATTCCAACCTATTTGCTAATTCTAACAAATGTCCTCCTTCTGTCTTTCTAAACTTCCTTGGAAAATTTGGGAACCTCTTTAGTAATGTGAACAGCCATTTCCCTCACTTTTCATTTAACCAACCACAAGTAACAAAATTAAACGAACTTTCCCACTGGTTTTATTTGAAGATCAAAGTCACTAATTGCAATGAGTTGGAATTTGCTGCGACCTGTTGTATCTCAAATCTGTTCAGATCGGTCCAAGTGCCACACGGCAAGGCCCCAAACTGTTATGACATCAATGTCGAACCCCTCTGTTAATTAAAATCACACACCTAGAAAAGCTCACCTCACATCATAATCTGTCAAAACGTGAGCGATAGAGAACTCCTAAATTCCACTAATAAACAACAAACAACAATTTATATCTGTGCAAGTAAGCTCGCTGAGCTTGAAGGTATGTTTACAGAAGTTTCGTCACCATGACGAGGTGACATCATCAGTGGGAGCATCTGCTGAAGTGCTGGTGGGATATCCCACCTCTCTATTTATAGGTCTTGGTTTCTTAAAGTGGGTGATGTCATTTCCGGTTATTTTAACAAGAGAATGTAGACAGGATCAAAATTGATGCGTTTATTGATGGACTTCTGGTTATAATACGATTCCTCTAAGAAGGTCCTTGCGTGTCTTAGTATGTGTGTGTGCTTTGTCCCAGTCAAAGTGGTGCCCTTCTTTGTCTGTATGTACGGAACGTAGTGATAGTGGATCATGTCTTTTGGTGGCTAGTTGGTGTTCTGTTGTTTATTTACAATGTGTTGTGCACATATGAAAAATGCGACTTATCTGCACACACACATTGATTAAACAGTGTATATAAAATCATTTTTCCACCATTGAAACTGTCCTGTTATTGTGTTACGAGGATAGATTAGATTAGATTAGATTACTTAGTGTGGAAACAGGCCCTTCGGCCCAACAAGTCCACACCGCCCCGCCGAAGCGCAACCCACCCATACCCCTAACATCTACCCCTTACCTACACTACGGGCAATTTAGGATGGTCAATTCACCTGACCTGCACATCTTTGGACTGTGGGAGGAAACCGGAGCACCCGGAGGAAACCCACGCAGACACGGGGAGAACGTGCAAACTCCACACATTCAGTTGCCTGAGGCGGGGCGGTGTGGACTTGTTGGGCCGAAGGGCCTGTTTCCACACTAAGTAATCTAATCTAATCTAATCTATCCTCGTAACACAACAACAGGACAGTTTCAATGGTGGAACAATGATTTTATATACACTGTTTAATCAATGTGTGTGTGCAGATAAGTCGCATTTTTCATATGTGCGCAACACATTGTAAATAAACAACAGAGACACAGTTAACGAAAAATGATGCATATGATGTATAAAATTGATAAAACATTAAAACATGATTTGATCCTCTCAACGAACCCTCCTTTTCTGGGATTCCCAACTCTAATCTCTCATTCTTACCAGGATGTGTGCACCAAATTCTTGATTCTGGTGTCCCAATTTATTTCAGTTAATCCCCTTTCTACCGGGACTTCAATATGTTGGTCTGGTGGGTTCTTTCCAAAGCTAGTGTCTGTCATATTATTGGAGATAAATATTCTGGCATCAGACTCAGCATTTGAACATATTACTCTGTTGTACATGCACTGTACCAAGGACCACAGCACACAGTCATTGCCAAAACATTGGGGGATGTTCATCTACTTCTTTCGATAATGTAGCTTTCTCATTTTCCAGATCTCCAGATCTCTATCCTCTCTCTCCTTCTCCCTTTGTAACTAGTTAAGAAATCCACCAATTATTCTTCGTGTCCCGTCTCCCAAAACTCCTCCTTTCGCTTTATATGTAATGCTCTTTCAAGATGTAATGTGGTTATAATTGAGCAATGTAACTACAAAGACATGCGGGCGTAGCTGGCCAGAGTTAATTGGAAGGGGAGCTGAGCAGGAAAGACCATGGAGCAGCAATGGGAGGAGGTTCTGGGGAGAAATTCGGAAGATAATACCAGAAATGCAACCCAAAGAACTTGAAACATACTCAAGGGAGAACAAGGCAGCCATGAGTGATAAGGCATCAAACCAAAAGAGAAAATATACAATGTGCTGAAGATGATTGGGACTCCAGAGAATTCATTGGCTCTGAAACTACATAAGGCTGGCATTACTGACACTACAGAGCTCTTAATCATGGTCAGGTAAAGAAACAGGGGAAACACATTCACTTTAAACACAGCAGATTGGTATTTCTCAATGAAAAATATTTAGGTGAATTAAATATTTGAATTAAGATCAGTTAAATGCTTTTGCGGAATGTGTCAGATTGGAAGCAAGACCCGGGGAGAGAGACCCTCAGCAGGATGAGAGTTTGAAAATGGAAGTATTTCCACATCAGAAACCAGGTTAGGTCACTGAGTGCAGGGCTGATGGGTGAATGGGTCTTAGTGAGAATTGGGGAACAGACAGCAAAATTGCATTGCAGATATTGCAGCTCGAAACTGTGTATTCACGTAGTGCTGTAGATCACAGAAGCAGGAGAAGCAGATCTGCATTCAAACACAACCTGTAACTTTTTGCCAGGGTAACACCTCAGTCTGTCATTGGCATCAACACCATCTATGGCTCAGTGACGAGTGTGGGTGAAGATGTCAGGGTCAGAATCACGTGAACTTTACCTGATGCTAACTCATTAAAGCTACCAGACTTGACCAACAGATCTGTTCGAAGCAAACTACTCCGAGGTCTGAAAGGATGAAACCGGACAGAACACCCGGCCTCAGCATCAATGTCGGAAAAGGGAATGGGAACACAGTCCTGTCGACCCTGCAGAAACCTCCTGCCTAACATCTGAGAGCTTGTGACAGCATTTACAGAGCTTTCCCACAGACTGCACAGAAACATTGGGAATGGAAAACACATTGAGCCTCCCCATTCTAGTTCATGGAAAAACTCTCCTCAATGCACTTAGCCCACATGATATACATATCCATTAATGTGAGTAACCTTGGGAAGCTATAAAATAGGCGGTGCAGTAGTACCTTTGGTCCATCGAGTTTGCTAACCAATTCAATATAATGATGGTTGGCCCTTCATTTCCACACCGTACTCCTGCTCTCCCACTATCCCTTTACTGTCTCTAAATCCTTATTTATAATCAGTGTCTCGGTTTCCAGGTGCGAGAGAATTCCCCAGGTTCCCGAGTCATTGAGAGCAGACATTTATTATCATCTCAATGCAGAATGACTGCCTGTATCTAATACTGTGGCCCCTTGTTTTACAAGTCCCAGCCAGGGGAATTATCATCCCTGCTTCCAATCTGTCTCACCCTGTCAGAGTTTTATATATCTCACTGAGATCTCCACTCATTTTCCTAAACCCCACGGAATACTTGCCCAGTCTCCCATACTCTGCTCCCATAACAAGCCCGTCATCCCAGAGACCAGTCTGGTCATCCTTCACTGCTCTCCCTCAATGTCAGTTTTGTCCTTTATTAGGTAAGGAGACCAAAACTCCCCACAATAGTGCACAATGTTCAAGATGATATCTCACCAAGGCCTTGTACAGCTGCAGGAAGACACCTTTTCTCCTGGACTCACATCCCCCTGAAATGAAGATCCACACACCATTTATCTTCCTCACTGCTTTCTGTTTCGGCAATATTACTTTCAGCGACTGATGTACAAGGAGATGCAGATCCTTTTCAGTGTTGCAGCTCCCCACTTGGTGGGTCTGTGTACACTGGGCAGCGTGCCAATGCCATGCCCAGTATTGACTTCTGGTTACAGAACTCACTGCGCTGCAGGGACCTCAGAGGTTTATGCAGAAGGAAACAACAAACAGGAGCATACGTCCCTTTGTAGATCAACATGTTTCAACCAATGCCTTTCAAATGGTAGGCTGCCAATTTATCGTTTCCACCAAAGAGCACACCGTCTCCTCTATCCACATTGTTCTCCATCTGTCACGTATTTACCCATTCACTCCACTTGTCTTAGTCTTCTCGGTGCTTTTTTATAACCTCCTCACCCATTCACAATCCCACATCCGTTAGTGCTGTCAGCAGGCTGGGATATATTGTATCTGATTCCAGTAACCAAATGTTTAAAGGGCATTGTGAACAGCTGGGCCCCAAGCACCGATCCCTGCGACACCTCAGCAACCGTCCTCTGTTAATTTCTATTGATTTATTTCATGAATCTCGGAGTCACTGGCTGGGCAAGCATTTATTGCCCGTCCCTAGTTGCCCTCGAGAAGGTGGTGGTGAGCTGCCTTGTTGAACGCTGCAGTCCACCTGCTTGGTTGACCTCAAATGCCATTAGGGAGGGAATCCCAGGATTCTGACCCAGTGACTGTGAAGGAGCGGTGATAAAATTCCAAGTCAGGATGGTGACTGGCTTGGAGGGAACCTGAAGATGATGGTATTCCCATACATCTGTAGCCCTTGTCCTTCTAGATAGACATGGGAGTTGTGAAGATGGTCTCTGAGGATCTTTGGTGGATCATTTTATTGCAGCATGTAGATAGTAAAACACTGCTGCTGCTGCTGAGCGTTGATGGTGGAGCATTGTGGATGAAGGGACAGTCAAACTGGCTGCTTTGTCCTGGATGGTATAAAGCTTCTCGAGTGTTGTTGGAACTCCACTCATCCAGGCAAATTGGGAGTCTTCTATCACACCTCTGACTTATGCATTGTAGATGATGGACAGACTTTTGGAAGTCAGGATGTGAGTTGCTCGCCGCAGTATTCCTAGCTTCGGACCTGCCCTTATAGTTACTGTGTTCATGTGGCGAGACCAGTGAGTTTCTGAGCAATGATTACCCACCAGGAATTTGACACTGGGGGATTCAGTGATACTAACACCATTGAATGCCAAGGTGCAGGTTAGATTGTACTTTACTGGTGATGGTCATGGTCTGGCATTCGTGTGGCCTGAATATTACTTGCCACTTGTCAGCCTGGATACTCTCCAGATCTTGTCATGTTTGAACATAGACTGCTTCAGTATCTGAGGAGCCACAAATGTTGCAGAACATTGTACAATCATTGGCGAACATCCCCACTGCTGACCTTAAAATGGAGGGAAGGTCATTGATGAAGTAGCCCTGCCCGAGGGACTCCTACAGACTTGGAGCTGACTTGACTGACCTTTATCAACCATGACCACCTTCCTACGTGTCAGGTATGATTCTAACCAGCGGGGAGTTTCCCTCTGATTCCCATTGATTCCAGTGTTACTAAGGCCCCTTGATACCACACATAGTCGAATGCAGCCTTGATTTAAAGGGCTATCGCTCTCACCCCACCTCTAGAATTCAGCTCTTTTGTCCATGTTTGAATCACGGTAATGAGATCAGGAGCTGAGTGGCCCTGGTAGAGCCCAAACTGGGCGTCATTGACCAGGGCATTGCTGAGCAAGTGCTACTTAAAAACACTGAGACCTTCCACCACTTTACTGATGATCGAGAGAAGACTGATGGGGTGGCAATTGGCCGGATTGGATTTGTTCTGCGTTTTACATACAGGAGCAATGATTACTTGGGGAAATTTTCCACGTAATCAGGAAAAGCCATTGTTGTAACAGTATTGAAATAGTTTGGCTAGGGGAGTGGCAAGTTATGAGCACAAGTTGTCAGTACTATTGCCAGAATGTTGTCGGATTATGGACCCTATGGAGTATCAAGTATCTCCAATCGTTTCTGGATATCGTGTGGACTGAACCAAATTGGTTGATGACTGGTAACTGAATTGCTGAGGACCACTGGAGGGGGCTGAGATGGATCATCCACTCCGCATTTCTGACTGAAGATTGTTGCGAATGAATCAGCCTTATCTTATACACTGAAGGGCTGGGCTCTTCCATCATGGAGGAAAGGGTTATTTGTGGAATCTCTTCCTCCAGTGAATTGTTTCATTGTCCCCACCTTTCTCGGCTAGATGTGGAACAACTGCAGAGCTTAGATCTGTTCCTTTGCTTGTGGGATCACTTAGCTGTGTCTATTACTTACTGCTTATGCTGTTTGGCGCATAAGTAGTCCTGATTGGTGGCTTCACGAGGCTGACACCTCATTGTCAGGAATGGCTGGTGCAGTTCCTGCCATCCTGCACACTCCACTGAACCAATATTGATTCTCTAGATTGATGGCAATTGTGAGGGGGATATGCGGGAGGCCATGAGGTTACGCGGGAGTACAACTTGGCTGCTATTGATGACTCAGGACACCTTATGGACATCCAGATTTGAGCTGCTAGATCTGTTCGAAGTCTGCCCTGTTTAGCAACGTGACAGAACCACCCAAAATGGTGTAGGTTATTCTCAATGTGAAGGTGTGATTTTGTCTCCACAATGACTATGTGGTGGTCTCTCTTACCGATAATATCATGGACAGATACTTCTGTAACTGGCAGATTAGTAAGGCTGTGTTCAAGTTTGTATTTTCCTCATGTTGGTTCTTTCCCCACCTGCTGCAGAACCAGTCGAGCAGTTATATCCTTTGGGGCCTGGCCAGCTCGATCAGTAATGCTGTCACTGAGATACTCTTGGTGGTGAACATTGAAATCCCCTACCCAGAGTAGATCTTGCGTCCGTGCTACCCTCAGTGCTTCCTCCAATTGTTGGTCTGCATGGAGGAGTACTGATTCATCAGTTCAGAGAGGCTGGTACATGGTAATCAGCAGGAGTTTTCCTTTCCCATGTGCAAAGTAATGCCATGAGACTTCATGGGATACGGAGTCACTGTTGAGGACTCCAAGAGCAATTCCCTTCTAACTGTATCCCACTGTGCTGCCACTTCTGCTGTGTCCGTCCTGCTGATAAGACAGGAGAACTTCGGGGTAGGTAATGGGGTGTCTGCGATATGGTCATACTCACAGAATCATACCTTACAGACAATGTCAGGCTGTTGCTTGACGAGTCTGTTTATTTCTTTTCACCGTTTCCTGCCAGCTGTCCCATTCTGGAAACATAGCCATATATTAGCCCCCAATCCACTCAGATTTGATTTTGCAAATTGGGCTTGGAACTTTACCAAAATCTTTCTAAAAGTCCACATGTTTTACATCCATTGTTTTTCTTTCATTTGTCTCCCATTCTGTTTCTCAAACATAATTCCCATTTCATAAATCTACGTCAGTGTTGCCTATGACCATTACTTTCAGCCACAATAATTTCTCCGAAACCATTTACTTACTATGTTCTATGTTCCATGTACTCTTTCATTTTCCCACACCAGACTTGGTTTTCCTTGTATTGTTTGAAAGTTCTGTGAAGATAGAACTGAAGTAGTGGCTTCATAGTTCTGCCATTTCCCTGTTTCCCATTCTCTATTCTCTGGTTTCAAACTGTAAGGAAACTGCACTTGTTTTCTCATATTCCTCACATTGACATAATTTAACAAGCGATTACAGATCACTCTTTTAACCCTTGTGAATATACTCTTCAGAAAGCCATCAATTCCTGCCTGAGACTGCTCAATAATTGACCTTACACACCATACACTCACAGGAGCACAGACTCTGTGCCAACAGAAATACAGCACAATCTATATTATTCCCACTTTCCTACACCAGGCCGATAGCCTGGAATGTTATGACACTTCCACGTGCTCGTCCAAATACTTTTTAAAGATTGTGAGGTTACCCGTGATAATCACCCTTCTCAGGAAGTAATCCCAGAACCCCACATCCTCAAGGTGAAAAAAATATTTAAATCCTCTCTGAACCTCAAACTTTTCACTTTAAAAGTGTGCTCATTTGTTCTTGACCCTCTGACTAAAAGGAACAGCTGCTGTCTTTCCACCCTGTCCATGTCCCTCATAATCTTATCCTTCTGAATCCCTGACCCCTCAGCTTTCTCTGCTCCAAAGAAAACAACCTGAAACTATCCAGCCTATCTCCATAGCTGATATGCTCCATCCCAGGGAACATCCTGGTGAATCACCTCTGCACCCTCTCCAGTACAATCACATCTTTCCTGGAATGTGGCTCCCAGAGCTACATACAGTATTCCAAAGCCCTGTATTGCTCTTATAATCTACTCCTGATTAGGAAATGCTACACCCAAGGTCCAATTCTTAACTAGTCCATTAACCTGTCCAGTCACATTCAGGGATGTGTGGAGAAGCTCACCCTGAGGTTCCCAGTGTGCTGCCATTCATTGAGTCCTCCCCTGCCTGGTTCCTTCTCGCAAAGCGCATCACCTCATATTTATCAGGGTTACATTCCATCTGCCATTGATTTGCCCATCTGACCAATCATCTGCATCTTCCTGTAACTTAAGGCCTTCCTCCTCACTGCGAACCATCCGGTCAATCTTAATGTCAAACAAACAGTTACTTATCACACCTCCCCCACTCTCCACCTAGCCCCCTCCACATTCACATCTTTTTTTATTAATAACACAAACAATAAGGGACACAGCACTGATCCCTGTGGTACACCAGGGGACACCGGTCTCCAGTCGCTCAAAGAGCTTTCTCCCACCACCCTCTGCCTGCTGCCATTAAGAGAAATCTCCTTGTAACCTGTCAAGGTCTCCTTCATATTGTGGGATTTTACATTATTTCTCAGTATCCCAGCTGGAAATTTGTCAAAGGCTTTCCAACAAAACTAAACAATCGACCTCCTCAAACTAATTCAATCAAATCCATTAGATGCGACTCCCTTCTGATAAAGTCATGATAATTATCCCTGATCAAACCTTGTGACTCTGATTGGATTTCGATTTTCTCCTTCCCTATTTTATCCAGTAGTTTCCTGAACAGTGATCTAATACTCGCTCATCTATATTCACCTAGACTATTTCTCCCACTCTTACTGTGAACTGTAATCGTATTAGCAGTCCTCCAGTTCTCTGGCACCTCCCCTATGGTCAGATTCTAATTAAAATATTCAATCAGGGTCATTCCTCCCTTGACCCCAACAGCCGCCTGTGATACAACTCTTTCAGACATGGATATTGATCCAAATTTGTACAGAACAAAGCCTCAAATCCCTGTTCGTATTTTACATCAATCTGTTCAAGAGTTGTCCAGTCCATCTTCTTGAATTCTGTACCTGCATCCTCTTTCTCCCAAGTAAAATAGATGTGAAGGTCTCATGTTACAATCCATCAATATTCTCCCGCTTGACACACAGATTGCCCCTTTGGTTTCTAATGGACACTGACTGTTTGCTGATTATTCTGTTTGACTTGTCCGTGTAGAATATCGTGGGATTCTCGCTGATCTCGCCTACTTGTACTTCCTCATGTCCCTCTGTTATTCAGTCCTTTCGATGTTTCTAAGATTCACTACGATCACCTCTCATGTTCCGAAACTTGAGATTACAGGCTGAGTTACCCCGTCAGACAACCTTGCCAACTTAGGGGTTAATGTGGAGAATAGCTTTTGCAGTTCCTCTGTAGTCAGTATATTCTTTCTTAGATTGGGAATCCGAGCGATACACAATATTCTAAGCGTAGTCTCATTAACACTCGATGCAACTGGTGTATGACATCCTCTATCTTCCAATTACATTCACATGAATGTAAACCTAATTTTCTTTCCCATTTGCATATGTTCTTCCTAATACCTCTCAGTTTAACTTTTCTTATAAGCTCAGTGTGTGAGTTCTTTTAAAAAGCTCATGAATATCCAACTATACATTATCCATTTGTTGTTCATTGCCTATGTCCACAAGAATCATCTTCAAACCATTCCAAAAAAATGTTTGCCACTGCTGGTTTTCCATTCATCGGTGGATTCTCACACTCCCCAGTTATATTTTTACCTTCTAAATATCTAGTAGCATGTTCTTTGTAATCGAGTCCAAGAGATACCTGACTGTGGATGACAGGTTAACTGGTCTGTACTTTACCATTCTCCAAATTCATCCTTTCTTAAACTGTTGGATAATATTTATAACCCTTACCTTATCCAGATTGGATAAATGCCTTTCGGGAATGTGTCGGAAAATAAAGTGAAAATCCGCGATGCAATCAACATGTCTATTGCTGCTTCCTCTGAAATTCTTGTATGAAGTATATCTAGTCTGTCAGATTTATAAATACTCAATCCAGCTTTCTTTTCAAAGATGACCTCATCACTGATAAGAATGATCTTAGACTTTACTTACACAAGTCCCATGGTCACTTGGTATTTCTGGGAGAATTTCTGGACATTCTTCCATGGAGATAGACACAAAGGAACTGTTTCTTTTCCCTGCGATTTCTCTGTAATCTGCAATAAATTATCCTGTCTGCACACCAACTGTTCCACATTTGACCTTGTTTTTATTTTTTTCATACATTGATAGACGCTTTTAAGCAGTCTTTATGTTTTTCTTCCGTTTGCATGCTTTTTCTCATTCTGATTTTGGTTATCCTTTGCTGGGTCCTACATTTCTCTGAATCCACTGGCTTACTGCAACACTTGGCATTTTTCTAAGCTGCCTCCTTTCATCTAATAGGTAGATGAAGGTGGGGTTGAAAGTGATAGTCCGAGAGGAGGGTGCACCAGATTGATAGGAAGGAAGGTGGACACATAGGAACATTCAAAAGGGCGGTGCTGACTTGGAAGGTTGGAGTAGGATAAGGTGGGATTAGGGGAAATTGGGAAATCAACTATGATCCCCTGTGGTTGGAGGGTCCCAAGGCAGAAGAGGAGGCTTTCTTACTCCAGGCTTCTGGTTGCTCCGGTTAGGCAATGGAGCAGGCCCAGGACTCTCATGTCCTTGGCAGAGTGGGAAGGGGAGTTAAAGTGCTCAGCCACTAGGCGATGGAGTTGTTCAATGTGGTTGTCCTAGAGATGTTCCCTGAAATGATCTACAAGTTGACCTCCTGCCTCGCCAATGTAGAGAAGACCACATTGTCTTTAATGGATGCAGTAGATGAGGCATTCTGTCTCCCTTCATCACCTTTCACTTTCAACCCCACCTTCATCTACCTATCATAATCCCAGCTACCTCCCTCCTGACGCACCCTCTTGTCATTTATCTCTCAGCCCCCTAGGCCCATAAGCTTCATTCCTGATGAAAGGCTTATGCCTGAAACATCGATTTATCTGCTCTTAGTATGGTGCCTGACTGTGCTTTTCCAGCACCACACTCTTCGACTCTGATCTTCAGCATCTGTCATCCCCATTTTCTCCTCACACCTTCATGGTCTGCATGACTCAGATTTCAAATGGTTACTTCAAATACAACAAAAACTATCGTGCACTCAAACAGCATAAAAGAAAACCAATACATTGTGGTCACTGTTCCCAAAATGTCCTTTCCAGCAAAATTTTCAATTAGCTCTTCTGATCACCCAACACCAATTCCTAAATAACCTGATCTCGAGCTCAGTGCTCAACATAATGCTCATGTAAACCATCTCACATGCGGTCATGAAATCCATTTTCCCAGCATTAGCATTCAGTTGGGTTAACACAGTTTAGATATAATGTAAGCAGTATATGATTACTGCAGTACCCACAAATGCGTAAATCTCATTTCCTGTTTTATCATATGTCCAGCATTTGTATTGCAGCTTTCACTTTGATATATAACTCCCATCAATGTTTGCTCCATCTTACTAGATTCTGTGGAATCTGAGCGGTGTGGGCTCTCGAGAGATTAATGGTAGAGATCATTTCGCCACATCATTTATGAACTTCTCAAACTTTAATTTCTCCAGATCTCGCGTTATGCTGATGGAGTAGATAAGGGCAATGATTTTCCAACAATGCACTATATTCCCCCAGAGAGCTGAGACAGCTCTAACCTGGGTGGGAACCTTACAACAAGCTGGTAAAGTGTTGCTGCTGCTGTACAGGGTCTTAGTGAGATCACATCTGGTGTAGTGTGTACAGATTTAATCTCTTCAGTGAAGAAATGATGTTGTTATATTGGAAGCAGCTCAGAGATGGTTCCCTCAACTGATTCCTGCAATGAAGGTGCTAGCTTATAACGAAAGGATGATCAGGTTGACGCAGTAGCCATTGGAGTTTACAAAAAATAAGGATGACCTCATTTCAACATAGGTGACAGATGTAGTCAACGAGTGAAGCGAATTACACAGATGGTGGAGGAACCATTCCGTTCTCCAGTGTGTTACACAGGAACAACAGGATGATATTCAAGCCTTCGACCCTGTTACACCAAAACAGGATGAGGCTATTCAGCCCCTGGAGCCTGATATACATTTACAGAAGGAGACCAATCAGCCATTCAACCCTGTAACAGTAGGCCATGCTGCACCAGTATCCTGTTAAACAGCAACAGGATCAGCCAATTCAGACTCCTCAAGTCTGTAACATAGGAACTGGAAGAGGTCACACAATGACTGGAGATTGTTACATTGGGATAACAAGAGGCCATTCAGACCCACCGAGCCTATTGCAAGGGAATTGGATAAGGATAAAAACTATCTGAGACTTCTTTAATGAGAAAGGAAGTAGGAATTTCGACACGTGTCTGTTGTATGGGAACAAGATAAGACCAATCAATCCCTCAGAACCATCTCCCGGATACATGAGGAGACTGTTCAATATTTCGATGGAGAAGTATGAGAAGACACATCAGCCCATCAAAATGTTAGAGAGCAACAGTAACATTCCATAATCTCCCAATCCTCTAAAGGATCAACAGGTGCAGATCATTCTGGCCTTGGAGACGGCAACATGGGAACACCAGAAAGACATGAGCCCATCGATTTTGTACACCAACAGGATGGTGAGTCCATTCAGCCACACATGGCTCTTATACAGCAACTGGAGCAGATCTCTTAAAAACGTGTGCCCATTCAATAGGAATTCAAAGAAAACGTAAAGGCTTTTGAAAGGGAAGAACTTATAATAATGGTATACATTAGGGACTAAAGTATAACAATAAACCATTGTAATTTAAGGCAAATTGTTAGAGTCCATTGTTCAGGACATTTGCAAAGTTAAACCACAATCCATCAGAGTCAACATGGTTTTACAAAGCACAATCAAGTTTGAAGTGTTTGCTTGAGTTATTTGAAGATGTCACAAAAAAGGTGGATCGTGGGAGATGGAACATCTCTGGTCTTCCTGAAGGCATTGGATGTGTCGCTTCTCCAAAGACTAAGTGGTAAGATCAGACAACATGGGTTTAGGAGTAATTTATTCGCTTGGATGGAGGATTGGTTAACCAACAAAATGGAGTCAGATGGAATAAATGTGTCATTTTATTTTGGCAAATGCATATGTGGGGTGCCATTGATTTCAGCACTCATGGCTCGACCATTTGCATTGATTGGATTCCTGTACTCGGTTGACGGGAGAGAAAATACAATGCCTCATTTTCAGATGACTCTCACATCGGTGGGAAATTACTTTGGAATGATGATGCAAGAGATTTTAAAACTATATGGATAGGTTGCGTGAATAGGCCAATATTTAGCAAGGAAAATTAAAGGGAATAAATATGGGGTTATTCAAGTTGGCCAGTATAATAGAAAGACAAATTATTATCTAAATGGAGAGAAAGTTCAAAGTGCTTACGTGCAGAGGGATCTGGGTGTCTGCTTGCATATCACAGAAAACCTGCCTGTGGGTACTGCAAGTAATGAGAAATGCAAGCATAGTTTCAGTGTTTATTTATAAAAGGATAGAGTAGAAAGGTAGGGAGTGTTGGTGTAGCTATGCAAGGCATAAGTGAGGCTGCAACTGGACTACAGTTTGGGTGTCCTGCAGAATGAGGCATTTCCATTGGAGGCAATTCAGAAGAGCTTCATCAGATTGATTCCTTATTTGAAGGGAATGTCTTATGAAGAGAAATTGAGCAGTTTAAGCATATACTCTCGAGTTTATAAGAATGAAAGGAGATCTCATTGAGGTCTGTAACATTCTAAAAGTAATTGAATGTGTAGATATGGAGTGGATTTTTTTTCATGTGGCGCAATCTACAATAAGAGACTAGAGTTTTAGGATGGAGAGATGGCAGGAAAGTGGAACAGAGGTCGTGTTGACATCAGTGTCATCGAGGGGTTGGATTCCTCACAGATGCTCCTAGTTATTTTTCAACCCTTTGTCAGTGTTTCACTGGAATGGGGGAGGACTGGGTATCATACACGAAGCAGGCACTCAGGATAAATCAGTCTCAATCAGTTAGAGAGAACGTAACCAGTAGGGTCACACAGTGACCAGCGCTGGGTTCTCAACTATTTACAGTCTATATGAATGATCAGGAGGATGGAACAGATATACAGATGCTGAGTTTGGTGATGTCGCTATGGTAAGCAAGAAAATAAATTATCAAGAGAGGGTGGAGAGTCTGCAAATAGATTCATAAATGTAAAGGCAATAGATAATAGTTTAGCAGGTGGAATTTAACATGATATGACCTGTCATTTCATTTACAGGAATAATGGAAGGCAGTATGTTACTGAAATGGAGAGGGATTACAGGGATTAATGATACTGTGTACTGGGGGGTTCACTCAGCCCCGTTCAGACATGGGAGGTTTTGCTCCATCCCTGAACGTCTATTCCCAGACACTCCAAGTGACCCAATTGCTCTCCGTACACATGGAATACTTTGATCTGGTTGATTGGTGGTGGGGATGGTGTTTTGAAACGTGCATCAAGGGGACGCTCTTTATCCATGATATATTCATTCCTTTCTACGTGGAGACCCGATATCGATGGGAATGGCTGACTGCTTCTGAATGAAGAGACCATGACTTCTGCCAGGACAGTGGGTATTCACCGACATGATGTACTGTGATGGGCACACTGTGACATTAATGGAGAGAGAGAGAGCTCCTTCAGTCCCTCTACCTCTCCGCATTGACATGGATACTCTGCAGATGCCATGGACACCATCGGGAATGCCACTGTACTGGATACACCCGGCAGCTCCCTGCTGAGGGAGAAACAATCTATTTACCTCATCCACCATATATATCCTCCATCACCGAATGGTAGCATTGATGTTGAGATACTGGGAGATGATGGATATGTCACCTAGTCCTGCGTGGAAAGTTCTGGATCATGGAAGCTGAATGAAACAGTGACCCTAACAGCCACAGGCAGCGCCATCCTCCCCCTGGTGTGAAGCTGCAGGTCGTGTTCAAGGAGGTGACACCGCTCTGTGACCAGCTCCTTGTTCAGTCAGGGTCCCCTCATACTTTGATCCTGGGTTAAGTGGAGTTTGGGAAATTGTTCCTGGAAAATCCGGGGTGGATACAGCAGATCCCTTTCCCCACAAACACTCACTGTGTGATTTCAGAGCTTCCCCTCTCTGCAGCCTCTGCTCCATTTGTTGTTCATGTTGCAGGCTCAGATGCTGTAACTACAGTCCCCAGGCTCCATCCAGAGTTGGGTCACCAAATCCTCAGGTCTCCCTGAATGTCTGAGGCAACTTGCAGCACAACCTCTAGCAAAACATCCCCTGCCCCTCCACTAAATTTTCAATTGCAGAAGCCAGTCAGAAGCCCCTCACTACAAGTGCTTTCGACCAGACCAGATTCCCTCAAAATATTTCCAGAAGGCCGTTTAGACCCAAACCTTTCCTTATTTTAAATATAGATGTGAAATGTGTGTTCCAGTTATGTTGTGACCAGTCAAACTACTCGACATTCAGCAAACTATAATCTATTCAAATGCTTTAGTTAAAATACAATCAGAGAAAAGAACGTTTTGGGATAGCTTATATGTTGGAACACTTACACAAACAATACGTACCGTAACTTCTTGGTTTACACCGCTTGGCACAAAGATATATTCAAATACAGATCCTTACAGCAGTTTTCCAATCCAGGGGAAAACAACATCAACAGAGATCTCAGAGAGAAAGGCAGCTGGGGATCATGTATTGAAACTTCCAACACTTCTGGGATCCCCAGCAGCTTCTGAATGCTGCAGCTAAAAGTAAAATGAGGCAATCTGGTCTGGGAGAGCTGGCCACTGTCCTTCCATTGTTATCACCGTTTTAATGAAACCTAAAATCTCAGTTATTTATTTAAACTGTTTTCAGACAGCAGTTCTGCACCTCTGCCTTTAACACCTCTCTTAAAAAAAACAAGAGAAAATAACCTTTTTACAGTTATAGTATCCTCACAACTCCATCTTTAATAAAATAATCTACCAATACACAAAGGTGGATTCATTTTAGAACTCCTAATCTTCCTCTATTAGTAGACTGAAATGCATATATATTACATTGACTCTGAGCATACAAATATTCACATCTATTTCGATTTCAGTCATTTTACTCCTGCCACAGAATGCCTTTGTCTTTCTTCATCGAAGTCTCCACACTTCGGTTTTATCGCCCTGTTGCCTGTATAGTTTCAAATTGAATGGCAGCAATAATAAACTCAATCGAAACAGACTGGTATTTTTCTCCCTAAACTTCTCCAAAACCTTTAAAGGGTTATGATCAGTGATAAAGATTTGTCTCAGGTATGTTATTGGCAACGTAAATCTGAAATGTTGCAACGCCAACACCAAGCTCAAGGCCTCCTTCCCCATTGTGGAATAAATCTGTTGAGTTTCCAGTGGACACGCCAATCACACGTTACATAATGGAGTGCTTCTAATCTTTCCAATAGTCCTTTTGAATGACATAGCTCCTCATGTCTCAGCATAAAATAATTACATGCTTCTGTATCTCTTACTGCTCTAACCTCTTTACCTGCTACTCCTGGCCTATGCCAGTAAAGCTTAACAAGACCTCGCACATTCTTCTCCATCTCTCACAGAAACCAAACTTTGATTTCTGAACTCAATCATCATCATCAGCCATTTCAGCTTCTAATCTTGCTGTTTTAACTCTGCTCTTCCACACGAGTTTTCACGACTGCAGGAAGTGAATTGTTGAACTTCTCCAAAATAAGAATCTTTCTAAGAGTGTCATAGGTTTGCTCTGATTTAATACCCTAACCCACCTTTCAAAATTACTTTGTTTGATCCTTTCAAACTCAATGTGCGTTTAACCAGGGACCCTCTTTTAGATTCCTGTCACGCTGTCTGTCAGTGTCTGGCCCAAGCTCATATGCACTTCAGATGGCTTTCTTCACCACTCCATACTGGCCAGATACCTCTTCTGATAGGGATGCAAATACCTATCAGCTTTGGATCAAATAAATCCACATGGTCATTGGTGTCTGCATTTGTTTAGCCACTTTCTCAAATGAAATTCAAAAGGCTTCCCCATCCTTCTCATCAAATTTAGAGAATGCCTGGATGCATTTAAACGGAACCTCGTTAGGCCATTGGTTACAATAGGGTTGCTCAACCGCACTATCCACCTCATCCCACCGACATTCTACCTTCATCTTTGCCTTCTATATCAACTTTCGTCTCTAATTGCTAACTTTTTAAGTTGAAACTCTCTGCTTTTCTTCTGTCCTTTTCTCTCTTTCTTCTTCGTTTCCCTTTCTTTTATTTCTACTTTTCATCAAATTCAAACTCTTTCAATTCCTTCTCAGGTTCAAAGACCATCATTTGAAATTGAATTCCAGCCATTTCCGAAGAGTCTGATGGCGGTTCCACTAAACGTAATTGCCGATCTATAGCTGTAATTATCTCTCATTTTCTCACAGACAATCGCAATCACAACTCCAGGTTGTCTGTCAATTCCTAAAGCTTTACCATCATTACCTTTTGTAAAACCGCCAACTTCACTTTTCCACACCCAGAGAACTCTTAATGACTGAATCTTTATATACAAAATACTGTTTAAACCAACCAAACTCAACATCCAGAAAAAGACACTATCAACTACCATAGGCGACCTTTGAACCCAATAGCCTCCTGGTGCATACTGTCCAGTGTCTGTGTGAGCTTATTTTGGATGATTTGGTTTCCTCCCACAATCCAAAAATGTGCATGTCAGGTGTATTGGCCATGATAAATTGTTCATAGTTTTCAGGGGTGTGTGGGTTAGTTGCCTTCGTCGGGTAAATGTGTAATAATAGGGTAGAGGAATGGGTCTGGGTAGGTTACTCCTCGGAGGGTCGGTGTGGACTTGTTGGGGAGAATGGCCTGTTTGCAAATTCTAAACCCAATTTGGTATTATCGATTTAGAACCGGACAAGAGTCCCCAGTTTGCTATAGACCAACCAGACTGCCTCAAACTATTTTAAGAAGGTAGGTTGGATGCCAACCTTTCCTTATTTTAAAGGTAGATGTGAGTTGGATGTTCCAGATGTCAAACTATTCAAACCACTCACCATTAAGCAAAACACAATATATTTAAACACTCTAATGGAAATCCAATTAGAAATGAAGATGAATTTAGAATAGTTTTTCTGTTGGAAATCTTAACTGAATAATGGATACAGTCCCTTCTACTAATGAACTGTTCCAATATATCAACATCCCATAAACACATCCCTCGGCAAAAAGGAACATCAGACATGCATTCTTGCATACAGTTCTCCAATCCAGGAGGAAACACCATCAAGTGAGGTTCCAGAGAGAATAGCAGCTGTGGATAATTTACTGAAACTTGCAACCCTTCTGGGACCCCAAGCACTTGGTGATTGTTATAGCTACAATATAAAAAAGCTAGTAATCCTGGTCTGTGCCAGCTGGCCATTGTTACTGCTATTTATTTAAAAACCTTAAAGGCTCCATAAGTTATTTACTTGAGCCGTTTTCAGTAGGAAGTTTTGCCTTTAAGGCCTCTTACTAAAAAAAAGGGAGAAAATAACCCTTTATTTAAAAATTGATAGCATTGTCAGGCAATTTATATGTGTGGTCCTTTACTCAGTGGGCTTCCTTTTGTTACTGATCGCATGGTCACCTGAGAGGGACAGCCACAGGTACAGACCAAGTTACAAGGATGTTTCTCATAACTTCTGAAACACGCCTGTCCATGGACCACCACATGGGACATACCAGGAAGTGAACAACAGCTTGACACACCCCATTTCATTATTTCTGAGCTACACAATGCCAGCACTCGATACACTAGGGAGGCCAAAACCCAAGGCCAGGGAAAGAAAGAAAGGGACAAGAGATTCACATTAAAGACAGAAACAGACAGTTAATTAACTGAAAAGATGTTGTGGTAATATGTGGACAACGTCATGGCGAAGTGAGATCTTCGAGAGTAAAATTACAAGAATGAGAATTGAATAAAGACATTGTCAGATCAGCTGGAATGGTTTGTTACAACAAGTTCTCAATCTGCTTCACAGAACACCACAAACAACATAAACTGGGACAAGATGACAGCCCAGCATGGAGAGCTGTGCAGAGCATGCTAGTGTGTTGCTCAGTAAACTGCACTATCTGCACAGCATGAGAGTATTGCAAACTTTACTATCAAATGCTAACTATACTCGCAACAGATTTACTGCTTACAGTGGGAAGGTTTGCTCTCTCTGCGCGCGTGTGTGTGTGTTCATCAGAGACTGAGTGTGTGTGTGTGTGTGCGTGCGTGATTGGCGTGGCTGAATGCAAAACTCATTGTTTGAGAAGGAAAGCACATGGAGGAAATTATTTTAAATACGAACAACTGGCAGGCTTTTTGTTAATCAATAGAGAGAACGAGAGAAGTTTCATGAACAGATGAGCTAAAGTGTTTGAGAATGTTAAAATAAAGGCATTGCCAGACACAATAGCAATATCCATCTGTGTGCACATGAATAACAGATGGATGGGAGTTTGGTGTGAGGTCGAATCAGATTTGCTTCAGCAGGTTTGAAGCCGGGAGTGTCAGCAGCAGATTATTGGCTTCATTAAGATTGTATTTCATAGCTCAAGGTTCAAACAACAGATGGAATAAACCAGTGAGATATATTCTGGAGTGGTGAGTATTTCAAGTTAGAAATGTTCAGGGTATGGTGTCAAGAATTAGCTCATAGTCAAAGGGATCTCCCACAGTTGTGACCTGACTGTTTCAGCTGCAGATATTGGCCAGGAATGGGATGGAAACAGTGGAAGGAAGTGGAGTTTGTAACCAGAAGATGAGAAAGTGACCTCTATGCTCTTAACAGTAAAGGCAATGTTACGATGCATTGTGGTTCTCCCCTGAAACTGAATAGTTCAACATAGAGATCCGTGAGTAACACTGCCAGATCAGAGAGCGAGACAGTAATTGAACACCTTCATTGATGCAGTTAGCAGTGGTCTGTAGAGTGAATATCTGGATTGTGAGATTCAACAGGAACAATAACAGTGGCAGGGAGTGTAGACGATATGAAATAACAATAATACACTCATAACTGGTTTATATAAAACAAAATCTGGATAGTGATACTCACCAGGAACACCAACGATAGTCAGGAAGGGATAATAAAAGTATTGAATAATGAGAAGAGCGATATCGATCCGCAATGATAATGACAACCAATCACATTCAGAAAGATGCCAAACATAAACGGATAAGCTCAGGTCTATTGTTGGAATATTCCAGTCTAATGTTCTCAGATTCTGATCCATTGGTGGAACATTCCAGTCTAATGTTCTCAGATTCTGATCCATTGGTGGAACATTCCAGTCTAATGTTCTCAGATTCTGATCCATTGGTGGAACATTCCAGTCTAATGTTCTCAGATTCTGATCTCTCCTCCCCCTCTCTCTGGATCTGCTGATCCCTGTCAGTGCTGTTGGTGATGCTCCCGCTCATATTATGGGATAACACATTGAACGGAGCCCATTTATCATTAAAAGATGGAAACCCTCCACTGGGATAATTAGAATCCATGGAGATTGGCATTAATCGCAGTCACTGAACAAATAGGCTCAGTTAACCAGTTCAATAAATCACTTTTCTTATACTGGATGCAATGGATGAGCGTTGCTGAGGGATGGACCATAAATCTTTCAATATTTTAAATCTTTTTTTCCTTGTATATGAGAGTATTAACAGGACACTGCAGGTGTCTATGTATGTCCCATTCTGTTTATGAAAGGAGGCAGTTATAAAATAACAGATCGGCTCCATAAAAGGGGGGGGGGGGGGGGGTTTGGTGGGCAAGTTTCTAGATACATGAACACAAAGTACGGTGCTTATTGACCAGTGTGCGGCCACTCCTGGTTTTAATGTCCTGTTATCAAATCCTTTCATAACCTTGGGATAGAGCATTGAGACTGCTGCTCAGGAACAGGCCGAAGACATTCTCTCCCAATGGGCCTCTTACAGATGGAGAAGAGAAGACCAATCAGCCCATATTAGCCTGTTACTACTTGAAAAGGTGGAAAGCTGGAATATTGGCACATTTTGTCAACAGAATCATTCAGAACAAAGAGATGTGTTGCTGCAGCTGCATAAAGTGTAACTGAGAGGGCACCTGCAGTACATTGTGTTGTTTGTGTTTCTGTAACTGAGATAGGATGGACCTCCATCAGATACAGTTTAACGGCTGCTCGTAATCCACGGGTTGCTGTGTCTCGGATCTGTTACACAGGGACAGGAGGAGGCCATGCAGCCTCTCGAGTGTGTTTAGAAGAACTGGAGGAGGCCATTAAGCCGCTTGAGTCTATTACAGAGGGACAGAAGGAGCCCAGTCAGACTTTCGAGCCCGTTATAGAGGGGCAGGAAGTGTTGATTTAACTTTCAAGTCTGTTTCACATAAATATTGGTTTTAAATTAGTTGTGGAATAGGAAAGACCTGATGTCAACATTAAAGTTCTAACCTTGAACAAGGCCAATTTTGAAAATGTTAGGCGAGCCCTGTGAAAGGCTGATTGGAACACCCTATTCACAGGTAAAGGGATGGTTGGTAAATGCAAGGCCATCAAAACTTGGTTTCAGAGAGTCCAGAGCCAACGTGTTCCCATTAGTGAGATGGGCAAGGCTGGTGGGTGCAGGGAGTGCTGGATGGTTAGATATATTGATGCTCTGGTCAAGGTAAGGAAGGAGGCATATGTCAGGTAAACAGAGCTGAGATCAAGTGAATCCCGAGAGGTGTATAAGGGCAATAAGTGCATAGTCAACGGGGAAATCGGGCCAGAAAAATATGGACATGAGATGGCTTTAGAAATAGGGTTAACGAAGCAGTGAAGAAATTCTACAAATCCTTTAATGGTAAAAGATTAACTCGAGGGAGAACTGGGCCCCTTAAAGATCAGTAAGACTACCTATGTGTGGAACCACCCGAGATTGGAGGGTTACGAAACAAAACCTTCTCCTCAGTATTTAATGAGGAGGAGGTTACAAGAGCGAGAGAATGAATAAATATACAGTGAAACATTGAAAGGTGTCTATATTACAAGGAGGGGTTTGACATTTTAAAACACATAAAGGTGAACAAATCCTTGGGACCTGATCAGTTGTATCCCAAATGTTTGTGAGAAGCTAGGAAAGAAATTGGTCAGCATTTTGCTGATATATTTGTATCATTGATTTCCACAGGTGAGGTGTCAAAAGACTGGAGGGCTGCTAACATAGTGTCATTACTTAAGAAAGTAAGGAAAAAAAAACAGGTAACCATAGATCGCTGAGCCTGACGTCAATGGAGACTAAATTGTTGGAGGGGATTTTGTTGGAAAGGATGTAAATGCATTTGAAAAGACAAGGACTGAAGAGGGCTTTGTACATTGGATATCACGTCTCACTGACTGGGTGTAATCTTTTGAGGAAGTGATGAAGATGATTGATGAAGGCAGGACAGTGGATGTTGTCTTTATGGAATTCAGTAAGAAAACCAAAATGTTCTACATGGTAGACTGGTGAGCAAGGTTAGACTGGCTGGGATCCAGGGAGAACTCGCCATTTAGATCCGAAATTTTCTTGAATATTGGAGAGTGGCCGTGACAGTGGACATTTGTTCATTAAACTTGGAGACCTGTGACCAGTGGCATGCCGCAAAGATCAATAGTGGGTCCACTGCCTTTTGTCACTGATACAAATCATTTACATTTGAGTTTATGAAGTATGGTCTGTAAGTTTGTAGATAATTCCAAATGTGGTGGTGTTGTCGACAGTGAAGAATGATCTCTCAGACTATAATGGGACCTTTTTAGGTGAGCCGAGGAGTGGCAGATAGAGTATATTTTAGTTACATATGAGGTGTTGCATTTTGGCAAGACAAATCAAGGTAAGACTTACAGGTAGTGCCCTGTCGAAAGCTGCAAGTGAAGGAGAACTCCATTGAAATTATCGAATCCCTACAGTGAGGAAACAGGCTTTTTGGCTCATCGAGGCCACACCAAACATCTAAACAGTATCCCACTGGACAAACACCTGCCCTATCCCTCTGAGCCTGCATTTCCCATGGCTAATCCACCTCCCCTACACATCCCTGGGTATGGTGCGCAATTTAGCATGGCCAATCTACCCATAACTGTATATCCTTATACAGTTGGAGTAAAACATAGCACCCGGAGGAAACTCACACAGACACGGGGAGAATGTACAAACTCCACACAGCGAGTCATTCAAGGATGGAACTAAACCCAGGTCACTGCCCTGTGAGGCAGCAAAGCTAGCCTCGTGGTACAGGTTCTCCGTTCCTTGAAAGTGCTGTCACAGGTAGACAGTGTAGTGAAGAAGGCATTTGGTGATCTTCCCTTTATTGGTGCGTGCTTTGAGTCGAAGCATTTGCATGATGTGTTAAATCTGTACAGGATATTGGCTGGCCACTTTTGTAATATTGCCTTTAATTCTGGTCTCTCTACTGTTGGAAAGATGTTGTCAAACTTGAAAGGGTGCAGAAGAGATTTAAAAGAATGTTGCAGGTGTTGGAGGGTTAGAGTTACAGGGAGAGCTTTAATAGGCTGGGGCTATTTTCAAGTGTTGAGGCTGGGGGTGGGGGATCCTTAAAGGGGTTTATAAAATCATGAGGGGCATAGATAAAGTAAACAGTCAATGTCTTCCCAGGATAGACGAGTCCAAAATTAGAAGACAAAAGTTTTAGGTGAGAGGAGAAAGATTTAAAAAGGGAGATGAGGGACAACATTTTCACACAGAGACCGCTGTGTGTGTGGATTGAACAGACAAAAGAGGTGGTGGAGGCAGGTACAGTTACACAATTTAAAAGGCATTTGGATGGATACATGCATGGGAAGGGTTTAGAGGGAGATGGGCCAAGTGTTGGCAAGGGAGACGAGATTAATTTATGATATTTGGCGGTATGGATGACCAGACAGAATGATCTTTTTCCGTACTGTGTTTCTCTGAGAGTCTATTGACTCTTCAGTCTATAACACGGGAACAGGAGGAGGCTATTCAGCACCTGAATTCTGCCAGTCGGCTTGTTTGCTCCATTACTGAGAGTCAAATACAAAAATACATCATTCAGAATTTGATGGTGTTTTACAGAAACGGGAAAAGGCCTTTAATCAAGAAAAAGCTGTAAAGAATGTGAAGAGGCCATTCAGTCCCTCACCTCCATTCCACAGGAGCAGCAGGTGAGCACAGAGCTATTGGAGCCTGTTACTCTGGAGCAGGAGGAGGACATCTACTTTCACAAACTTCGGATCAGGAAGCAGTCATTCAACTGCTTGAAACTGGGGCACAGGGACCGGAGACAGTCACTCAACTGTTCGAGACTGGGGCACAGGAACAGGAGCCAGTTATTCAACTGCTCAAAACTGGGGCACAGGGAACTCTGGAGGCTAGTGAGGCCCCAGGATCCTGTTATGCAGGAACAGGAGGAGGTGACTCAATCCCCACCAGTATGGGACACTGGGAGAGAAGGGGAGTTTGCTTGGAACAAACAGAAATATAAGATAAGTTGCATCAGTGGTCCATTCAATCCTGCCCCACCATTCACTAAGACCACGGCTGATCTGATGGTGATTCCCTCATTCCATTTTACGGAGACTGTCCTCTCTGCAGCCTCTGCTCCATTTGTTGGTCATGTTGCCGACACAGATACTCTAACAACAGTTACCATGACTCATCAAGAGGGTCGGGTCTAACTGGATGAGTCAGGATTTGAAGAGTCCAATCACAAGAATTAAAACTAAAATAAAGACATAGCCGGATGTTTAGATCTCTCACATTCGCAATCTAACTCACATAACCATTACATGTTCAGGATGGACCACTGTGTAGATCCGGCTAGTGTACTGCTGAATGCAACCCAGCAATGTGCAGAGTGAAACTCTGTGCAGCCCACACCAATGCTGGATCTATAATCCTGGGCTAAATGTCCAGCGTGGGGGGCTGTGCAGTCCACAATGGTTCATTCATATATAAACCCAGATTGTTTCATTGTTCGGTAACAATGTGTTAGATCGCAGCTCAGTGTGTGGAAACTTGCAACCAATGTTGGAACTGACAGGATGTGCAGCTCCCATCCATTTCCAGCTCCATATCTCCACTGTGCCTTGACAAGGGATGCTGCCAATGTGAAAGTCACTGCGAGGAAGAGATGTCAATGGAAACAATTTAAATGCCAATAGTTCTGATTAAGGCGCGTATCACTCTAATATTTAAAGATGAAATAACTGAGATAATATCCAATGAGATTTTGTAAATGATGCAAACAATAAGAGGGGTTGGTGACGTTATAGTGGTTGTACTATAAGCCTTCAAATAATCAATGGGAATTAGAAGAACAAATATGCAGGAAGATTGGTGAGACTTGCAGGAGTAATAGGGTTGTCATAATCGGTGATTTTAATTATCCTAACATAGATGGGGACTTCTAGAGGGTTAAGAACTTAGATGGAACGTAATTTATTAAGTGTGTTCAGGAAAGCTTCCGCAAGCAGCATGTACAGGGTCCTACTCGGGAAGGGACAAACTCGACCTACTGTTGGGAAAGTAGGTGACGGAGGTAAAGTGGGGGAGCATTTTGGGAAAAGTGACCAGAGATGTATTAATGTTAAAATAGGTATGGTAGGGAAAAAAATGGCCCACAGATTCAAGTTTTAAATTGGGGCAAGGCGAATTTTGTTGAAATTCGACAGGGGATTGCAGGGCTTGATTGGAGTAGTGTGTTTCCAGATAAAAGGATCCAAGGCAAGTGGGAGGGCTTCAAAGTGAGATAGCTCGAGTTCAAGGTCTGCATGTTCCTGTGAGGGTGAAGGGAAAGTGAGGTTGGAAGAGAGAACCCTGGATGACAAGACATATCGAGGCTCTGACCAGAAAGAAAGGAGGCGTCACTCAAGTACAGGCAGCTGGTTCCAAGGGAATCTCTGGAGGTACACAGGGGTTACAGGAGTTTACTGAAGAAGGAAATCAGCAGGGCTAAAATGGGGTATGAGATAGCCTTGGCTGAGTAGATTAAGATGAATCCAAATTCAGAATAGTAAAAAAAAAGAACAACTAGAGAGAGATAGGACGCCTTACAATCCAAAATTGGCATGCATGTATAAAACCTCAAGAGATGGGTGAGGTCCTCAATTTCCCCTCTGTGTTTATCATGAAGAAAGACATGAAGAAAGACATGAAGACATGTGACCTTTGGGAGATTAGTTGTGATATCTTGGTACAGTCAATACCACAGTAGAGGTGCTGTTGGAAATATTAGAATGCACAAAGTCAGATAAATCTCTTTGTCCTGACAAGATATATCTAAGAGCACTGCACAAGGCGAGAGAAGGTAGTTCAGGGGCAAGGTCTCGGAAGACTGGGCAGTAGCAAATGTAGTGCCCTTATTCAGAAGGGCTGCAAAGAAAAGCCTGGGAAATATAGACCAGTAAGCTTCACATCTGTTTCGGAAACCACTTGAGAAGGTTCGGAGATATAAGATATAGATGCATTTGGGAAGATAGAGTTTGACTTGGAGCAGTCAGCATAGCTTTGTGCGTGGCAGGTCATGCCTGACAAATTTTGATCAAGATTTTTGAGGAAGTGACTTGGAAGGTTGACGAGGAAAGATGGTGGACGTAGTCTATATGGATTTCAGTAAGGCCTTTGATAAGGTTCCACATGGTAGGCTGCTCTAGAACGTTAGATCGCATGGACTCCAATGTAAACTGGCAAATTGGCAACACAATTGGCTTAATGTTCTGAAACAAATGGCTATGGTGGAGGTATGCTTGTCAGACTGGAGGCCTGTAACTAGTGGAGTGCCTTAGTGGTCGGTCCTGGGCCCATTGCTGTTTGTTATCTATATCAATGATTTGGACCAGAGTGCACAACGCAACGTTAGTAAGTTTGCACATGACTCGAAATTAGGAGACATCATTTACAGTGAGGAACGTTATCAGAAATTGCAGCAGTACCTTGATCAGCTGGGGAAGTGGGCTGAGAAATAGCAAATGGAGTTTAATTTAGATAAGTGTGACGTTTTGCATTTTGGAAAGTCAAATTCAAGTAGGAGTTTAATGATGAATGATAGTGCCTTAAGACGTGTAGTGGAACAAAAGGACGTTGGAGATCAGGTGCACAGTTGTCTGAAATTTGAGTCACAGATACACAGGACAGTGAAGAAGGCTGTTGACACACTGGCCTTCATCAGGGCATTGAGTATAGAAGTTGGGACGTTATGCTGCAATTGTACAGGATGTTGGTAAGGCTGCAGTTGGAGTATTGTGTTCAGTTTTGTTCATCTTGCTCTAGAAAGGATATTATTGAACTAGAAAGTATGCAGAACAAATTTCCAAAGATGTTTCCTGAGCTCAAGTCTCTAAGTTATAGGCAGAGGTTGGCCAGGTTAGAACTTATTTCTTCACAGCTTAGGAAACCGAGTGGTTTCTTATAGAAGTGTAGCCCTTATAAAATCATGAGAGGTGTGCATGTGGTGAATACTTCAAACTTTTTTCTCAAGTTTGGTGAATCGATGACTAGAGGACACCCATTAATGTTTGGAAAGGATAAAAAGTATAAAAAGGAAACTGAGGGTCAACTTTTTTACATAGAGTGTGGTACGCATATGGACTGAACTGTCAGTGGAAGTGATTGAGGTGGGTACAATAACAACATTGAAAAGGCAATTGGACAAATATACAGATAGGAAAGGATTAGAGGGATACAGAACAAGGGCAGGGAAATAGGGTGAGTCTGGATATACATTTTGGTTGTCATGGACCAGCTAGGCCAAATGACTAGTCATACTGGCAGTCTCGTGCAATATGACTGTAAATGAGTGTGTTTTGGGGTGCAGATAGGATGAGGGGGGGAGGGGGCGCGGGTGGAGAGACTGAGATAAAATGTCATGGAAGGATATGTTCACAGGTTTCAGAATGAAGACATTTCGATAGTATCATGCAACACGGGTCGGTATTTCGAATAATTATGAGTGAAAGGGATATTGCTATGAGTTCAGGCGATGGAGAGTTTTGGATGAGCATTTGTTCTGCAGCTTTGTAACTAGGAGTTAGGACAGCAGAGTCTTCGCCTCACTGGGCTGAATCTAACAAAAAACTGTCACAGTGACATTTTAATTAAGTATGACAGAGGGGTTGTCTGCACAAGGCTGAGCTAGTTTCCTGGTGCTATCTTACCAAACTCACCACATTAACTACCCACCCCACTCCATAATGTCCCTCTCATACAATGCCAGCCCGATTCTCCAACCCATCATGACTGGAGGTACTCACCATCGCCGGGATGCCCCGGAAATTCTGTGATCCCTGGCACTTGTGCCATCTTTAAAAAGCCAATGGGTACATGGTTGTGCTTTCTCAGTTCAGAACTGCCCTGCACAGTTTACCCCGAGCATAGCAGCTAAGGGGAAATTACACCACGGTTTGTCAACAGGGGCACGGAGGTCCTGGTGGATGGGCTAGTACAGAGGGGGAGCATTTCCTTCCCAGAGGGATCACACCACCAGACCCACCGAGCATGGTCTGAACTCCTCACCCAGGTCAGTGCAGTGTGCGGTTTGAAGAAATGTCCAGCAAAACAGGACAAGCATCAATAACCTTCCCCACTCTGTCAGGGTAAGGGTCACCGTATTCTCTCTGCTCCCTCACACTCACTGTATGTCTGTTATAGCACCGACCCCCGAACAAGGCTCATGGTCCACCACTCTCACTACTGCATGCAGCACCTTCTCTCTCCTTCTCTCTTGCCTTTCTCATGCCCCCCCCACCCCCCACCCCCCCCCCCCCCCCCACACACACGGTTATAAAATATTCTGGAGAATGCCAATTATGGAATGTTCCAGATAATGTTCCAACTTATTCCCAGTTTCAGGAAAACGGCTGTGCCCCAGTGTGTAACACATAAAAGGATGGAGTAGAGATGTACGTTTTTCAAATCACACACAATTAAAATCCATCATGAGGCCATTCAGTCCTTCAAATGTGCTCCAAGAGTCAATACGTTTGCGGCGATCCGATGGCTTTCTCAGCTCCATGTTACAGGAAATTTTAGTCATTCAACCCCCAGGTTCCTGTTACCGAGCAGACGATTCTCAGACACTTCATACCCCGGGATTCACCTCAAATGTGTTCAGAAGGCATTTCCCATGGGGACGGATTCTACTGACAATATATTTCATCTGATTTATAAATTCATGCAACAGTCAGTATGCTTTCCACAGACCAATCAAAAACATGCACTTATTTTATGGTTATCGATATCAAACCACAATTAGTCATTCTGGTTATTTCACTTGTCTCACCTTATTGTATTCAGCCAAAGACAGCTTCCCAACACTTGTCTCAATGTAAAATACAATTTCTAGCAGAGAACGTTTTTATCCTCAGCCGTTACCATGACGATTATCTCAAACATACCTTTTTCCTTGTCATGAATGTTTCTCTTGCTCTTTGTCTGTGACTGATTCTGTGTGTAACGGTTACACAGTCTCCCACTCAGTTGGCTGGATGGTTGGTTTGTGATGCAGAGGGAGGCCACCAGGGCAGGTTCAATTCCCCACACTGACATGAAGGGGATGCTCTCTCAACCTCACCCTGTCACTGGGGTGTGGTGACCCTCAGGGTAAACCACCATGAGTACGCTCTCTAATGAGAGTCCTTTGGGACTCTATTCTAACAATTCTGGCATTTTAATTTTTTAACAAACATTTTTATTGAAAATGAGGTTTTTATTATTATATTAAACCAATAACAAAACAACTCAAATAACTGAACAATATTACACCCAATTGCATGTACATACAAAACAAGTTAAAGTCTCTAAATGGACAGAAGAGAAACAAAAATAAACAATAAACAATAAATAAATAATATGGCTCAGCATAACAAAATGATAGTTCTCGTTCTTCGAGAGCATTACACATTCATATGTTCATAATTCTTCATACTAGATTCATTAGACAATATCGTCATGGCTATGTAAAAGCCCTTTTTAGATTGGCAGATAAGCCTGAACCGCGGTAATCCAAAAAGGGTTGCCATATCTTATATAAATCTCTGCTTTTCGGTGCACCATACTCGTGAGAAAGTCCAAAAGGATATTCTCCATGATAAGCTTACAAGGACCCAACAGACCCGGGGGCTTTTCAGACATCCAACATAACAGAATATTTTCCCTCGCACAGGAAGTATGGGGGAGATACTAAACGAGTATTTTGCATCAGTATTTATTGTGGAAGACATAAAATGTAGGGAAATAGATGGTGACACCTTGCAAAATGTCCATATTACAGAGGAGGGAGTGCTGGATGTATTAAAATGGGTAAAGGTGGATAAATACCCAAGGATGTCTTGAAACGGGTCCCCAGGACCTGATCAGGTATACCCTAGAACTCTATGGGAAGCTAGAGAAGTAATTGCTGGGCCTCTTGCTGAGATATTTGTAATATGGAAAGTCACAGGTGAGGTGCCGGAAGACTGGAGGTTGGATAACGTGGTGCCACAGTTTAAGAAGGGTGGTAAGGACACGCCAGGGGACTATAGACTAGTGAGCCTGACGTTGGTGGTGGGCAAGTTGTTGGAAGGAATCGTGAGGGACAGGATGTGCATGTATTTAGAAAGGCAAGGACTGATTAGGGATAGTCAACATGGCTTTGTGCGTGAGAAATCATGTCGCACAAACTTGCTTGAGTTTTTTGAGGAAGTAACAAAGAGGATTGATGAGGGGAAAAGGGTAGATGTGATCTACATGGACTTCAGTAAGGGTTTTCATAAGGTTCCCCATAGGAGACTGATTAGCAAGGTTAGATCTCATGGAATACAGGAAGAGCTAGCCATTTGGATACATAACTGGCTCAAAGGTAGAAGATAGAGAGTGGTGGTGGAGGGTTGTTTTTTCAGACTGGAGGCCTGTGACCAGTGGAGTGCCACAAGAATCGGTGCTGGATTCACTACTTTTTGTCATTGACATAAATGGTTTGGATGCGAGCATAAGAGGTACAGTTAGTAAGTTTGCAGATGACACCAAAATTGCAGGTGTAGTGGACAGCGAAGAAGGTCACCTCAGATTACAACAGGATCTTGACCAAATTGCCAATGGGCTGAGAAGTGGCAGATGGAGTTTAATTCAGATAAATGCGATGTGCTGCATTTTGGGAAAGCAAATCTTGGCAGGACTTATATACTTAATGGTCAAGTCGCAGGGAGTGTTGCTGAACAAAGACCTTGGAGTGCAGGTTCATAGCTCCTTGAAAGTGGAGTCGCAGGTAGATAGGATAGTGAAGAAGGCGTTTGATATGCTTTCCTTTATTGGTCAGAGTACTGAGTCCAGGAGTTGGAAGATCATGTTACGACTGTACAGGACATTGGATAGGCCACTGTTGTAATATTGCGTGCAATTCTGGTCTCCTTCCTATCGGAAATATGTTGTGAAACTTGAAAGGGTTCAGAAAAGATGTATAAGGATGTTGCCAAGGTTAGAGGATTTGAGCTATAGGGAGAGGCTGAACAGGCTGGGGCTGTTTTCCCTGGAGCTTCGGAGGCTGAGGGGTGACCTTATAGACGTTTACAAAATTATGATGGGCATGGATAGGGTAAATTGGTAAAGTCTTTTCCCTGCGGTCGGGGAGTCCGGAACGAGAGGCCATAGGTTTAGGGTGAGAGGGGAAAGATATAAAAGAGACCTACGGGGCAATTATTTCAAACAGAGGGTAGCACGTGTATGGAATGATCTGCCAGGTGAGGTGGGGGAGGCTGATACAAGTGCAACATTTAAGAAGCATTTGGATGGGTATATGAATACGAAGGGTTTGGAGCCTTTTGGGCCGGGTGCTGGCAGGTGGGACCAGATTGGTTTGGGATATGTGGTCGGCATGGATGGGTCTGACCAAAGGTTTCCATGCTTTACATCTCTCTGACTCTATGCCTTATTCTAATCTCTGTTTTTTGGTGCACCATACTGGTGAGAAAGTCCAAAGGGATATTTTCCACGAGGAGCTTACAAAGACCAACAGCCCCGAGGAGTTTTCAGACATCCAACACAACAGAATAAGTTTCCTAGCACAGAAAGCAAGGATTTTTTTCCCATGCGTAAGATACTCTGGGCAGGCCCAGGAAAAGAGAAACCGGGTCCATCTCCAATTCGGTCCCCAAGGCCCACTCTACCACACCGAACACAGTGCTCCAATATATATGAAGCCTGCAGCAGGACATTATGCAATGAGCAAGAGTGCTGTTGTCATTCTGCATTTAGGACATGCTGAAGATAATCCCACTTTGAATTTTGAGAGAAACACTGGTGTCAGATTGACCCTATGAAGAATTTACAACTGCATGCAATGTGTACTGTTGCAGATCAAAATCCTTTGAGCATTTTCACAAATATCCTCAAAGGTCTCTGAAGAGATCTAAACCCTCAACTCTCTCGCACAAACGTCACGAAGCTGCATAGTCTTGTCTGAGGGGATATTATCCAACTAACGATAAAGGGGACTGAGAGAGAGTGTATTCTTAGCAAAAAGAACCCACTTCTCGGTATCGGATCTATCAGTCTCCGTTAATTTTTTTAAAAAATCAAATCTCTAATCTGGAAATAAAAACAGAAGAAGTCTCTACTAGGTAGTCCATACTTAACGAGTTATTTGACCAAATGATATCATTGTTTCTCCCTCAAGTAACACGTGGTGGCTCAGTGGTTTGCACGGCAGACTCACAACACCAGGGTCTCGGGTTTGGTTCCAGCCTTGGGTGACTGGCTGTGTGGAGTTCGTATATTCTCAACTGTGTCTGCGTAGGTTTCCTCCAACAGTTACAAAGATGTGCAGGTTAGATGAATTGGCCATTGCTAAATCACTCATAATGTTCCAGGATCTGTAATTTGGGGCATTAATCAGGGTAAATATAAGATGGTAGGGGAATGGGTGTGAGTGGGTTACTCTTCAGAGGGTCGAAGTGGACTTGCTGGGCCCAATGAACTGTTTCCACACTGTAGGGATTCTACTAATTCTAAATCACTCAATCACTGCCCAGAGTTTAAACCTGGAATCCATTATCCCCGGTTGACAACCCGGTATACCAATTATAGGGGTAAGAAACATGTTTTTGTCTGTATTGCCCTCGATCTGACGCATTGTCCTTAAAGTTTTAGCAGTATTGATCATCATTAGTTTATGACAATACTCCATAAACGTTGTCATTTTATCTAAGAACAACAGACTAATAAGGGTTCACTTTGTCTGAGAGGGCTCAATGTCGAGCCATATTGATGCCGAGACCACAGTGGCCCAGGCACTCACATAGGATGAAAAAAAACCGATTGCTTTTAATCGGGGAGATCAACTCCCCAAAATCTGTGGGGCAGTTGCAATTTTGTTCGCTTGATAAAGATCACTTATGGTGCCAAATAAAAGAGCTAAACCAGCCATTTTTTTCTAAAAATCATCTTAGATTACTTAAAGTTTGCAAACAGGCCCTTCGGCCCAACAAGTCCACACTGATTCGGCGAAGCGCAACCCACTCAGACCCATTCCCCTACATTTACCCCAACAGTTATCCGACCTAGCCAGGATATTGGAAATGCCTCCCATCTTTGAAGGTCTTGTTTAATTTTGTCAAACAAGTGGATACAGTTCACGTTAAATAAATTATCAAAGACAGATGCAATGAATATACTGAAATAGAGAAACCACCCCAGTGACCATTTAAAAGGAAACCAGGATTTGCCCACAGTATCAGGTATTTCCCTAAGACCTCCCATAGGCATGGCCTCCAATCTTATCGCCCGGAAAGGCAACAAGCGAATCAATGAATTGCATCACATGAACTACCGAAATTGCGGAATTTGACAACAAACATACAATGTAATCTTACGTGACTTCTATCCTACTTCTGGGGCAGATATGTTGGCATCCCTACGGATGGCCTCCGCCAGTGGCTCAATCCACAACGTAAACAACAATGGTGAAAGGTGTTAACCTTGTCGGTTGCCTGGAGAAATATTAATATTACTGGTTGGCCACACCATTAGTGAGAACCGCAGGCAGAGGATCACGGTAAAGGACCCTCACCCACTTGATAAAAACCTTGCATAGACCAAACCATTCTAATGTACAGAAGAGTTCCGGCCATTCAACCCAAACAAATGCCTTCTCTCATCTAAAGAGATCATTAATCCCTGGACAGATTGTTGTTGACACTCTTGGATCATATTGAGTAAACTCTTAACATTGTAGGAAGATCTGTGGCCCTTTATAAAGCATGCTTGTTCCTCTTTGGTAACGGAAGGCAGCAAAGTTTCCACCTTAATGTACACGTCACAGACGGGATTTTGAAACCGAAATTTAAAAGTGAGATTGGCGTGTAAGAAGCACAATCCTCCAGGGTCTTCCATTCTTAAGCATCAGAGAGATATGAGCCTCTCTAAAGGATGGAGGGAGGGGTTCATGACTGTATGAGTGACAGAAAATGTTAAACATCAGCCCTGACAATAGGTTTATAAATTATTTATAAAATTTACTCAGAAATCCGTCAGGAACGTGTACCTTTACATTCTGAAGCTGCTTCACACCCTCCTGCGCTGACAATGGTACATTAAGGAACAACACTTATTCAGGGGTTACTCCTGGAAGACACGGGTTCTTGAAAAATGACTCCATCTTAATCCATCTATCCTCAAAATGTTCAGGCTGAAACAATTTGGTGAAAAATCTCGGACAGGCTGCATTGATCTTTTTGGAATCGGAGGGAAGGATCCCAGTACATTCCCTAATTGAGGTAATGGCTTGAGGGGGCGCTCATTTTCCTGGCAAGTTAGGCTAAATACTTACCTGGCTTATCACCATGTTCAAACAGCCTTTGTTTTTCAAAAGTAAGTTCCTTCCTGGATGTCTGTGTGAGCGTGGAATTCACTGTAGACTGAAGCGTTTTGATCCTCTGCAGATTAGGCACTGAGGGGCTATCACAGTATGCACTCTCGGCTGTCCTCAGCTGTGCCTCGAGCCAGCATTCCTGCTCCCCCTTCTGCCGCTTCCTGATGAATAACTATTTCCTTGGCATGATGTTAGTAGTTTCACATAGAATGGATGTGTTACTGGTTGAATCTGCATTAATGGCTAAGAAAGATCTGAAATCTTTACAGAAATACTCAATGAACTAACTAGCCTTAAGAAAAATAAGGATCCATTCGCCAGCGTCTCAAAACTGTGAAACTGCTTCATGGTCAGAAATTGTAATTTTCCCAATTATGCAGGATGCCACCGAATCTAAGAATGTTGCAGGGATGGAGAAGAGATCAACATTCGTGTGGCATTTAAGTGGGTGATAGGAGAAAATAACATCCCTACTTGTGATGTGGATCTGCATCCAGACATCCACCAGCTCTCGTTCTGCACAAGAATCAACTAATTGCTTACATTATGACGAGGGTATTGGGGGACCTTTGGACATTCTGTCCACTGTGGGATCCATACGACAGGTGAAATCATCTACACTAATGCACCATGAGACAAGATAACTTAATTTGGAAAATGCATCTACCACAGTTTTAAGAGGGTGCGACGGAAGGCAATAACCATTCAAAATACTGTATTCTTTCCCATAGTTCAAGGGTTTGGGGATTATGAACCTCCTGTGAATGGCTAATGTAATCTAGTAATTTAACTGGAAGATTCTTCCTATCCAATATGGCTTCTCCCCTACTCCTATTATTAATAAAACGAGAAATAAACCCGATCAAATCCGCCCTGCTGTAATATCAAATGGTCCTTGTCATCAAGGTGCATCTCCTGCAATAGGACAACATCCACCCTCTCCTTCCTAAGACCAGACAGTACATTTTTCCTCTTGACTGGACGATGGTTCCGCTTATTGTTCCAGGTACCCCATTTAAGCACATCATTATCCATCACACACTGTAGCAACATTTGAGCTCTAGAGAGGAAGAACTCGAATTACACATCACTGATCATAAATGAAAAAAGACTCATAGAGCTTAAAAACAACATGAACTAAGACTACTACATCTAACAAGCTCTCAAAACTTTCCAAAACTAAACACACAAAAAAAAACAAAAAATGAAACAAAATCCAAAGTGCCAATGACCCTTCCCACCACCTGCCCCCCCGCCACCACGCCCGTCCAGTGGGGACGGTTACATACCCCAAAGCTTCATCTTCTGTCTGCTACCAACATGACATTCAGGGCAATTAACGACAAAAATCGGGCTTCAACTGCCCTTTGGTCGGTATTTAGTCATCACAACTACCTTTGTAACCCGCTCCAGCTTGAGTCGCTCCCCAGACACAAGCAAGGAAAGAGAAAAAGTGTAGTAATACTAATGAAGAAGTTAAAAGTGAGTACTCTACCCATCCCCGACTATAATTTAACATTGGTTAATACCAGAAAAATCCAAGAAAATTTCTTTAAGAGAGAAACGTGATTATCTAAACATCCATCTTACTTTAAAATGTCACAAAGTTTTCGCTTTCTCTGGAGAGTCAGACAAGTGTATGGATCCATTGAAAGCAATACGGAGCACCGCTGGGTATATTAAGGAATACTGACTCCCGAGTTCCCTTACTCTTCTCTTGATATCATCCAAAGATTTTCTGTCCTGAATCACCGCCGTTGAAAAGTCCTGAAAGATCATCATCCTGGAGCCCTCGTGAATTAAAGCCATCAGATCTTTCCCCTGGGTTCTGGAAGATTCCATCTGCCTATGTTTATCCCCATAACTATGTAACCGCACAAGGACAGGGTGAAGGCGCTGGTCTGAGTCTGACCTCCGCACCATAACTTGATTAACTGTTTCAGTCTTCACCTGCCCCTTTTCAGTTTTGAAGTGAAGGAATCGCTGCAGCCAGTTTTCAATAAACTCACTGGCTGACCACCTTCCATCCGGTCCAGCAGACTGACGATGTGAACATTCTTCATCCTATCCCTGTTCTCGACATCGTCATCATGGTCAGTTAATGTATGGACCTGCTTTTCAAAGGTGAGGATCCTCTCCTGAAAGGAACTGATCGCGGTCTCTGTCACTGCAGTTCAGCGCTTGGCATAATCTGTTCTGTTTCCAAGGCTGTCAAGTTTTTGGAGCACGGCTGAGAGCGGATCTAGCCACTGCTGAACCCTTCTTCAATCATTACTTCAATCATTTCACATAACTTGGTGAACTCAGTGACCAAGGCCTGGTGAGTAACTGGGTCTATGGAACGAGCAGAGTGGGTTAGAGCTACAGCCTCAGGCATGTTCGATGCTTCTGACGGGTGCACTGTGTGTTGGGACTTACTCGATCCTTTCCCATGTTTTGTCATTTCCATATGATAAAACGGGATTAGTAAAGATTCTATCGCTCTTTTAATGTTGAATTTTACGTAAATGGCTGGGATGGGTTGTGTTAGAGAACCACTTTGCCCGTGCTATGATGCAGAGCCCAGCAAAACAGACCTTCCGGATCTCCGGTATCTTGAATTCCCCCTTAATGTTTTATCGATATTATAATTTCATTTTGCATTATATTCCTGGATGTTCCGGACCGGTGTAATTTGACACCACTGTCTACATTTTCCTCTACGCTGCAAATTGCTGCCCATTCCTCGATAATCCTTGACTCTGTTGTTATTCATAAACCTTCTGTCGGTGCCTCAAAAATATTCAATATTTCTGCCTCCAACGGTCTGTGGGGAAGAGCGTTCCAAAGACACTCAGCACCTTGAGAAAACAAATATAAACTTTATGATCTGAGTGTGAGATTTTTTTTGTGTCTCCTTATCTGAGAAAGGATATAATTACATTGAAAGCAGTTCAGAGATGTTTCATTTCACATATTCATGGGCTTATATTATGAAGGCTTTAACAGGGTACGCTTGGAATGAGAATGAAACATACAAGACCTTGATAAGTGTGGATTACATGGGTGTTTGTATAGGCCAAATTTGTAGTCATTGTCATAGAACCTCTGCAGTGTGGAGGCAGGACATTCCGTCCATTAAGTCCGCACTGATGCACTAAACTGCATCCTACCTGGACGTGGCCCCCTACCTTATCCATGTAACCCTACATTTCCCATTACTAACCCACCTAACCTACACATCCCTGGGCACTATGGGCAATCCACTTTAAACTGCACATCTTTGGACTGTGGCAGGAAACTGGAGCACTGAGAGGAAACCAACACGGTCACGGGGAGAATGTTCAAACTCCACATGGAGGGTTGCCCGCGGTTGGAATCGAACCCAGCTCCTTGGTGATGTGAGGAAGCAGTGCCACTCACAGATCCACCATACTCCTCCGTTAGTTCTGTTAATAACTTGTGGCTGACGAAAGAAATCTGCCTGACTTCTTATCACTGAACCTAAGCCAGTCTGAGACCTTTATCATCGGCCATATCACCAACCTGGTTTCATTTAAAATTTGTTGTGAGCAGTGGAGGATTGGGACGAGAAAAGGAAAGAGTGACACCCTCCATCCTCAGTCACAAATGGAGTGAGAAGAAATTCACAAAGTGGGAATTCACTCAAGTGGAAATCTTCTTCCCCAGAAGTTTGGGAGGGCTGAATCATTATATTATATCGGGGCTGGCTTCATCTGATTTTCCATAGACAGGTGAATCAGGGATAAAGGTGCATGGAGAGAAAAGTGCAGCTGGGACCACAATGAGATGAGCCACGATCTCATTTACTGGTGGGGTAGTGTCAAAGGGCCGAATGGCCCACTCCTATCCCTCAGCCCTGTGTTCTGATGTTCCATTCAGCCCTTCGGACCTGCAAATCGAGGCCACTCCGATGCTTAGGTGAAGTTTTGGAAATGTACTTGGAAAATCTAGCCTGGATCAGGAAGTGACCCTCACCCCCAATCCCTGTTTCCAGGCTTCCCATCTCTGTAACTTCTGCTCCAAATTTAAGCCATGTCCCAGACCCAGATTCACTGTGACTACAGCCCCCATACCCCACCCAGGGTAAACTCAAACAAATCCTCTGCTCATCCGAATGTAGCATTACACAACACAACTTCCAGGAAAATAACCAGTTACTTTCCAAAAGCATAACATGTGAAATTAGTAACAGTAGGAACAACAGTATTCGGCCCCTCAAGCTTGCCCTGTCATTTAATACGAACATGGCTGATCTACTCCAGGACTCGACTCCACTTTCTTGCCGACTCCTTGAGGAGGGTGAATGAGTTATATATACCCGCTGGGTGTTTGTATAGTCCAAATTTGTTGTCTCTCCACACCTCTCCGAGTTAGGGAATTCCAGACATTCACTACCTTCTGAGAGAAGACATCACTTTGCATCTCAGACTGAAATCGATATTCCATAATCGGTATCTATGTCCTCCATTTCGGGACTCACCCAGGAATGGTAAGAACTTCTCAACATTTACAGTGTCAACCCCTCTCTGTGTCTTGTATTTTTCAGCAGTATCACTCCTCATTCATTTCAACCCCAATGAATGATCGCCTCACGATTGTAGAAATTCTCATTAACACAAACCTTTCGTCCCAGGAACCCATCTTTTGAAACAACCCAGTTACTTGTTGCACCAGCATGCTGACTTTATGTTTCATACACTGGAAGACTCCAATCCCTTTGTACTGCTCCTTTTCTGGAAGTCCTCTCGATTAAATAACAGCCTGCCTTTGGTTCTCAGTGTCATCCACAAATTCGGATGTTATGTTGCACTCAACTCCCTCTTTCAGGCTATCAGTATAGATTGTAAATAACTGATGCCATCGGACTCATAGCTGTGGTACTCCAGCAGATACACCTTTGTCATGAAGATTCATTAATCCTGACTCTCCGATTTCTATGTGCTCACCAATCATCATCCCATGTTAATACATTATCCGTCATCCTACGACCTTCTGTCATGTGTAAGAACTTTTATTTTGTAATACCTTGTGGAAAATCTCTGGAAAGCCTGGTGTCAACCAGATCCCCTTTATCAAGTCCGCTTGTTACATTCTCTGGCATCTCCAGAAATACTTTGCATGATTTTACAGGGCAAAGTATAATTTCCCTTTCACAAAACCACTCTGACCCTGCGTGAAGCTTTTCTAAATGTCCATGCTGGCCAAGTTTTCCAAATTAAGCTCGACCCACCTGCTTTCATTAGACCCATATGCCTCAAAATGTTTCCCATTCATATGTTTTTCCAAATGAGCTTTAAATGTTGTACCTGTACTGGCATCTACCCCACTTCCTCTGACAGCTCATTCCATACCCAACCACCCTCTGTGTAAAAAAGTTGCCCCTTCGATCCTTTTAAATCTTTCCTCTTTCACTTTAAAACTGTGCCTTCTATGGCTGAACTCCCCCATGCCGTTGGAAAGATCTTGTTTATTTACCCTATCCATATCTCTCATGATTTTAGAAGCTTTTACAATGTCACCACCCAACCTCCTACAATCCATCTGATACTAATTTCAAGAACAAGCATTTAAAGATAAGCAATGAAAATTTAAACAATATTAAACATGACAGGTAAACAATACTCAGCCCAAACTTCACATGGTGATTTGTGTTTTCTCCATGTTACAATACTAAGGCAGCATGAAATGCTTACTAGCGCCAATAAGAAGGGAAGCACCTGAATTCCTTTGTATAAAGGGGGCGATGATCTCGACAGTGAAAACGTATCTATAGCCAGATCTATATAATGCCACATAGTCAACATTCTCCCTCCTGGCCTCCCTTTGACCTTGTGTGGTTGTGTCTTCTTTATCTTGCACTCAATAGAGAGAACCCCTTTCTCCATTCACACCTTAATATAAACCCATTTTACATCATCCACTCGTTCAGCAGTGCTAAAAGCCCGTTTATCTTTGCCGCACCCTCTTTTCCCTGTCATCCATCCCCCATTTCTGACAAGGGATTAAAAATCCCAGGTTCCAATCCTTTTCAGTTCTGAAGAAGTGTCACATTGGGCTTGAAATGCTAACGCCGTTTCTCTGTCTCGGCAGATGCAGACAGACCTGGTGAGTTTCTCCAGAAATGAATAGGCACAGAACAAATTTTCACTAAAACAAATAACTATGGATACTGGAAATAAAAATACAAAAATTGCTGGAGAAACTGGGAGCTTTGTAAAGGGTCACTGGACCTGAAAGTTTAACTCTGCATTCATTCCAGAAGATGCTGCAACATTTTCAGTAATTTCTTCAGCAATTTCTGTTTGTGGACTATTTCCAAAGAAGGATGTCAATGATGCTCAAACATCCTGTCCAACATGGAGCGCCGTAAACTGGGGACTGAACGATAATGCATGGTGTACAAGTTCCTATATTCTAAAACTGCATAAGACTGACATCACTGACACTACAGAGCTCTTAATCATGGTCAGGGAGAATAACAGAGGGAAACACATTCATTTCAAATACCGAAGTTGACATTGTGGAAAAGAAACGATTTAGATTATTACCTTAAATGGATTGAGATAAAGTAACAAATTGGAGGTGTGACACCAGAGAGATGCTCTCAGCAGAATGAGAATATGAAAATGGAAGTGTTACCGCATCAGAAACCAGGTTCGGTCACTGAATACAGGGCTGATGCCAACGACGGTATCACGTGCACCTAAACCTGTTGACAACCCACACGTGAGTGGTTGCATTCCGAAAAGCAGAAATAACTTCTGATGGTGAAGGGAAATGATCACAAGTCTAACAGATCGGATCTAAGCTCTGCCGTCCTGCTAAATCCAAACATAAATGTCGATGAATTATTAAACAATTTAATGGAGCAGAGGACGCCATAACTATCCTCGTCCTAAATATCGGAACGACTCTAAATCAGTGAAAAAAAGTCAAGGATATGGTGTCTGCACTACCCTCAGCCAGAGGTGTTGACTGGATGATCCAACTCACACTCATCATAATACCCACAGATTCACAGATGCCAGTCTTCAAGCAATTCGATTTTCTGTATGTGACATGAAGAAACAGCTGGACACATTAGATATGACAAAGGCAATGGGCCCTGAAACCATTCCTGCAATGGGACTGAAGACTTGTGCTGCATAACAAGAAGCATCTCTGGTGAAGCTGTTTCATTCTAGATCCAACTCTGACATCTCCCTGTGGAAAATTACTCAGCTATGTCCAGTCCCCGAAGAGGAGAATAATTACAATCTGACCAATTACCACCTCGAACTCCCATCACGACAGTCAAATTGGTGGGAATTCTTTTTGACAGAACTGTCAAGAAGCACAGAAATAACCTGCTCAGTGTGGTTTCCGATAGGTCCCCATGTGGAGATGGTGCAGTTGTGGAAATATCATTGGATTACGAATCCAGACCAGGTCAATGCTCCAGCAGCTGGTGGAAGCTAGAAACAAATAATAAAATATCGAGTCCGAAAATCTGGTGTCAGTAATAGTGATCTTGTGTCCAATGTTGATTGTAAACATCGATCTCCTTCCCCAATGTACTTTCAGGAAGTGAATCTCCCGTGCTTTCCTGGTGTGTCCTAAAAGTGACTCCAGATACATGTGATCAACTTTTCAATGGTCTCTGAAACGGTCAAGCAAGACTCTCTATTGTATCAAACTGCTCTGAGGTCTTAAAGTATAAACCCGGACAGAACACCTGGCACCAGCCTCGTTATCAGAAAAGGGAATGGGAAACACAATCCTATCGATCCTGCAGAGGCCTCCTTCCTAACATTTGAGAACTTGTGACAACATTTACAGAGCTTTCCCACAGACTGCACACAAACATCGGGAAAGGAGGAGGTCATCCATTACGTCGAGCTTTCCTCATGCTAGTTCAGGGCCGAACATCTCCTCAATGCAGTTTTCCTCATACAATGTTCATATCCCAAAATACGTTTAAACATTGTGAAATATAAAACGAGAACGGAGTAGTGCTTTCGGCCCATCAAGTTTGCTTCGCTATTCAATATACGCGCAGTTCTTTGATAACGCTTGTGTATTAAATACGATTTGACTGTTTTCTTTAAAGTGAACTATCAACCCTGGTTCCAATCTGTCTCACACTGTCAGAGTTTGATATATTTCCTCCGGCTGGTGAGGCCAGAAACAGGGTGATAATGGACTTGAACGTGTTGCTGGGGAACTGGCACAGGAAGCAGGGATGTAAATTCTTGGATCACTGGGGTATGTTTTGTGGTAAGCATAAATTATACAAGAGAGACGGTTTGAACCTTAATAGGTTGGGGGATCAGCATTCTCGCAGGCAGGTTTGCTATTGCAACACAGCTGCATTTAAACTAAGTCGCTGGGGGGAGGGGACAAACTGGATGTTTGAGAAGGAAATTGAAGGGAAAGTTAGAAAAAGGGAAGTCAAGAAAGACAACTGTATCAATGACGCAGAAAACTCAAAAAGGGATCATGCTATAAGGTTGAGTGAAATATGAGTTTTTTTTGGGAAGGGTGAGGATAGTAACAAATTAAAAATACTATATATGAATGCATGAAGCATTACAAATAAGATGGATGAGCTTGACACTCTTTTGGAAATTGGCAGATACGATATTATGGGGATAGCTGAGATGTGGCGTCAACTGGACAGGGCCTGGGAAATGAATACTCAAGGCTACACGTGCTGTCGTAAGAACAGACTGACGGGCAGAGGGGGTGAGGTGGCCTTGTTGGTAATGGATGATATGCAGTCCCTTGCGCGGGGGGACCTAGAATCAGGGGATGTAGAGTCAGTATGGACAGAGCTGAGAAATTCTAAGGGTAAAAATACCCTTTTGAGTATTATCTACAGGCCCCAAACATTAGTCTGGATGTCGGATGTAAGTTGAATCAGGAGCTGAAATTGACCTGTTGTAAAGATGTTACTGCAGTTGTTATGGGGGATTTCAACATGCAGGGTGACTGGGAGAATCAGGATGGTATTGGACCTCAAGAAAGAGACTTCGTGGAGTGCCTCAGAGATGGATTCTTAGAGTAGCTGGTGCTGGAGCCGACCAGGGAGAATGCAATTCTGGATCTGGTATTGTGCAACGAACCAGAATTGATCAGGGACCTCGAAGTAAAGGAGTCAAAGGAAGTAATGACCATAATACAATAAGTTTCAATCTGCAATTTGAAAGGGAGGGTACAATCGAAAGTGACAATATTTCAGTTGAATAAAGGGAACTATGGAGCTATAAGGGAGGAGCTGGCCAAAGTTCAATGGTGCAATACCTTAGCAGTGATGACAGTGGAGTAGCAATGGCGGATATTTCTGTGTTTAATGCAGAAGATACAGGATCAGTTCATTCCAAAAAGGAATAAAGATCCTAGGAGGAGGCATGGGTGGCCTTGGCTGACGAGGGAAGTTAAGGAACATATAAAGTTAAAAGAGAAAAAAGTATAACATAGCAAAGATAAGTGGGAAAACGGACGACTGGGAAGCTTTGAAAGAACAACAGAGGATTACTAAGAAGGAAATACACATAGGAAAAAAGAGGTACGAAGTTAACCTGGCAAAAAATATAAAGGAGGGTAGTAAAAGCTTTTTTACGTATGTGAAAGGCAAAAAAATGGTTAAAACTAAAATTGGGCCCTTGAAGATAGAAACAGGGGAACATATTACAGGGAACAAAGAAATGGCAGAAGAATTAAATTGGTACTTCAGATCTCTATTCGCTAGGGAAGACACAAGCAATCTCCCTGAGGTAACAGTGGCTGAAGGACCTGAACTTAAGGGAATTTGTATTTACCTGGAATTGGTCTTGGAGAGACTGTTAGGTCTGAAGGTTGATAAGTCCCCGGGGCCTGATGGTCTACATCCCAGGGTAATGAAGGAGGTGGCTCGAGAAATCGTGGATGTATTGGTAATTATTTTCCAGAATTTCATAGATTCGGGATCAGTTTCTGCGGATTGGAGGGTAGCTAAAGTTGTACCACTTTTTAAGAAAGTTGGGAGAGAGAAAACAGGAAATTATAGACCAGTTAGTCTGACCTCAGTGTTGGGAAAGATGCTGGAGTCAATTATAAAGGTCGAAATTACGACACATCTGGAGAGTAGTAACAGGATAGGTCAGAGTCAGCATGGATTTATGAAGGGGAAATCTAATGTTCTGGAATTTTTTGAGGATGTAACTCTAAAGATGGACGAGGGAGATCCAGTAGATGTAGTGTACCTGGACTTTCAGAAAGCTTTTGATAGAGTCCCACATAGGAGGTTAGTGAGCAAAATTAGGGCACATGGTATTGGGGGCAAAGTACTAACTTGGATTGAAAGTTGGTTGGCTGACAGGAAACAAAGAGTAGTGATAAATAGCTCCATTTCAGAATGGTAGGCAGTGACCAGTGGGGTACCGCAGGGATCAGTGCTATCCCGCAGCTTTTTACAATATATGTTAATGATATAGAAGATGGTATGAGTAATAACATTAGCAAATTTGCTGATGATACTAAGCTAGGTGGCAGGGTGATACGTGAGGAGGATGTTAGGAGATTACAGGGTGACCTGGACAGGTTAGGTGAGTGGTCAGATGCATGGCAGATGCAGTTTAATGTGAATAAATGAATGGTTATCCACTTTGGTGGCAAGAACAGGAAGGCAGAATACTACCTAAATGGAATCAATTGAGGTAAAGGGGCAGTACAGAGAGATCTGGGTGTTCTTGTACACCAGTCAATGAAGGCAAGCATGCAGGTACAGCAGGTAGTGAAGAAAGCTAATAGCATAGTGGCCTCCATAACAAGAGGGATTGAGGATAGAAGCAAAGAGGTTCTTCTGCAGCTGTACAGGGTCCTGGTGAGACCACACCTGGAGTATTGTGTGCAGTTCTGGTCTCCAAATTTTAGCAAAGACATTCTGGCGATTGAGGGAGTGCAGCGTAGGTTCACGAGGTCAATTCCTGGAATGGCAGGAGCACCTTGTGCGGAAAGACTAGAGCGAATGGGCTTGTATACCCTTGAGTTTAGAAGACTGAAAGGGGATCTGATTGAGACATATAAGATTATTTATAAAAGGACTGGACACTCTGGAGGCAGGAAACATGTTTCCGCTGATGGGTGAGTGCCGAACCAGAGGACACAGCTTAAAAATACCAGGTAGACCATTTAGGACAGAGATGAGGAGAAACTTCTTCACTCAGAGAGTGGTGGCTGTGTGGAATGCTCTGCCCCAGAGGGCAGTGGAGGCCCAGTCTCTGGATTCATTTAAGAAAGAGTTGGATAGAGCTCTCAAGGATAGTGGAATCAAGGGTTTTGGAGATAAGGCAGGAATAGGATACTGATTAAGGATGATCGGTCATGATCATAATGAATGGTGGTGCAGGCTCGAAAAGCAGAATGGCCTACTCCTGCACATATTGTCTGTTGTCTATTGTCTAATGATATCTCCACTCATTTTCCTAAACCCCATTAAATAGAGGCCCAGTCACCCCAAATCGCTGGTCCCACAACAAGCCTGTCATCCCAGAGATCAGTTTGGTCATCCTCCACTGCTCTCCCTCAATGTCCTTTACGAGGCAAGGAGACCAAAACGGCGAACAATATTGCACAATGTTCGAGATGGGACCCCACTAAAGCTCTATACAGCTGCAGTAAATCACTCTTACTCCTGTATTCAAATCTCCCTGAAATGAAGGTGAATACACCATTTATCTGCCTACCTGCTTTCTGCTCCTACAATATTACTTTCACTGATTTGTGTACAGGGACATACAGATCGTTTTCAATGTTACAGCTCCCCACTTGTTGGGTATTTCTACACTGGTCAGCGTGCCAATGCTATTCCTAGTATTGACTTTTGGCTTCAGAAGTCACTGCCATACATGGACTCGGAGGGCTGCGCAGAAATAAAATTAAAATGCAGCTTAAGTTCATTTATAGATCAACATTTTTCAACCACTCCCTTTGCAAATGATTGGATGCCATTCTATTGTTCCCATCAAAGTGTACAACATCTCATCTCTCCGATTGCTCTCCATCTACCAAGTATTTGCCCAGTCTCTCCACATATCTCCATCACATTGGAATCTTTTTAACATCCTCCTCATCCACTCACAAGCTGACATCGTTTAGTACTGTCAGCAGACTGGGGAATATAGCATATGAGCCCCTCAACCAAAGATATGATGTGTATTGGGAATAGGTGATGTCAAATCTCGATATATCCCAGTTATATCCTCGAAGTGTTCCATTCAAAGAAAAACATGGTTCTATTCTTACTCGTTCTTTCCTGCCAGCTCTCCCATTCTAAAACCATGACCATATATTAGCCCCAGTCCCACAGGATTCGAATTTTCACAATAGGCTTGGGCCTTTATCAAAACTCTTTCTGAGATTCCAATCGTATTGCATTGATACCTTCTCATAATTTTGTTTAAAGCCACTTTCTCAAATATGATTCCCATTTCATAAATCTCTGTTGACTTTGTCTTTGCCCATTAATTTCACTCCAATATTTTTCTCTTAAACTGTTTAATTGCTAATTTAGTTGCTATTCCCTTTTTCTCACCATACTAAAGTTTTCTAGTATTTCTAGGAAGATTTTTTTTTTGTTTTTTTTTATCTTCAGTGAAGGCCTAACTGAAGTATTTGCTCCATTGATCTGCTATTTCTCTGTCCTCAATTCTCTGGTATCAGACTGTAAGAAAGCTGCAACTTTTTCTGTTAATTTTGCCATTGACATATTTTCAGAAGATATTACAAGTTCCCTCTTACATACTTTGGTAAGATATTCTTCAGAAACCCATCAATTCTTATCTTAAGCTACTCGATGATTGACCTCCCACATCCATACAATAACAGAAGCACAGTCTCTGTTCCATCAGAAATATAACACGACCTACATTCGGCCCACTTCCCGACAGAAGACCCGTAGCTGTGAATCTTATGGCATTTCAACTGCACAACCATGTATTTTCTAAAGATTTTGAGGTTACAATGACAACTCCCCTCTCAAGCAGTGCATTCCAGACCCCACAAACTCTGGGTGAAAAACAGTCCTCAAATCCTCACTAAACCTCAAACCCTTCAGTTTAAAAATGTGGCCTTTTGACTAAAAGGAACAGCTGCTGTCTATCCACCCTGAATCTTATCCTTCTGATTCACATCCTCCCCAGCCTTTTCTGCTCGAAAGTAAACAACCCGAGCTTATCCAGCCTCTCTCCATAGCTGATATACTCCATCCCAGGGAACATCCTGGTGAATCTCGTCTGCACTCCCTCCAGTACAATCACATCCTTCCTGTAATGTGGCCCCCATAACTACACACAGTATTCCATCTTGGCCTAACCAAAGTTCCACATAGCTCTTATAATCCATGCTTCGATGTATAAAGGCTGTGTTTACGCTCCCCTATGCGTTCCCAAGTTGTGCAATGACCTGTCCAGTCACATTCAGGGACGTGTGGAGAAGCACCCTCTGAGCTTCCTGGTGTGCTGTCATTCATTTAGTCCTCCCCTGTCTGGTTCCTTCTTGCAAAGTGCATCACTTCATATTTATCAGGATTATATTCCATCTGCCATTGATCTACCCATCTGACCATTTTCTCTGTATTGATGTGACCATCTGACCATTCCATCTGTATTTTCCTGAAACATAAGGCCTCCTCTTCACTGTCCGTCCAATCTTCGTATCAACAACAAACTTACTTATGACACCCCAAGCCCTCGTCCATATTCACAGCTGCATCCTTTATGATAAGGTTTAAAATCAGGAAACATCAGCTTGTAGTCCAACAGGTATATTTGTAGGCACGAGCTTTCAAAGTGCTGCATCTTCATCAGGTGATTGTGCGCTTTGATTAAGCGCTTCGAAAGCTAGTGCCACCGAATAAACCTTTTGGAGTATAACCTGGTGCTATGCAATTCTTAGCTTTGTCCACCCCAGTCCAACTCCAACACCTCTGAATCAGAAATAATAAGAGACACAGCACTGATCCCTGTGGTAAACCATTGGACACTAGCCTCCAATCACACAAACAGCCGTCTGTCTCCTCTGTCTGCTACTACTGAAGTTGATTTGGATGCGACTTGGCAAGTCATTAATGAGTCCTACCTGTTCCCTGGTTATTCTGATCTCCTGGAGACACTTGTAGAATATCAGGACATTCTTCCTAATCTTGCCAGCCAGTAGGTTTCCATGCCCCTGTGTTAGTTAATCTCCTGCAAGTGAAGAATTTCCTCCTTATTGCAGTCTTAACTGTCCTGTCCCAGATCCTGCCAATATTTGCGCTGAATGTGGAATAGACAGCGAGGGAAGCATTCATGTCAATTTTCAACTTGTCATATGTTTTGTGAATTTTCTAAATTTCACTGTGACCCGAGTCTCAAACTTTGAAACTCGAGCGAACACAGGCCGAGTTTCCTCATCAGGCAAACTCACCATCTGAGGGATTAATCTGGAGAATGTCCATTGCACTTCCTCTGTGGTCAGTATATTCTTTCTGAGATTCGGTCACCAAAACTGTACACAATATTCCAGGTACATTCCCACCAACACGCTGTGAAACTGCTTCAACATATCTTTGCATCTATGTTCTGACTCTCTTATATGAAAGCGAACCAAACTTTAACTTTCCACTTACATATATTCCTCCAAATACCCTTCACATTCATTGCATTTACAACCTCGTTTTTTGAGTTCTTATAGAAACCCTTCGGAAAATCCAATCTATACCACTTCTACTGATTCCCCATTATCTATGATGTAAGGAACAACTTCAAACAATTCCGAAGTTTCTCAAGTATGATTTCTCTATCAGAAATGCATGCTGATTCTCTCCATTGTTGCTGTTAATTTATAAATAGCAAAAATGCCATCCTGTGTAATTGATTCCAACAGTTTCCCTACAAATGTCAAGTTAACTGGTCTGCAGTTAGCCACACTATGTCTTTTTCCCTTTGTAGCTGTTTGGATCCTTTCCATTCGTCGGTCGTTCTTGAATCACGTTTATCCACAATAGTTTCCGGTCTCTGCAGAATGTACAGGAAAATAAAACACAGTCATCGACAGTGCAAGTAATACTTCTATTGGTGGTTTATTTTCGACATTTTGATAGGACGTACATCTGTTTCGTCAGACTTAGCAATGCTCAATCCAGCTCCATGTTCAAGTACTACCTTGTTTCTGATATGAATTGACTTTATGTCTTTAGCTCCAGAAGTCCGATATGATCACTTGGTATTACTGGGGGATTTTCTGGCTCTTCCTCCATGAAGACAGATGCAAAGTAACTGGTTATTCCTCCGCCATTTCCCTGTTCTCAACAATGACGTCTCCTCTGCCAATTACAAATTTACACATTTGACCTTGCTTTTATTTTGTTTCCTTTGAAATATAAATCGCAGATTGATGCAGTCTTTGTGTTCCTGTTTGTTAGCATGTACGTTCTCTTTTTGATTTCCTTTACAGTTACATGGCCTTCCTTTTTTGGATCGTTAATTTCTGAGAATTGTCAGGTTTCCACAATAGCTGGAATTCTTCTGAAGTCACTTCCTATGATTAACATATTTTCTAATTTGTTATGTTAACCATCATTGAGTCACTTGCTCACTCATTGGTGCTTGTACCTGAAATAAATAGATGTATGTTGCAGACTTTAAAGTATTTCTAAAAACTCATGGACTTGACCAGTTATATTCAGGAATACAGCAGGAGGATCAGTGGATAGAGAAGAAAATGCGGGAGCACTACTTGGCTCTTTTCTATCATCGCTGTCCAACGAATGAGATCCCGGATGACTGGAGCACAGCGAATGCTGAGCCCGTGTTCAAGAAATGCTACAAAGATAAACCTGGGAACTAAAGACCAGTAATCCTAAAATCTACTGGGTAGGTTACTTTAGAAGATTCGGAGAGATTGGATATACATGCATTTGGAAAGACAGGCGGTGGTCCAGACTAAGATTAGAATGGTGCTGGAAAAGCAGAGCAGGTCATGCAGCATCCGAGGTGCAGGAAAATCGATGTTTCGGGCAAAAGCCCTTCATGAAATTCAACACAGGAGTTTGTGCAAGGGAGATCATGGCTCACAATTTTGTTGGAGTTCTTTGAAAAAGTAGCCAGCAACGTTGAGGAGGTCTGGGTGGTATCCGTAGTCTGGATGGATTCCAGCAAGGCCTTCAATAAGGTTCCACATGGTACGCCGCTCTGGAAGGTTAGGTCGCATGGAAATGAGGGGGAATTGGCAAATTAGGTACAAAATTGCCTTGATGGTAGGAAGCAGAGTGTAGTACTGGAAATATGCTGGTCAGCCTGGAGGCCTGTGACTAGTGGAATGCCTCAGGGGTTAATGCTGGGACCACTACATATTACAGATATCTATGATTTACATGAGAATGTACAGGCATGATTTGTAAGTGTGAAGCTGGCACTAAAACAAGCGGCATCATGGAGAGTGAGGAAGGTTATCAGAAATTTCGGAAATTACAGTTGTATCTTGATCAGCTGGAGAAGTTCTGAGAAATGAAAAATGAATTTTAATATAGAGCAGTGTAAGTTCTTGCATTTTAGAAAGTCAAATCAAGTTTGGAATTTCATGGTGAATGGTTGGGTTCTAAGGAGTGTAGTGGAACAGAGGGACATTGGAATTCAGCTGCATGACTCTCTGAAAGTTGATTCAGTGGTAGACATTGAAGAAAGCTTCTGGCACAGTGGCCTTAATTTGTTTATATCACTGAGTATCGAAATTAGGGAGTTATGTTGCAGTTATACAGGATGGTAGTCAGGCCATATTGGTAGCGTTATGTTCAGTTTTGTTCACTTTGCTATAGGAAGGATGTCATTAAACTGGAAAGAGTGTGGAAAAAAATTACAAGGATATTGCCAAAGTCTCAATGGTCTGAGTTATAGAAAGAGGTTGGACAAGCTGGGACTTTTTACTTTTGTGTGCATGAGGATGATGAGAATCATATTGTAGTTTATAAGATCATGTCAGCCATGGATAGAGTGAATGCACCCTGGCTTTTTTCCCAGGGTTGGGCCATCACAGACTACAGGGCACCAGTTTAAGGTCAGAGGGGACACAATAAAAGAGAATCTGAGGAACAACTTTTTAACTCGGGGCTGTTATGCATATGGAATGAGAAGTGGTTGAGGCAGATACATTGACAATATTTAAAAGGTATTTGAACAAATAAATGGATAGTAAAAGATTAGAAAGATACGGGACAATGGCAGGGAAATGAGGTCAGCGTGGATGGGCATTTCAGTCGGAATGGACCAGTTTGGGCTGAAGGGCCTGTCTCCGTGATGTCGGACTCTATGACTCTAACAACCATTCTTGTCTCCCACTGAATGTTATATTGTACTTTCCAAATTCACTGTAGATATCTAGCCTCCAATCTTCAATGATGTTTGACTGGACTATTCAAGCATTCTGTATTGCATGCAGACACCTTGTAAACTGCACCTTATAAATGCCATTATTCCTTAAAAGCTGCTTCAGACCAAGGTTAATAATTCGTCCTTCTGACCACACAACATCAAATCCGAAATAACCTGCTCTCTAGTTTGCTTCGCAACGTACTCTTCAACCCACCTCATATAAACTTACGGAACTATTTTTCACAGCTTCAGCAGTCACTTCGTTAACGTAGTTTAGATGCAATTTGAGACCAACCAATAAGATTGTAGTATCCACAATACTTGCCTATCTAATTTCCAGAACATATGATGCTCAGATTTTCTGCTACCGTTTTGATTTCGATATGTAACACACCAATATTGGCTTTTCCTTGCTATCTGTAAACACTAACTAAACTGATTCTGTGGAAGCTGAGGGACAGGTCTGTGTCGTTATTAGTGATAGACTTGGACAAGACATTCAGGGATGCTCACTTCGACGCTGAGATGATCTGAAGAAATGTCCCACCTACTGGACAAACAACAATATCCTCCTCGCTCTGTTAAGATATGAGTTCCCATATACTCTCTGCTCCCTCACACTCACTGTATATCTGTTATAGCACCTAACCGCGAACAAAGTTCACACTCTGTCTCCAAATAAGGCTCAGGCACTACCACTCTCACTATTGAATTCAGCAACTAATAATACCATACGGATTCAAAACTGTCGACTGACTCATTCCAGACACCTCACAACTTTCCCCACCAACACCAGCACAAACAGCAGGGTCACCCATTCACACTCTCCATTCATCCCTTTCTCCCATTCCAGGACCAGGACGCCTCGTGTGGAGAATCTGAAACATTCACGTTCTGCTGACCAGTTACGGAGCAATGTTCAGTGAAGGGCAATTCTCAGTTTAAACCCACTGGCAGTTCCAACAACAGTCCTTTCACTTCCAAAATAAAACACAGATGCCTCACTGCACAGAGATGCAGACACAGAAATACACAGACAAACTCACACAATACTTACAAGGAGAAGGTACAAACACACAAATACATATACAGTCACATACAAATCGACATAAATACAGATAGAAACACAAGCTGAAACACAGACAGACAGATGTAGACACGCAAACACACAGATTACAAGCACATGGACACACACGCACACACAGGCACACACACACATACAGACACACACAAACAGAGGCACAGACACACATACACACAGACACATGCACAAACACTTACATACAGATACACAGAGGCACAGACACTTTCGTCATTAAGACACAAATCGATGTGTTTTGATTTGTAAGGGGATCAAGGATACTCGGGAGAATGCAGAAGAATGAGGTCGAGGTACATATAAGAAATTATTGTCCAAAATTCCTGACTCAATAGGCTGAATGGCCTCAATCTGCGCATTTCCTTAATGCTCCTGTGGTCTTCTGCTATTAGGCATTCTCTTCCTGAAACAGCGGCAGAGGGTGGGTACGATACATATTTGATTGGAAAGAAACGGTGGGAATGTGGGATAGGTTTGGAATCCGGAATGGATTATTTTCCTAATTATTCCAAATTATTCTGTTCTAATGTCTGAAAAGAGGTGGTGACTTGCTGTTCAGTTAACACAGTTTTAGAATAACAGTCCCACAATGAAATACGGATGTCCTTTTCACTTTAGTGTTGTGCTACCTGTGGTGTCCTCATCCTCAGGGAGCAGTGAAGACTCAGTTATTGAAGATATTCAAGTCTGAGCTCGACTCATCGTTATGGACAGAAGTGCCAGTGTTTATTGGGAACAGACAGGAAATGGATGGGTAGACTGACTCGGAGCAGCCATGAACATTCTGCATGGTGCAGCGGAATGGGCAACTTCTGCCCATCCCATGTGTTGCTCCCTCAATCCACTCCTCCAGGCTCTTGCAGAGATATACTGCTGTCCCTACCCCATGTGTCGTTCCCTCAATTCAACAGGGTTGGGGAACACACCATTCAGTCAGACAGGAGCGATACAATGACACAGGAGGAGACCATTCCGCCCCTCTAAGGAATTACACATGAATATAGAATGAAGTAATTCAGCTCATTCAGTACACTACACAGTCCAGGAGATGGCTATTCAACCCACCTGAGCTGCTACACAGGAACACTGAAGCTGTCGCTCACAGGAAATAGAGAGTAGAGGTAAATATTTATTTTCAGGCTGTAACTGATGGAGTGCGTCAGAGATCGCTGTGGGTCATCAGTGATCAATAATATGTATCAAAGATCTGGAGGAAGGGGAGCGAGTGGCTTGGAGTTCAATTAGCTCATACACCAAGAATGTCATTCAATGTGTCGTCAAATGGAGGTAGTGAGTCTGCAATGTGATACAAACAGGGAAGGTTAGTGAGCAAACCTTCAGCAGAAAGAACATAAGGTAAGTTATTTATTTTGGCATGAAAGGTGAAACAATGGTAAACAATTTAAATGGAGAGAGATTGCCGAACTCTGTGATACAGGAGGTTTCCATATTCTTGCGACATGAATCGTATGTAGTCAGTCTGCAGATGCAGCAAGTGATTTGGAAGGTAAGTGGAATGATGCTATTTTGTCAAAAGATATCAGGATTAATCGCAGGAATGTTTTACTGCATCTGCACAGGCATTGCTGAGACTACACCTGATGCACTGTGTGCAGGATTGATCCCCTAAACTAAAATAAAAAGATATAATTCTTTTCGAAGGTTTTCAAAGAGGTTTCACCTTACTCATTCCTGGAATGCTGGCCTTTTGTTGGGGGGATTATCTGTTTGATCTTAGCTGAGAAATAATATTGAACCATCCATGACATTCTGAAAAGTATATCAGCTGGATGCATATTATCTCCTGTCAGAGAGACTAAAGCTAGAGAATAAACTATAAGAAAAAGATGCATTAATATTAACACACATACTATGAGACACACATACCAATATTTACAAATTACAAAGACACATGTAAGCATGTCGTCAAATTATAAAGTGGAGACTTTTTTTTGCAATTGGAAGGAATTGTGTACAACAAGAGCAATGACACACCTGCATAAAATCCATAATCAGGTTTTCCAGAGAATGTTCCAGGAGATCGCACATGGTCCAGTTTGGGGTTCAGTTGACAAAATTGTATGTTCCAACACAGAGAGGGAGAAAATATTCCCTGTTTGAGAAGCAGCAGCAGCAGCCGATTGATCCCTCTCTCTTACTTTGTTCCACCAGATAGCAAAGTGTGAGACCATAAAATCCTTGCGTCATCTTTCCCACTTGTCAAGGATTCCTGGTGAGGATTCATTGGAATCTCTCCATTGTCTGAAACGAAGGGAATTCAGCCAAATCCAATTGTTCCAGAAAGATATCCCACTACCAGTTGCTTGTGTGAGCAGAGAGAGCTCAAAGGCTGAATAACATTTGGGGCACACTATCATTTTACCATTTGTTATGAGTTCAACTTTCTGTGTCTCACATTTTTCTAGAAAATGCCCTAGTCTAAGATCTATATCATTGGCCACCTCACCAAACTGGCTGCATTTAAGATGGAGGAGTGGGACTGGAAAAGGACATAGTGACCCTTTAATATTTGCTGAAACACCAATGAAAAATTCTCAAAGGGGTGTTCAAGTGGAAATTCCCTTCCCCAGAGGATTGTGGTGACTAGATGTTTGCATTTATTCAAAGTTGTTTTTTGTATGGAGTAAAATGGTATACAGACAGAAACGTGCTGCTGAGACCAAAAGCACACAGAGCGGTGACAAAGTATCTAATGGCCCACTCCTGCTGCTCAGTCCTGTGTTGCTATGTTATATTCAATCCCCCACATCTCCTGCAAGGAGCAGATGGAGGCCACTTGCTCCAAATACCTGGTCAGCATTAACACAGGATCTCATCCACTCCCTCAAGACTGTCACACATGGTTTGGTGACCGTTAGAAAATGTTATTTGGTTCGAAAGACGCCTCTGGTCTCTTTACAGAGTGTTTCCTCTCTGTAACTTGTGGTTCTTTTGTTGATGATATTATAGACCCAGATTCACTGTGAGTACAATCCCCATACCTCAACAAGAGATGACTCACAAAATACTTTACTCTCTCTGATTGCAACTTTCAATAAAAGAACATTCAGGATAATTACAGCCATTAACTTTGCAATTGCTGAATATGAGGACAAAAGAAACAGGATCAGGTAATTTGGATGATCAAGCCATTGCATAACATCATGGCTGATCTACTGTTGTCATTAACTCCTCTTTAATGCCCAATTCTTCACCCTTTAGCTCTCTGACAGGTCATAAATCAATCTCATCCCTCCTTAAATGCTTTCAGTGATATAGCTCCCCTAGGTCTCCAGCCCAGATCATTCCTGACAGTGATTACCTTCTGTGAGAGGAAAGCACTCCCTAAACATACACCGTCACTTATTGATATGAACAAGAGGCGAACACAGGGGCTCAGGAAAGAGTGAATGTCTTTAATACCAAGGCAGTATTTGACTGAGGATGGCATCGGGACCACCTACTTATTTGATCTGAATGTGGATCAGGTGTAACCTTCCCACTGGACGGGGTCTTTCCGAACACAAATAAAGAGGTTTAGGGTCAGTCGCCAACAATCCTCTCAGTCCCAGGACATCTCTGCAGGAGATCCTCAGGTTATACTCCTCAGCACAAACATCTTCAGCTGCTCCTTCAATGTCTTTTCCCATCATAAGATCAGAAGTAGGTATGATGACTGAAGATCACAGAATGTTCACAACATTATGTCCCCGATCAGCTCCTGAACCATTCTGTGTCCATGTGCAGCAAGACCCAGACAGCATTCCGGTTTGTGTTGTTAAAGTGTCGGTAACATTTATGTAACAGCACGGCCAGATACTGCACATTGTCACAGTTAAAAGAGGAGCTCATTCAGTATCTCAAGTTGGTTGAACACAGGTATGAACTAACATTCAGGAACAAGAAGAGTGACAGCAGATTCAATACTCCTGCCTGTTACACAGGAAGAAGAGTGGTCTGTTCAGTGCATCGAACTGTTAAACAGGAACAGGCAGAACCCAATCAGACATTTAAACCTGTTCCATGAGACCAGCAGGAGGATGTGCATCCCCACGAGATAGTTATGCAGGAACAAGAGGGGGTCATTGATCTTCCAACATGAACAAACAATGAAACCGAGACTGCACTGATAAAGGACTCCATCATGTTAATCATGGTTCCATTGTTTGTTGAACGTGTGCTGCTTTAAGATAGTTTACTGGCAGGGAGGAGGGAAGCCAAATGATTTGTGCCAAGTCTCAAGGAGGCATCTTCCATCTCCGAGAAGACACACCCATGTGCTCCATGGAGATCAGAATCTGGTGGGAATAATTAACTGTTTTAGCATGAAGGTATTGTGGCTGCTGTAGGGATTGTGGATAACGAGACTTACAGTGCAGGACCATACACCAAAGGCACTGTATTAATGTGGGGAGAGTTTATTCAAACACTTGCCCTCTGTCTCTCTCATGCAACATAGGAATTTGGTGTGGAATGAGGGGAATATTCTCAGAGGCTCTTCAACTATCGACAATCATACAACCCAGCTAAAAAACAAGCCATGGAATTTTTCACGGTATCAGTGTCTGTTTAGAACATTATGAGTGATTGTCCATCCCCCTTAAGGTTCAATGCAATCACCTCTTATTTTCTCACTGAGCTTCACTCACTGCTCACAGTGCCATCATCCCAGCGATTAATCTGGCGAAACTTGAGAGAAAGTCTATCCACAGTACCCCAAATACTGCCTCAACAACACTCTCAGGGATTGTCAAGAAACATATTTTGTCTCACATAGACATCGCCATTTCTTTCATGTGCCACAAAAAAACCATTCCTTCTCTATGCACTATGACTGACATGGAATTTATAAGTCCCTTATATCAGTAGGTAGCATCAAGAAAGCTAGCACGAGAGATACCTATGGAGATGTGCATCACTCTCGGGGAGAATTTCAATGAGATTGAACCTCGAATAAGCGATGATCACGTACCTGAATGGAAATGAGATAAAGCAATACAGAAAACAGGCAGAGAAAGGGAGCTATCTCTACCTGAGTTCTTCTCTCACAGGATGTATGAAGCCCTGGTCAGGGCAGCATTTTATTCAGATCTTGAACTGAGTGGTTGGTTCAGCTGTTCCACAGTACCATAAAGAATAAAACACATAGCTATGGGTTTGTAGGGTTACAACACAGGATAAATCTTCCTGCTTAATTAAAACCAGCAACAGAGGAAAGATTTATCCCATGCAGTAATCTGTGATAATTCTAGAGTCCAGATCTATTTAAAGTAAAAATTAACAACTTTATTTCTTAAAGTAATACAGAGAATAATAAACAAAAGACTATTTTCAACTTCTTCCTCTAACCTGTCTTTTACCTTCCCCCTCCACAATACTAGTCTGATAAGACTCCTAATTAAGATTTACAAAACAAAGCTTCTTATCTCAAAACCAGGAAGCTTTCGGTCCTTCTCCATATTCCTGTCTTCTTTTCTTCTTCAGGACTCTGCTTCACCAGTTACTAATTAATAAAGTTACCTATAGGAGAGCTGTTTTTCAGGCTGTCTTTGGATGCTGGTAGCTTGGAAGTTCTCCTCTCAACTGTTGAATTTTCCATGGTCTTGTACTGCCAAACTATTGGATCGTATCATTGTCTGTTAAGATTGTCAATATAAGAAATTGAAACTTGTTAGGTGGGTATTTTGGGTTATAATTTAAAATGCTTTGCTGAAATTGTTTTCAGGCAATGAGCTAATCGGGCTGTTCGACCAAATGTTACATTATATCTATTTTTCAGAACTCTTGGTGCTGTCAGGTAGTTATTGTTGGATTTTAATTCCTTCCCTGAACAAAATTAAATGTGGAGGGGTAGAGAGACATGCCATTGTTAGCATAGTAAGCAGGAAGGCTTTCAAACGAGAGGCTTCAGACAGCTCCAGTTCAGCAAAATGTACAGATAAACTCAAATAAAGTCTTTTAAAATTTATTGTTACAGCAGTCGAGGTGGCATTTAGGGCAGTCGCGCGCTCCTCTTGTGTGATGTGGCAGCTCAGGGAGATTTACACCGGCCCTGATGGCTACACGTGTGGGCACTGCACCCAGCTTCAGCTCCTGGGAGACCGTGTTGGGGAGCTGAATCTGGGCAGCACGGTGGCTCAAAGGTTAGTACTGCTGCTCCACAGCACCAGAGACCAGGGTTCAAATCCTGCCTCGGGAAATTGTCTGTGTAGATTTCGCACATTCTTGCCGTGTCTGCATGGGTTTCCTCTTGGTGCTGTGGTTACCTCCCACAGTTCAAAGATGTGCAGGTTAGGTGAAATGGTCATGCTAAACTGCCTGTAGTGTTGGGTGTTGGGGAGTGGGTATGGGTGAGCTGCTCTTCAGTGGGTCGATGCGGACTTGATGGGCCAAAGGGCCTGTTTACACACTGTAGGTAATCTAATCTAGGACGCACTCAGGGTCATCGGAGATAATAATTGTAATATTCCAGTCCAACGTTCATCGCCCTGAGTTTACCTGTCAGTCCTGTTGCAGTTAAGTAAACACAATTTAATCCAACAGGCGTTCCTTGCTTCCTGTCATGTTCCAGGCAGAGAGTAGATGGGCGACCACCAGGAATGGCAAAGGGAGTGCAGGAATCCCCTGCGGCCATTCCCCTCGAAATCAAGTAGAGCATTTTGGATTGGTGGAGGCAATGACCGTTCGGGGAAAGCAGCAGTAGCCAGGATGGTGGTACTACCATTGGCTCTGGGGAACAGCGGGAAAGGGTATATGTAAACAGGACGTTAAAATAGGAGGGTCGATTGTTAGTGGTCGATTGTTAGTTAGAGATTCTGTGGTCACAAACGGGAATCCAGAATGGTGCATTACTTCCCGGGTGTTAGGGTCCAGTATGTCTCCTAGTGGCTGCAGAACATTCGCAAGGGAGGGGGGGAGGAGCCAGAAATCATTATGCACGTTGGCACAAATGATACCCATAGAAATAGGGACGAGGTCCTGCAGCGTGATTACAGAGAGCTAGGAGAAACATTTTGTTTTTTTAAAAAATCCTTGACAGTGGTAATCTCCTGAGAGGGAGATTTCCGTCCGAGACATGCACTGGAGGGGACGCCAATATCTTGCCGGCCAGTTTTGCTAGGGTTACGAAGGAGGGTTTAAACTAGATTATCAGGTGGTGGTATCCTCAAGAGCAGGGGAAAGGAGATACAGTAATCAGAAATAATAAGGTTAGGCTGGAAAACGACAAAGAGAAAGTAATGCCTTTTGGATAAAATTGCATCTGTTTCAATGCAAGAGTGCCGACAGGTAAGGCCGATGAACTCAGGGCGTGGATAGGTAGGTGGGATTGGGATATTATAGCCATTACAGAAATATGGCTAAGTGACGGATAGGACTGACAACTTAATGTGCTAGGGAACAGGTGCTTTAGGCGAGACAGAGATTGTGGAAGGAGGGGAAGTGGAGTTGCATTTCTGATTAAGGGGCGAACCACAGCATTAATCAGAGATAAAATAACTGATGGATCACACAGTGAGGCTTTGTGGGTGGAGTTTAGAAATAGGAAGGGAATAGTGAGGTGATTGGTGTTGTAATATAGGCCCCCAAATCGTCAACAGGAATGAGAGTAACAAATATGCAGGGAGAGAGGGGAGACTTGCAGGAGCAATAGGGTTATCATAATAGAGGATTTTTGTTTCTAATACAGACTGGAGCAGCCAGAGTATTAAGTGGTTGGTGAGGTAGAAGCTGTTAAATGCCTCAGGAAAGTTTCCTCAAGCATTATATAGAGTGTCCTACGCGGGAAGAGGCAAAATTCGAAATTTTCTTCGTAAATAGGGCATGACAGGTGACTGAGTGAATAGTGGGGAGCACTTTGGGACCAGTAAACATCGTTCAATTAATTTTCAAATAGTTATGGAGAAGGACAAAAACTGGTCCTCAGGTTCATGTTCGAACTTGGGGCGTGGATCAAGTCCAGGCAGCTGGGATCAAGGGAATTCTTGGAGATATATAAGAGATGCAGGAGTTTACTGAAGAAGGAAATCAGTAGGGTGAAAGGGGGCAAGAAAAAACCTTGGCTGAGAAAATTAGGATGAATCCAAAAATATTAAAAGAAAAAAACAACTGGGGAGAAAATAGGACACCTCGAAGACCAATGTGGACAAGTATGTGTGGAACTATCAGAGATGATTGAAGTCCTTAACGAATATTTGTATTCTATTTACCATGGAGAAAGACATGATGACCTGAGAACTTGAGGAAGTTAGGAGTGATATTTTAGGGACAATCCATATCATAGTAGAGGAGAGTTTGGACGTACTAGAATGTTTGAAAATTGATAAATCTCATGGTCCTTACCCGATATATCCAAGAACACCTCAAGGGGCTCCAGAAGAATTTGCGGGGACCCTGGCTGATAACGTTGATCATCATTAAAGTAATGTCCCGGAAGACTGGAGCATAGAAAATATTGTGCCCTTATTCAAGAAGAACTGAGCAAAAAGAGCTTTGGAACTACAGATCAGTAGGTAAGTTACTTGAGAAGGTTCTGCGGGATAAGATGTTCATGTATTTAGAAAGACAGGATTTGATTATGAATAGTAAGTGTGGCTTTATGCGAGGAAGTTTATGCCTGACAATTTTCTTAAAGTAATTGGATAATGTGACCAGGAAGATTGACTTGGTTGGGGCAGTAGATGTCGAAACTTGTGGTGTTGGAAAAGTGCAGCAGGTCAGGCAGCATTCGATGGGCAAGAGAATCTATGTTTCGGACGTTAGCCCTTCATCAGGAACGTCCAAGACATCGATTCTCCTGTTCCTCTGATGCTGCCTGACCTGCCGTGTTTTTCCAGTGTTACACTTTTCGACACTGATCTCCAGCATCTGCCACTCACTTTCTCCATGGGCGGTAGACTTAATCAATATGGATTTCAGGTACAGCAGAACAGAATGAGGCGTTTTAGCCCGTGGAGCCTGATATACAATTACAGGAGGAGACCAATAAGCCCCTAGGGCCTATAAAACTGTAACCAGATCATGCAGCACCAGTATCCAGTTGCACACCAACAGGATCAGTCTATTCAGCTACTTGAAGTCAGTAACACAGGAAAAGGAAGAGGCCACAAAGTGACTGGACTATGGGGAATACTGGAATAAAACCAGGCTACATAGCCCTCAGGCCTGCCCTTCCATTCAGTAAGTCAGGGCTGATCTGCATCGGCCGCAATTTCTCTTTAATGCCCAATTCTTTGTAGCCCTCGACTCTCTCTCGGGTCAAAACCCATTGACACCCACTCTCACCCCCCAAACATTTCAATGATGTAGCCTCCCCTAACTGTCTGGTTCCAAACATCACTACTCCCTGAGAGAAGGAAACACTCCCCACACATATACCTTGGCCTATTGACATGGATAGAAGATATGAACACAGCGTACAGTGACTGGCCCTGATATCAAGACAGGATTTGATAAAGCAAGATGTCAAGGATACTGAACAAAATTGAACGTGATGGGAATCAGTTGTAAAATCCCCGCTGGTTGAATCATTCAGAGCACAATGTGGCTGGTGGACATCAATCCTCCCAGTCCCTGGATATCTCTGTCGGCAATCCTCAGGGTAGATTCTTCGGCATAAACATCTTCAGCTGCTTCATCAATGTCTTTCCCTCTGTCATACGATCAGGGATGGGGATGTTCTGTGAAGATTACACAATGTTCAGAACAATGAGTCACCTCCTAAGGTACTAAAGTATCAAATTTGGACAACATTCAAGCTTCTTCTGTTAATGTATTGGTAACATGAATCAAAAGCACTGACGGACAGTAAACATTTCCACGGTTAAAAGAAAGAGGAACCCCTTCAGCATCTCTAGCTGGTTTTACAGTAATATAAGAAAGCCATTCAGCCCATCAGATCTATTGAATAGCAAGAAGTGCAATGGCTATTACCCAAGAAGACAATTAACAAAAAACAGCAGGTGTTGGAATCTAAAATGCACACGCAGGAAGCTGGAAAAACAGAATAAGCAAGGCAGCATCAACACTTTGACAAATGAACGCCTTGGATATAATCCTTCGTCAGGACTGTGGATGAGAGTAAGAGGGTCTATAGATAAAAGGGTGGGTGATGAAGGAGGGGGCAGAGTGGTGAGGTGGGGATAAGTGAGCACAGATAAAGGGTATCAGCGAGTTGGTGATGGGAGGGCTGAATCTAGTTGGTAGCAGGACAAAAGATTGCTCAGAGGAATGGAAGGCAGGGGAGGGCTTGGGAAGGGAGTCGGGGGGATTGGAAGGGAGGTTATTTAAAATTGGAGAATTCGAATGTTGAGTCCCCGGGGTGTCGGTTGCACACGTGACAGATGAGACCTTGTTCCTCCAAATTATGATTTGGTTCATTGTGGCAATGGAGGAGGCCAAGGATGGCCATGTTGGAAAGGGATTGGGAAAGAGAATTGACATAGGAACTGACTGGGAGGTCTTCCATTCCAACTAACGACTCTACCTTTCAGCTTCCAACCGAATTCATCCCTCCCATTGCCCAACCAGGTTGCACCTAGCACTTGTGTCCACATATCCATAACTCGCCATTTCCCTGATCTCCCCATCCTAACGACTCCTTTCCCTCTTTATCTGCAGCTCCCCATACCCCCCGCCCCAGTTCTGAAGAAGGGTTATATCTGAAATGTTCACTTTCCCAGCTCATGGTGCTGCCTGGCTTGCTGTTTTCTTCCAGCCTTCTGTTTGTCTCCTATAACTCAGGAAGATAGAGTCTAGTCAGCACAACGTCCTGGTAGGCTGGAATCACGGGTTGCCCACTGAAGTCCTTGAACCTCTGCTCTCGGGCCAGGAGGAAGACGTTCAGTCCCTTGAGACACTGACAGATGAACAAAAGAGGCCATTCAGCCCCTCCAAACTGTTAGACTGAAATAGGAGGATGTCATTGTTGCTGCAACACGACAAACCAATGAGGCACAGAATGCAAAGACAGACTGCTCCATGTTGTTCCTCCTGGCTCCATTGCTAATGGTACACACGTATTATGTTAACGTGGTTTGCTGACCATGAGGAGGGAAAGTGATTGGTTTGTGTCAAGTCCCAAGGAGGCATCTTCCATCTCTGAGATGTTATCGACTTTGCTAGACTACTCAAAACATTTTTAAGCAGGCAGCCCAGAACATACCTTTGCAATTTGTTTCGGTAAGTGTACAATGAAAATTAGCCAGAGTAGTTTAGCTAGGTTGACTACTAGATTTTAAAACGGACAAAATCTTTATTCATAAAATTACACAATGCAACACAAACAACAGAATAAAGGATCACGACAGAATTAAACCGATTCAACTAGACTTAATTAGGCTGTTCCGAATATACACAACTGCCTCAACAAGCAAACTCCCAATATAAACCAGTACAAACGGAACGCATACTTCCAAGTTGAGGTTGAAGGTCAGAAAAGAGAGAGAATTTCCACACAGCTCCCAGTTGAACTTCCAAGTTCAAAACTCAGCTGCAAACAGCTCAGCTCAGCTCAGCGAGTTCAGCTAAAATAGCTCATCACTCTCCGTTCATTATACTGGTCACTTATAAAGGATGACCACTTTGGCCTAAAGTCTCACTTATTTCCATATAAACAAAAAGCCTCTGAAAATCCTTTTCATCTCTGTACCAAACCAGACTGATCTGAGCTTGGCCTGGCTTTATTGTCCCTCTGAAAAAAATATAAGGGCAGAGTCTCCTTGAGTCAAGAAATAGCTTTTCGACAAAAAAGGGACTAGCTTTCTGACATGTCTCCCCTCCCTTAAAAAAAGAACCATCAATGCTAAAAGATGGCTGCATTTTTAACCCTTCAAACCCAGTTAGTAGTCTCAAAACTGGCAGATAAATTATACTAACTGTAAACATTGAAAAATGCACAAACCCATGCAAATTCAGGCGGCGGTACACCCAACACTGAACACCTCCATATCCCATTCGAGTCTCAATAATTCAACAGCTTTCACGTTTTCACGATCTGCCACATGCGCAATGGTCAGATTGAATGGCTGCAACAACAAGCTGCATCTAAATAAACAGTCTGACATTTTTGTCCTTAATATTTTCCACAAATATCAATGTGTTGTGATCAGAGTACACGATTGTCTCAGATGTATTGCTGGTAACATAAACACATTTATGGTGTAATGCCAACACCAACTTTAAAGTCTCTTTCTCCACCGTTGAACATTTCTGTTGATGAACGTTCGACTTCCCAAAAAAAATACCCGATAGGTCTTTCTATTCCCTCATCATCCTCCTGCAGGAACACCGCACCAATACCCACATCACTGGCAACGATAGCCACCTTGAAAGGCTTCGTGTAATCTAGCGTAGCTAATACTGGGGCCAGTGTTAACACAGTCTTTAGGCTGTAAAATGCCTTTTGACAGTCCTCTCTCCACTGAGAGTTCTTGCACTTGACAATTTGGTGAGTGGACCAGCCGCACTGTTTAAAGTTTGGCACAAACTTTCGGTAACATCCACTCAATCCCAGGAACTGTAGTACCGCATATTTCTTTTTGTTGACGATGTGAAACATTCCACAACTACTTTCGTTTTCTTATCTCATGGGGCCATCTGTCCATGTCCAATAACGTGACCCAGGAACGTGACTTGGGCTTTCTCAAATTCACTTTTAGCTAGGTTCACCACCAAGCCTGCCTTCTGAAGTTGATCGCGCAAGTCCGATAAATGGTCAAAATGTTCCTTCCATGAGTGACTAAAAACTACCAGATCATTAACGTGCACTAACATAGTTGGGTAATCCGGCAATGACCTTATTATCAGCCTCTGAAATGTGACTGGATCGTTTTTCATACCGAATGCCACGACTTTTAAGTGATATAGTCCGTGTTTCGTTTTGAAAGCCCTGAAATTGCCGTTTCTCTCACTGACAGAGGTCCTTGTCAGTAGCCTCTGAGCAAGTCCAACTTAGAAACGTAAGTAGCTTCTCCTACATTTTCCACAAAGTTCTCCAAACATGGAATTGGATATGCATCTGTCTTTGTAACGACGTTGACTTTATGATAGTCCACACATGACCGTTGGGTGCCATCTGGCTTTGGCACCATGAGTATACGTGAGCTCCAGTCACTGGAACTCACTTCGATTATGCCATCTCGGAGCATTCACTCTAACTCCTTCTGAACCTGTGCCAATTTTGGAGGGTCATACCTGTAAAGATGTTGCTTAATCAGAACAGCGTCTCCTGGACCTTTATCATGCACAATTATGTTTTTACTTCACAGTTTATTTCTACATATCTCTCCATAAGATTGAAATAACTATTTCAGGTCACTTTGCTTTTCTTGTGGAAGGTAATTCAATAATTTATACCAGTGTTTTTACAACTTCCTAGTTCAATTTGATTTGAGGAATGTCCAATTCAGAATCCTCTGAACTTTGTTCTTCCTTCTGTGCTGTAATCATTAACACCTTCTCCTCTTGCTTTCCTTCCCTATCAAAATATCTTTTGAGCATATTCATATGACACACTCTGTGAGATTTCTTTCTGTCTGGAATCCATACCAAGTAGTTCACCTCATTACATTTGTTCCCAATTTGATAAGGTACACTAAAATTTGGTTTTAAAGGCTCACCTGTTACTGAAAGTAACACCAAGACCTTATTCCCAATTGCAAAATTGCGAATTTGTGATTTCTGATCCACTTCCTGTTTAATTGCATCCTGCAATACTTTTCAATGCTGTCTACCCAACTCCCCAGCTGTATTTAATCGTTCCCTAAAATTTGACATATCGTTAAAGTGGGTGTTTTCTGAATTCTGACTTATTGATATCTCCTTAACCAATGTTAATGGTCCTATTACTTCATGCCTACAAATTAATTCAAATAGACTGAATTTGTTCGATTCATTCTGTGTGTCTCTGATGACAAATAGTTCAAAAGGAATTTCCTTTTCACAATCATTTGGATAACCCTGACCTTAAACCTTCAATATGGTCTTCAGTTTTTGATGCCGTCTCTCTCATGCTTCCTGTGATTCCGAATAGTACGCAGTATATTTGAATTGCTTTATTCCCAAGTTAACCATCACCTCCTTGAATAGTTCAGATGTGAGGTTTGATCTATCTGGATCTCTATTGGTAGTCCGTATCTATTAAAAACATTAAGTATTTTTTTCGACAACTCTTTTAGCTGTGATGCTGCATCATGGGATTGCCTTTGAAAATCTAGTCGACACATCCATTATTGTTAATAAATACTTATTCCCACTTTGCGTTTGACGTAGGGGCCGACGCAATTTATCAAGACCCTTCTGAAAGGTTCCTCAAATGCTGGAATATGTATTGAAGTTGCAGGTCTTATTACTGCCTGTGTGACATGTTTGAGACGTATGGCAAAATTCAACTACATCTTTTGTAGTACAGGCCAGTGAAAATATCTTTGAACTTTAGCCTGTATTGTCCTCTCCCCGAAATGATCTCCAAGTGGTAGCTCATATGCTACTCGTAGCATCCTCCTTTCTATACCCAACAGGCAAAACAATTTGGTGAATTTCTGTCCACTTCTGATCTGCTACAATCTGTGGAGGAAGTGAGGATTGCAGATGCTGGAGATCAGAGGTGAAAATGTGTTGCTCGAAAAGCGCAGCAGGTCTGGCAGCATCCAAGGAGCAGGAGAATCGACGTTTCAGCTCTTTATTTCCAAAACAAAGCATTGACAGCATTAAATATAACATGCTTTCTGTGATACATGTCTTCACATTTGGACAAATATGTAGATCGGAAAGATTTAGAAGGATATGGACCAAGCACAGAGGAATGGGGTTAACATGGATGGACATTTTGGTCAGAATGAACTCGTTTGGGCTAAAGGGCCTGTCTCCCTGATATAGGATTCTATGACTCTATGATCATTTACAGAGTTCTGTAGATCCCCCATGTTAGTTGAGAGAGAGCTGCAGGTTCTGAATGAACTCTCACCGTCTCGATGTGCAGTTGGTGTGTGACCCTGCACTGAACGTCATCTTGTTCACAACCTGTCAGCAGCCACACTCTGACAGAGTTTGGAATTCCCACCAGCTTCTGACCTCCATACAGGACACTATCCTGTCTTCTCTGTCACAAACCAATCCTTTTTTTGCTAAAAGCTGTTCATTGGCTCAAGGAGACTCTGTCCTTGATGTTTTCGGAGGGGCAATAAACGGGACGGGCTCCGATTAGTCTGTCTTTTTACTAACACGAAAAGGATTTTCAGAGGCCTTTTATTTATATGTGAACAGATAAAACTTCAGGCCAAAGTAGTTATGCTTTAGAAGTGACCTGTATAATGATTGTGGAGTGGTCAGCTCTTTTAGCTGAGCTAGCTGAGTTGAGCTGAGCTGAGCAGTTTTCAGTTGAGGTTTCAACTGGAAGTTCAACAGGTTAGAATAGTAATGGCTCTTTCAGTCGCCAAACGTTTCCTGGGTGTGAATGCAGTGACTTTGGAAATTTTACAAAAGTGAATAAGACCAATCCGTCCATGCCGACCTGATATCCCAACCAAATCTTGTTCCACCGGCCAGAACCCGGATGCTCCGTATGAATTCTGTTAGTGACTCATGCCCATGGATATCCAGCTCCATTTCACCAAGAGCACTTCCCATCATCTCGCCTTCTCGTAAATATAAAATGAGAATGATGGTATGTTTTGGCAAATCATTAATTTGCCTTATGAAACAAAGTCACACCAACAACAACACCACTATTGCCATCCGAGTTGATTGGTGATGCTGAGGAGGCGATGGCCGAGCTGTTTTATCTCCGGAATATTAATTCAAGGAATCAGGTAATGACACAGACCCCGGATCTGAACCACACCACGTCAAATGTTGGAATTTGAATTCAATAAAATATCAGGAGTTAAGAATCAAATGAAACATTGAAACCATTGTCGAAAGTCCTAGCGCACCCTTATGCCCTTCAGGGACGGACATCTACCATCTTCACCTCGTCAGGCTTACATGTAACTCCAGACCCATAGCAATGTGGTTAACTCTCAGTTGCAGTTTGAAATGGCCAAGCCAGTCACTCAGTTATATCACTCACTTCAAAGCCTCAAAGAAATGAAACGCATGGACCTCAGCACTGACTCCTTACAACCCACAGGCTGCAGTGGGTCAGGAAGGCAGCTTACCAACACCTTCTCAAGAACAATGGGGAAAGGGAATTAAATACTGGGCCAGCATCCCATTAATGAATAAAGGAAGATGATCGTACTCAGGGAAGAGAGAAAAATTTGCATAAATCACTTTAACCAGGGACCATGTATACCTTACATGCTCATGATTTTCAGAAATATGGGAACAGGAGAAAAATAAATAAGATTAATCTCATTTTTAAATTTCCATCCCTGCTAATCATCAACAATCCCTTTGTTTGCTTCTTTCTCTCTATCTCTCTCTTTTTCCATCTATTCAACTCAGTCCTTCTCCCCTTCATAACAAGATGTCGCAGTCACCAACATCAATCACACTATTTCCCAACTGTGTTCAGTTCTGAACTATGGTCATTAGAATCGAATTGCCAATTCTGTTTTTCTATCGACCTGACGCTGCCAAATCTGCTCAGTTTCTCTGGCATTTTTCGTTCTTTATTGTTTCTGAACTATAGCCTCATTCTTTGTTGTATTTATTCTTTAATTTTGTTATTACTTGGAATGTCTGCATCGCTGACAGGGGCAGCATTGTTCACCTTACCTAATGCCCTTTACTGTGAGGTCATTATTTCAGGCAGTACAGAACCAAGCACATTGCTGTGGGTCTGATATCAGTCTTACGCCAGACCAGGTAATAACGCTAGTTTTCTTTACCAAAGGACATCAGTGAAATAGGTAAACGCATTGACAAAATGCTGGGGATGTTATGGTTGTTATTCGTAAAACTTGCTTTTATTTTCAATTCCTGTCATTTGAATTTACTTTCTGACATCATCTGTGGTAGCATGTGGAAGGGTGTCCTTCTCTGCAATAACCTGTGCCTCTGAATTACATTTCTTCCGACATTACTGCTCTGACACAGTGTTCTGTAATTAAGTTACTTTAGAGACAAGAACAAGGCCGTGAGCAAAATATTTGCAACTGAAAGTGTGCTTACAGGAGAGGTGGAACCATAACATCTGAACTTTACCAAGGCATAAATAATGGTTCATGAAGCGTCAGCATTAATGCCATGATGGTGCTTGGGGATATAATCGAGCTGGTAGTGGATAGGTTTGGTGATGGACAGAATACCGAGACGTAAATGAATTCAGGGAAAAAGGGTACTTCGGTATTCTGAACAGTCTCATTCTCAAATGCTTGTGAGGGCGGGGGTGTGGGCGGTTCTGAAATTTGTGGGTAATCAATGGAATTTGCATTTGAAACTGAAGACAATAGTTTCCGTCTTTGTCAAATATAGATAACAGAAATAGCAAAGAAGTTCGCCATGGTTGAAGAGATTAATAAATGGATAAAGATGAAGATACTTACCAGGAACACCAACAATAGCGAGGATAGGATAGTAACCCGCCTAGATAATTATCAGTGCACCATATATCCGATATGGTGTGTTGATCAAGACCAGGAAAAAAAGAAAAGACCCGAGGATAAACTCCTGTCCATTGTTGCAGCTTTCCAGTCTAATGTTCTCAGATTCTGATCCATTAATGGATCATTCCAGACTAATCTCAGATGTTTATCTTTCCTTTCCTGTCTCTGCAGCCGCTGATCCCTGTGAGCGTTCGAGTTGATGCAGCTGCTGTTATAATGGCATAAAGCATTGCAAGAAGCCCCTTACCAACAGGATACCATCCCCTGGCATCATTAGAATCCATGAAGTCCGGCATCAATTACAGTCACCAAACAAACAGATCCAGTTAACACCTTTCAGTATAGTTCCTTCGGTTCACAAAAACAACTGGACTGGATTGATTGTTGGCATAGCTGACTATTGGTCAAATCACCAATTTCTCTCGTGAAGTTAGTTGTGAGAGAGAATAGTGGATGTTTTCTTATCCCAGTCTAGACGATTCTGCTCCGTTGTCCACTTGCAATACTGTAACCGCCTGAACCTCCCACTATCACCACCCTCAAAAACCACAATCTAGATGTTGTTACCGTGCCGATCTCTCCTTGACTAGAACGGGCACTAGCCAATATAATTACAGTGGAAGTATTTGCACTCCAATACACAGAAAATGTAGATTTGCCTGGGCATTCCTTTAATTGATCGAATGAGGCACTTTTGTATCTCCAACACTCAATGTGGTTCAGCACTTTTTAAAATATAAACTCAAAAGCATTTTAACACACTTTATTGACTTCATTGTTTGAATTCAGTCCAAAGCCAAGTGTGGCATGCTGTCACAAAGCCGGTCCTTTTACAAGGTTATTTTATCCTGGATTTTTCTTCTTCAGAGAAGTTCTAAACGACCTAAGACTCCAATATGTCTGAATTTTAAACAGTTCATTTGGGGTCATTTTGTTTATATCTAATCAGGCAGAACGTGTTCAACACTTTAAATAAAAACTTCTATAATCAAGAGGACGTGGCCAACTCTCTAGCTGGGAAGATTGGCTCCGTTTGGGGGTTAGTTGAGTCAGGGTGACTGTTGAAATTGGACGCTCTCCCCTTCCTTCTGACCTTCCGATCTCATAATCTCATAACCTGTAAGCTTTTTGTATCAGATTTACTGTTTGTGATAAAGTATTTGTTTATTGGGATTGTTGCAAGTATTTTGGAATGACATCCTAAACTCGGGATAGCCTCTCGGTTGGATATGATAAGTTAGTTGGTTATTCTAGATTCAATTCATGTGCTTCATTCCGTAATTTGGTGAATAAAGACTGTTTGCTTAAAATTCAGCAGTCTGACCAGCTAATTCACTCTGTTAATACCCACTTTCTACTAACCTTCAACAAATACCAAAGTTACGTCTGGTCTACCTGCTTAAAAATGTTTTGAGGGGTCGGGCCTGGTCCATAACAGTTTGGGGGGACTTTGCGGAATTATGACAGCGAGTGGCAAGTGTTAGTGTCTTTTTGTTCGTGTGTGGATTTGGTGAGTAAACAGAGCTTCAGATAGCAATAATTCCTACAGTCACAAAGGATGTTTCGGAGATGGGAGAATCGACCTTGGGAGTTTCACAAAATGCACATAAGTCCAAGCTGCGGGAATTAGTAGACAAAGTGGAGTTGAAGCTACCTCGTAATGTGAGGAAAGATGAGATGATTGCAGCAATAGTTCAACATTCCAATTTGCTGGGAAGTCCATTGGGGTCTGTAGAAATGACTAAACTTCAATCGCAAATAAAGCAGCTTGAGTCAGAAGCTGAAATGAAGCAGATTGCGTTACGACTAAAATTAAAAGAGAAACAAAGAGAACGAATTGGTTTGATCAAGGAAAGAGAAAAGAAACGAATGGCTTTAGCAGGAGAGAAACAAAAAGAGAGCGCGTTTGAGCTTCAAAGATGGACACTGAGAGTGGAAAGTCAGCTGAAAACGATGGAATCAATTAGGTCACAAGCAATCACTCTGTTGGTGGGCTAGGGGGTAAAAAGCTGATATAAGAAAACAGGATAAGCCTGGGAGTTTTATTGGAGCAATAACAGAAAGCACAGTGGAGGCTAGAAAGCTGCATCAGAATGTACAAGTTGATCTGAGGTTGGTCAAGGAAGAAGTGCCAGATCTGCTTATAAAATATACCCGCAAAGGGAAAGTGTATTCACATAGGTCAGGAGTAGCAGATAAAGAGGATGCACTATTTAGAGACACAGGATCCTCTCAGTCTGTGATGCTGAAAGATGCAAAGGTATGTATTCCTGAATGACTATTTCCAGAAAAGGTACTGCTAAAGTGAATTCATGTGAGACAAAAAGCGCACAATTATGTAAAGCGGGGATGGAGTGTCCAGTAAAGTGGGGAGAAATTGCGGTGGGAGAATTGGACAAAATTTCAGCTCCAGGAATACAATTTGTCCTTGTCAAGTATCTAGCTGATTCATCTGTAGAAATGCTGCCTGCTCTGGTTAAAAAGCCAGTCGAGTCACAGGCAACTGAAGCAATGCAGGAGCCTTATCCTGGACTCTTTCCTGATTGTGGGGCAACCAGGTCACAATGTCACCAGCTGAAACAGGAGAGATCATAAATGTAAAGACAAGGAAGCTGAAGTGGCATTGGCAGAGACGTTGTTTCATCAGATAGTTGAAACAAAACAAGAGTAAATATGTGATTATGGAAATGTGTTTAGAACAGCTAAACTAATTGAGTTACAGCATTAAAACGAAAATTTAAAGCAGTTAGGTCCCATGGAATCCAGGGAAATTTAACCAATTGGATGCAAAATTGTCTTGAAGGTAACGGATTATTTTCCAGACTGGAGGCCTGTGGCCAGCGGTGTGCTTAAAGAATCAGTGTTGAGCTCGCTGCTTTTCATCATGTATATACACAACTTGGATATGAATATCAGAGGCATGATTAGTAAATTTACCTATAAGAGCAAAGTGTGGTGCAGTGGACAGTGAGGAAGATTATCTCAGAGTACAAGAGCACACATGGAAGCGGGTGTAATTAGACATTGAAAATATATATGGATAGATACATAGATAAGAATGGTTCAGAGGTATATTGTCAAAATGCTGGCAAATGGGACTAGATCAGATTAGGATGTCTGGTCAGCATGGACAATCTGGACGAAAGTGTCTGTTTCCGTGGTGATTGACTCACTGATTCGATAAGATGGATTAGGAAAAGTTCTAAAGGCCTTTCGAGTGGAATTTCTCTTCCCCAAAAGATTGTGGTGCTGCTTTGTTTACATTTATTCAAAGATGTATTCGTTAAGTATGTGTCCATGAAGTGAGTCATGGATAATTGGGTACAGATAGAAAAGTGGGTCTGAGGCCACAACCTGATCAGCCACAATCTTAGTGCCTGGTGGAGAAGGTTCACTGTGTGTAATAACCCACTCCTGTTCCTCAGTCCCATGTTTCTGTGTTCCATTCAGCCCTGAAACCTGCTAGACAAGAGCACTGGGAGGCCACGTATTGCTATCACCTCGTGCACAGAAACAGAGGAGACTATTCAGTCCCTCAATACTTTCCCACACGGTTTCGGTGATTTGAAAAATTGGAAGACCCAGACTGGGTATCAAAGAGTCACCTCATCTCTCTTTTCAGAGATTCCCCGTCCTGCAAAATGTGTTCCATTTGTTGGTCACGTTATCAAACCAGGTTTACTGTGAATACAGCTCAGACACATCACCGAGAGATGGCTCAGAAAATCCTCTGGACTCCCTGACCATAAAATTCAATAACCAAACTTCGAGGAAAATAACACCCTGTAACTTTCCAATAATAGAATGTGTAAACGTACAAACAGAAGCAAGTCGTTCGCTCCCTACCCCAACCCCTCAAGATTACCTTGCCCTTCAGTAAGATCATGGCTGATCTTCTCTCGGTCTCAAGTCCTCTTTCATGCCTAAATATTCATAGCACTCAACTGTCTGACAGGGAAAAATACATCTAAAGCCTCTTAAAATACTTTCGTAGAACAGAGAACATAGGTGAGTAGAGCACAGTACAGGCCCTTCGGTCCTCGATGTTGTGCTGATCTTTTATCCTTCTCTAAGATCAGACTCATCGACATACTTTCGTGCATTATCTTTCATGTGCCTATCTAAGCAATCTGTTAAATGTCCCTCAGGTATCTGACTCGACTAACATTGCTGGCAGTGCATTCCACGCACCCAACACTCTCTGTGTAAAGAACCGAACTTTCACATCTCCCCAAAACCGTCCTCCAATCACTTTCTGCTGGGGGAAAAGGTATCTGGCTATTCACTCTATCAATGCCTCTCATCATCTTGTACACCTGTATCCAATCACCTCTCATCCTGTTTCACTCCAATGAGAAAGGCCGTAACTCCCTCAATCTTTCTTCATAAGACCTGATCTCCAGTCCAGTTAGCATCCTGGCAAGTTCCCTCTGCACCCTCTCTAAAGCTTCCTCATCCTTCCTAGAATGAGGTGACCAGAACTGAGCACAATATTCCAAGTGTGGTCTAGCCAAGGCGCGATAGAGCTGCAGCATAACCTCACGGCTCTTAAGCTCAATCCCCTGCTAATCAAAACTAAAGTAGTATATGCATTCTTAACAACCCCATCACAATTTGAGTAGCAATCGTAAGGGATCTATGGACATGGACCCCAAGATCCATCTGTTCCTCCACACTGCCAACAATACTGCCTTTAACCCTGTATTCTGCATTCACATTCGAGCTTGCAAAGTGAATCACTTCACACTTTTCCAGGTTGAACTCTATCTGCCACTTCTCAGCCCAGTTCTGCATCCTGTGAATGCCCCATTGCAACCGACACCAGCCCTCCACACTATGTACCACTCCACAAAACTTCGTGTCATCGGCAAACTTACTAACCCACCCTTCCGCTTCTTCATCCAAGTAATTTATAAAAATCACAACAAGCAGCGGTCCCACAACCGATCCCTGCAGGTCTCCACTGGTCCCTTTCAGTGATCTAGCTTCCGTAACTCGCTGTGTAAGAAAATTCCAGACAATCACGTCCTTCTGTTTGAAGAAATCACTCGCTACTTCTACACCATGACCTATTGATATGAACAAAAGAGGAAACACAGGGGCTCAGGTAAGAGAGACCTGCCCTGTACACAAGGCAGTACTAGTCTGAGGATGGCATCACGGAGCCTGAGCAAAATCGCAAAAATGAGAATCGATTGTGATCTCTCCACTGCTCGGAGTTATTCACAGCACAAGGGAAGGTGATTATTATCGGTGGGCATCAATCATCTCAGCCATGGCGTAAGTCTACAGGAGATTCTCTGGGTATCTCCCTCAGCCCAGGCATCTGCAGTTGGCCAGTGAGGAATCCCTGCAGTGTGGAAGCGGGCCATTCAGTTCATTGAGTTCACACTGATCCGAAGTGGGGATATTCACTGAAGACTACACAATGTTCAGAAAAAAATTCAGCACTCAGATTCTGAAGCCATCTGTGTCCATGAGCGACAAGACACAGATAACATTCAAACTTGTGCTGTTAAAGTCTGGGTAACATTCACGTAACAGACAAAACGCATTTCCCTATACAAATAAAAAGCTCATTCAGTACCTCAATCTGTGTTCACAAGAATATGGGGAAGTCATTCAGCCCATCAAAACTACTGGGCAAGAAAAGGGATAGCCCAATCAGTCCCTCCTGCCTATTCCATAGGAGGACAAGGAGACCGCTCACTCCCATGCATCATTTACATGGGATCAGAAAAAGACCATTTCAAATCTGGAGCCATTTACAAAGCTACAGGAAGTGGTCATTCAGCTTCTTTGGTCACTGACACAGGAAGAGGAAGGTGTCAAAGATGCTCCAATATCACAAACAAATAGTGCATTGGCTGCACAGATAGACTGCTCTAACCTGTTCCACATTGCTAAATTGCTCATAGTGCATATGTGTTATTTTAAAATGGTTTTCTGGCAGTGAGAATGAAGACAACATTTTTACCCATTCACCAACGTGTTGTGCATTCCAAGAAGTTAGACCCATGGTCTCTATGGAGGTCAGAAACTGGTGCGGAATGGCCAACTGTTTCAGAATGAAGGTATTGCAGCTGCTGACAATGAGGCATTCAGTGCAGGGTCACACAGCAACTGTACAGTAAAGTTCATTCAGAGTCTGTACTTCTTTGTCAATAGACATGGGTCTCTGTAGAGGCATGGAAACTACCGGGAAACAAGCATCCAATGAGAAAGAAGGAATCTTCAACCTCTTCAGTTGCTTGGGACATAAAGAGTGTCCAACCAGAACCATCAAGTTTCAACTTCTTATTCCCTAACAGTGCTATATATTACACACAAGCTTCTTCACTTTCTCCTCATGGTAACATCATGCCAGGGTTTAGTCTGGTGAAATCCCTTCGGACTGCATCGCTCACGAGATAATTATTTATAAAGCATTTCCAACCCGTACACAATACCCTAAATAGTCTCTAAACATAACAATACCATTGGGAAAGATACCTTTACTCAGGTACTTTAATCTTTTTTGCAAGAAGAGCCACATATCATTTACGTCTTGCTGATTAAACATTCTGTCAGTCATTTATGACCAAGTACATCCAGGTCTGTTTCAACAACAGCACTTCCCAACCTCTCACTATTTAATGAACATAAATGTGAATGATGATATTTGTTGTTCCTATCTGAAACATTTTATTTCTTCTGATCCTTCTGATACCCAGAAGTCTTCACTCTAGATAAAAACACAACTCTCTTCATTCTCTCGATTATCCAACTTTTAAGACATTCAGTGTATTCCACCTCTACCTACTCAAGGGTGCGAACATTCTCTACTCACTGTATTCAACTATGTCAACGTCTGCTGAAAATACAAATACTCCGATTCCATTGATTCTCAATTGTCGATATCACAACGTACAACCTCCACAAAATCCAGCAGGTTTATCAAAGATCATTTCCATTTCCTGAATTTAGATTGACTCTACCAAATTATGCCATTATTTTGCAAGTGTCTAGTTCTCACATTCCTCACAAAAGGTTCCAATTTCTTTTCTCACAGCTGATACCAAGATAACTACAACTTAGTTTGACACCTCCGTCGTATTTTAAATACTTAGGTTTTCAATAGCTGCTTTCCAGTCTGCAGGATCCTTTCCAGAAACAAATCAGCTTTGAAGAATAATCTGTAATTCTTTTATTTGCTCTAGTGCCACCTCCTCACTACTCTGGGATGTAGCTTATCTGATGTAGCAACATACCGACCTTCAATTCAATGAGATTTTCCAAGACACACCTTTTATTAATTCTAATTTCCTGCTGTTCCTCATTTTAACCAGTCACTCATTTCCTAGCGATTCTCGAAGTTTGTTTCTGTAGCTTCCTGAGGGAGATGGTCTCAATATATTACACTCAGCGGACAGGTGACTTCTGTCAGCCAGTGAGTACATCGGACCACTGCACTTCGGTGATGATGGATATGTTACTCACTCCTGCCTGGAAAGTTCCAGAATTAATCCAGTTAAATTTATTGTGAGTATCAGCACAGTCCTGTCACTGGTGTGAGCCTAAATGGTACACTGAAGAAGGGGACACAGCTCAGTGACCACCTCAATTTTGAAACAAACTGGTTTCATACCTTACACCTAGTCCAGCTGAGACAAAATTTCGGAAAATCCCAGGGAAGACAGTGCACTGTCCTGCTCCACCCTATTTATAGAGCTTCCCTTCTGTGCAGTCTCATGTCCATTTGTTTACCATGGGACCAAACTCTCTGCACATGCAATGAAACGAGTGGGGTTACCCGATCCAGCAGCTGACAATACAAACCTGAGAAAAGCATCCACAGAAACTCCACTGATTTTCCAATGACAGGAACAAGTCAATTTCCCACACGCATGGTGCACACGTTCAGCGTTGAAATCTGTTCCCACTCCTGAGTTTCTCCTCTCTTCCTGGCTGAGAAAGCCGTTGCATCCCCGCACAGTCCCACAGTAACAGTTTCTCTCTCCAAAGAAGCATTTGACAGTGTAATATTACCTTTCTCTGTATCTCAGCAACTATAAGGGCAGAAACAGTTTTGCCAACGGATTTGATTATCACACTCAGAGAAGAGAGATAGAGGGAACCTAATTCACTATAAACAGGGACATATCTAAAAGGGCGTGATATTCAGGGATATGGGAAATGGGGAAATGTGAGAATAGCTTGCCATTTGGTTTTCCTTTCAGTTCATCATCAGCAATCCCTTTGCTCAATTTTCATTTATTTTCCTCTCTTTTTCTGGCCATTTCTCTCTCCATTCTATTTAAACCGAGCTCCCACTCTCTTTCCAACCCAAAAATCCGCGATTCCAGGATAAATAATATTATTCCCAGTTTGCTTTCAGTCGTGAAGCAGGGTCACTTGACTCCAACCGTTATCTGTGTTTCTCCTGACAGAGGCTGCCATACCTGCTGAGATTCTCCAACACTTTCAGTCGCCGGAGAGTTTTATTTTCGATCTCTAGCACCCACCATTCCTTGGTTTATTTCACCTTTAATGCTTTTGTTTCACGGGATGCCAGCATCATGGGCAAAGGCAGCATTTGTTGTCCATCACTAATTGTCCTTGACCACACGGCCACTTGTCAAGATAAAATGGAGCCAACAATTTTGTTGTGGATCTGAAGTCACACTGAGTTCAGACTGGGCAATAATGTTAAGTTTCTTCACCAAAGACTATCAGTGAAACAATAAAAATAAATCCTGACGGTTTCTGGTTTCCATGAGTGAAATTAGGTTTCATTCCAATTTTTGCCATTCGAATTTAAGGTCTGACATCGGCTGTGGTAGGATTTTAAACACTGCTTGGGAAGCACAGCCCTTTCCTCTGAATTAACCGCCTGGTTACATTATCACTCTGATACAGAGTCCTTATTGCCTAGTCCGTATTCCCTAGCCCCTGCCAGAGAGAGATGGCGAGGAAATCAGTTTAGCTACCAACAACCAAAAGGATTTTGGAGAAAGAAAACAAAGGGAGTTTTAGGGACAATTTCATGTAAGGTCATATATTTCAGAATGCTGAAATGTAGACATTTCGACAGCAACATAAGCCAGTATTCCCAGGAATGATAGCTGAAGGGGATATTGGTGTAAGTACAGATGATGGAGAGTTTTGGATGAGCATTTGCTCTGCAACATTGTAACTGGGTGTGGGGTCAGAAGAGTCTTCGTTTCATTGGGCTGCATCTAACAATAATTTGCTTCAGTGACAATTTTATTAATTGTGACAGAGGGATTGTCCGTACGAGGCTGAGCTAGTTTCTTGGTGCTATCTTATCGAACTCACCTCATTAACTACCCACTCAATCTCATAGCATTCCTCTCACTCAATATCAGCCAGTTTCTTCAACCCATCATGGCTGGAGGGACTCAACATTGCACTGAGGCCACTGGATACTCCATGATCACTGGCATTTGTCCCATCTTTCAAAGGTCAATGGGCACACTGTTGAACTTTCTCAGTTTGGAGCGATCCTGCGCATGGCAGATAAGCGGAATTAACACGACGATTTTTCATCTCTCGCTCTCTCTCTCTCTCTACATAGTTACTTATTTTATATCCAATCACAATTATTAATTCTGGCTATTTCACTCTGTCTCACTGTATAGTATTCATCCAAAAACCGCTTCTAAGCACTTGTCCCGTTCTGAAATAAAATTTCTAGTAAAGAACTTTTTATCCTCAACTGTTATCTTGAACGTTATTTGAAATGTACCACTTTCTTTGTTATGAAGTTTATTTTTCACTTTATCTGTCACTGTTTCTGTCTGTAACAATTACACATCTCCCACTTAGTTGGCTGGACGGCTGGTTTGTGATGCAGAGGGAGGCCAGCAGCGTGGGGTCAATTCCCCACATGGACAAAGGTTACCATGAAGAGGACGCTTTCTTAACAAAGGGCAATATAGCATAGCTAATCCACTCTGAGCTGCCACCTTTGTACTCTGGGAGGAAACTGGAGCATGGGAGGGAATCAATACAAATACGTGGAGAATGTTCAAATTCACCTCAGTTTGGAATTGAACCCAGGCCCTTGGTGATGTGAGGCAGCAGTGCTGACCACATATCCATCATAATCCTCAGTTAGTTCTATTAATTACTTGTAGCTGACTAACGAAATCTAACTGACTTGTTCTGATAATTGAACCTGACCCAGTCTTAAACCTTTATCTTCGGCTATATCACCAACCTGGTTACATTTAAAATTTGTTGTGAGAAGTGAAGGAGTGGGACTAGAAATTGAAACAGTGACATCCTCCAACCTCAGTCATAACTGGAGTGAAAAGAAATTCACAAAGTGGGAATTCATTCCAGTGGGAATTCTCTTTCCGAGAAGTTTGGGACGACTGAATCTTTATAATATATCGAGGCTGACATTGTCTGATTTTCCATAGATAGGTGAATCAGGGATAATGGTGCAATGAGACGAATGTGCAGCTGGGAACGCAATGGGATGAGCCATGTCCTTATTGACTGGTGGAATAGTGTCAAAGGGCCGAATGGCCCAGTCATGTCCGTCAGCCCTATGTTCTGATGTTCCATTCAGCCCTTTGATCCTGCAGTACAGGAGCAGACTGTGGCCACTCAGATGGTTTGGTGCAGTAAGGGAAATGTACTTGGAAATTCCAGGCTGCGTCAGGAAGTGACACCCCCCACCACCCATCCCTGTTTCCAGGCTTCCCCTCTCTGTAACTTCTGCTCCAGATGTGGGTCATGTTACAGACCCAGATTCTCAGTGAATAAAGCCCCCATACATCATACAAGGTCAACTCAGACAAATCATCTGCTCTCCTTGAATGCAACATTTTACATCATGAAAATAACCAGTTATTTTCCAAAATCATAAATAAGAACGTAAGAAATAGGAACAGGAGCAGGCTATTTGGCCCCTCAAACCTTCTCTGGCTGATCTACTCCACGGCTCAACTCCACTTTCCTGCTCACCATTTGCATTGTTAACACGCTGAAATGTCACAAACCAATCAACCCCGTCTGTAAATACATTCAGTGACCCAGCTTCCACAAACCTCTGGGTTAGGAAATTCCAGCCATTCACTACCTTCTGAAAGAAGACATTTCTTTATGTCTCCGTTTGAAATCGATATTGCTTTTTCTGCATCTACATCCCTGAGTTCCAGACTCTGCCCTGGTGTGGAATCACATTCTGAACACTTACATTGTCAAGCCCCATCTTGTCTTGTCTGCTTCATAAATGCCACCCTCATTCATTTAAACCACAATGAAGAATCGCCTCAGCATTTTTGATTTATTCAATAATTTTACCCTTTCATCCCAGGAACCAGTCTAATGAACCAACATTTCTGCATCAGTGTGCTGCCGTTACGTTTCATATACAGGAACAGTCCAATCCGTTGTACTGCTCCTTTTTTGGGAGTCCTCTCCATTAAATAATAGCCTGCCTTTTGGTTGTCAGTGTCATCCACAAACTCGGATGTATATTGCACTCAGCTCCTGCCGTCAGGCTATCAGTATAGATTATAAGTAGCTCTTGCCATCGGACTGATATTTGTGGTACTCCAGTAGATACTGTTTTTTTTTCATAATGACCAATGAAGCCTGAGTCTCCGATTTCTATGTGTTTCCCAATTGTCATTCGATGCTAATGCATTATCCGTCATACTATGAGCTTCTGTCTTGTGTAAGAATCTTTATTTTGTGATATCTTGTGGAAAATCTATGGAAAGCATCATGTTTAAAGAGAGTTTAAAGGGAGTTTAAGGGTTACAGCGAATTATATCTGCCTTAAATGCTGTTGGATTCGAATCTTACCAGATCAAGTGGATCGGTTGGAGAGACAGATAGAAGCGATGAGGAATTTGCAACAGCAATAGGATGTGATGGATGACAGTTATAGGTAGGGGGGAAAGTCTCAGATACAGTCACATAGATGGATTATCTCCAGGAAGGGTAAGAGAGGTAGGCACCTTTTGTGGATATACACATTTCAAACAGGTATGCTGTTTTGGAAAATGTAGCGGGTGATGGATTCTCAGGGGAACGTAGCACGGACAGCCAATTTTCTGGTTGCAATTTTCTGAGACTGGCTGCAATGCAACGAGTGGTACGTTTGCTTCCAAGAGGTCAATTGTGTTTGGGGATTCTGTGGTCCGAGGTACAGACAGACGTTTCTGTGGCCAGCAGAGAAAAAAGCAAAATGGTGTGTTATTTCCCTGGTGCCTGGATCAAGGATGTCTCAGAGAGGGTGCAGAATGTTCTCACGGGGGTGAGGGGCTACCAAGAGGTCATTACCACATTGGAACCAACGATATAGGAAGGGAAAAGATTGAGATTCTGAAGGGAGATTACAGAGAGTTAGGCAGAAATTTAAAAAGGAGGTCCTCAAGGGTAGTAATATCTGGATTATTCCCAGTGATACGAGCGAGTGAGGGCAGGAATAGGAGGATAGAGCAGATGAATGCATGGCTGAGGAGCTGGTGTATGGGAGAAGGATTCATATTTTTGGATCATTGGAATCTCTTTTGGGGTAGAAGTGACCTGTACGAGAAGGACTGTTTGCATCGAAATTGGAAGGGGACGAATATACTAGCATGGACATTTGCTAGAACTGCTCGGGAGGATTTAAAGTAGTGTGTGGGGGGGAGGGGGGTTTGGGACCCAGGGAGATAGTGAGGAACGAGATCGATCTGAGACTGGTACAGTTGAGAACAGAAGCGAGTCAGAATGTCAGGGCAGGCAGGGACAAGGTAGGACTAACAAATTAAACTGCATTTACTTCAATGCAAGGGTCCTAACAGGAAAGTCAGATGAACTGAGGGCATGGTTAGGAACATTGGACTTGGATATCATAGCAATAACAGAAGCATGGCTCAGGAATGGGCAGGACTGACAGCTTAATGTTCCAGGATACAAATGATACAGGAACGATGCAAATGGAGGCAAGAGAGGAGGGGGAGGTGCATTTTTAATAAGGGATACCATTGCAGTTTTGCTGAGGGAGGATATTCCTGGGAATACATCCAGGGATGTTATTTGAAAAAAAGAAAGGGATGATCACCTTATTGGAACTGTATTATAGATCCCCTAACAGTCAGAGGGAAATTGAGAAACAAACTTGTAAGGAGATCTCAGCTATCTAAGAATAATAGGATAGCCATGGTAGGGGACTTTAAACTTTCCAAACAAAGACTGGGACTGACATAGTGTTAAAGGTTTAGATAGAGAGGAATTTCTTCCGTGTGTACAAGACAAGTTAATGATTCAGTATGTGGATGTAACTATGAGAGAAGGTGCAAACCTTGACCTACTCTTGGGAAATAAGGCAGGACAGGTGACTGAGGTGTCAGTGGGAGAGCACTTTGGGGCCAGCGACCATAATTCCATTCGTTTTAAAATAGTGATGGAGAAGGGTAGACCAGATCTAAAAGTTGAAGTTCTAAATTGGAGATAGATCAATTTTGACGGTAACAAGGAAGATTGATGGGGGCAGAGCTGGAGATGTGATCTATATGGACATCAATAAGGCGATCAGCAAGGTTCAAACAAGGGCTGCAGATGCTGGAACCCAGATTTTAGATTAGCGTGGTGCTGGAAAAGCACAGCAGTTCAGGCCGCATCCGAGGTACAGGAAAATCGACGTTTCGGGCAAAAGCCCTTCATCAAGAGTAGAGGCAGAGTGCCTGCAGGGTGGAGAGATAAATGAGAGGAGGATGGGGGTGGGGAGAAATTTAGTATTGGGTAAAATAGGTGAATGGGGTGGGGATGGATGTGATAGGTCAGGTCGGAGGGTGGGGTAAGGTAGAAAAGAGTACAATGTGTGAATTTGGGCGGGGATGATGGTGATAGGTCAGAGAGGAGGTTGGACTGGATAGGTGGAAAGAAAGATTGGCAGGTGGGACAAGTCATGGGGACAGTGCTGAGCTGGAAGTTTGGAGCTGGGGTGAGGGGGGAAGGGGAAATGAGGAAACTGGTGAAGTCCACATTGATGCCCTGGGGTTGAAGTGTTCCGAGGCAGAAGATTAGATCTTCTTCCTCCAGGCATCGGGTAGTGAGAGAGCAGTGGTGTAGGAGGCCCAGTACCTCCATGTCCTCGGCTGAGTGGGAGAGAGAGTTGAAATGTTGGGCTTCAGGGTGGTGTGGTGGATTAGTGGGGGTGTTCCAGAGAAGATCCCTAAAGCGCTCTGCTAGGAAGCGTCCAGTCTCCCCAATGTAGAGGAGACCGCATCGGGACCAACGGATACAATAAATAATATTAGTGGGTGGGTGTTCTTTTAAAAATTTAATGGATGTGGAAGGCTCCTTTGGGACCTTGGCTGGAGGTGAGGGAGGAGGTGTGGGCGCAGGTTTTGCAATTCCTGCAGTGGCTAGGGAAGGTGCCAGAATGGGAGGTTGGGTTGTAGGGGGGCGTGGACCTGACCAGGTAGTCACGGAGGGAATGGTCTTTGCAGAAGGCGAAAAGGGGTGGAGAGAGAAATACATCCCTGGTGGTGGGGTCTGTTTGGAGGTGGCGGAAATGTCGGTGGATGATTTGGTTTATGCGAAGGTTGGTAGGGTGGAAGGTGAGCACCAGGGGAGTTCTGTCATTGTTACGGTTGGAGGGGTGAAGTCTGAGGGCGGAGATGCGAGATGTGGATGAGATGCGTTGGAGGGCATCTTTAACCACGTGGGAAGGGAAATTGCGGTCTCTAAAGAAGGAGGCTATCTGGTGTGTTCTGTGGTGGAACTAGTCATCACGGGAACAGATACGGCAGAGGCGGAGGCATTGGGAGTACGGGATTGAATTTTTGAAGGAGGTAGGATGGGAAGAGGTATAATCCAGGTAGCTGCAGGAGTTGTTGGGTTTGTAAACAATGTCAGTGTCAAGTCGGTTATCACTAATGGAGATAGAGTGGTCTAGGAAGGGGAGGGAGGTGTCAGAGGTGCTCCAGGCAAACTGAAGGGCAGGATGGAATATATTGGTGAAGTTGACGAATTACTCAATCTCCTTGTGGGAGCACGAGGTGGCACCAATGCAGTCATCAATATAGCGGAGGAAAAAGTGGGGAGTGATGCTCGTGTAAATGTGGAAGATGGACCTTTCTACATAGCCAACAGAGACAGGCATAGCTGTGGCCCATACGGGTGCCCATGGCTACCCCTTTGGTTTGGAGGAAGTGGGAGGATTCAAAGGAGAAATTGTTGAGGGTGAGGAGTAGTTCAGCCAAACGACTGAGAGTGTCGGTGGAAGGGTGTTGTTAGGAACATCGGGAGAGGAAGAAACGGAGGGCTTGGAGGTCATGGTCATGGCGGATGGAGGTGTAGAGGGATTTAATATCCATGGTGAAGATGAGGCGTTGGGGGCTGGGGAAAGGGAAGTCTTAGAGGAAGTGGGGGGGGGGGCGTGGGTGGTGTCTAGAACGGATGTGGGGAGTTCCTGCACTAGGGGGGATAGGACAGTGTCGATGTAGGTAGAGATGTGTTCAGTGGGGCAGGAGCATGTTGAGACAATGTGTTGGCCCGGGCGGTCAGGCTTATGGATCATTGGAAGGAGGTAGAATCGGGCAGTGCGGGGTTCCAGGAATATGAGGTCCAAAGCTGTGGGTGAGAGATCTCCTGAGGTGACGAGGTTCTGTATGGTCTGGGAGATGACGGTTTAATGATAGGGTGTGGTCATGGTCGAGGGGATGGTAGGAAAAGGTGTCTTCGATATGGCATCTGGCTTCAGCGGTATAGAGGTAAGTGCGCCAGACTATCACTGCACCCACTTTGCTGTCTTACTGGTGATGTCGGGATTGGAGCAGTGGGAGTGGAGGGCTGCGCGTTGTGAGGGCGAGAGTTTGCAATGGGGAGGGGGTAGACAGGCTGAGGCGGTTAACATCCCAGTGGCAAATGGGAATGAAGAGGTCGAGGACGGGTAGTAGGCTGGCACGGGGTGTCCAGGTGGAAGGAGCGTGTTGGAGGTAGGTGAAGGGGTCCTAGGAAGGTGGGCAGGGGTCCTGATTATAAAAGTGAGCACGGAGGTGGCAGAAGAAGTGTTTGACGATACGGCATGTATTAAATTCATTGATGCTTGCGCGGAGGGTGATATAAGTGAGTCCTTTGCCGTGGACTGATCTTTCATCCTCCGTGAGGGGCTGATCTGGAAGGATAGCGAAAACTCGGCAGGGCTGGGAGCTGGGACCCGGTGTGAGGGTGAAGATGGGAGAGGGGTCGGAGCGTATAACTGGAGTGGGTGTGGTGGTGGGGGGAATGGGGGTGGAGTCATGAACAGGGGTGGTGTTCCTCACAGGGTTCTGGGGGTTGGATAGTGACAAGGTTCCCCATGGGAGACTGATTATCAAGGTTAGCTCTCACGGAATACAGGGAGTACTCGCCATTTGGATAGAGAACTGGTTCAAAGGAAGAAGACATAGGGTGGTTGTGGAGGGTTGTTTTTCAGATTTGAGACCTGTGACCAGTGGAGTGCCACAAGGATCAGTGCTGGGTCCTTTACTTTTCGTCATTTACATAAATGATTTGGATGCGAGCATATGAGATACAGTTAGTAAGTTTGCAAATGACACCAAAATTGCAGGTGTCGTGGACAGCAAAGAGGGTTTCCTCAGTTTCCAACAGGATCTGGACCAGATGGGCCAATGGACTGAGAAGTGGCAGATGGAGTTTAATTCAGATAAATGCGAGGTGCTGCAGTTTGGGAAAGCAAATCTTAGCAGGACTTATACACTTAAAGGTAACGTCCTAGGGAGTGTTGCTGAACAAAGAGATCTTGGAGTGCAGGTTCATAGCTCCTTGAAAGTGGAGTCGCAGGTAGATAGGATAGTGAAGAAGGCGTTTCATTTCCTTTCCTTTAATGGTCAGAGTATTGAGTACAGGAGTTGGGAGGTCATGTTGCGGCTGTGCAGGACATTGGATAGGCCACTCTTGGAATATTGCGTGCAATTCTCGTCTCCTTCCGATTGGGAAGATTTTGTGAGACTTGAAATGGTTCAGGAAAGATTTGTAAGGATTTTGCCAGAGTTGGAGGATTTGAACTGTAAGGAGAGGCTGAACAGGCTGGTGTTGTTTTCCCTGGAGCGTCAGAGGCTGAGGGGTTTACAACATTATGAGGGTCATGGATAGGATAAATCGACAAACTCTTTTCCCTGGGGTCGTGGAGTCCGGAACTAGAGGCCATAGGTTTAGGGTGAGAGGGAAAGATATAAAAGAGACCTAAGGGGCAACTTTTTCATGCAGACGGTGGTACATGTATGAAGTGAGTTGCCAGAGGTAGTGGTGGAGGCTGGAACAATTGCAACATTTAAGAGGCATTTGGATGGGTATATGAATAGGAAGAGTTTGGAGGGATATGGGCCAGGTGCTGGCAAGTGTGAATAGATTGGATATCTGGTTGGCATGGACAGGTTGGACTGAAGGGTCTGTTTTCATGCTGTACATCTCGATGACTCTATGTCTACCAATCCCCATTTTTCAAGGCCGCTTGTTACATTCTAATGAATCTCCAGATAGCCTTTGCATTATTTTACAGACGAAATATAGTTCTCCTATAACATGACCATGCTGACTCTCTGTGAATCTTTTCTATATGCCCTGCAGTCCCTTCCATACTAACAGACTCTCACAGAGTCTCAGCAATAATGGTGAGGCTAAGTGTTTCCTGCTTTCAGTCTCGCTCGTTTCTTGAAGACAGGCGCCACATTGGAGGGTCTCCAGTTTCACTGGGTCACTCCTTTAATCCAGAGAGTTATGGAATCTTTCACACAGAGTCACCAGCCAATCTGTGATCACTTCTCCTAAAACCAGCGATGAATTGCTGATGACCTGTTTACCCTTGGTCTTATCTGTTTGAGAAATGCCTTGTTCCTTTTGTTAGAGACAGTTCTAGATCTTCCCTCCTATTATCATTTTCTTTATGCCATTAAAATATTTACAGCACCTTCACCTGTGAGGAACGATGTAAAATGCTGGTGTAAATTACCTGTCTGTTCCCTTGCATCTGCCAGTCTTCCTCTGGCAGCGCATTCCATAACCAGATAACCCTTTGTGTAAAATAAATTCCCTTTTCCTCCCTTTTAAATCTTCCCCCTTCCACCATAAACCTATGGCTCTATGATTTAATTTTCCTATCCTGTGGAAAAGACCTTGGATTTTCACCCTATCCATGCCTCCCCTGATCTTGTAAATTTCTATAATGTCACCCCTCAACCTCCTACACTCCATTTGATAATAACTTCAAGAAAAACCATTTAAAGGTCAGCACTGCAAATTTGAATCAATGTTAAAAGTGACAGGTAAACAATACTCAGCCCAAACTTCATACTGTTATTTGTTTACTTCTTTATGTTACAATACTGAGGCAGCATGAAAATCTTACTAGTGCCAAAAAGCCATCAAGCACCTGAATTCCTTTGTCTGACGGAGGTGATGATCTCTACAATGAAAAGGTATCTCTGCCCAGACCTATATAATACCACATGTTCAACATTCTCCCTCCTGGCCTCCCTATGATCTTATGTGGTTGTGTCTTCTTTATCTTGCATTCAATAGAGAGAACCCCTTTCACCCATTCACATCTTAATTTAAATTCATTTTATATCACCTTCTCGTTCACCACTGCTCAAAGCCTGTTTATCTGCTGTACTCCCTCTTTTCGCTGTCACCTACCCCCCACCTCTGGCAAGGGTCTAAAATGCCCAGTTTCCAATCATTTTCAGTTCTGAGGAAGTGTCAGACTGGACTTGAAACGCTAACTCTGTTACTCTGTCTCTGTAAATGCTGCCAGACCTGCTGAGTTTCTCCAGAAATGAATAGGCACAGCACAAATTTTCAATTAAACAAATAACTATGGATACTGGAAATAAAAATGCACAAATTGCTGTAGAAAGTGGGAGCTTTGTCGAAGGGTCACTGGACCCGAAAGATGAACTCAGCTTTCTCTTCACAAGATGCAGCCAGACCTGCCTAGTTTCTTCAGCAGTTTCTGTTATTGAACATTTTCCAAAGACGTATGTCGAATCTGCACCAACGCCCTGTCCAGCAGAGAGCGCTGTACATTGGGAACGGAGCAAAAATGGAAAGTGCACAAGTTCATTGTCTCTGAAACGATATAAGTCTGGCATCACTGACACGACAGAGGTCTTAATCATGGTCAGGGAAAAAAAAACAGAGGCAAAAACATTCATTTCAAACACAGTAGATGTTATGATGGGAAAGAAAATGATTCAGATGAACATTTTAAAGTATCTGAGTTATGTAACAAATTGGAGGCGTGACGTCAACGTGAGACCCTCATCAGAGTGCGATTATGAAACTGGATGTGTTCGCACATCAGAAACCAGGTTAGCTCACTGAGTACAGGGCTGAAAGGTGAACAGGTCTCAGTGTGAACTGGGGGAAAGTCAGTAGAATTGATTTTCAGATATTGCAGCTCACACCTGGTTATCATGTGATGCTGTAGATCACAGCAGCGGCCGCAGCAGAATTGCATTCAATCACAATCCATAATTTTTCCCCAAAGATAATACATCAGTCTACCATTATCATCAAGCCGAGTGATGGTTCAGGAACGGGTTTGGGTGAACATGCCAGAATCAGAATCATGTGTATCTAAACCTGATGACAACCCATTAAAGCTACCGCACTTGACTGGTTACATTACAAACAGCAGACCTACCATCTGGTGGAGAGGGGGAAATAATCCCAAAACAAAAAGATAAGAACGAAACTCTGCAGCCATTCCACATCCCGTCATCAATGTCGATGGACTTATAAACAACTTACTGGAGGAGTGGACTCCACAAATATCCCCAGCCGTGTACATCAGTGTAAAAGACAAGGATGTAGTATCTGCACCATCGTCAGCCAAAAGTGTTGGTTCTATAATCCACCTCACCCTCCTCATGATGCCCACAGTATCACAGATGCCAGTCTTCGATCAATTTGATTCGCTGTACGTGACATGAAGAAACAGCTGAACACAGTAGATACGACACAGACAATGGGTCCTGACTCCATTCCTGTAATAGGAAAAAAGACTTGTGCTGCACAACAAGCCGTGTCCCTGGGGAAGCTGTTTCAATCCAGCTCCAACTCTGACATCTGCCTGGCCACGTGGAAATTTCCTCAACTATATCTAGTCCCATAACACGGGAGTGACAACAGTCTGACCATTTACCACGCCCTCAGTCCCGTCGCGATAGTCGCAGTGGTGGGTGTTCTTTTTGACAGAGCTGTCAAACAGCACAGAAATAATGTGCTCAGTGTGGTTTCCAATAGGTCCCCATGTGGAGATGGTGCTGTTATGGAAATGTCACTGGATTATTGATCCAGACCAGGATAATGCTCTGGCAGCTGGTGGAATTTAAAAACAATTAACAAAATATAGAGACATAAAATCTGCTGCCAGTAATATTGTCCTTGAATCTAATGTCCATTGTAAACATCTTTTCTTTCCCCAATGTACTTTCAGGAAGTAAATCTCCCGTGCTTCCTCGTCTGTCCTACAAGTGTCTCCTGACAAAAAGGCATGTGATAAATTCTGAAATGGTCTCTGGAACTGCCAAGCAAGACACTCAATTGTATCAAATTGTTCTGAGTTCTTAAAGGATAAACCCAGTCAGAACACTGGCAACGAGCTTGGGAAAAGGGAACGGGAAACACAGTCCTTTCAACCAGACAGATGCTGCCTTCCTAATGTTTACGAGCATGTGACAACAACGACAGAGCTTTCCCACACACTGCACAGAAACATCAGGAAGGGAACAGAGCAGTAGACACTTTTAGCTTTCCTTGTTCTAGCTCATGGAGAAAAGTTTACTTTTATAACCCTGGTTAATACATTCTTCAGAAACTCATCAATTCCTGTCTTATGCTGCTCAGTGATTGACGGTCCAACCCATACCACCACAGAAGCAGTGGCTCTGTACTGTCATAAATACAGCACGATCTACATTCGTCCCACTTTCGGATACGAGGCCCAAAACCATGTATGTTATGGCACTTCAAGTGCACGACCATGTGTTTATTAACGGTTGTGAGGTTACCTGTGTCAGCTGCCTTCTCAGGAAGTGCATTCCTGACCCCAACAGCCTCTGGATGAAAACCAATCTTCAAATCCTCACTAAACATCAAACCCTTCACTTTAAAATGATATTCCCTTGTTCTTCGCCCTTTGACTGAAAGGAACAGCTGCTGTCTATCCATCATGTACATGGCCCTGGTAATCTTATCCTTCTGAAGCACATCCCTCTCAGCCTTCTCTGCTTCAAAGTAAACAACGCGAGCTGATCTACTCCATCCAAGGGAACATCCTGGTGAATCTCCACTGCACCCTCTCCAGTGCAATCACATACTTACTGCAATGTGACTCCCAGAACTGTACATAGTATTCCATTTGGCCTAACCATGGGCGGCACAGTGGCACAGTGGTTAGCACTGCTGCCTCACAGCGCCAGAGACCCGGGTTCAATTTCCGCCTCAGGCGGGTGACTGTGTGGAGTTTGCACATTCTCCCCGTGTCTGCGTGGGCCCCCTCCGGGTGCTCCAAAGATGTGCAGGTCAGGTGAATTGGCCATGCTAAATTGCCCGTAATGTTAGGTAAGGGGTAGATGTAGGGGTATGGGTGGGTCGCGCTTCGGCGGGGCGGTGTGGACTTGTTGGGCTGAAGGGCCTGTTTCCACACTGTAAGTAATCTAATCTAATCAAAATTCCACATAGCTCTTATAATCTGTGCCTCCATGAATAAAGGCTATGTTTATGGTCGCTATGCTTTGTCAACTTGTGCATTAACCCGTTTAATCACATTCAGGGATATGTGGAGAAGCACCTTCTGAGCTTCCTAGGGTGGTGCTATTCATTGAGTCCCCACCCCCCCCCCGTCTGGTTCCTTCTTCCATAGTACATCATGTACTTCCATAGTACATCACCTCATATTTATCAGGGTTAACTTCCCCGGCCATTGATACACCCATTTGATCATTCCATCTGTATCTTCCTGTAATATAAGGCCTTCCTCCTCACTGCCAATCAACCAGCCAAACTTTGTGTCAAACGCAAACTGATTTATCACACTCACCCCAACCCCCTCCATATTCACAGCTGCATCATTTATGAATACTACAAAAAATAAGGTTAAAAATCACACAGCACCAAGTTATAATCCAACAGTTTTATTCGGCCGCACTAGCTTTCGCAGCGCTGCTCCTTTATCACGTGATTATGCTTTTCGAACGGTCTTGCCTCCAAATAAACTGTTGGACTATCATCTAGTGTTCTGTAATTTTTAAATTTTGCGCAAGCCAGTCCAACACTGGCATCTCCGAACCACAAATAATTTGGAACACAGCACTGATCCCTGTGGTACACAATTAGATACTGGTCTCCAGTCAAACAAACAGACTTCTACCAGCAGACCTTCTGTCTCCTACCACTAAGTTGACTTGGATGCAAGTTGGCAAGTCACTAATGAGTCCTACCTGTTCCCTGGTTATTCTGTTCCACTTGACGTACTAGTAGAATATCTGGGGATTCTCCCTAATCGTGTCCTGACACAGGTTTCCATGTCGCTGTGTTGGTCAGTCCCCTTCAAATGAAGAATTGCCTTCTTATTGCAGTCTGAAATGGTCCATCTTTTACCTGCCATTATTTGCCATAACTGTAGAGTAGGCAACCAGAGAAAAATCCTGTTTATTTCCACCTTGTCAAATGTTTAGTGACTTTTCGAAATTTCACTATGATCACCTCTCATTGTTTAAAACTCTAAAGAACACAGGCCGAGTTTCCACATCAGGCAATGTCGCCAACTGAGGGATTAATCTGGAGAATATCCATTGCACACCTTCCGTTGTCAGTATATTCTTTCACAGATTGGATCACCAACACTGGACTCAATACTCTATATACAGTTTCATTAGCAAGCTGTGAAACTGCTTCAACATGACCTTCCGACTATATTCTGATTCTCTTAAATGAAGGCGAACATGACTTTAACTTTCCACTTCTATATATTCCTCCAATTACCATTCACATTATTTATAAAATCACTGCATGAGTTCTGATAAAAAAAACAGCCGTCTGAAAATCGAAATATGTCATTTCTATGTTGCAATAAACAAGTTCATATCATTCTGAAGTTTGTCAAGGATGAAGACTCTGTCAGACTCTGTCAGTGTATAAGATCCTCTCCAATGTTGCTGTTAATTTCTAAATATCCATTATCTGATCCTATATAATAGATTCCATCAGTTTCCCTACAGATGTCAAGTTAATCGGTCTGCAGTTCTCCACACTATCTCATCTTCCCTTTGCAGTTACTTGAATCCCTCCCATCCATCTACAATGCTTGGAACACATTTACTAACTTCCAGCCTCTGCAGAATGTACAGGGAAATAGAAAAGTCATTGACAACACAATTAATGCGTCTATTGCTGATTTATTTCTAATATTTTGATACGAATTACAATTGGCTCATCAGACTTAGCAATGCTCAATCCAGCTACAATACTACTATGCTCGCCTTCAACATCTACCTTGTTACTGATATGAATTGACTTTATGTCTTTAGTTCCACAAGTTCCATGTGATCATTTGGTATTTCTCAGCGATTTTCTGGATCTTCATCCGTGATGACAGATGCAAAGTAACTGGTTACTTTCTTGGCAATTTCCCTGTTCTCCACAATAACCTCTCCTCTCCAGATTACAAAATTCCACATTTGACCTTGCCTTTATTTTGTTTTCTTTGTAATATAGATTGTAGATTTATGCAGTCTTCGTGTTCTTCTTTCACAGAATTATTAAAAGCCCACAGTGTGGTAAAGGCCCTTAGGCCCAACAAGTCCATCCTGCCCCTCCGAAGAGTAACCACCCAGACCCATTCCCATCCAATTCTACATTTTGCGACTGATGCACCTAATCTACACATCCCTGAACACTTTGGGCAAATACGCATGTCCATTTCACCTAACCTGTAAATCTTTGGACTGTGAGAGGAAACCAGAGCACTCGGAGGAAACCCACGCAGACACGGGGAGAATATGCAAACTCCACACAAACAAATTTCTGAGAATTCTCCGGTTTCCACAATGTCTAAAATTCTTCTGAACTCACTTCTTATGATTAATATAATCTTTAATTTATTATGTAAACCTTCATTAAGTCATTTGCCCTTTTTTGGTGATTCTAATTAAAGAAATAGACATACGTGTCAGTCATTACAGTATTTCTATAGATCTCATAGTCCTGACCAGGTGTATGAAAGAATATAGCAAGAGGCGAGCGAAGATATTGAAGGGGTCCTGGCTGATCTTTTTGCATTATCACTGGCCACGGGGGAGGTCCCGGAAGACTAAAGGATTAGTGAACGTTGTGCCCTTGTTCAAGAAGGGCTGCAATGAAGAACATGTGAACTATAGACCAGTAAGCTTAACAACTGTGACATGTAATTTCCTTGAGAAGGTTCTGAGAGATAACATATACATGCATTTGAATAGACACTGTTTCATAAGGAGCAGTCAGCACTGCCTTGTGCATAGGATATCTTGGCTCACAATTCTTTAGCGTTCTTTTGAGGAAGGGACCTGGAATGTTGATGAGGGTAGGGTGGTAGACGTAGTCTATCTAGATTTCAGAAAGGCCTTTGATAAGCTTCCACATGATAGACTGCTCTGAAAGGTTCGATGGCATGGAATCCAGGGGGATCTAGCAAATTGGATATTCAATTGGCTTGATGGTAGAATGCAGAAGCTAATACTGGAAGGATGCTGGTTGGACTTGAGGCCTGTGACTATTGGAGTGTCTCAGGGGTCGGGGCTGGGCCTATTACTGTTTGTTATCTATATCAATGATTTGGATGAGAATGTGCAAGGCATGATTAATAATTAGGCTGATGACAATAAAACAGGCAAAACTGTGAACAGTGAGAAAGGTTATCAGAAATTGCAGCAGGACCTGTATCAGCTGGGGAAGTGGGCCAAGAAATGGCAAATGGAGATTAATATAGATATATGTGGGGTGTTGCATTTTGGAAAGTCAAATCCAGGTTGGAGTTTAGTGGTGAATGTTAGACCCTGAAGGAGTGTAGAGGAACAGAGGGACCTTGGAGCTGAGGTCCGTCGTTCTCTGAATGTAGTTGAACGTAGACAGGGCAGTGAAAAATGCTTTTGGCACACTGGCCTTCATCAGTCAGGGCATTGAGTATAGAAGTTGGCGAGTTATATTGCAGTTGGACTGGACGCTGGTGAGGCATGCACTTGGAGTATTGTGTTCGGTTTTGTTCACTTTGCCATAGGAAGGATGTGATTAAACTGGAAAGAGGACAGAAGAAATGTACAAGGATGTTTCCAGTACTCAATGGTCTGAGTTGTAGGGAGAGTTTGGACCGGCCAGAACATTTTCCTTTGAGTGTAAGAAACTGAGGGGAAATCGTATAGAAAAGCAGAAAATCATGAGATGCGTGGATAAGGTGAATGCACTCATTTTTTTATGCCAGTTTTGGGAATCAAGGTCTAGAGGACATCAGGTTAGAGGTGAAAGAATAAAAAGGATCCTGAGCACCAACGTTTTTATGCAGAGATTGGTACACATATGGAATTAGCAGACAGCGGTTTGGTTGAGGCACGTACATTAACAACGTTCACAAAAGGCTTTTAGACAAATACGCGGATAGGAACGATTTAGAAGAATAAGGGACAAGGGCAGGGAAATGGAATTAGCAGGATGGACATTTTCGTCGGCATTCACCACTTTGGTCCAAAGGGCCTGTACTCATGCTGCAGGGCTCCATGATTCTATGACTCTAACAACCATTGTGTGTCCACCACTTCATGCTCAAACGTTCTATATTGTATGCAGGCGCCGCGTAAAATATAAAATATTAACGTCTCTAGTCCTCAGAGCAAGGTTACTAATGAGTCACAACGTACTCTTCAACCAACCTGTTACACGCTTATGGAATTTATTTTTCATAACATTAGCAGTCACTTAGTTAATGCAGCTTAGATGCAATTTGAGATCATGCAATAACACTGCAGCACCCACAATATTTGTATCTCTAATTTCCAGAGCATACATTGCACAGAGTTTGCACGAGGGCATTGATTTAGATACATAATGCACCAATGCGTGGTTCTCTTTCCTATTTGTAAGATCCACCAAAACTGATTCTGTGGCATCTGAGGGATAGGGTCTGTGGCATTATTAGTGATAGACTTGGACAAGGCATTCGGGCAGTGTCATCTCGACGCTGACATGATCTGAAGAACTGACCAGCATCCAGGACAATTATCAATATCCTCCCCACCCTGTCAGGTTAATTGTCACCGTATTCTCTCTGCTCCCTCACACTCACTACCCCCTAACAAGGCTCACAATCTATCTCCAAATAAGGCTCACGCACGACTACGCTCACGATTGAATTCAGCACCCTCCCACCCCACCCCCACCCCGCGTGCTCTCTCTCCCTCCACTATACTCCCAACACTAATAATCCTGCATGGATACAACACTATGGACTGACTCCCTCCGGAACCTTACCATTCCCCCTCCCCCTCCACCTACACCAGCACTAACAGCAGGGCCACGGGTATACGTCCTTCATCAGGAATGTGCCCGAAACATCGAGTCTCCTGTTCATTGGATGTGCCTGGCCTGTTGTGCTTTTCCAACATCACATTTTTCGAGTCTACATCTGTACGAGGCATTGTTAATACCGCATTTGGCACATTATGTGCAGTATTGATCCCTTAACCTAAAAATAAGTTTTAGAAGCTTATGAACAATGTTTTGTTCACACTTTCCTGGAATGAAGGCCTTTTGTTCTGAAACGTTATCAGTTTTGGACTTAGATGAGAAATCCTTTTGAAGCATACACGATTTTGAGAAAAATCAGCTAGATGCACATTTTCTCTTCTCAGGGAGGCAAAAACTATGGAATAAATTTTAAGAAGAAAATGTATTGATTTTAGCACTGATATTATGAAGACATCAAACGATTTTTAAAAATTAAGCATATGCATACCAAAATATCATCAAATTAAAAAGCAGGAATTTTCTCGTTTGTTAATGAAAGGCACTGTGTATAACAACAGCAATGATGCACTTGCCTATCGGCCATTCTGATCCATTCCAGAGAATGTTCACGACGAGCACACACGGCCCAGTTTGGTGTTCAGTTGACAAGATTGCATGTTTCAACACAGAGAGGGAGAACAATGTTCCCTGCCTGAGAAGCAGCAGCCGATTGATCCCTCTATCTTCTTTTGTTCCAACTGGCAACAGTAAATCTCTGACTCACCTCTACCTGATGAGTCGTGGAATATTCCTGATGAGATGTTCATTGGAATCTCTCTACCGTCTGAAGCAAAGGGAATTCAGCTAAATCCAACTATTCTGGGGAGAAATCACATCACAAGTAACTTGTCAAAGCAGAATGGGCAGCATGGTGGCTCAGTGGTTAGCACTGCTGCCTCACAGCACCAGGGTCTCAGGTATGATTCCAGCCTCGGGCGCCTATCTGTGTGGAGTTTGCATTTTCTCCCCGTGTCTGCGTGGGTTTCCTTTGGGTGCTCTGGTTTCCTCCCACAGGTCCAAAAATGTGCAGGTCAGGTGAATTAGCCATGCTAAATTGCCCATAGTGTTTGGTGCATTAGCCAGAGGGCAATGGCACTGGGTGGGTTCATCTTTGGAGGGTCGGTGTGGACTTGTTGGGCTGAAGGGCCTGTTTCCACACTGTATGGAATCTAATCTAATAACTTCAGAGGACCGAATAACATTTGGGACAGTCTGTCATCTATTCACTTGTTATAAGTTCAACTGTTACGAAACTCTGGAAAGCTTTCATTTTTCTGTTTTGTCTTAAGATGTGTGCGTGCGAGTTTCACATATTTCTAGAAGATGAGCCAGGCTGACATTTATATCATTAGCCATATCACTAAACTTTGAAATTTGTTGTAAACAGTGGAGCAGTGTGACTGCAAAAAGAAACACTGACCCTGCAACATTGATTGGTGGACGAATGACAAATTCTAAAGGGGCTGTTCAAGTGGGAGTTCCTTCCCCAGAAGTTTGTGGCACCTGGATGTTTACATTTATTCAAAGTTGTGTCCGTTAAATATTTGATAGACAAGTGAATGCAGGAAAATGGTGCACGTACAGAAGAAGTACTGCTGAGACTACAATCAGATCAGCTACGATTTTCGCGCGTGGCAGAGCAAAGACAAAGTGCCTAATGGTCGACTCCTATTCTTCAATCCGATATTCCTATATTCCATTCAGCCCCTCACAGCTCCTGCACAGGAGTAGATGGAGGCCAATTGCTCGAAATACCTGGTCCACAGTAATACAGGATATCCTGCTCTCCCTCACAATTGTCACACACCGTTTGGCGTGGGTTGAAAAATGTTAATTCAAAACCCAGCCTGTGCTCAAAAGACGCCTCTGATCTCTTTCCAGAATGTCTCCTCTCTGCAATCTTTGCTTCATTTGTTGGTCAAGGTGCAGATCCAGATACACTGTGAATACAATCCCATACCTCACCCAGAGATGACTCCGAAAATGATTTGCTCACTCTAACTGCAACATCCAATAATGGAATGTTCGGGGAAAATCACAACCAATAACTTTCTAATTACAGAGTATGAGAACTGAAGGAACAGGATCGGATGGTAATTCGGATGGTCAGGCCTGCCGTGCCATTGTATAAGATTATGGATGATCCACTGTTGTCATCAACTCTGCTTCATTTCCCAGTTCTTCACATCCCTCAATTCTATGGCAGGTCAAAAACCCATCTACCTCCTTTGTACATACTTTCAGTGATCCAGAGCCCCGAACTCTCTAGACCAGATAATTCCTGACATTCACTATCCTCTGTGAGAAGGTTACACTCGCCAAACATGCACAATAACCTTTTTGCATGTTCAAAAGAGGTAAACACAGCAGCTCATGTAAGACTGACAGACTCTGATAGCAAGACTCAAGCTGGTATCAAGGAATGTTGAATAAATTAAATGTAATAGGAATCAGTCACAATCTCTCCACTGGGGATCGGAGGAAGATGTTCATGGTTGGTGGGCATCAATCCTTTCAGTCCCGGGACATCCCAACAGGAGATCCTCAGGGTAGCTTCCTCGACACAATCATCTTCAGCTGCGTCATCAATTTCCTTCCTCATCATTACGTCAGAAATGGGGATGATCACTGAAGATCACACAATGTTCAGAACATTCCCCCCCCCCCATCTCATGAAGCATTCTGTGTCCATGTGCAGCAAGACCCGGACAGCATTCCAGTTTGTGCTGTTAACGTGTCGGTAACATTCACGTAACAGCACAACCAGACTCTGCACATTTCCAGAGTTAAAAAAGGACCTCATTCAGCATCTCAAGCTGGTTACACCCGAATATGAGCGAGCATTCAGCTCATCGAAACTACTGAATGGGAAGACTCGCAGTACATTCGATACTCCTACCTGTTACATCGGAAGAGGAGGGGTCGGGTCAGCACATCAAATTGTTAAACAGGAACAGGTCGAGCCCAAACAGTCTCTCGAAACTGTTAGATGGGACCAGGAAGCGGCCATTCAGCCTCGCAAAGGCTCATACAGGAACAGGAGGATGTCACTGATGCTCCAACATGACAAATCACAGGAGCAGATCATGATGTTCATTGTGGCTCCATTGTCTCCGGAGCATGTGCTACTTTAATGTGGTTTGCTGGCAGTGAGGAGGGAAGCGGGATGTTTTCTCTCAAGTCTCAAGGAGACATCTTCCATCTCCGAAAAGGCAGACCCATGTTCTCCGTGGGGGTCATGAGCTGGTGGGAATAGTTAACTGTTTTAGAATGAAGGTATTGTGGCTGATGTTGGGATTGTGGATAACATTACGTTCAGTGCAGGATCACACACCAAATACACTGTATTAATATGTGGAGTTTTTAGTTCAGTGTCTGGATTTCCTGCTCTCTCATTGATATGGGGAGTGTGTGTGGATGGGGAGAATGTTCTCAGAGGTACTAAAAGTATCTAGAAATTCATAAACATGGTAAAGAAAGAAACCGTGGGATTTATCACCGCATCAGTGTCTGTTTAGAACATCATGTGAGATTGTCCATCCCCCGGAAGGTCCAATGCAATCCCATCTTATTCTCTCACAGTGCGACAGATTAATCTTCACTCATTCCTCATGGTACCATCATCCCAGGAATTAGTTTGGTGGAACTCCTTTGCACTCTGTCTGTGGTAAGGAGATCATTCCTTATAAGGGAGAGAAAGTCTGTGGACAATACCCCAAAAACTTCCTCAACAACACTCTCAGGGATGATCCCAATAATTACTTTCCCTCATTTTGCCGTCTCCATTTCTTTCTTATGGCGTAAAAAGCATCATTCTCTATATATTGCCACTGATGCAAAATTTACAAATGCCTTCCATCTATATGTCAGTGTTAATAAAACCAGCACCAGAGGTGCATATCAAGATGGACATCACTCTCGGGAACAGACTCAATGAGATGGATTACACCTAAAATAAGGAATAGTCGCCTCCCTGATGGAAATGAGCAGTAGCAATATGGGAAACAGGAAGTAGGAGGGAGTTATCTTTACTTTTGTTCTTTTTCACGAGACGTATGAGGCCCTGGTCAGACCAGCATGTTATCCCTATCTTGAACTGAGTGGCTGGTTCAGCTGTTCCACTGGACAGTAAACAGTAAACCACATTGCTGTGGGTTTGCAGTTACACGGAGACCTGACCAAGGAAGGATAACCCATTGCCTTCTCTAAAGGACATGACGCAATTAGATGGGCTTCTGTTTATTACAAATAATAATGGTTTCATTTAAATTCCATCAACTTACTTTATGAGACATCAACAGATCATTATTCTGAGCCTCTACATGAAGAGCCAATGACTTGAGCACCACGCACTGACAGATTCTGTGGAGAGAACAAGTTAAACATCTCAAGTACAATTGTCTTGTCATGGACATGTGGTTAGAAGGGACTTGAAACACATGAATCCATTTTTCATAGTGGCACAAATAAAGAAGTTTATTCAGAAGGTGCACAGAGGGTGACGATTAGACCGGGATATCATAATTGTGATACGCGGCCAGATTGTTGAGTGGGCAGGATATGGAAATGTAGATCTGTGCAGGGTTAGACGGATTATGGAGTTTGAGAACAGTCTGGTTCCTCCTCGCATATCAGTGAGCAATTTATAAATGGTAATTTGCTTCATAGAGTTTATCAGGAATGGAATTTTTGATTGGAAGTGAAGACACTGATTTTCCCTTTTCCAAAATTTACCTAACATGAGCAGAAACACAGTTTAGCCCGGGTTATCAGACAAAGAGAATGACTTAATAGGAACACCAACTATAGCGAGGATGGGATAGTAACCACCTTAAGTAATCCAAAGCATATCTTCAATCCGTGATGCTAATGATATCCAACGCTGAGAAAGGTCATAAAGATTCTCGGATAATCTCCTGTCCATTGTTGGAACATTCCAGTCAAATGTTTTCAGATTCTGATCCATTGTTGGAACATTCCAGTATATTGTTCTCAGATCCTGATCTCTCATTCCCCTCTCTCTTCAGCTGCTGATCCCTGTTATTGCTGTCGGTGATGGTCCTGCTCATACTATGGGATATCACATCGAACCCAGTCCTTATTTGAAGAAGAGGCCAATTCTCCAGTGACACATTTAAGATCCACAGCGACTGACATTAATCATAGTCGCTGAACAATTAACTCCGGTTAACCCCTTTCAATTCAATTCAGCTATTATTAAATTTCAAAATAACGTATGAAAGTTACACATTCGGGGTGGGACATGTGAGGGTGACTGAGGAAAGGAGTGTTGGAGATGGTAGATTGATTGTGTGTTTTCATTCAATCTGAATTGGATATGGGAATAATCACAGAGGATTGTCCAAACATGAATGAGTTTCTATGTTTATAATTGGAAACGTACAGCCTGCAAGTAGTGATCAGTCATTACAATATAAATAAAGCATTCAGAGAATGTTTGTACTCGATAATCTGACAGGAAAATGTGCCGAAGACAACATGGGGTTATAACAGACAAACGGAATGGATATGTGAACAGAGAATTGTCCCTGACAAATGCAATTCAGATTGTTACTCAGGGTCAGAGAGGGCAGGTGAGGGTCATGCTGTTGATTTACTAATGTCAATCAACTGTGATGAAGTGCCACTTACTGGACTTCAATTACAATGTGGTGATGGCATTGGGGAGGAGACAGAAAACAGACAGAATTAGGGACATGGAAGCTGAGACGAGATTGAGGGAACATAATATTGCTCAGTCATCAGTATGCGAACTTTTTTCTTTGTAAATCATGTGAAGATCAGATTCAAGTATAAATCTACAATGAGGATTGAGGAGAGCAAATATTGCTAAAGATCGTATGACCAGAAGACACAGGAGTAGAAACTTGGCCATTCAGCCCACCCAGTCTGATCAAACATCAATCGAAGCTGATAAATTTCTCAAACCCATTCTCCCCATAACCCTTGATCCTCTTTACAATCGAGAACCTACCTATGCAGGCTTAAGTATACTCAATGACCTCGCCTCCACAGTTTTCTGTGGCAGTGAATTCCAGAGACTCACAATGCTCTGGCTGAAGAAGTTATTCGTTATCTCTGTTCTAAAAGGTCTTCGCTGTTGTCTATGTCTGTGCCTCGGATCCTAGTCTTTCCTACCAATGGACACAATTTCCCAAAACCCACTCTGTCCAGGTCATTCAGTATTCTGTAAGTTTGAATTAGATTCCCCCTCATCCTTCTAATCACCATCGAGTATCTACCCAGGCCCTCAAACGTTCCCCATATGTTAAGCTTTTCATTCCTGTGACCATTTCAGTGAACTTCCTCTGAACACAGTCCAGGACCATTACATATCTGCTGAGATATAAGACCCAAAATTACACACAATAATCTAAATGAGACCTGACCAGAGCTTTTTAGTACCTTGTAAGTACATCACCGCTTTTAACTTCAATTCCTCTCGAAATAAATCCCTTCATTGTACTTGACTTCCTAACTAATGACTCGACTTGCAAGTTTACCTTGAAAGACGCCTGGACTAGTATTCCCAAGTCTCTCTGCATTTCAAACTTCTGAATTTTCTCCCCATTTAGTTAATAGTCCATGCCTAAATTCTTCGTACCAAGGTGCATGACCTCATACTAGTCCATGTTTTACTTCATCTGCCTCTGCTTTGTCCATCTCCTCACCTGTCCAAATCCTTCTGCAGCTTTGCTGCCTCCTCAGTGTTAGCTGTCCCTCTACATATCTTTGTAATGTCTGCAAACTTAGCCAGAATGTCCTCCGTTACATCCTCTAGATCATTAATATACAAGGTGAAAAGTTGTCCCAACACTGAGTCTTGCACAACACATTTTGTCACCGGCTGCCATCCTAAGAAGGACCATTTTTTTCCCCACTACATGCTTTTTGCAAAGAGTCAACCTTCTCTCCATGCGAGCACTTTGCCTCTGTCACCATGGGCCCTTATCTTAATCAATAGTCTTCTGTGTGGCACTCGTCAAAAGCCTTCTTGAGGTCTGGGTAATAACATGCGTTGGCGTTCCTGGGTCTAAGATGCTCGTTACTTTCTAAAAATGTTCGAGCAGATGCGTCAGGCATGACCTTCCCTTGATGTTACCATGCTGACTTTAGCCTATATTACTATACACTTCCATACTTTCAGAAATCTTATTCTTCCGATCAGTTCCAGGATCTTACCCACCACTGATGTTAGACTATTTGGTCTGTAATTTTCCGACTTCGGCCTTATTCCCTTTTTAAACAGGGATTTTACATTGGCGTTATTACAGTCCTCTGGGACATTCCCTGATTCTAATGATTCCGGAAAGGTCACCACTAACTCCTCCACTACCACTGAGCTTTCTCCCTTAGAACTCCGTGGTGTAGTCCTTCTGGTCCAGGTGATTTATCCATGTTATTTATCCATGTTCAGCCCATTTAGCTTTTCTACCCTGTTTGCCTTGGCGATGGGTGACATACTGAGCTTTGTCCCTTCATAATCTTGAACTATTGGGTAATTATTCGTGTCCTCTGCCATTTCTTTGTTCCCCACTACTGTCTGTCCTGTGCCATTTTCCAGCAGCCAAATGTCCACTTTTGTTACGCTTTTACCCTTTTTATATCTAAAGAAAATCTTACAATTTTCCTTGATTGAACGGGCAAGCTTACCCTCATATTTAATCTCCTCCTTCCATACTTATTATTTTGGTGTCATTTGTTGGTCTTTGTGAGCTTCCAAATCGTCTGGTTTTCCTCTGCCCTTCGTCACATTATACGCTTGCTCTTTTTGCTTTTATTCTGTCCCTGACTTCCTACACAAACACCTGTTGAAGGAGCTCACTCCGAAAGCTATTGTGCTTCCAATTAAACCTGTTGGACTATAACATGGTGTTGTCTGATTTTTAACATAGTCAGACATGGTTGTATCATCCTCCCCTGTAACATTATTCTTTTTTCTCGGGAAGAATCTCCGTTGTGTCTCCTGAATTAACTCCCAGATACTCCTGCCATTGCTGTTTTACTGTTTCTCATGCTAGACCCCATTCCAGCCAATTCTACTCAAGCCTCATGCCTCTGTTGTTGACTTTATACAGCTTAAATACCATTACCTCTGATTCTATCTTCTCTCTCTCAAATTGCAGAATAAATTGAATCATATTGTGATTACTGCTTCCTTCGTGTTCCTTCACGTAAGTTCTCTTAAATAGTCTGCCTCATGGCACAGCACTAAACCCTTTTCCTGAGTGGGCTCCACCACAAACTGCTCCAAGAAGCCCTATCGAATATACTCCACAAATTATTTTTCTTGTGAACCACTATCAACCTGATTTTCCCAGTCACCCCGTGCATTGAAACCTCCCATGACTACTGTACTTTGGCTTTTCTATGCATCTTTCCTATCTCCTGGTGTATATTGTGCCGCAGTTCCTGACTACTTTTTGGAATCATGAACATAACGCCATCTATGTGTCTTTATTCAACCTTAGGGGATACTCAATTCTACCCACACTGATTTTGTGCCATCTGACCTTACTTTATGTCATACGGTCAAAAAGCTATACAGTCAGAGAGATATCCAGCATGGAAACAGATCCTTCAGTCAAACTCATCCGTGCCGATCAGGTTACCAAACCTAATTTAATCCCATTTGCCAGCACTTAGCCTATACCCCTCCTATTTACATACCTATCCAGATGCCTTTTAAATATTGGAATGGGACCAGTGTCCACCACTTCCTCCCACAGTTGTTTCCATACACACACCACCCTGTGCATGAAAACACTTGTTCCTTTGGCCCCTTTTAAATCTTTCCCTTCTCCACCTAAACCTATACTCTCTAGTTCACCCCCAACCCAGGGAAAATACTTTGTCTATTTATCCCATGCATGCCCCTTGTGATTTTTTAAACCGCTAAAAGGTCACCTCTCAGCCTCTCACGACTCCAGGGCAAACAGCCACAACCTGTTCAACTGCTCCCTGTAGCTCAAATAGTCCAATCCTTGTAAATCTTTTCTGATTACTTTCAAGTTTTACAACATTCTTCCGATAGCAAGGAGACCAGGATTCTTACGATTGATTTGTTTTCATTCTTACCCCGCCCCGCCCCCCCCACCACCAACCTATCTTTTCGTAGGATGCATACCCTTGAATATTGTCAATCCTGATCCCCTTTCAGCACGTCTCTGCCAATTTCAATCTGCGCTACAAGATCATTTACCTTATTTCTTATACGGCATGCATTCAGATATAACACTCTCAGTTCTGTATAAACCGTGCCTCCTCTCTATTTGATTTGTCTGCCCAGCGTGCTTGAAGTTTGATTGTTTACACTTTCAATACACTCTGTCCTATTTGTGCCTGTGGTAGAGATTTTAATAAACTCTCCTGCGTTCTGCACTCTTACCTCCTCTTTGAATTCGATTTTCTAATTTCCCCGATAACTGAAAGCCGACCCAAACCTAAACATTTGTTGAAAGATCTGACCGCAGCCCTAGTTATGTGATTTGTTAGGACTCTGGTCCCAGCATTGTTCAGATGAACACCATAACATCAGAACAGGTCCCTTCTTCCCCAGTAATACAATATGCTTATGCAACACAAAATACAGGGACAAAATATGGAAAGTACAAACATATAAGATTGTTAAAATACACTCATGACCTTGAGCTATATAAATTGAAATATGAATTACAAAACCATCGAAGTGCTGTGCAAACTTTATCAATCATTATTCGGCCCACAGCTCAGATGTTGATTTCCCCTTTGTCAGTGTTTCCCTTCACCTAGATTCTCTGGTCCAGTCCCACACACTGTATATCGGGGCTTGTCAGTTCCTGCTGCTGTTCGCCCAGTCGATTTAAGTTAATCCTCCTTGTCCCTGGTTGGTCTATTGGATTCCGTTTAACTGTCAGCAACCTAGCTCTGTGATGTTATTGGATATAAATGATCTGGGATGACAGCCAATATCAGAACAGTGCTCACAGGGTATGGCACCAGACAAAGGCCTTCAGTCCAGGGGAATGTATAAATAAATTTCCATCTTCTGTCATTTTCCTCATGGTGTGTCCTGATCTAACCAGCTTCACTCTCTTCTCACACCCGTTTCTCCCACTCAGTCATTCGCTAAACTTTGTATCCACTCTGTTGATCTCCCATCTCATTCTTTCTTTCTGTTTCATTCTCTCTCTCCCTGTGTGTGTCTCTCTCTCTCTCTTTCTGTATCTCCAATAAGTCTCTTTGCTTTCGCATAGTGCAGTTGGAGAGCTTGTGGATGTAGGAGAGGCTAAACTGCCTCCGTCTGTGCCATATTAATTCTGAAGGTCTCTGACCCACAATAAAGACTTTTAGTGCCTGGAGAAACAAGCTGGTTCTGCGAAGAACACAGTACACAACCATCCATTATCTCTTCCTGTTTTCTGACATGCAGTGTCCTGTAAATATCTGTTCAAACAAAATAGATTAAAATTCGAGCAGTTGGGAGGACACTCACCAGACGATAGTGAAATCAGGATTTAATAAACAGTTCCATCATGCAAAATGCGATTTTGCCTGATCGCAGCTCCTCCTAATTAACAGCCCTTCGCTTCTGCCTGATGCGGATTTGCCTTCCGCCAATTTATTAACTTCCTCAAGGTCCTGACTTATTCCATGATCGTAGCTATCATTGTGATCACTGTTTCAAAAATGATCTTCTACTGAATGGTCAGTCACCTGGACAGACTCATTTTCTAATACGAGGTCCAGTATGGCCCCTACTGTAGTTGTAAAAGCCCCATATCGCTGCAAATAACTTTCTTGGGTGCACTTAAGAAATTCTACCCCGTCTAAACCTCTTGCTCTCAGCGATTCCCAGTCAATATTGGGGATGTGAAAGTCACTCACTATGGCAACTCTGTTTTTAATACACGTTTCCATAATCGACCGACATATTTTTTCCTCAATCTCTCGGTGGCTGTTGGAGGGACTACAGTACAATCCTAACACATGCATCCATCATATCTTGAGCTCTCTTCATGTTGCCTCAGTAGATGAGCCCTCCAATACATCCTAAGTGCAGATGTAACAACCTCGCAGATTAGCAATTCAATTCCTCCTCCTCTTTTAACTTCCCCTCTATCTCATCTAAAACAACAAAACCCTGGAAGGTTGAGCAGCCAGTCCTGTCTCTTTCTCAACTAAGTCCCTATAATGTTTGCAACATCGTAGTCCCATGTAGGGTTCAGGCTCTAAAGTCATCTGTTTCCCCATAATAATACTTGCATTGAAATAAATACACTTCAGCCAAACACATCAGACACTGACCTGATATTTGGTTTGAGATTCCCTGAAGTATTTTCTGCTGCTATTTTCCGGTGAAAGGAGATTACAAAAGACTATCAGTAAAGCAGAAAATATTGTGGACAGACAATTCCATTTTCCTCCTCTTTTTTACTTCAATCTGTACATTACATTACACATGTTCCGATTTCGATAGAGTGCTGGATAATTATTTCACATTAAACGGCTGTCTCCAGCCACTCACTGCATATTCAGCAACTATTGTTGGACCCACTAGATTGATTGCTCTCTTGTCCCTCTCTCACTAAATCTCTGTAATATTTACATTGGAGTTATATGTACTCATCCACACTCTAAGTTCTTACCTGCCAGATTCCTCACATTAATCAAATAACACTTCAGGTCGGCAGTCCCATTGTGTTCAGTGCCCTCTGCTTCTTTGTTGTTGGTCTTAGGTGCACTGGTTTTAGTCCCCAATTCCTCCTCAGTCACTGTATTGTGGACCGACTGCTCTGGTTCCCACTCCCCAGAGCCACACTAGTTAAAACACTCCTGAGTGACAATAGCAAACCTGCCTGCCAGGAGATTGTCGCCAGTACAGGTCCATTCCGGACTTCTTGTGTAGGTCCTACCGACCCGTGAATCCCAATGATCCACATATTGGGGATTGCTGCCAGTTCAGGCCCATCCCTTCTTTCTTGTGTATATCCTACTAACCCGGGAATCCCAATGATCCACATATCAGAGATTGCTGCCAGTTCAGGTCCATCCTGTCCTCCTTGGTATATCTTACCGAGTCGGGAATCCCCATGATCAACATATCAGAAGTGCTACCAGCTCTTTAGCCATGTATTTAACTGTTCTACCTTCCTATTCCTAATCTCAATCGCACGTGACATAATCTAGCATCTCCAAAATTCAAATATCCTTTCAGCACAACTCCAGCAAGGCCTTTTCTTCATAGTGGATAGACGTGATAATAAAAACGTAAGTGTGATCTCATTAAGCAGGAAGGTGGAGCCCACTGGCTCAGTCCAATGGCTAGAAGATCTGATATCTCTCACCTCTAACAAACCTGTTTGACAAGATAGACATATAGACGATTTATTTGCAGATTGACGAGGATGAACAGAAGACTACAAAATGTCAGAACTGATGGATGTCATTCAACCTGTTTACTCTGATTTGCTATTAAATTGGATTTTAGTTATTCTGTTCCTTTCAATGGCATGGTCTTTACCCAGCATCCCCAGCGGGTGAGAAGTTACCTATTGTCGTTGTGTGTACAGTCCTGCGAAGGGAGTATCCAGTGCCAGGCAATTGAGTATGGGGAGTCCAAGGGGTGGCAAAGGAAAGGCTGCATGCAGTGACGATGTACTGAGGGAATGAAAGATATGGAATGAGTATCCAAGGACAATGCACTCAGACAAGCGGCCGGGCAAGATTCCTAAACACCCAGGGGAATCCGCGAACCATGGCTGCTTTTTCAAAAAGCTGTCACATTTGCAGCATTTCTCCATCAAATAAAAGAAAAAAAAATGTAGATTGTAGAAATCTGAAACAAACATAGAGACATACTGTGGAGAGAGAAAAGAGCTACTTCTCCCAATGCAGACACGGGAAGAATGTACGAAGTCCACACAGACAGTTTGCAGAGATTGGAAATGAACCCGAATCTCTATCACTGTGAGGCAGCATTGCTGTTTCACTGTGATACCCAATTATGGATAATTGCGGGTAGTATAGTTAGAAGCATAGATAATATTGTCTGTGACCAGGATTGAGAGTCCTGAAGGTTGTGCTGCCTACCTGGTGCTTGGGTTTGGGATATGTCATCTGGGATGCAGAAGAAATTGGAGTGAAAGGGGAATGAGTCAGTGGCCAGGGTTCATGTAGGTACCAACGGCTGGACAAGCAAATGACAATGAGAAGACGGACGGTAAATACTGAATTGAACTCTTATATCGGAATGCAAGCAGGAGAAGGAATAATGTAAATGAACTTGTGACGCATACACAAATTGGCAGGTATGACGTGGGGGGAATCAGTGACACCACTGCAAGAGGATCAGGTTTCAGAGCTGAATATTCAAGGATATTCATCCCGTCGAAATGATAGGCAGGTGGACAGAGAGACAGATTTGTCTCATTAGGAAGAAATGGAATTGAATCAATTAGAAGAAATGAAGTGAATCAGATGGTGTAGAATCTGTGTCTGTAGAATTGGGGAATCAAAAAGGTGAAAAAATGCAGTTGGAGTTATGTACAGGCCGCCAAACAGTAGTCAGGAGCGGGGGTGCAAGATACACCAGGAGATAGAAAGATCTGTAGGAAAGGCAAAGTTACAGAGATCACGTGGGATTTCATTATGCAGGTGGACTGGGAATTCCGTTTGATAGTGGTTTGCAGAAAAAGGAATTTGTAGAATGTCTATGACATGGCTTTTTGTAGCAGCTTGTGCAGGCAGACTAGGCGAGGGGAGTTTTGGATGAACGAAATCAAAGGAGGCACTGATCATAATATGATTAAACATACTCTGCAATTTCAGGTGGAATCGGAGATAATGGTATTACAGCGGAATAAAGGCAATTACAGAGGCATGAAGGAGGAGCTGGGTAGAATTAACTGGGACACAGGTCCAGAAATAAAGACAGTGGAACAGCAATGACAGGAGATTTCTGGAGTAATTCAGGATGCACCAGAGATTTATGCTGAGGAAAAAGAGGCATGATAGAGGGAGGATGAGGCAATCATAGCTGACTAGGGAAATCAGGGACAGCATCGAAGCAAATGAGAATTCATATAATGTGGCGAGGGTCAGTGGGAAACCAGAGGATTGGGAAGATTACAAAGACAAAACAGACAGCAAAGGAAATAAAATAAGGAGAGAGATTATTAAATATGGAAGTAAGCTAGCCATAATATACAGGAAGCCTGTAAGAGCTTCTTTCAATATATAAAGTACAAAAGAGAGGCAAAAGTGGACATTGGACTGCTGGAAAATGATACTGGAGAGGTCGTATGGTGAACAAGAAAAGGGCGAGGAACTGAAAAATTAGTTCACGGTGGAAGATACGAGTAAAACCTTAACATTCAAGATAATGAGGGGCCACAGCTGAGTATGCTGGCCACCACCATGGAGAGCGTGCTAGAAAAAACTGAATGGACTGCAGGTGGTTAACTATCCTGGACCGGATGGACTACATCCCAGAGATATAAGGAAGATAGCTGAAGAAGGTGTGGGGGGATAGTGGTGATCTTTCAGGAATCACTGGAGTGAGGAACGATCCCAGAGCACTGAAAACCCACTAAGGTGACACCCCATTGTAACAAGTGAGTGAGGAAAAATACAAAACAAATCCTCAGTTAATAACTTAACTTCTGTCGTGGGTAAGATCCTGGAATATGTTGTGAATGATGAGATTTCTGAATGCTTGGGAGTGTTTGGCAAAATTGGGCAAAATCACTTCATCAAGGGGAGGTCATGCGTCACAAATCTGTTGGAATTATTTGAAGAGGAAATGAGCAGGCTTGACCAAGCACAGCCAATGGCTGTTATCCACCTGGATTTCAAGAAGGCCTTTGACAAGGTGTCACACAGGAAATGACTGAGTATGATAAGGGTCCGTTGTGTTAGAGGTAAGGTAGCGGCATAAATGGAAGCTTGTCTGCCTGGCAGAAAGCAGAGAATGGGGATAAAATAGACCTTCTCAGGATGGCAATCGGTGACAAGTGGTGTTCTACAAGGCTCAGTGTTGGAATCGTAACTTTTTATTTGTTACATTAACAATCTAGACGATGGAACTGAGTGTACTCTGGCTAAGTTTTCAGAAGATACATAGATCAGCAGATGGTCGTATTGAGGAGGGGGAGAGGCTGAAGAAGAAGATTAGCAGATGCATTCCAACATTGGAACGTGTGTGGTCATGCACTTTGGCATGAAGAATAGAGGCATGGTCTATTCTTTTTTAAAATGGGGAGAAAATTCAGAAACCTGAAGTGGAAAGGGACTTGGGAGTTCTAGTGCAGGGTTCTCTCAAGGTAAGCTTGCAGGTTGAGGCAGTAGTCAGGAGGGCAATTGACATTTCTTATTGATGGCATTTATTATGAGAGGAATTGAATATAAAACAGGTTGTACACGTCTCTGGTCAGACCACATTTTGAGTAATGTATGAAAATTTGAGCCCCATATCAACAGGAAAGATGCAGTGGCCCTGGAGCTTGTGCAGAATATTTTCACGAGAATGGTAATAGGAATGAAAAGTTTATTGTAGGAGGAATGTTTGTGGGCTCTGGGTCTATCCTTGGTAAAGTTTAGAAGGATGACAGGGAATGTAATGGAAGCACAGAGTACTGAATTAACTGGACAGAGTTGATGTTGGTAAGATGTTTCCATTTGAGGAGAGCTCGAGGGCAGAGACTCAGATGAAAGGGAACACCTTTTTAGAACAGTGATAAGGAGAAATGTATTTAACCAGAGAATGTCGAATCTTTAAAATTTAGTGCCACAGAAGGCAGTGCGGGCCAGGTCATTAAGTATATTTGAGAGGGATTTAGATAGGTTCTTGATTATCCAGGGGATGAAGAATTGCGAAGAGAAGGCTGGAGAATGGATTTGAGAAACCTATCAGCAATGACTGAATGATGGGCAGATTCGACAGGCTAACTGGCTTAATTTCTGAGTCTTATAGATTAATATTCTAAACCTTAAGGAGTCAACTTGCATCTCTGAGAAGTTGGATTCATGTTCTTCATGAATGTCAGAAGCTGGTGGGAATAGTTAACTGTTTTAGAATGAAGGTATTGTGACTGCTGTCAGGATGGTGTATAATATGACATTCAGTGCAGGATCACACACCAACTGCACTGTATTAATGTGGTGAGAGTTTATTGCAAACCTGGACCTCTCTGTCTCTCTCAATCACCGTAGGGAGTGGAGGTTGGGGTGGGTGGGCTTAACTTCATCAGAGGCACTTAAACTATCCAGAATCATGCATCCTGAGTGAAACAGCAGACATGGAATTTATCACCTTCTCATTGACTTTTTAGAATATAATTAGTGATTGCCCATTCCGCTCAGTGTTCAATGCAATCAACTCTTATTCTCTGAGCGCACTCCAGATCAAACTTTACTCACTCTTCATGATGCCATTGTCCCAGGGATTAATCTGGTGGAACTCCTCTTAACGCTCTCTGTGGTAAGGAGATCACTCCTTATAAAGGAGAGAAAATCTGTCCACAATGCCCCAAATACTGCCTCAACTACACTCTCAGGTTTGATCGCAATAATTCCTTTCCCACACCTAGCTGGCTCCATTTCCTTGATGTGACAAAGGAAACCATTCATTTACAAACCATTGCCACTGATGTGGAATGTAAAACATCCTTACATCTGTAGGTCAGCATCAATAAAGCCAGCACCAGAGGTGCCTATCGAGATGGACATCACTCTCGGGGAGAGACCCAATCACAAAGAATGCACCGAAAACAGTGAATGGCCACCTACTTGAATGGAAATCAGCTGTAGGATTATGGGAAATAGGCAAAAGAAGGGAGCTGCCTTCACTTCTGTTCTTCCCTCACAGTATGTATGCAGCCCTGGTCAGGCCAGCATGTTATACCGACCTTGAACTGAGTGGCTGGTTCAGCTGTTCCACAGGACGGTAAATAGTAAGTCAAACTGCTGTAAATTTGCAGTTAAACAGAGACCTGACCAGTGAAGTATGACCCACTGCCTTCTCTAATGGGCATCAGGCAAGCTGATATCAACAGATTATTATTTTGTGCATCTAAATTACGAGCCAATGACGTGACCAACATACACCATCTTCCCATCTTTCAGATTCTGTACAGAGAACAAGTTAAACATCTCAAGTTCAATTATTTAGCAATGGACACATGGTAAGAAGGGACTTGAAAAATGTATCCAGAATTAACAAAGGCGCAAACAATGGTTTATTCAGGAGTTGCACTGAGGCTGAGGAGAAGACTGGGACGTCTTAATATTTGTTCTGGACAGGATTGGCATGTGGGGAGGATATGGAGATGTAAACTTTGCAGGAGAAAATGAATCAAGATGGTTGAGAACAGTGTGATTTATCCTCGCATATTGGGGAGTAATCTGTCAATAATAATTTGCTAGTTATTATTTCTAAGGAATGGAATCTTTGGTTGGAACTGAAAAAGTTGACTTGCATTTTTCCAAAATTTACATATCATCAGCATCAATTCAGTTTAATCGACAGACTGAGTGACTTACCAGGAACACCAACTATAGCAAGAATAGGATAGTAACCAGCTTGAATAACAGCAGTACATCTTCAATCCGATATGCTAATGATATGCAAGGCTGGGAAAGCCAGTACAGACCATAGGATAAACTCCTGCCCATTGTTGAACCATTCCAGTCTAATGGTCTCACAGACTGATCTCTCCTCCACCTCTCTCTGGAGCTGCTGATCCCTGTTACTGATGTGGATCATGCTCCCGCTCATACTATCGGATAAAACACTGAAAACATTACCTTATTGATAGAAGAGAGAAACTCTCTAGTGATGCTTAGGATCCATGGAGACTGACATAATCACAAGCGCTGAACAATAGGGTAGCACGGTGGCACAGTGGTTAGCACTGCTGCCTTACAGCGCCAGAGACCCGGGTTCAATTCCTGCCTCAGGGGACTGACTGTGTGGAGTTTGCACGTCCTCCCCGTGTCTGTGTGGGTTTCCTCCGGGTGCTCCGGTTTCCTCCCACAGTCCAAAAGTGTGCAGGGTTAGTTGAATTGGCCATGCTAAATTGCCCGTAGGGGTATGGGTGGGGCGGTGTGGACTTGTTGGGCCAAAGGGCCTGTTTCCACACTGTAAGTAATCTAAAAAAAATAGCTCCAGTTAACCGATTAGACTTCAATACTGTTTTGTTAAAGTTCAAAATAACTTTGAACGTTTATGCATTCTTGGTGTGATATGTGAGTGTGACTGAAGGAAGAAATGTTGAAGATGGCAGATTGATTGTGTGTAATCATTCAGTCAGTATTGGATATGTAAGTAATGCCAGAGGTTTAATGGAACATAAACATGCTTCTCTGCTCATAAATAGAGATATAAATCCTGTAACTACAGATCAGTCATTGCAATATCTGTAAAACATTGAGAGAACATCTTTTGTCCATGATCTGATGGCAAAATGTGCCTAAGGAAAGGAGGGTTACAACAAACAAGTGGCATGGATACGTTAACAGAGAATTATACTTGACAAACACAATTCAGATTGTAATTCTAGAATCAGAGAGGGCAGGTGTGGGTCATGTTGTTGATGGTATCCATGTTAACGAACTGTGAAGAAGTGTCATTTAATGGACTTCAATTACATTGTGATTATGACATTGGGGAAAGAAAGAAGATGGAGAGGACTGGGTGACGTGGATGTTTAGACTGGGTGGAGGGGCATTGATGTCCTACAGTTACCAGTATTGGAACGCTTCATTTTATAACTTACATGAGGAACAGATTCCAGCATACATTTACAATGAGGAATTAGCAGAGACAATATTAATGAAGTGCATTCATACAATATAAAATCCAGAAACAAAATGATTTTCTGCACATACCAATAAATGCAATGTGCAAAGAGATAAGGTTGTTAAAATGCACTCCTGATACTGTGCTATATAAACTGAAATGTGGATGAGAAAACTAGGTAAGTGGTGTGCAAACTTTATCAATCATTATTTCACTGCAGCTGAAATGCTGATTCCCCTCTGTCAGTGATCCCCCTCACTGTGATTCTCTGGCCCAATCTCTCACACAGTCTGGCGGGGGCGGGGGCGGGGGCGGGGGCAGGGGCGGGGGGGGGAGGGATCATCATTTCCTGCTGCTCTTGGCACAGTCTATTTAAAAACTCTGCTTTCTGCATGGAACCAATTTATTGCCCTAATGGGTTCTGTTTAGCTGTCAGTAAATTCTGTGATATTATTGGAAATAAATACTCTGGGCTAACAGCCAGTATCAGTATAGTGCTCACAGGGTATGGCGCCCAGACAAAAGGGCTTACAGTCCAGAGGAATTTCTAAATAAACTTCTAACTTTTGTCTGTCCATATTTATCTACCCTAATGCGGTCTCCTGATCTATCTAACTTCACCCTCACCTAACACCTCTCCCACTCGGTCAGTCACTCCCCATTCTATTCTCTCTCAGTTTATCCCCCTTCACTTTCTTTCTCTCTGCTTATTTATCTCACACACCATTTATCTCCACACACATTCTCTCTATCTCCATTGTGCTGTTGGAGAGCTTGTGACTCCTCGATGGGCTGAATGGCCTCCATCTGTGTTCTAATAAATCTGAGGTTCTCTGACCCACAATAAATACTTTGGGTGCCTTGACAGACATTCTGGTCCGGTGACAGGTACAGTGCACAGTCAGCCATTCTTACTTCCTGTTCTTTTCTGATGTGCAGCTGCCTTGAAATGTCTGTTCAAACGAAACAGATTGAATGAAATTCAAGCAGTCCAGAGGACGTTCATGAATGTGTATTTCAATCAGGATTCAATGATGGTTGAGATTCTAGAATAACATAAGCAATGAATGAAATACAGAGCAACACAAGAAATGGCAGTTAAGTACAACGTGTGGTTCCAAGTAGGTCTCATGGTTTTAACAATAGGTTACCTACCCAGCTCAATCAGCTGCTGTTCTGTGGATCCAGGTTCGAATCCTGCCATTGCAGATGGTGGAAATTCAATTCAATAATTTTAAAATATCCCTGGAATTAAGAATCTACAAATAAAATCATTGCCGATTTTCAGAAAAATCTATTTGGATCACTAATATCCTTTAATGAAGGAATCTTCCATCCTCACCTGGTCTGACTGACATGTAACTTCAGACCCAAAGCAACGTCATTGACTCCCAAGCACCCCCTGAAATGTTCCAGTGAGTCCTTCAGTTGTACCAATCATTAGAAAGTTTCTAAGAAATGCAACCGGCTGGACCACCTGGCATCAAACTGCGCTGGAAAAGTCAACATTAGAAACATCACTGTAGAACCTCCAAAGTCTTCCTTACTATCATCTAAGGGGTAGTGCCAAAATTGGGATGATTTCCTTACAGACTGGCCAAGCAACAGCCTGATATAGTTATACTCATGGAATCCTACCTTACAAAAATAACCCAGACACTACCATCACCATCCCTGGATATGTCCTGCCCCAAATACAGGACCGATCCAGCAGAGGGGGGCAGCTCAGTGAGATAGAGTCGGTAGGTAGTTGCTCTGGGAAGCCCCAAAATTTACTCCAGACATAATTAATTCCCATGGCTTCAGATTAAACATGGACAAAGAATTCTCTGACTGTTTACCACGTAACGTCGTTCCTCACCTGAATCAGTCTTCCTCCATGTTAAAGAACACTTGGAGAAGGCACTGACTGTGGCAAGGGCACAAAGTGTATTCTGGCTGGGGATATTCTGGCTGAGGAATAGTTTGGCAGCAGTACTACTGATCACGCTGGTCGGGTCCCAAAGGACATAGCTACTAGATTGGGCCTGCAGCAGGTGGTGAGGGAAATTCAATAGGGAAAAAAATCATACATGACCTCATCCTTACCAATCTACCAATTGCAGATGTATCTGTCCATGACAGTATCGGTTAAAGTCTCGTGGTCACATTCAGAATAAACTCTATTGTGTTGTGTGGCACTATCAGCATGCTAATTGGCACAGACCTCGAAGAGATCGAGCAACTCAAGATTGAGCGCCCATAAGACACTGTGGACCATCAAGAGCAGCAGAACTGTAGTCAAGCACAAACTGTAATGTCATAGCCCAGCATGTCCCCCCACTCAACCATTACCATCAAGGCAGAGGATCAACTCTGGTTTAATGGAGAATGCAGGAGGGCATGCCAGGAGCAGAACCAGGAATATATAAAGATAAAATGTTCATCTGCTGAAGCTTCCAAACAGAAATACTTGCATGCCAAATAATATAAACAGCAAGGGACAGACAGAGCTGCGCTATCCCACAATCAATGCATCAGATTTAAGCTCTGCAGTCCTCCTAATCTGATCATGGATGGTGGTGGATGATCAAACAACTCACTGGAGTAGGAGTCTCCACAACTATCCCCATCCTCAATGATGGAAGATCCCAGAACATCAGTGCAAAAGATAAGGCTGAAGCTTTCGCACAAATCTTCAGTCAGAAGTTTTGAGTGGATGATTCATTTCGGCCTCCTCCCATTGTCCCCAACATTACAGATAGCAGTCTTCAGCAAATTCGATTGACTGATGTCAAGAAACAATTTAAGGTACTAGATACTGCAAAGGCTATTACCCCTGATAACATGCTGGCAATAGTCCTGAAGACTTGTACTCCAGAACTTCTCGCTTCCCTCGACAAGCTATTCCAGTACAGTTACAAACCAACGATGGATAAAAACTGCGCAAGTATGTTCTGTACATAAAACGCAGGATAAATTCACCGCGGCCAAATACCGCCTCATCAGTCTACTCTCCATCATCAGTAAAGTGATGGAGATTGTCATAAATAGTGTTATCAAGCAGCATCTGCTCAGCAATAAACTGCTCAGTGATGCCCCTTTTGGGTTTTGCCAGAGACACTCAGCTCCTGACCTAATCATAGCCTTGGTTCAAACATAGAGAAAGCAACCTAATTCCAGCCCTTGACATCAAGGCTGTATTCTTTCAAATGTGGCATCAAGGAACTCCAGCAAAAAGGGCATCACAGGCCAACACCTCATTATTGGAGTCATAACTGACAGATAGGAAAACGGTTATTGATGTTGGAGGTCAGTCATCTCAGTTCCAGAACATCTCTGCAGTAGTCCCTCAGGATAATGTTGATGCAGGTTTGCTCCATGAACTGGAATGTTCATTTACAGACGTTTCATCGCCATTCTACGTAAAATCTTCAGTGGCCCTCCGGATGAAACCTAGGTCCAAACATCTTCAGTGGCTTCATCAATGACCTTCTTTCCATCATAAGGTCAGAAGTAGGGATATTCGATGATGACTGCACAATGTTCATCACCATTCGCAAATGATCACATATTGAAGCAGTCCATGACTAAATGCAACAAGATCTGGACAATCTCCAGACATGAGCTGACAAGTGGCAAGTAACATTCGCATCACACAAATGTCAGGCAATGACCCTCACCAGTAAGAAACAATATAAACACTTGGTATTCAGCAGCATATTTGTCATTAAATTGCCCACCCCACCCATATCAATACATTTGGGGTTACCATTGACCAGAAATTCAACTGGACTCGCCACAAAAATATAAGAGCTGATCAGAGGCTAGGAATACTCTGTGAGTAACTCACCTCCTGTCTTCCCAAAGCATGTCACTCATCTACAAGGCACAAGTGAGGAGTGAGATGGAATACTCCCCAATTGCCTGAATGAGTACAGCCACAACGACACTAAAGAAGCTTGACACCATCCAGGACAAAGCAGCCCATTTGATTCGCATCACATCCACCGCATTCACTCCCTTCACCTCCAACACTCAGTGGCAGCAGTGTGTACTATCTACAAGATGCAATTCAGAAATTCTCCAAAGATCCTCAGACAGCATCTTCCATTCCTACGAGCACTTCCATCTAGAATGACAAGGGCAGCAGGCTTTTGCGAACATCACCACATTCAAACTCCCCTATAAACCAGTCAACATCCTGAGTTGGAAATATATCAATATTCTTTCACTGTTGCTGGGTCAAAACCCTGTAATTCCATCCCTCATAGCATTGTGGGTCAACGCACAGCAGGTGGACTGCAGCAGTACAAGAAGGCAGCTCATCGCCACCTTCTCAAGGGGGCAGGGACGGACAAGAAATGATGGGCCCATCCAGCCATTCCCGTATCCAAAACAAAAGTTTAAGAAGTTCCAAGTTGAGCACCTCGATGGGACAGGTTGTCTGATTTGAGCATGAACAGGAAAGCAGTGTTTCTGATTATGAACGTTTTAGACCTTTCTATTATTAGAAGGGTGTTCAGTGTTCCATGACGTATTGTTGCTGAGCGCTGTGATAAATTGCACCTGTTTGATTAAATTCAACAATATTAGCGTAGCAGGATCGATCATTCAAAAATACCAGACTGAAAATGACAATCATCGTAGAGACAATGTACTCCCGCGAGATGAGACTCACAGATAGCAGCTTATATTCAACATATTATTAGCGCTACAGTCTGACACTGAATCCTGCCACTGTCCAGATTACAGGGGTTACCATTGACCAGAAGGTGAAGTCAAATCAACGCACAGATACGAGGGCTACAAGAGCAGGTCTGAGACTTACACTTCTGCACTGAAAAACAGACTGTATGACCATAAGGGCATGAGATATAACAATAAATGTAGGCCATTCAGCCTATCTTTTCACTCTGAAACTGTGCCATTTTGTCATACTCTCTAAGACTAGTTGAAATATCTTCCATACTCTAACTGTATTCATTTTTGCAGTAATCGATCAGTTTCAATCATATGCGCCACCAATTATTCTAAATTCCATTGAGTACAAACATAGAGCCCTCAACTGCTGCTCGTATGACAAACCATCATTCCCAGGGTAGATCATGTCCAAAACCCATAGATCCTTCCCCAAAAGAGCTCACAATAATCCAAATGCTTTCTGACCAGAGCCCATTATATTCTCAGCAGCATGTCTCCGTTTTTGTATTGTCATTCTCTTGAATGGAATGTTAACATTGCATTTGCTTTCCTAACTGTCAACTGAACCTGCGCATTAACCGTAAGAGAGGACGATGACTCTAAGCTCCTTTTGAGCTTCAGATTTCATGAAGCCTTTTAGAACATAGTGTCTCCCTGTATTCCACCTACTGAAGTGCGTAATCTCACATGTTCCCATATTGTGTTCCATCAGCCATGTGTTTTCCCAGTGTCCTAAACTGTCCAAGTCTTTCTGCAGCCTCCCCACTTCCTCAATATCACCTGCCCATCCAATCATCATTGTATCATATGCAAACCTAGTAAAACTGCCGTCAGGTCAGATGGTTCACGTAAATGGCACTTCCTGACTACCTGGGGACTGTCCACCATTGAAAAGGCACAACGCTCAAAATGCTTGATTCCATTCAGGTTTGAGCAGTGGATGGACTGGAATTACACCTGCAAAGTCTCCATTCCTTGCACCACTGGCACTGGCACCCTGCACACCATTTTATTATGAACTTCCCCCATTATGGTGACACAGAACTTGATGGTGTACGATCCCAGTCTATTAATGGCAATCTGTCTCAATGCTGACTGTGTGGTGCTCACACCGACCAATGTCATTGTGTGTTTTAAAGACGACAGGGGGAGGTGTGGGGAAGGGATGTCGATCATAAATGACTGTGTGACTGTCACTGAGGGCTGACACATGCCACGAAAGCCCCAGATGTACTTGTGTCTGTTGTCACCGCTGCAGGCAAGGTCAGTCTTTCAGTGAGTCAAATCAAAGAAACTGATGGGCCTGGAGAGTTTTCCGGCTGAGCATTCAGATTCTGTTTGTACCAACTAGCAGAGGTATTCACATACAACTTCAGCCTCTCCCTCCAGAACCCGAAGTCCCAATCTGATTCAAGAAGGCCATCATCACCCTAGTAAGTGAGAAAGCACATGGAACGTGCCCTTATAGACGACCATCCAGTGGCTCTGACCTCAATAATCATGAAGTGCTATGAGAGGCTGGTTATGGCCTACACCAACTCCAGTCTCCCAGCCTGATCTGCTGCCCTATAATATTTGCTGACTGATGTAACAGGTTCACAACGGATGCTATATCCAAGCCTCCGTGCATCCCTGCAACATCTTGACAACAAGGACACCGACACCAGGCTCCTGCCCATTGACTAAAGCTCCACCATCAAAATCATTATCTCTTTCAGACTAATCATAAAACTCCGTGACCTTGGTCTCGGTTCGACCCTCTGCAACTGGTTCCTCAGGTTTCTGACCCACAGACCGCAATCATGAGAATTGGTAAAATCAACTACTCCACAATAACACTCAACACTGAAGCTGCTGAAGGATGTGTTCTCAACACCCGACAATACTCCCTGTACACCCACGGCTGTACCCGCAGCACCTTACTGAACTCCCTGTACATCCACGGATGTGCCTTCAGCCCCCCACTGTCCTTCATGCACATCCAGGTCTGTGCGCTTAGCCCCCTACTGTTCTCCAGGTACACTCACGGCTGTGTCCTCAGCCCCCCACTGTCCTCCCTGTACAACCACGGCTGTGCCCTCAGCCCCTTAGTGTACTTCCTGCACACCCAAAGCTGTGCCTTCAGCCAACTACTGTACTCCCTGTACACCCACGATTGTTTCCGCAGCCCCCTATTGTTCTCCCTGTACTCCCACGGCTGTGTCCTCAGCCCCCTCACTGTCCTCCATGTACACCCACAGCGGTGTCCTCAGCCCCCTACTCTAGTCCATGTACTCCCACGGCTGTGTCCTCAGCGCCCTAATGTCCTCCCTGTACACCCACGGCTGTGTCCTCAGCCCTCTACGTACTCCCTGTACACCCACAGCTGTGTCCTCAGCCCTCTACGTACTCCCTGTACACCCACAGCTGTGTCCTCAGCCCTCTACGTACACCCTGTGCAATCACGGCTGAGTTTCTAAATTCCAAACAACGCCAGCTACAAGTTCACTAATGACATTACTATAGCCATACGGATATTAAACAACAACGTGTCAGAATGTAGAAAGGCGATAGAGAGTTTGGTGGCATGGGGTATTGATAATGACCTCTCTCTCTAATCCAGTAAATGTAAAGGACTGATCACTGACTTTAAGAAGAAAGGAGGGGAACACACCACATCGACATCAACCGTTTGAGGGAGTGCACAGCATCAAGTCCCTCGGAGTGATGATAACTGACAACCTGTCCTGAACGTCTCACATAGGTCCGACGGTCGGGAAGGTTTAGCAATGCCTCTCCTTCCTGAGGTGGTTCAGAACATTCAGCATGCGCTACATCTACAGATACACTATTGAGAGCTGACTGTCCTGGAGTGTAGCAACCTTGTATGGCAACTGCTCTACTCAGGACAATGAGAAACTACACAAGGTTGAGTGCACAGTTCTGACCAAGACGGGCTCTAACATCCCAACCAATGATTCCATTTACATGGCTCGTTGCCGCAGGAAGACTGCCAACATCTACCCCATATTATTGAGGGAAGGGAGAGAGGAAATATCTGGGTCTTTAACAGATATCTTTGTAGCATCCTTGAACACGGCTGAAGTCCCAGAAGACTGGACAATTGTTAATCCCCTTGTTTAACAAAGGTAGGGATAGTCCAGTCAATTATAGACGGGTGAGACTGATGTCATGGATAGGGAACCTGGTAGAGAAGATACTTAGGGTTAGGATTTATTCTCATTTGAATGAAAAAAGTCTTATCAGTGATAGGCAACATGGAAGCAGAGAAGGTCGTGCCTTACAGGTTTAGATGGAGGATTTGGACCGGCGCAGGCGTGGACCACCGAATGGCCTGTTTCTGTGCTGGAATGTTTTTTGTTCTAACATTATCAAAGACCAATCAAACCCCAGTAATGGTCTCCTCCAACCTCTTCTATCAGGCGAAAAGGCACAGAAGCTTGTAAACACAGAGCAGCTATTTCAGGGACAGCTTCTTTCTGACTGTTATTAAGTTGATGAATGTACTCTCTATTCTCAGATAATGCTGATCTTGTTCATGTTGATCTCGCCCTGCGCAAACCCTGTGCAGCGTAACCTACATGCCTCTCAGATATGTTTTACAGCCATTGTTCTGCATATCCTTGCTTACTATGATTTGCCTGTACGTCTTCTTACAGGTCAAAATAAATTCTCACCACCCTACCCCAGCTCCATCCAGTGCTGACTCCGAGCTCTCTCCTGTCCTCACCCCCAGCACCTCCCATTTCCCATCCCCAGCTCACTGTGACCCCATTCCCAGCTCCCTGTGTGCTTTGTATCACACTATTTCTCTCACACTGTCTGTTTCCCTGTATTTTTGTTTTCTCTGTCTTCTGTTTCTTTCCCTGAACTTACTATCTCCCCTTCTGCCTGTCCATGTGACTGTTTGTTTCTTATTTTGTTTCCTTTTTCTGTTTTACTGACTGCCCTTTTGTTTCCCTCGCTGTGTTTTTTTCTCTCGCTCTCCTTATACATGTCTGTCTCTTTCCCCCTCATTGTGGTGGTGATGGCGTCTCTATTCTTTTGAAGCATGTGATGGCTCTTTGGTTGGATGTTGGAAATACAATAAACTCAATTGTGTTTTGGTATCTTGGACATAATTTAAATTTATTGGTTAAATTTCAATTGTTGTCAAAACAACATCCAGAACTTGAATGTCCATTTAACGGTCAATTGTTACATGTAAATATTTTGGAACTGCCTTCTCGCAGTACTCTGAAAGCATTCCATTCACATGCATAATAGTGTGACGGTAACTGCTCTTCCCAGGACCATAAGAAACTACAGACGGTTGTGAGCACAGCCCAGACTGTCATGGAAGACAACTTTCCATCCATTTATACTTTTCATTGTCACCGAAAGGCTGGCAACATTAAATGTCTCTCCCAAACTGGTAATGATCGCCGACAACTTCTTCCAAAAGGGAGAAGATACAGAGGTTTGAAAACATGGACCAGCATGCTCAGGAACACATTCTCCCCTACGGTAATTAGATGGCGGATTGACATCTCTAACTTTTCAAATAATCAATGTACTTTAAACATGATCTTAGATATATACAGGTTTCCCTCGGTATCTGAAAGTAGAGTGTTCCGACAAAACCTTTCACAAGCTGATATGGTGTAAAGCGAAGTAGCATTAATTTATGTGGGAAAAATTCACCTTTCGTGGTAAAAGTGAAAATCCTCTTCGGATTTCTTTTGATTAGCGAAAACAGGACCTAATGGAGGTCTTTCAGAAAGTGAAGTGGCAAAAAGCGAATTTTTGGAAAGTGGGGAATGCATGTACCGACATGGGGATGATGATCAGGAAAATAGGAAAAGTTAAAAATAAATGAGGTGATTCTCACATTTTATTTCCATCCCAGCTGATCATCATTCCCTTTGTTTGCTCTTTTCCTTATATCTCTCTCTTTATCTATCGATTCAACTCACTCCTCCTGCCCTTCAAAGCAGACTTCCCTATCACCAGCATATTTTCACTATTTTTCAGCTTCTTTCAGGTCAGAAAAGCTCCGCAGCACTTTCTGTTCTTTTATTTGCATTTCTTATGCAATTTCAGATCACCGGCATCTTTCTTTATTTGGTTTATCCTTCAAATGTGTTATTCCATGGGAAGTCGGCATCTCTGCCAAGGGCAGCATTTGTTAATCATCACTAATTGCCCTGACTGTGAGGCCATTCCACAAGCCAATATAAAGTCAAGCACATTGATATGGATCTGAATTCACACTTAACCCAGACCAGGTAGGAGCGTTAGATTTCTTTACCGAAGGTCATCAGTGAAACAGGAAATTTTTCAGACAAAATGTGGGTTTCATAGTTGCTTTTCGTGAAATTCACTTTTATTCCAATTCTTATCATTTTTATTTCAGTTCTGCCATCAGCTATGGTAGGACTTGAAACAAGTCGCTTGAAACAATGTCTTTTGTTTAATAAGCTTTGCTCCTGAATTACATCCAACGACATTCCTACTCTGATACATTATTCTAATCATGAAGTCACGTCCGAGACAAGAACAATTTTGTGATTGAAATACTTGTAACTGGAAAAGTGACCAGAAGAGTGATTGAAATATAAAGTCTGAATTTTACCAACGTGCAGACAATGGTTTGTTCAGCCACAGCACTGATGCCGAGATGGAGACTGGGGATATTATGAGCTGGTAGTGGACAGGGTTCGTGACAGAGAGAACAAGAGACATAAATCAGTTCAGGGCAAAAAATGATCTCGAGGTTGTGCACAATTTTGTTCTCAGATGTAAGGGTGTGGTTTGCAATTCAGATGAATGGAAACTGCAATTGAAATTGAAGATAAAAGTTTCTTTCATTGGCAAATATAGATAACAGAAATTGCAATGAAGTTCAAAATAGTCTCAGGGATTAATGAATGGACAGGAGTAGAGAACACCAAAAATAGCGAGAATAGGTTATTATTTGGAGATGCAGGTGTTGGACCGGGGTGTACAAAGTTAAAAATCACAAAACGCCAGGTTATAGTCCAACAGGTTTAATTGGAAGCACACTAGATTTCGGAGCGTCACTCCTCCACCATAGGTTAGTAAAACACTCTCCACCCCGCCCAATCAGCACCACTAATATCCGATAAGGTAGAAATTTCCAACAGAGGAAAATGTTGAAAAGTCCCAAGGAAAGCCTCCTCTCCATTTTTATAATTATCCAGTCCATTATTCTCAGATTCAGATCTGTCCTCTCCACGTCTGTGCAGCTGCTGATCTCTGTTACTGTTGGAGCTGATGCATCTGCTCCTACACTGGGACAGCGCACAGAGTGAAGCCCCTCACCAATAGGAGAGGGAAACCCTCCAGTGACACAGTTCCAATGCATGGAGACTGACATCAATCACAGTCACTGAGCAAACAGTTCTAGCTTTCAATACAGCACATTCAGTTCGCAATATAACTGGACTAGACTGGATGCTGACATCGCTGGCTATTGGTCACATCTCCCATCGCCAATTCCTCTTGTGAAGTCAGTTGTGAGGGAGAATGATGGAAGTTTTCTTATCGCAGGCTAGATGACTCTGCCCTGTTGTACGCTTGCAATGCTGACACCATCTTACCCAGAATCTACGCCCCTCTACAAAAAAGGAAACACAATCAGGATGTTGTTACTGTGCTGATGTCTCCTTCACGAGAACAAACCCCAGCCAACAGACTGTCACTGGGCACAATTGCCATGAACTTAGACAGGAAGTGTGGACTTCTCTGAATGGTCCTCTCACTGCTCTAATAAAGAAACGTTGTACCTTCCATTGGGAATATGCCTCAGTAATTAATTTATAAAAATTGACAAACATCTTAATGCACTTTTATTTGCTGTAAAGCAATAATTTTTCACCTTTTTCTCCCTCAGTCCGAAACCAAAAGTGAACTTATTCATTAAGACATATGAATTAATAAGTCAGATTTACCTAGTAGATAGGGCAGAATGGGGCCAGTGGCTGTGGACACTGCATGGGGAGCACAATGATATTCCCCTGTCATCATCACTCTTAACGTCAGATAGAATTAATTTAGTTCAAAACAAGGAACGAGCCAACGTTTGGGATATGCAATGCTCAATGACAATGTGAACTGAACAGGATAATTTTAAATGCGATAAAGTGAACTATATTTTATATACACACCATTTAATCATTGGGAATACAGATTGAGTAGTGTCACCGCATCTGAAGCATTAACTTTGATGTCTCTGCACAGATACAGCCAGACCTGCTGAGCTTTCGCTCCAACGTCTGTTTTTGTTTGAGATTGTTCATGTTGTTCATATCTGGCAGGATGCTTACAATTAAAAGCAGATGCTAATAACAAAATGTACAGGGGTACAGTGACAATACAAGAGAATGACAGTAGAAATATCGCTCATTCCAAACTGGAAGAGACAATGGGCTGAGTTTTCACCACCCTTGCTGTAATAATTCTATGTTATGCACTGAAAGCTTTTGGAGATTGGGGAGACAAGCTTGTTCAATGAAGGACACAAGTGTTCCATCATCAAAAATCTATCGCTATTATTTCATGAAGTTCAGCTGACTCTAAAATGTATTTTCAAACAAAATAGATTTCCTGAGATTTTCAAGATGTTCAGATTTTCTTTTTACTTTCGATCTTAAAGAAGAAACAGATTTCGGCTGTAATTCAGGTATCACATACACACCAACAGTAATAGAAACATGAAAGTACCACATTGTCCAAATATTACCAAGGTCAACATGTAGACCTGTCAAGAAACATGCAATATAGTGATAATGGAAACATGAAATGCAAACAGAAAATGCTGGATAAACGAAAAAGGTGAGGAAGTATCTGCAGAGAGCAACAAAATTAACATATGTAATATGATGTGACACTGTTCTGAAAAGTCCTATTAGAATCAAAGGTTAATTTTTTGCATCTCTGCTCAGATGTTGCCAGATCGACTGAGTTTCGGTCCAGCTCTTTTGATTTCTTTCTTCTTTCTGAACTGTAACAAAGTGTCTGATCTGAATGATCGCAGCAAAGCTGTTATCTTAATCTCGAGTAATTTGCTATTAATTTTAAATTAGAAATTACAAAGTTCCTATGTTTGACAGGGCTCTAAATATCGATGTCGTTTTGCATTGTGAGACCTTGTGATGAAAATGTTGAAACAAAACAGAAGTTGCTGTAAACGCTCAGCAGGTCTGGCATCATCTGTGCAAAGAAATCAGAGTTAACGTTTCAGGTCCAGTGCCCCTTCCTCAGAACTGATAGTAACACGGAAAATGTTGGTTTATATGCAGAAAAGACTGGATAGCTCTTAATGGAGACTGTTAGTAGCTAACAATAGGGTGTGAGTAATGGAAGGCTATGTGACAACTCGGCCTGGTGTATGGATAGGGGGCTAGGACATTGGGGATTTCAGGCCCGAAAATTATTGAACTTGATTTTGAGTCTAAAGGACTGCAGAGTCCGCACATGGAAAATGAGGTGCATTTCTTTCAGCTTGCGTTGAATTTGCCTGTAACACTGCAGCAAGCCTGACACAGAGATATTGGTCAGGGAACAGGATGGGCTGTTAAACTGGCAGGCAACTGAAAGCTCAGAGCCATCTGTAGCGGTCCAACTTGGATGTTCTGTAAAGCGGTCACCCAGTCTACCCTTCATTTCCCCGATGTAGAGGAGACCACATTGTGAGCAGCGCATGTAGTAGACCGGATTATGGGAATTGTTGATAAGGTGCTGCTTCACCTGGAAGGTATAGTTGGGCCCTTAAATACTGATGAGGAGGGAGGTAAATGGGAATGTGTCATACCTCCGGCAGGGAAAGTGAAGTGGACCTGTGGTGGGAGTGAATAAAGAGTAGACCAGTGTATCCTGGAGGGAATAATCCCTCTAGAAGGTGGACAAGGGAGGAGAGGTGAATATGTGCAGGTGGGGCATCTCGCTGAAGGTGGGGGAAATGTGGGCTGATGATCCTCTGCATGTGAATGCGGCTGGGATAGTAGGCAAGTGCAAGGGAAACTCCGTTGCGAGAGGGAAGGGGAGGGGCAGGCTAGAAGTGCAGGAGATGGATCAGACTCAGTTGAGGACCCTGTTGACAACAGTGATGGGGAATCCCTTGATTGAGGAACAAGGTGGACATTTGAAAGGCTTCCTTATTGAATTTAGTATCAGCAGAAGCAATGCGGTGGAGACGGAGGAACTGGGGGAATGGAATTGAGTCTAGGCAGGAAACCAGGTGTGAGGATGTATACTCCAGGAACCTGTGGGAGTCGGTGGGTTAATACTGGATATCAGTTGCCTGGCTATCCCCAGAAATGGAAGCAAAAATGTTGAGGAAAGGAAGTAAGGAGCCAGAGATCGACCAGGTGAAAGTGATGGAGAGTTTCAAATTCCAAGTGAAATCGGTGAACTTTTCCAATTCCGGACAAGAGAGAGATGCAGCAGCGATGATATCATCTATGTATCGGACAAAGAGATGTGGATGGGTGCTGGAGTAGAACTGGAACAGGGAATGGTCGATGTTCCCCAAGAAGAAACAGGCATAACTGGGGCCCAAGTGTGTATCCGTGCACTTCCTCTGTGTGGCAGGAGCAGGCTGAAGCAATGGGTCTGCCTGGGCTGTTCTGTTTGTGAACTTTTGAGAGGAGATAGAAGCGAGCTCTGCTATCAGAGGATTATCAGCTCGGGGGCAGTTAGGGGCGTGGGGCGAGTGGGGCAGAAATCTCCAGATGAAATGTGGTCAGTTATCATAGTTGATACAATTGCCTGATGTGCCATGGTAGGGTCATGGTCTAGGGGGAGATTAGAGGCAGTACCTGAGAGTGGGCGTTCAACCTTTGCAATGTCGAGGTCAGTCCACCAGACTATAGCAGCACCACCCTTGTCAGCACAGGCTGAATAACACAGTCAGAGTTGGACCTAAGCACATGGAGTATAGGCTGTTCGGACATTGATAGTATGGATTTGGTGAGGCAAGTGCAGAGAAATTACGACAACCAATGTCAAGTTGAGATTTCTCAACGAACCGATTTAGTTCAGGTAAAGGCCAGAGGGAGGAGTCCAGGTGGAGGGTGAGTGTTGGAGCTGGGTAACGGCGTATTTGGAACAGGGAGAGGAATATTGCTGAAAGAAATGGGCACTAAGGCGAACGCAGCGGAAGAGCTCAACTAAATGTCATGCCTAAAATTCCTTAAAGTGGGGGCACAGAGAGGTAATGTTCAGATATTTGGTGAGTACAGAACATTCAGCATCAGAGAGTGGAAGTTAAGGAGGGACGATAGGAGGTGGAGTTGGGGGAGGGCATGGAGTCAGTGGGCAGGTATGAGTGGGGAGGAAGGTTCTAGAGGGTCAAGGGCATCTCTACCTTGTTGCAAATTGTGTGCCCAGTGCATCTGTTTAGCATGACGAATGAGCCGGTGAATAAATTAGAATTGTAGAGTGGTGCAGTCTTTAGACAATATAATGCGATTCTGCTGGACAGAGAAAACGTTGATCTCAGTGGTACTGATATCGCACGATCAGACCTCAGAAAGTAAATGATTGACTATAATTCGGAAGGTAATCTTATTGTAACATCCTTATTTCAATTGAGTGACACTCAAGCAGCAAGGTCTTATTTTTTTCGGAGACTTTAGACCAAACTTTAAAATATAATAAGTCTTGATGTTATTAACAAGAAAAAATTATCAATGGTTTTGGAAGGCACTAGCAAGGACAGAGTTTATTTGGCATTCCCAATAGCTCTGGGGAAGGTGTTATTGTTCAGTGAGGAAATTACCAGCGCAAAATTTCCTGCGATTCCCAGTTTTCCACAGTTTACTCAGGATCTCTGATGTCACAGGAGTCAAATACTACTTTAATGCAATGCAAGTTACTCTGATCTCACCTCAACTGATATTGGAAGATCAGTTAAATGAATAAAGAATAAAAGGCCAGTACACAGCCTGTTAGAACAATGTGCTCACTCTACTCACAATGTTTAAGGTAAACTGATGCATGGATTTCTGACTGTGAGGAGAGGTTTGTCCTATTTGTGATGAGGCTGTTTGGTTAAGCGCTGTGACAGAGAGACAGAAAGACACTCCACTCTGTACCATGGGGAACAAAACCACCCTGTTTACGGTGCATCCAACAGTGACAAAAACAACTATTGTCAGTTCCTATTGGACATTGATCATCTCAATCTCATCATTCACTGATGCTCAATAGCAGCCCAGAAGCCAGCGGCTCCCATCATCCCAGTTGGAAAGCAAAATGGGGAAGGAATGGCCAGAGAAAGTGGGAGCAACTGGGGAATTGGTGTAACTTACAGGGGAGTGGCAGAAGAAGAGTGTGAAGGGAGATCATCAGTGGAAGAGAATGTAGCAGCAGGAGGGGCAGTGCAAGGGAAGTAGGACTGTAAGAAAAGAGTAGGACAGAGGAGGAAGAAAGGCAGATGAAGTTTTAGTGACAGGGAAAAGCTTGCTTTTGAGGAAGTGAGATTGGATGAGAAAACATCACTGTACAAGAAAATCGGGATCTGGTTTCCATTCAAAATTAAGAAAGGATTTCTTGTACTTTCTCTTCTATCACTTGATTCTTGTTCATGTTGTACATGTACTATATATTTCTATGTCTCCATCAAGTACAGACGACATGTTTCTTTCTGCCCTACGGTGGTGTTTCAATATTTTTGATTTTATTTTTACACTATGTATTTGCTTCCAATTCAAGGTGGATGTGAGAATATGATTTGATCTTCTGCAGTTTGCCCATAATATAGAATTTATTTGAATATTTATCCTCATCACACTCGCTGATTAAAACAAACAATAAATGAGTGCATGTCCATCATGCAGATGAAAAATTTCTTCAGCTCTGGCTATTGCAGGGAATGTTACAAAGAACAGTGCCACACAAAATGCTAATGTTCTACCGCAAAATGCCAAATCCTAGTTTATCCTAAATTATTTACAATGTTTATAAACAAAACATGCAGAGGGGCGGAGTGTAAAAGGTGAATTCAACTCTGTGTCGAAAATGTTAATTGTGGATCCCTCATAAAATGCGTTAACTACATCACTCATAAATTCACCAAAATAGGAAAAGCAAGAGACTGTAATTGTCCAATCATCATCTAAATAACATCTGGCGAACAGGAAGGAAATCACTGGTTGTTTGTGATATTCAGAAATGACGATTGTGAGAATGTGGAGGTGGGGAGCAGTGGAATGATGATCAATGGTATAGATGACACTAAGATGGGCTGGGTGGATCACAGTCAGGAAGAAAGTGTTAGGCTACAGAAGAATAGAAACAGATTATTCAGATAGCCAGATCAATGGCCTGATGAAATTTAACACCGATAATTTGGGAAGATGCAAGTCAGAAGTAACAAGACAAGTGAGGACTCAAAAGTGAGTATGAAAGAGGAGGGCTAAATTTGCTCCTTTTTTCTTTGCAGCAGGGAAAGTTAAGGAGGGAATATGGTACAGGTGTACAAGAGCAAATGGGGTATGAAGGGGATGAACAGACAGCAGCTGTTTTCCTTCGTCAAAGGATCAAAAACAAAGAGACACACTTTTAAAGTGAATGTCAGGGGATTGAGAGAGGATTTGTGGAATGTGTTTCGAACTGAGAGGATGGTATGAATCTGGAATGCTTTGTCTCGATGGGTGGTTGAGGCAGGTAACCTCACAAACGGTTAAAATGTCTTTGGATATGCACTTGCTGGCACAGACGTGATAGGCCTGTTTTTCATTGCATGATTCTTTGCAGTGGCAGCCATGAACACTCTGGTATATTCTGAAACAATTAACAATGGCAGTTGCTGCTTTGTTCCTTTGACTGTACTCAGTAAGTGGCTATATTACAAACCACCATCATCTCATGCAACTTCAGCACTCACTCATCCAAAGGCAGCCCAGCCATCTCTGGGACCATCCAGTGGAATTCATATTCTCACTGGATGCTGTCCAACAACAACACTGACACTATTCTAGCTGTATGCAACCATTAGTAAAGCTACAGCCATAATATGAAGACAGCTTTTCCTCCATTATAATACAGACCTCTAGCAATAAGGGTGTTCTTTATCTGAAGCATAATAAATTCTTTCCCAGGTATTCACTTTTACAAGCAGCAAGTTTTCCTGTGTTTTGCTGCCAGTTGTTTATCATGGAATTTCCCAGCCCAACCTCTTTCCCATTTAACATTTTCTTGTGCACTGTCTCCCTGATCCCACACACCTCACTCCCTCACATCCCCCACACTCTCCATCCTTACTTGTTAATCTCTGAAAAACCTGCGCCTCCTCTCGATAATTTATTCCAACTCCCAACTCACTGTTTTGATTCCTTCTCTCGGCATGGTCATTAGACTGGCCGTGCCTGATGTCCTATTCACCTGGACCTTCTGCTCAGTTCCTGATATTCTGCTTTGGTTCTCACTCTCCTGGTTTATTCAAATCCATCTGACTTGTACTAGAAAACATCCCCACAAGGATGATGGTGCTTGTACAGTTAAGATACAATCTGTCTTTTTTGTACAGGTCCCCACCTGTCCTGGAAGAGATCCCAATGACACAACAATCTGGAACTCTCACCCTGAACTAGATTTTTAACAACATGTTAAGCTTTAGTGTCTTCCGCATCCTTCTCTCTTTTCCACATGGCACGGGGAGTAATCCAGGGATTACAGAGGATTAGTCTTTCTCTTTCTCGCTCGCTGTCTCTCTCTCTCTATCATATACACACACACACTCAAACACACACAGAAAGACACTATATTACTTTGCAAAAGAATGCAAATAACCTTAAAATAATCGGAATGACAAGTGGAATGAAGTATTTAGTTAAAGGGAGGATGAGAGAAATTGTGCTTCTTCTGGATGTCAGTTTGCTCGCTGAGTTGGAGAGTTCATTTTCAGATGGTTCATCACTGTACTAGGGAACATTATCAGTGAGCCTTCGGTGAAGTGCTGGTATTATGTCCCATTTGCTATTTATGTGTTTAGGTTTCCTTGAGTCAGTGATGTAATTTCCAGTATTGGTGATTTTATGTCCAGTTCTTTTTGTCAGAGAGTGTTCGATGGAATCAAAATCGATATGTTTGTTGATAGAGTTCAGGTTGGAATGCTATTTTTCTAGGAATTCTCGTGCGTGTCTCTGTTTGGCTTGTCCTAGATGGATATGCAGACCCAGACTAAATCGTGTACTTCCTCATCTATAAGTAAGGATACCAGTATAGTGGGTCATGTCTTTTTCTTCTGGCCAGTTGTTGTTCATGTATCCAGGTGGCTAGTTTTCTGACTGTTTTTCCGATGTAGTGCTTGTAACAGTTCTTGCAAGGATTATTTTTGCTTGAGCAGAACAGACAAATATGTGAACTTATTGCAGTGCTCAAAAGTATGAAAAAACGTTGTAGAGTAAAACAGGAATACTCTGTTTCCGTTAGTTGGCATTACAGCATCAAGGAGTTCTAATTTCAAGCTTGTCAGCAAAAGAGCCAGGAATGAGATAAGGAAACACTTCTTTATTGAGAGAGTTGTTATGATTTGGAATGGAACTGCCTGGGAGAGTTGTGGATGAACATTAAAAAATAGAACTGGATATGCATTTGGAAATATGAATTTAACAGGCTGCAGAGATAGGGCTGGCAAATGGGAGGGGCTTGGGAGACATTCCTGGAACTGATGCACACACTGTGGCCAATGGCCTCCTCCTGTACTTTAAGGTTTTGCACTCTATCATGTGTCTGATGCGAATTAAAGTCAGGATCCGATTATTTCCCATTGTAAATACTCACGAATATCTGAAAATTTAGTGCAGCATAAGCATTTAAAATGCAACTACTGCAAGGTCAGCTTCATTAAATAATCTCATTATTACTCAGAATATGAATATTTCAAATGTTGAATTCCAATTACGAAAACAAATCTGTCATTGCTTTGGCACAAATCTCTTTGGAAAGGTTTGACTTTTCACTTACACGATAATATGCTAATCGTTTTTGTTCACTGTCTGCATTTCAAATTAAATGACATTCTTTCTAAAAGTTAAACGTTTTCAAATTGTCGTTCACTAAAATTTGATAGCACAAATCATTTAGTTAGTTTAATATTCACAGAGCATTTTGAACTATAGCTATTTCTAATTCGCTGACAAATAGCTGAAGCTTGTACATTTTAGTGAGAAATTGAACTGATTGATGTATATAAATATATAAGAATGCTAATTCTATTTGATTATTCAATCGTTAGCTCACCCTGAACATGTAATCACTCAGAAGCCAACCACTTTCAAAATGTTGGAGTGACAATGCATTGTTTTGAATCCTGACATTGTGTGTGTAATTCTGATCACCAAAAGAGTTACATCCATGTTGTTTGTTTGATACAAAATAGAATGTACATTCTTTATTTCTGTGTTAGAAAATCTTGACAGGAGTTTATAGTTTTGTTCCATAAATATAGAATCAGCCTAATTCTTTTCAGAGATTATAGTTCAGTCGTATAATCATAGTTGACGTCTTATTTTTGCGCAATTCACGAAACATAGCAAACATCTGATTAATACATGGGTCACCCAACAGATTGTATCTGAAGAAAACAGCAGCAAATGACAAGTCAAGAATTACGTTAATAACTGAACTTGGCGGAGCCTGTCTGGTGTAGGACACGTCACATATTGCACTGGCAGTCAGGTGAATGGAACAATGAACAACATAACTGGAAGTTTTGGGCTAACGCCCCTCCCCAGCTTCCTAATCTCACTCAGATCACTCCCTCACACATTCAACAATTGAAAAGAATCCAGAGGCTGGGTGAAACATAAAACACAGAACAGTACAGCTTAGTGCAAACCCTTCAAGCCTTCTTGTCCTGCCGAACGTTTATCCTACTCGAAGTTCAGACTAACTGATATACCCTTCATTGTACTATCATTCATGTGGCTATCCAATAGTCACTTAAATATCCGTTATGCAGCTGACTCCACTAACGCTGCTGGCAGTGCATTCCAAGCACCCACCACTCTCTGTTTAAAGAACCTACCTCTGACATCTCCTCAAACCTTCTTCTAATCATACTAAACATATGCCCGCTCGAGATAGCCATTTCCACCCTGCGAAAAAGTCTCTGGCTATGAATTCTGCCTATATCTCTCATCATCCTATACACGTCTATGAAGTCAACTCCCATTCTTTATTGCTCCAAGGAGGAAAGCCCTAGCTCCCTCAACGCTTCTTTGTAAGACATGCCATCTAGTCTCGTAAGAATCCTGGTAAATCTCCCCGGCACCCTCTCCGAAGTCTCAACATCTTTCAGTAATGAGGCGACTAGAACTGAATACAATATTCCACGTGTAGTCCCAAGAGAGATTCTTGGCGCTGCAGCGTAACCTTGCGGCTCTTAAACGCAATCACTGGCTAATGAAAACACCAGACATCTTAACAACCTTATCAGCTTGGGTGACAACATTGAGCATCCTATGATATGGACCACACGATCCCTATGGTCCTCCAGTCTACCAATAATCCTGCCTTTAAACCTGTATGCTGCATTCGAATTCGACCTTAAAAAATGAATCGCTTTACACTTATCCAAGTTGAACTCCATCTTCCATTTACCAGCTAATCCTGTCAATGTCCAATTACAACCTAAGACAGCCCTTAACAATATCCATAACTCTAACATCTTTATTACATTGTAAAACTTACTAAAGCACCCTTTCACTTTATCATCCAAGTCATTTGTAAAAATCACAAAGAACAGCAGACCCAGAACCGATTCCTGAAGAACGCTACTGGTCACCAACCTCCAGGATGAATCCTTTCCATGTTCTACCACCATCAGTCTTCTGCAGGTCAGACAATTTGTTTCCACACACACAGGTTTCCGTTTCCTTGTACCCCATGCTTCCTTACTTTCTGAATGGGCCGATCTTATGGTAACTTTATCAACCACCTTGCTAAAATCCATGTACATCACATCCACTGCTCTAGCTTCATCAATGTGGTTGATCCCATCCTGAAAGTATTCAATAAGTTCCTTGAGGCATGATTGTCTCTCAAAACGCCATGCTCACTATCTCTAATCAAACTATCACTTTCCAAGTAATCATAAATTCTGTTTCTCAGAATCCTCTCCAATACCTTTCCCAATACAGAAGTAAGAATGACTGGCCAGTATTTCGCAGGATTATCCTTATTGCCTTTCTTGAACAAGGGAATAACTTTTGCCACCCTCCAATCATCAGGCAATACTTCAGTGGACAGTGGGGACGCAAGGATCATCTCCAAAGGCGCAGCAATCTCTTCCCTCACTTCCTCTGGTAACCTCGGGTGCCTCCTGCCTGGTCCAGGGGACTTATCTATCCTTATGTTTGTACTTCAATCAGTCTGTACTCACCTTACTATGTCTACCCCCTGTCCAAACAACTGATTGACTGCTTTCCATTTCAGGGCTATATACAGTGCTGCCCTCCTGAGCAAGTAACTTTCCAAATTTCCCATGGAATGGAAAAAATGTGAATGCACCAATGTCTTCCTGATGAAGGGACTGTGCTCAAAGTTTTCACTCTCCTGCTCCTCGGATGCTGCCTGACTCGCTGCGTTTTACCAGCACCATACTTTTCGACTCTGATCTCCAGCATCTGCAGTCCTCACTTTTTCCATTACTGAGGGCTGACCCCTCTGTACACGAAGCAAAGTAAGGTATTTGGAGCTGACTGTTCAGTTCTGGAACGTTGCATTTGATTAACACATAAATTAAAAAAGAAATTACAATTCAACAATTATTCATTCAGTCCCAGAGTTACAGTTTTAATTCATGGAAAGGCAGTTTGATAACAAACAGTAAATGACTGAAGAACTGCGAGGTACAGAGTATTCCGTGTGCTATATTCCAGGCTGGATGTCCTTTACCTTAATGTTGGGAATATTATCGGACCGACAGGTGTGATAAGGGAATGAGATGACATTTTTGCAGTGTGACATTTTTGCCATCACAGAGATGTGTTTGAGGATGGTCAGGGCTGACAACTCAATATTCTGTGGTATAAGAACTATGGACAGCACAGGAGAAGGGTAAAAGAGAAGGTGGCGTTGCCTTATTAATTATGGAGTCAATGACTGCAGTTAGCTAGCATCATGTCTTGGAAGGGTATTCAAATGACGCTTTGTGGGTTGAGGTTAGGATCAAAAGGATGACAAATGCACTGCTGGGGATATATTACCGACTCTCAGATAAAAGAAAATACAGCAGCAGATATATAACCAATTCACTGAGGTGTGTAAAAACAATAACAGGATTTTTATATTTAGACATTTCAATTCCAAATATTCATTAGGACAGTGATTTTTTTTAAAGAGGGGAAGATGACTTGATATTTATTCCAGAGAGACTCTTATATCAACATGGAGCAGATACAACGATGGGCGGGGCAGTGCATAGGCGTGACTGTGGGGAGCGAAGCCAGTCAGGTGCCAGGCAGGTTTGGGAGAGCATTGCAGGACCAGTGACCGTGACTCAAGCATTTTTAGCTTGTTAAGGAAAAGACCAAAAGAAAAAGGCTTGAATTTTAAAAATAATTTTGATGATGGAGGCAGATCTTACCAAGAGAAAGACAGGATCTGGCCACAGTACAGTTACTTCTGGGTGAAACTGTAACAGAACAGCGTATAGGTGGGGGGGGGGGGGATCACATGCTCACAATGGAATTGATGAGAGTGTCACCACAACATGTTACACCAAAGATGAAATGTAGGAAAACCAGCCCGGAGAGCCTGGGATATCTCCACATATTCAGAATGGAATTAACAATGAAAGAGAAGCTTAAAACAGGCATAAAGGGAGCAGGTCAATGGAGGTCCCAGAAGAGGAGAGAACGTGAAGGTCTAAACTCAAGAAAGTAAGTAAAAGAGCAAAAAGAGGGTGGGGGTGCAGCGGTGATAAAAATATTAGTGGGCAGTATTTTCAAGACTCCAAAGACATTTTATCGGTTTATTAAGGGTAAGGGGGATAACAAGAGAAAGAATAGGGAGTATTAGGATCCGAGGAGGCAACCTGTGCATCGAGCCAGAGAATATGTCAAAGACCTATTACATATTGGTCTTCAATTTGGAGGAGCAGTTACTGTATTCAATGTCTGTTCCTGACAGTGTGACCTTGAGCAAATTTACACAGAAGTTGAGGAAGAATTGGAAGTTGGTGTATGATAAAATGTGGCCAAATCCCTTGATCCGGATGAACTGTATCTTAGACTGATGTGGAAGATGAGGGAGGAGATTACAGGTTCTTAACCGTTGTGTTTCTTTTTTTTTAGTTTTGCCTCTGGCCACAAAGTTGGTATTATCGAACATGATAACATCTAATGTAGGTTTAACTTCCACACAGAGTGCTAGAAAAAAATCCATGGGATTAAAGACCACCAAGTCTCACATCAGTGGGAGGGAAACAATTGTAAAAGATTGAGATAGCTGTTGAGGAATGATCACTAAATATGTTCAAGGCTGAGATGGACAGAGTTTTAAACAAGGGTTACAGGGAAAATGCTGGAAAATGGAATTGAAGGTTATCAGAATAAATGTACCCTAATTGAAAGGAAAAACAGAGTCAGCGAGCGGATGGGCATTATATCGCTCATATGTCTAATGGTAAACCTTTTCAAATAGCCTGTATTCACTGGAACACCAGCATCTCTCCCTCCAGAATGAGACACAGTTTGGAAAGCAATCAATAGATTCAAGGAATTCACGAATGCAGTATTAACAGACAGAAAAGATCAGAGGACTGCGACAACGTGGATTGGCAGTCAGGGTGAATATTTGCATCTGTGCAGTCACCACGACGAGAAAGAAAACCTCAGCAAGACACTCTCCAAATCCAAGTATGGGTCTGGTGTCAAGGGGTGCTTAAGTCCCAAACAATGCATCATTGCAGTGTTTCCCTCCTGCCTTAAATAAAACTAAGTGTAGCGTGGTCTATTGACGTGCTGTTAGTGGCAGAATAGGTAGTAATGCTTTGGTTCCAGAGGCTTTAGTGAGCCGAGGCTCAGCAAAAGGTACAGGTAAGGTCTTTTTAATGCTAGTTTGACAACAGTTGAGATGGCAGTTAGGGCAGTTGCACGTTCCACCTGCGGGATGTGGAGCTCAGGGAGATTTCCACTGTCCCTGATGACTACACGTGTGGGCAGTGCAACCAGCTGCAGCTCCTGGGAGACAGTGTTCAGGATCTGGAGTTGGCTGTTCTCCGGATCATCCAGATACAGAGCACTTCAGAGGTAAGAGCTTTAGTGAGGTGGTCACACCCAAGTCCCTCCCTTAGCCGTGTTTCTTTAAAGACTGTCATATCCCAGTCCCATGTAAAGATCTAATTCATGAGTTCGTCAGCCGTGTTGCATTTAAATAAACGCAATTTAATCCAACAGGCGTTCCTTGCTTCCTGTCGTGTTCCAGGCAGAGAGTAGCTGGACGACAACCAGGAATGGGGAAGGGAGTAGGCAGAGAGTGCAGGAATCCCCTGTGGCATTCCTCTCGAAAACATGTATACCATTTTTGATACTGACTTTGTGGTGTTGGGAAATGGGTGTTAGGATATGACCGTTTAGGGGAAAGCAGCAGTAGCCAGCTTAGTTGCATTACGACTGGGTCTGGGAAGCAATGGGAAAGGAAAAAGGTAAACAGGGTCTTAGAAATGAGAGATTCTGTGGCCTCAAACGGCAAATCAGGATGGTGTGTTGCTTCTCAGTTGTCAGTGTCCAGGATGTCTCTGAGTGTCTGCTGGAGTTGGGGGGCGTCGGGGGTGGTGTGAACTGTTAGAAGTCATTGTGCACGTTGGCACAAATGACACAGGTAGACATAGGAATGTGGTCCTTCAGAGTGATTACTGAGAGCTCGAAGAAAAGTTAAAAAAAACAGGACCTTGACAGTCACCTGATGACTTCCATTGTCATGAGCTCGTGTGGGTAAGAACAGGAAGATATGGCGGATAAGTATGTGACTAAAGAATTGGTGCAGGGGGTGGGATTCATATTTTTTGATCATTAGGAGGTTTTCTGTGACAGAGTTGACCTGTTTAAGAGGGACTGGTGGCACATGCACTGGACAGGGGACCAATATCTTGGCAGCCAGTTTTGCTCGTGCTACAAGGGAGTGTTTAAACGAGATTGGCAGGAGGTTGGACCCTCGAGATCAGGGAGGCAAGTGTGAGACTGGAAGGAAATACAGTATTCATGAAATAGTACGTTGAGGAGACAGACCAGGCTGGAACACGATAGGGAGCAAGGAATGCCTGTTGATTAAATTGCATTTCTTTCAATGTGAAAGAGCTGACAGGGAAGGCCAATGAATTCAGGGTGTGGATAGATACTCGGCACTGGATAGTCTAGCTATTACAGAAACATGGCTGAGGGATGGATAGGACTGACCTTTAATGTAAAAGGATAAATGCATTAGGAGGGACAGAGATGGTGGAAAGAGGGAGGGGAGTAGCATTTCTAATCAAGGGGTGTAGAAAGCACTGATCAGAGATAAAATAACTGATGAATCATCCAGTCAGGCTTTGTGGGTGGAACTAAGAAATAAGAAGCGGATGGTAACTTTATTAAGGTTGTAATATAGGCCCCGAAACTGTCAACAGGAATTACAGTAACAAAACTATCTAGCGAGTTTGGGGAGACTTGCAGGGAACATTCGGGTTGTCATAATAGGGGTTTTAATTTTTATAACACAGACTGGAACTGCCAGAGCATTAAGGGATTTGATGGGATGTGTCAGGAAAGTTTCCTCCAGCAGTATATAGAGGGTCCTAATCGGGAAGTGGCAATATTTGACCTACTCTTACGAAATATATCAGGATAGGTGAGTGAGGTGACAGTAGATGTGCACTTTGGGACCAGTGACCATAGTTCTGTTAATTTGCAAAAAGTTATGGAGAGGGAAGAAATTGGTCCATAGATTCAAGTTCTAAATTGGGGCAAAATTTGATAGACTCAGACAGGCGTTTGCAGGAGTTGATCAGAGTAGTCTGTTTGCAAGCAAAGGGACCTCCAGCAAGCGGGAGCTTAAGATCTATATGTTCCTGTGAGGATGAAAGGAACGTTGACAGGAATGAGGAACACTGGATAATAAGAAATGTTTAGGCTTTGACCAAACAAATTGTGGAGGCGTGGCTCAGGTAGAGGCAGCTTGGATCACGGAAATCCCTGGAGGTGTACAGGGGATATCGGAGTTTACTGAAGAAGGAAATTAGGAGTGCGAAAAGGGGGTATGAGATAACCTTGACTGAGAAGATCAGGGTGAATCAAAAGAGGCACTTTAAGTATATTAAAGGAAAATCATTAACTAAAGAGAGAATAAGACCCCTCAAAGACCAAAGTGGACATGCATGTGAAGTACCATAAGAGATAGGCGATGTCTTCAACAAATATCTCTCCTCTATATTTACAGTGGAGAAAGATATGAATATATGGGAATTTGGGGAAATTAGTGGTGATATCTTAGGGACAGTCTGTATCACAATAGAGGAGGTAATTGATGTACTAGAATCTTTGAAGTTGGAGAAATCTCATGGTCCTTACCAGATATATCCAAGAACACTGAAAGGGGCTAGAGAAGAATTTGCGGGGGCCGTGGCTGATAATTTTGATCATCAGTTATCACAGATGAGATCCCAGAAGACTGAAGGATAGCAACTGTGCACTTAATCAAGAAGGACTGAAAAAATAAAGCATGGGAAATACAGACCAGTCAGCTTAACATCTGTGGTAGGTAAATTACTTGAGAAGATTCTGAAGGATAAGATGTACATGCATTCGGAAAACGGTTTGATTAGGAATAGTAAGCATGGCTTTTTGAGTGGAGGTTCATGCCTGAAGAATTTGTTAATTTTCTTTGATGACATGACCAGGAAGGTTGACTAGGGCGGGCCAGTAGACGTCCAAATGTGAGGTGCTGGACAAGAACAGCAGATCAGGCAGCATTGGAGGGGAAGGAAAATCGATGTTTTGGCATATGCCTATCATCAGGAATGTCCAAGATTTCGATACTCCTGCTTCTTGAATGCTGCCTGACCAGCTAGGCACTTCCAGTGCCACACTTTGCAACTCTGATCTCCAGCATCTGCAGTGTTCACTTTCTTCAAGAGTGGTAGATCTGGACTATATGGATTTCAGTTACACCAGAACAGGATGAGGCTTTTCAGCCCCTTGAGTATGATATACAGTTACAGGAGGAGGCCAATCAGCCCTCAAGGCAACAGAACTAGACCCATTCTAGATCATGCAGCAACATGATCAGGCTATTCAGCTACTTGAAGTCAATAACACAGGAAATGGAAGAGGCAACAAAATGACTGGCCTATGGGGTACACTGGAATAACACCAGGCTATATAGCCTGTAAAGCCTTCAATAAGGTCAGGGCTGATCTCTCCCGGCATTAATTTCTCTTCTCTGCCCAATTCTTTGTAGCCCTAACTCCCTGATGTGTCAAGATCCATTAACACCATTCTGCTCCCCAAACATTTCAGGGATGTAGCTGTCTGAGATAGAGAGGCCAGAATAGTCACTACCCTCTGAGAGAAGGAAACAGTCCCCACGGATTTACCTTGACCTTTGACATGAACAAAATATATGAGCACAGTATCAGAGTGACTGGCCCTGACATCACGGCAGGGCGTGACTGAGGAATGTGTCAAGGAAACTGAATAACATTGAACCTAATGGGAATCAGTTGTAAACTAGCAAGTGGTTGGGCCATTCAGGACACCATGTGGCTGGTGCAGATAAATCCTCTCAGTCCCTAGATATCTATGTTGGCGATCTTCAAGGTAGCTTCCTCGGTACAAACATCTTCAGCTGGTTCATCAACGTCTTACCCTCCATCATTAGATCAGAAGTGAGGATGCTCAGAAAATATCGCATAAAGCATCAAAACCTGGTCAACATTCAAGCTCATGCTGTTAACGTCTAGGTAACATTAATATAACAGTACTACTGGACCCTGAACATTTCCAAAGAACTAAAAAAGAGCAGCTCATTCTGTATCTCAAGCTGGTGTCACAGAAATGTGAGAACACCATTCAGCCCATTGAAGCTATTGGATAAGAAGAGGCACAGCCCATTTACTATCTCTTACCTATTGCACAAGAAGAGTTTTTAAAAAACTACAAATGTTGGAATGCAGGAGACTGGAAGAACGCAATAGGCCAGGCAGCATCAGGAGAAGAAGTCCACTCCTTGGGCATAAGCTTTCTTCATGACTGGGGTGGGGGTAACGGTACAGATAAATAGTCGAGGTGCAAGAGTAGGAGGAGGCGGTGTGGTGAGGTGGGAAACACAGGTAGCGGGTACCACCGAGTTGGTCAATGGGAGGAATGAATCCAGTTGACAGCTGGAAGATGGGTTGATCAGAGGAAAGGAAGGAGGAGAGGCTGGGAAGGGAGTCGGGGTATTGGAAGGGAGGTTATTAGAAATTGGAAAACTCAATGTTGAGTCTCCCGGGCTTCAGGCTGCACCGGTGGAATATTCAATGTTCCTCCAGATGTGCTTTGGTTCGTTGTGGCAATGGAGGAGGTCAAGGATGACCATGTCGGAAATGGAGTGGGAGGGGGAATTGAAATCGGAGGTGATTGGGAGGTCAAATCTGCCCTTACAGGCCCAGCTGAGATGCTCAGCAAAGCATTCCATTTAGTTTACATTTGGTCTCCCTGATATAGAGAAGACCACATCAGTAGCACCAGATACAGTTAACGAGGTTGGATCCCATCACCTGACACATCTTCCACAAGGACCAATCACTTCACTAATTTTGGTTCGTCCCACACTCCCCACCAAACCCGCCAATCCTCACTGACAACTGACCCTGCAGATGAAAATAATGCATCACCTGCTGGAACACCACCTCCCTCATCTCATCCAAGGCCCCAGACAGTCCTTCCATGTTAATCATAGGTCACATGCCTCTCCTTCAACTTAGATTACTGCATCAGGTGCACCTGATGTGGTCTTCTCTCCATCGGGGAGAGCAACGTAAACTAAGGGCTCATTTCGCTGAGCATCACGACAAGGCCCACAGCGTCCGACCTGAACTCCCAGGCACCACCCATTTCAATTCCCTTTCCCAATTCCTTTCCAACATGACCTACTTGGCCTCCTCTGTTGCCACAGTGAGTCAGACCGCAAATTGGACGAACAACATCTTACCTTCTGCCTGGTTAGCCTACAACCTGGAGGACTCAACATTGGGTTCTCCAATTTGGAATAACCTTCCCAACCATGGCCCTACTCCCTTTCCAGTCCCGCCTTCTCCCTTCCATTTCACCAAATGACCCCACCTTCTAGCTCCCAACCAGATTCATCCCTCCCATCGACCAACCAGGTTGCACCCACCACTTGTGTCGACTTATCTGCTACCTCACCATCCTGCTGCTCTCCCCACTCCAACCACTCCATTCCCTCTTTATCTGCAGTTCCCCCTACACCCACTCACAGTCCTGAAGAACGGGTATATTTGAAATGTTGACTTCTCCACCTCCTGATGCGGTCTGACTTGCTGTTTCTTCCAGCCTATTGTTTGTTTAATGTTACACAGGAAGATAAGGAATCTAGTCAGCACAACACGCAGGTAAGCAGCTGCCACCGGTCACCCAATAATGGACCTCTTCCCTGGAACGAGGAAGAGGACATTCAGCCACCCGAGACATTGACAAATGAACAGAAGAAGCCATTCAGCCCGTCCAAACTGTTACACTGAAATAGGAGGATGTAATTGATGCTGCAACACCACAAACTAATGAAGCAGAGGCTGCACAACCAGATTGCTCCATGTTGTGCCTCCTGGCTCCTTTGCTAATGTTTCACACGTGTTACATTAACATGGTTTGCTGATGGTAAGGAGGCACACCGGATGGTTTGTGGCACATCTCATGGAGGCATCTTCCATCTCCGAGAAGACAAGGCTAGTCTTCTGTATGGATGTCAGAAGCCTTTGAGAATGACTAACCCTGTCAGAATGTGGCTGCTGACAAGTTTGTGAACAACATGATGCTCAGTGCAGGGTCTCACTCCAACCGTGCATTGAGACGGAGAGAGTTTGGTCAGAGCCTGGAGCTGTCTCTCAACAACATGGGGGCTCCACAGGGACATGTAAGCTGTCACAGAGTCATAGAGTTCAAGGTGCCCTTTAGCCCAAACTGGACCATTCAGACTAAAATGTCCATCCATGCTAACTCCATTTTCCTGTACTTGGCCCATGTCCTTCTTAACATTCCCTATCATATATTTGTCCAAATGAGAAAACATAAATTGCGGGAAACACGGAATATTTAACGGTATCAATGCTTAGTTTTGAAAATAATGAATATTGGTCCATAACGCTCAAGTTTTATTGCAATCAAATTTTATTCTTTTTTCGCATTACAGATTAAGCACTCGTTTCCTTCACACTCTCCTTGTGGTACCTTCAACGCAGGGATTACTCTGGCGCATTGCCTGTATTCTGTCTCATTGTGGCAAGGAGATCATTCCTCATGAAGGAGAGAAAATCTGTTCACAGCGTCCCAAGTACTGTTTCAATAACACTTTACAAATTCAGTAAGGTGTCTTCATACTTATACTTCCATCATTTTGCAATGAAGGACACTATACATTTACTGGGCTGATTACCTACTGCTCCGTATGAATTCTATCAGTGGCTCATGACCAAGGACATCCACCTCCTTTTCACCAAGAACACTTGCCATCATCTCACCTTCGCATAAATACAAACTGGGAAGGATGGTATGTTTTGCCAAATCATTTTGTTGCCTTGAAAAACGCTATGCTTTAAACACAGCCACGCCTTCAACAACACCATTATTGCCATTGGAGATGGTTGCAGATGCTGACGAGGTGATGGCCTAGCTGTATTTTCTCTGGAATAATAACCCAGAGACCCAGGTGATAACCGAGACCCCGGTTTCGAATCCCACCATGGCAAATGTTGGAATTTGCATTCAATAAAATATCAGGAATGGAGAATCTAATGAAACCATTGTGTTTGTCCTACCTGGAACACTAATGCACTTCAGAGAAGGAAATCTACTGTCTTCACTCGGTCGGACTTACATGTGACTCCGGACCACAGCACTGTGGTTAACACACAGTTGTAGTTTGAAATGGCCATGCCAGCCGCTCCGTTATATCACTCACTAAAATTTTCAAATAAATGAAACCAGGCTGACCACAACACTGACTACTTACAGCTCACAGGCTGCAGTGGGTCAGGGAGGCGGCTCCCCAACACCTTCTCAAGGACAATCAGGAAATGAATTAATTACTGGCCCAACATCCCATTCCTGAATAAAAGAAGATGATGACACTCAAGGAAGAGAGACAAAGGGACATAGCTCACTTCAAACTGGGACATGGAGGTACACCTCACATGGGCATGCATTTCAGTCATATGGGAACAGGAGAAAAATAAATAAGATTAGTCTGGACTATTATTTCGACTCCAGCTAATCATCAACAGTCCCTCTGTTTGTTTCTTTCTCTCTACCTCTCTCTTTCTCTATCTATTCCACTCACTCCTTCTCCCTTTCACAACAGCCATCCCTGTCATCACCATCAAACACACTATTTCCCAGCTGCATTCAGTCTGATATATGGTGATTGGACGCAAAACTTCACTTCTATTTTTCTCTAGACCTGAGGCTGCCAAATCTGTTCAGTTTCTCTGGCATTTACTCGTTCCTTTTGTTTCTGATCTCTAGAGGCATTTTTTTCCTCTACCTTTCATGGGATGTCTGCATCACTGACAGGGCAGCATTTGTGGACCTAACTAAATGCCTTTTACTATGAGGCCATTCCTTAAGGTATTGGGTCTGACGTCAGTCTTAATTCAGACCAGGCAATAATGTGAGATTTAATCACCAAAGGACAACAGTGAAATAGATAAACTTATTGACAAAGTGCTGATGGGATTATACTAGTAAAATTCACTTTTATTTCCAGTTCCTGTCATTTGCATTTAAGTTCTGTCATCATCTGTGATAGGATTTGAAACAGTGTCCACAGTGTAGTTACCTGGGCCACTGAATTACGTGGCCAGCGACATTACTACTCTGACACCGTGTCCCTGTCATGAATTTACTTTACAGACAAGAACAAGATTTTGATGGAAACATTTGTAACGGAAAGAGTGATTAGAAGAGAACAGGAACCATAAAGTCTAACTTTTACCAAGGTATAGATAATGGTTTATTTAGCACTCGCACTGACGTCAAGATGGGGTCTGGCGATACCATGGAGCTGGGAGTGGGTAGCTTTGGTGATGGAGAGAATACCAAGACATAAATCAATTCGGGAAAAATAGGTACATTGTGATTGTGAACAGTCCTGTTTTCAGATGTTTATGTGTGCGAGTGTGTGGGTGGTTCTGAAATTTGTGGGTAATGAATGCATTTGCATTTGAAACTGAAGACAATAGTTTCAGTATTTACTAAATATAGATAACAGAAATAGCACAGAAGTTCACCATGGGATTAATAAATCGATAGTGATGGGGAGACTTACCAGGAACACCAACAATAGCCAGAATGGGATAGTAACCAGCCTGAATAATCAGCAGTACACCTAATATCCGATCTGGTAATATGTGCCAATACCAGGAAAGATACAAAAGACCCCAGGATAAACTCCTGTCCATTGTTGCGTCATTCCAGTCGACTGTTCTCAGATTCTGATCCATTGTTGGCATATTCCAGTCTAATGCTCTCAGATTCTGATCCATTGTTGGCATATTCCAGTCTAATGCTCTCAGATTCTGATCCACTGTTGAAACATTCCATCTACTGTTCTCAGATTCTGGCCCATTGTTGGAACTTTCCAGTCTATGGTTCTCAGATTCTGATCTCTCCTTTCCCTGTCGCTGCAACTGCTGATCCTTGTCAGTGTTGCTGGTGATACATCTGCATCAATAATGGCATAAAGCATTGGAGGAAGCCCCGTACAAATAGAAGAGGAAAACCATCCAGTGACATAATTAGGATCCATGGAGAGTGACATCAATCACAGTCATTGAACAAACAGACCCAGATTACTCCTTTTGGAATACGACCTTCAGTTCAAAATAACAACTGGATTGAATTGAATGTTGACATCGCTGGCTAATGGTCAAATCTCCCATTTCCATTTGCTCTCGTGAAGTTAATTGTGAGGGAGAATTATTGACGTTTTCTTATCGCGGGTTAGATGATTCTGCTGTGTTATTCATTTGCAATGCTGTAACCACCTGAACGCTCCACCATGACCATCCACAAAAAAAAATCACAATCTAGATGTGGTTTCCATGCTGGTCTCTCCTTGACTAGAACAGGCGCCAAGCAACAGATTCTCAGTGGATATATTTGCCCTGACCATACACAGGAAGTGTGGATATGTCTGGACATTCCACTCGTGACAATGCTGAATCTTCAACACACAATATGATTGAGCACTGTTTTATGTAAACTAACAAACACCTTAATACATTATATTGGCTTCAAAGCGGTAAGACTTACAGTTTTGGAATTCAGTCCAAAGCCAAATGTGGCATGTTCTCACAAAGCCAGTCCTTTTACAGGGTTATGTTGTCCTTGGTTCTTTTGAAAGAGGGTCTAAAGGACCCAAGATTCCAATATGTCAGAATTTTGAAAGGTTCTTTGTGGTCCTTTTGTTAATACCTAACAGATAATGCCTCATCCAGAAGCCTTTCAAGTCTCTAAAAAGTACCCTGTATAATCAGGAGGACCTGTCCTGCTCCCTAGGTGGACAGGTTGGATCAGTTCAGGGGTTTGTTGAGTCAGGGTCACTGGACGCTCTCTGCCTCCTTCTGCCCTTCCGACATTATAACCTGTAAGCAGTTGTGTCAGTTTTATTCTTGGTGCTAAGGGGTTTTGTTTATTGGGATTGTTGCAAGTATATTGGAACAGCATCTTTAAATCGGGATAGCCTGTCAGGTTCGGATACGATACGTTATTCAGGTATTCTATTTTCGGTTCCTTATGTTTAATTTGGGAATTTGGCAAATAAATGTCATTTGTTGAAAACTCGGCAGTCTGACCAGCTAATTCTCTCTGGGAATATCAGCTATACACGAACCTTCAACAAGTAGCAAATTTATCGTCCGGCTACCTGCTTAAAATGTTTTGAGGGTTCGGGTCTGGTCCATAACAGATTAGGGGCCTTCGCGGAATTTAGACAGCGAGTGGCAGGTGATATTGTCTCTTACTTCGTGTGTTGATTAGGTGAGTAAACAGACCTTCAGATAGCAATGGTTCCTGCAGGAACAAAGCTTGTTTTGGAGGTGGAGAAAGTGACCTTGGGGGTTTTACAAAATGCACATAAGTCCAAGCCACAGGAATTAGTAGACAAAGGGAGTAAAAGCTACCGTCTGGTGTGAGGAAAGATGAGATGAATGCAGCAGTAGCTCAGCATTCCAATTTGCTGGAAACTCCATCAGGATCTGTTGAGATAAGTAAGCTTCAATCGCAAAAGAGGCAGCTTGAGTTGGAAGCAGAGGTGAAGCAGTTTGAGCTACGACTATAAAAAGAAGAGGAAGAAAGATAACGAATAGGTTTAACGGAGGAAAGAGAAAAAAATAAATAGCTTCAGCAGGAGAGAAAGAAAAAGAGGGAGCATTTGAGCTTCCGAGGTGGACACTTAGAATGGAAAGTCAGCTGAAAAGGATAAGGATGAAGGTTGAAGGTAAGCTTCATGAGGAACAGACTGAAGATGGGTAAACCCATGGTCGTCCAAAGCCTGGTGAGAAATGTGTTTCAGGATATTCACAGCTTGCCTAGATTAATGAGTAGGGAAGTGGCTAAAGAATTTCAGTGGGCAGTGACCATGTAGGTTTTGTTGACCCAAACAAAACTTGTAGGTAGAGCTAGTGAGGTATGTACAACACTATCAGAGGAGGGATCCGGGGAGTATGAGAAGGGGAAAATGTACATATGAGCACGTGCCAAAAGCCTACAGACAACGTGAGGAATTTAAGGAAGGATCCTGTTCGAACCCATATTGAGTTTGAAAGAATCAAACAAAGTAATTTTTATGGATGGATAAGAGCTTTAAAAAGAGAGCAAACCTACAATGCTCTGAGAGAGACAATTACTTTGAAGGGGTTTAAGCATTCACATAGTGCAAACTCATTTGGAAGATACTAGAGTAATAAAGGCAAGGCTGGCAGCTGAAGAGGCTGATGATTATGACTGGTGATTATTGTTATAAAACTTGTTTTGGCTTCCAGAGTCAATTTCAGTCGATGATGGATAGAAATTGGGGCAAAGAGAAATCCCCACGTAGAAAGGGAGACGTAGATCTCGGTGAAGGCAATACTTGAAGGAGGCAGAGAAGATTTTTTAAAAGCCTCCGGTGTTTTCATTGCAACAAATTAGGTCACGTGAAATCACTGTTTTGGTGGATTCAGAAAAAAACACAGACGTAGGAAAAAGGAATAAATCTGGGAGTTTTGATGGAGCGGTAACAGAATGCACAGTGGAAACGAGAAAGCTGCATCAGAGTGTATAATCTGATTGGAGGTTTGTTACGGAGGGAGTACCAGATCTGCTTATAAAATATACCTGCAAAGGGAAAGTTTATTCACATAGGGCAGTTAAAGAGAATGCAATATTAAGAGACACCGGATCCTCTGTGAATAGATAAGGAGATATATACTCCTGAAGGAATATTTCCAGAAAAGGTACAGTGAAAGGCAATTCACCATGAGACAAAAGGTGCAAAATCATGTAAAGTGAGCATAGCGTGTCCAGAAAAGTGTGGGGAAATTGTGGTAGAGGTATTGGACAAACTCTCAGCTCCAGGAATACAATTTGTCCTTGCGGAAAATATAGCTGATTCAGTGGTAGGATAGCTGCTACTCTCGTTGAAAAGCCAGTGGATATGCAGACAAATGAATCAATGTAGGAATCTTATCCTGGAAAGTTTCCTGATTATGGGTAATAAAGTCCCAATATTACCAGTTGAAACAGAAAATACCAAAAATGTAAAGATAAGGAAGCTTAAGTGGCATGAGCAGATACTTTGTTCCATCAGAAAGTTGAGACAAAACAGGAGCAAATAGGTGATCATGTAACTATTTTTGCTCAGCTAAACTAATTGAGTCACAGCAGAAAGATAAAAGTTTAAAGCAGTTGTATCAAAAAGCACATACGTTAGGAATTTTGACTGTATCCCTGAGCTTTATTACCTTAAAGATAATGTCCAAATGAGGAAATGGAGGCGATCATATATTCAAGGAGATGAGAAATGAGAAGAGATTCATCAAATCATATTGCCAATGTGGTACAGAAACGAGGTGATGCGAATGGTGTATGAGTTACCACCGAGAAGTCAGTTCGGAGTGAGGAAAAAAAACAGACTGAATACAGAGACATTTTACTGGCCTGGACTGCAACGGGATGCAGTTGAATTTTGCCAGATGCATCATACATGTCAGGTAATTGGAAAAACACAAGCGATAATAAAACCTGCACCTTTCTTAACTATTCCGGCATTTGAGGAACCTTTTACAGGAGTCCTAATTGATTGGCTCGGTCCCAGACCACAATCAAAAGAGTGGGCATCAGTATTTTTTTTAACAATAATGGATGCATCGACTAGATTTCCAGAGGACATCCCAAGGTGCAGTATCACAGCTAAAAGAATTGCAAAGGAATTACTCTTTTATAAAAAATAGATACGGACTACCAATGAAGATACAGTGAGATCAAGGTTCAAAGTTCACATCGAATTAATCACGATAATGTCTTAGGAATGAAGCAATTCAAATCTACTGCAAACCATCCACAATTGCAGGGAGCACGAGAAAGGTGACATTAAACATTAAAGACCATGTTGAAGGTTTATAATCAGGATTGTCCAGATGATTAGCGTCGGGGAATTCCATTTGCACTTATTGTGATCAGGGATGCCCCCGATTAACAGAGCAAATTTGTTCCATTGGAATTATTTTGGGGGCATTAAGTGAGGGGACCATTAAAATTGATTAAGGAGAAAATAGTAAATTAGAGTTCAAAGGCCACACATTTGGACTCGGTCTCAAAATTTAAGGAACGATTAATAGCGCTGGGAAGTTGGCTAGACAGCATTTAAAAGAAATGCAACATGCAATAAAACAGGAAGCGGACAGGAAATTTCAAAAAGTGCAATTTTGTTATCGGGGATAAGATTTTACTGTTACTTCCAGTTATAGGTGAACCTTGAAAAGCAAGGTTTAGTAGACCTTATCAAACACAACGGATATTGAGTGAGAGTAACTACTTGATAGGACTCCAGAAAAAAAGAAATCTCACAGCGTATGTCATGTGAATATGCTCAAAATGTACTTTGACAGGTAAGGACAGCCAGAGAACTAGGTGTTAATGATTATGGCACAGAAGGAAAAAACAACTTCAGAGGATTCTGAATCGGACATTCCTAAAATTAAAGTGGACAATGAGGTAGTTGTTTTAAAATGTGTTGCTGGAAAAGCGCAGCAGGTCAGGCAGCATCAAAGGAGAAGAAGAATCAACGTTCTGGGCATAAGGCCTTGTTCAGGAATGAGGAGGGTGTGCCAAGCAGGCTAAGATAAAAGGTAGGGAGGAGGGACTTGGGAGAGGGGCATTGGGAATGAGATAGGTGGAAGGAGGTTCAGGTGAGGGTGATAGGCCGGAGAGGGGGTGGGGGCGGAGAGGTCGAGAAGAAGATTGCAAGTCAAGAAAGCGGTGCTGAGTCTGAGGGTTTGGACTGAGAAAAGGTTGGTGGAGGGGAAATGAGGAAGCTGGAGAAATCTGCATTCATCCCTTGTGGTTGGAGGGTTCCTAGGCAGAAGGTGAGTCGCTCTTCCTCCAGGCGTCGTGTTGCCATGGTCTGGTGATGGAGGAGTCCAAGGACCTGCATGTCCTTGGCGGAGTGGGAGGGGGAGTTAAAGTGTTCAGCCACGGGAGAGTTGGGTTGGTTGGTGCTGGTGTCCCAGAGGTGTTGTCTGAAACGTTCTGCAAATAGGTGGCCTGTCTCCCCAATGTATAGGAGGCCACATCGGGTGCAGTGGATGCACTAAATGATGTGTGTGGAGGTGCAGGTGACTTTCTGATGGATATTGAAGGATCCCTTGGGGCCTTGGAGGGAAGTGAGGGGGGAGGTGTGGTCGCAAGTTTTTCATTTTTTGCAGTTGCAGGGGAAGTTGCTGGGAGTTGAGGTTGCGTTGGTGGAGTGTGTGGATCTGACAAGGGAGTCACGGAGGGAGTGGTCTTTCCGGAACGCTGATAGGGGTGGGGAGGGAAATATATCCTTGGTGTTGGGTTCCGTTTGGAAGTGGCAGAAATGACGAAGGATGATACAATGTTACTGAAGGTTGGTGGAGTGGTAGGTGAGGACCAGTGGGGTTTTGTCCTGGTGGCGATTGGAGGGGCGGGGTTCAAGGGCGGAGGAGCGGGAAGTGGAGGAGATGCGGTGGAGAGCATCATCAATCACGTCTGAAGGGAAATTGCGGTCTTTGAAGGAGGAGGCCAGTGGATTGTTCGGTATTGGAATTGGTCCTCCTGGGAGCAGATGCGGTGAAGGCGAAGGAATTGGGAATATAATCCCACCTTTTCCTCCACTACATTGATGATTGTATCGGCGCTACCTCGTGCTCCCACGAGGAGATTGAACAGTTCATCCACTTTATGAACACCTTCCACCCAGACCTCAAATTTATCTGGAGAGTCTCAGACTCCTCCCTCCCCTTCCGAGACCTCTCCATCTCTATTTCGGATTACCGACTCAACACGGACGTATACTATAAACCGACTGACTCCCACAGCTACCTAGATTACACCTCTTCCCACCCTGCCCCCTGTAAAAACGCCATCCTACGTTTCATTCCAGCTCCAACTCTGATATGACCCTGGCGATGAGGAAAATTACTCAACTATATCCAGTCGCTGCATAGGAGAATAATTACAATCTGACCAATTACCACACCCTCAGTCCCATCTCGACAGTCAAATTGGTGGGAATACTTTTCGATAAAGCTGTCAGGTAGCACCGAAATAATCGGGTCAGTGTGGTTTCTGATAGGTCCCCATGTGGAGATGGTGCTGCAGTGGACATATAATTGGTTTACGAATCCAGTCCAACCCAATGATCTGGCAGCTGTTGGAAGTTAAAAATAAATAATAAAATATCGTTACCTAAAATCTGGTGTCAGTAATACTGTCCAATGTTGATTTTAAACATCTGTCTCCTTCCCCAAGTGAACTCCCGTGCTTTCTTGGCCTAAAAGTGACTCCAGACACACAAACATGGTCTCTGAATCGGCCAAGTGAGACACCCAATAATATTAAACTACTCTGAGGTCTTAAAGGATAAAACCTGACAGAACATCTAGCATCAACCTCGTTATCAGAAAAGGGAGTGAGAAACACAGTTCTATCGACCCTGCATAGACATCCTTCCAAACATCTGAGAGCTTATGACAACATTTACAGAGCTTTCCCACAGACTGAACAGAAACATCGGGAGAGGGGGAAGTCATGTAGCACATTGAGCTTTCCGCATGCTATTTCATGGCCGAACATCTCCTCGATGCAGTTTTCCCCACAGAATGTTCATATCCCAAAATATGTTGAAACAATATTGAAATATAGTGCCTTCGGCCCATCAATATATAGGGAGTTCTCTGATAACACGTGTTTATTAAGTATAATTTGACTGCAATGTGATTCGTGAACCATTTTCTAGAAAATGAACTGACATCCCTGCTTCCAATCTGTCACACCCTGTCAGAGTTTTATATATCTCACTGAGATCTCCACTCATTTTCCTAAAGCCCATGGAATACAGGCCCAGTCACCCCAAACTCTGCTCCCACAACTAACTGTCATCCCAGAGATCGGTCTGGTCATCCTTCACTGCACTCCCTCAATGTCAGGTTTGCCCTTTATTAGGTATGGACACCAAAACTGCACACAATACTGCACAATGTTCGATATGGGGTCCCACCAAGTCCCCGTACAGTTGCAGTAAATGACACTTACTCCTGTATTCTAAATCACCCTGAAATGAAGTTAAATAAACCATTTATCTTCCTACCTGCTTTCTGCTGCTGCAATATTGCTTTCAGTGACTAGTGTACAGGGAGATCCAGATTCTTTTCAATGTTACAGCTCCCTACTTGCTGGGTCTACGTACACTGTATACAGCGTGCCAATGCCATTCCCAGTATTGACTTCCGTGTTCAGAACTCACTGCCCTACATGGACTCGGAATGCTGCGCAGAAATAAACAAAAATGCAGCTTAAATTCATTTATATATCAACAAATTTCAACCAATCCCTTTTCAAAGGATAGGCTGCCATTCAATTGATCCCATCAATGTACACAACCTCTCATCTCTGCCATTGCTCTCCATCTGCCAGGTATTTGCCCAGTCACTCCACTTGTCTCAATCAATTTGGAGCCTTTTTTACGTCCTCCTCATCCACTCACAAGCTGACATCGTTTAGAGCTGTCAGCAGTCTTGGGAATATTGGAATTGAGCCCCTCAACCAAAGATATGATGTGTATTTGGAATAGTTGGATGCCAAATCTCGATCCTTGTTATATCCTCCAAGCCTTCCATTCAAAAAACATGGTTTTATTCCTACTCACTGTTTCCTGCCAATTCTCCCATTCTAAAACCATGACCATATATTAGCCCCAGTCCCATAGGATTCGAATTTGCACAATAGGCTTGGGGCTTTATCAAAAATCTTTCTGAAAATCCAATCGTATTGCGTTGATACCTACTCCATAATTTTGCGAAAAGCCATTTTCCCAAACATGATTCCTATTTCATAAACCTCTGTTGACTTTGTCTATGCCCATTAATTTCAGTCCAATATTTTCTCGAAAATGTTTTAGTTACTAATTTCATTCCATTCCCTTTTTCTCACCAGACTAAAGTTCCCGAGTATTGCGAGGAAATTTTATTTTTGTTTTTTCTTCTTCTGTGAAGGCATAACCGAAGTATTTGCTCCATTGATCTGCTAGTTCCCTGTCCTCAATTCTCTGGTATCAGACTGTAAGAAAGCTGCACCTTTTTCTCTTAATTTTGCCATTGGCGTATTTTCAGAAGATATTACAAGTTCACTCATATACACTGTGATAAGATATTCTTCAGAAAACCATCAATTCCTATCTTAAGCTGCTGAATGATTGACCTTCCACAGCCATCTAATCACAGAAGCACAGACTCTGTACTATCAGAAATACAGCACGGTCTACATTAGCCCCACTTTCCAACACAAAACCTGTCGCCGTGAATCCTATGGCATTTCAAGTGCACAACCATGTATTTTCTAATGGTTTTGAGGTTACCATGACAATTCCCTCTCACGAAGTGCATCCCAGACCCAAACATACTGTGCTTCAAAAACAGTCCTCAAATCCTCACTAAACCTCAAACCCTTCACTTCAAAAATGTGTCCCTTTGATTAAAAGGACCAGCTGCTGTCTATCTACCCCATACATATCCCTCGTAATCTTATCCTCCTGATTCAGGTCCCCCTTAGCTTTCTCTGCACCAAAGTAAACAATTCGAGCTTATCCAGGCTCTATCCATAGCTGATACGCTCCATCCCGGGGAACATCCTGGTGAATCTCCTCTGCACCCCCTCCAGTACAATCACATCCTTCCTGTAATGTAGCTCCCAGAATTGCACACAGTATTCCATCTTGGCTAATGAAAGTTCCGCATAGCTCTTATAATCTATGCTTCGATATGTGAAGGCTATGTTTACGCTCCCGTACGCCTTCTCAAATTGTGTGTTACCCTGTCCAGACACATTCAGAGATGTGTGGAGAAGCACCCTCCCAGCTTCCTAGTGTGTTGCCATTCATTGAGTCCTTGCCTGCCTGGTTCCTTCTTCCAAAGTGCATCACCTCATAGTTATCAGGGTTACATTCCATCTGCCATTGATCCACCCATCTGACCATTCCATCTGTATCTTCCTGCAACGTAAGGCCTTCCTCTTCACTGTCATCTCCCCGGCCATTCTTTGTATCAAACACAAACTTACTTAAGACACTCCCCACCCCTCGTCCATATTCACAGCTGCATCCTTTATGATAAGGGTTAAAATCACAAAATATCAGCTTGTAGTCCAACAGGTTTATTTGGAGGCACGAGCTTTCAAAACGCTGCTTCTTCATCAGGTGGTTGTGCGCTTTGATGAAGCACTTCAAAAGCTAGTCCCACCGAATATACCTTTTGGAGTATAACCTGGTGTTATGCAATTTTTAGCTTTGTCCACCCCAATCCAACACTAACACCTCCGAATCACAAATATTAAGAGACACAGCACTGATACCCGTGGTGCAGCATTGGACACGAGCCTCCAATCACACAAACAACCCTCTACCACCACCCTCTGTCTCCTAACACTTAGGTTCATTTGGTTCCAACTTGGCAAGTCACTAATGAGTCCTACCTGTTCCCGAGTTATTCTGTTCTGCTGGAGACACTTGTAGAATATCTGGTGATTCTCCCGAATCTTTCCTACCAGTAGGTTTCCATGCCCCTGTGTTAATTAGTGGCCTACAAGTGATGAATTTCCTCCTTATTGCAGTCTTAACTGTCCTGTCCCAGATCCTGCCATTATTTGCCTTGAATGTGGAATAGACAGCGAGGGTAACGTTCTTTTAATTTCAAACTTGTCAAATGTTTTGTGAATTATCTAAATTTCACTGTGACCCACCTCTCATTCTTTGAAACTCTAGAGAACACAGGCCGAGTTTCCTCATCAGGCAATCTCACCATCTGAGGGATTAATCTGGAGAATGTCCAATTGCACTTCCTCTCAGGTCAGTATATTCTTTCTGTGATTCGGTCACCAAACCTGTGCACAATACTCCAGCTACAGTCCCTCCAACACGCTGTCAAACTGTTTCAACATGTCTTTACATCAATGTTCTAACTCCCTTAAATGAAGGAAAACCAAACTTTAACTTTCCACTTACATATATTCCTCCAAATACCCTTCACATTCATTGTATTTACGAACTCACTGAGATCTTATAGTTTAAGGTCAGAGGGGAAAGAATTAAAGGGAACTCGAGGAATAACTTTTTAACACAGGAGCTGTTACGCATATGGAATGAGAAGTGGTTGAGACGGATACATTAACAATATTTCAAAGGCATTTGAACAAATACACGGATTGTAAAGGATTGGAAAGATACGGGACAATGACAGGGAAATGGGTTTAGCGTGGATGGGCATTTTGGTTGCAATTGACCAGTTTGGGATGAAGCGCCTGTCTCCGTGCTGTCTGCCTCTATGACTCTAACAACCATTGCTTGTCTCCCACTGAATTTTATATTGTACTTTCCAAAATTATTGAAGATATCTTGACATTCTAGCCTCCAGTCTTACGCGATGTTTGACTAGAATATTCAAGCATTCTATATTGTATGCAGACACCTTGTAAACTGTACCTTATAAATGCCATTATTCCTTAAAGGCTGCTTCAGACCAAGGTTAATAATTCGTCCTTCTGACCACACCACATCAAATCCGAAATAACCTGCTCTCTAGTTTGCTTCACAACATACTCTTCAACCGACCTCATGTACACTTACGGAACTTATTTTTCACAGCTTCAGCAGTCACTTAGTTAACGCTGTTAACCATTCAATAAGACTTCGGTATCCACAATACTTGCCTATCTAATTTTCAGAGCATATGATGCTCCGATTTTCGGCTACCGTTTTGATTTCGATATATAACACACCAATATTTGCTTCTCCTTGCTATCTGTAAACTCTACCTAAACTGATTCTGTGGAAGCTGAGGGACAGGTCTGTGTCGTTATTAGTGATAGACCTGGACAAGACATTCAGGGAGGCTCACCTCGACGCTGAGATGATCTGGAGAAATGTCCCACAATACTGGACAAGCAACAATATCCTCCTCTCTCTGTTAGGATAAGACTTACCATATACTCTCTGCTCCCTCACACTCACTGTATATCTGTTATAGCACCTAGCCCCGAACAAGGTTCACGCTCTGTCTTCAAATAAGGCTCAGGCAGTACCACTCTCACTATTGAATTCAGCAACTAATAATAATATATGGATTCAAAATTGTCGACTGACTCATTCCAGACACCTCACAACTTTCCCCAACTACACCAGCACAACAGCAGGGTCACCCATTCACACTCTCCCTCCACCCCTTTCTCCCATTCCAGGAGAAACCGCCTGGAATAGGATAGAAATTTCCAAGCCGGGTAGTGGAGTGCCCGATATCCGTTCCCTTACTCCCCTCACCCCGCCATGTGGGGAGGACTCTTAAGGAGCTGGAGTGGATCAGGACGCCTCGTGTGGATAATCTGAAACATCCACGTCCTACTGACCAGTTAAGAAGTAATGTTCAGTGAAAGACATTTCTCAGTTTAAACCCACTGGCAGCTCCCACAACACTCACAACAGTCCTTTCATTTCCAAAAAAAAACAGCCACAGATACCTCACTTCACAGAGACGCAGACACAGAAATACACAGACGAACACACACAATACTTACAAGGACATAGGCATACACACACGTATAAACACACTGAGACATATACAGTCACATACAAATAGACATAAATACAGACAGCAACACAGGCTGAAACACAGACAGACAGATGTAGACACGGAAACACACAGATAACAAGCACACAGACACACACACACACAGGCACACACACACACACACACACACACATACAGACACACAAAAACACAGGCACAGACACACACATCCAGACATACAAAAACACAGGCATAGATACACACACACATTCAGATACACGCACAAACACTTACTCACATACAGACACACAGGGGCACAGACAATAGTGTCATTAAGACACAAATCGATATGTTTTTGATTTGTAAGGGGATCAAGGATTCCAGGGAAAAGGCAGAAGAATGAGGTCGAGGTACTAATAAGAAATTATTGAACGGAATTTCAGACTCGATAGGCTGAATGGCTTCGATCTGCTCATTTCCTTAATGCTCCTGCGGTATTATGCTATCAGGCATTCTCTTCCTCAGACAGTAGCAGAGGATCAGCGTGATAAATATTTGAATGGAAAGGGTCAGTGGGAATGTGGGATAGGTTTGGAGTCCATAGTGGTTCATCTTTATTCCTAATTATTCTGCACTTATGTCTGAAAAGAGGTGGTGATTTGATGTTCAGTTAACACAGTTTTAAAATAACAGTTGTCCCACAATGAAATAAGGATGTCCCTTTCACTTTAGTCTTGTGCTACCTGTGGTGTCCTCATCCTCAGGGAGCAGTGAAGACTCGGTTATAGAAGATATTCCAGACTGAGACCTTTACTGGACAGAAGGGTCAGTGTTTATTGGGAACAGACAGGAAATGGATGGTCAGGCACACTCGGACCAGCCATGAGCATTCTGAATGGTGCAGCCGAATAGGCAACTTCTGCCCCTACCCCATGTGTTCCCTCATTCCACCACTCGAGGCTGTTACAGAGATATACTGCTGTCCCTACCCCATGTGTTGTTCCCTCAATCCACCCCTCGATGCTGTTACAGGGTAGGGGACCACTCCATTAAGTCAGACAGGATCGTTACAATGAGACAGGAGGAGGCCATTATGCGCCTGTAAGGAATTACACAGGAATATAGAATGAAGTAATTCAGCTCGTTCAGTACACTACACAGTCTAGGAGGAGGCCTTTCAACCCACCTGAGCTACTACTCAGGAACAGGGAAGCTGTTGCCAACAGGAAATAGAGAGTAAAGACAAATGTTTATTTTCAGGCTGCAAAGCTGTAACTGATGGAGTGCCTCAGAGATCACTGTGGGGTCATCAATGATCAATAATCTTTATCAAAGATCTGGAGGAAGGGGAGGGATTGGCTTGGAGCTCAATAAACTCGTACACCAAGATGGCCATTCAATGTGTCGTCAAATGGAGGTATGAGAGCTGCAAAGTGATACAGGCAGGGAAGGTTAGTGAGCAAACCTTCAGCAGAAATAATATAAGGTAGGTTATTTGTTTTGGCATGAAAGATGAAACAATGGTAAACAATTTAAATGGAGAGAGATTGCAGAACTCTGTGATACAGGAGGTTTCCATGTTCTTGCGACATGAATCATATGAAGTCAGATGTAGCAAGTGATTTGGAAGGTAAGTGGAATAATGCTGTTTTTGGCAAAAAATACATCGGGTTTAATTGCAGGAATGTTTTACTGCATCTGTACTGGGCATTACTGAGACCACACCTAATACACTGTGTTCAGGTTTGATCCACTAAACTAAAATAAAAAGATATAATTCTTTTCGAAGATTTACTCATTCCTGGAAAGCAGGTCTTTTGTTATGGGGGATTATCAGTATTGATCTTAGCTGAGAAATAATATTGAACCATCCATGACTTTATGAAAACTGTATAAACTGGATGCATATTATCTTCTGTCAGGGAGACTAATGCTAGAGAATACATTTTAAGGAAAAGATACATTGATATTAACACACATACTATGAAGACACCTACCAATATTTACAAATTACACAGACACATATAAGCATGTCATCAAATTGTAAAGTTGGAAATTTTTGGGACTGGAAGGATTTGTGCACAACAAGAGCAATGACGCACTTGCATATACTCCATAATCAGGTTTTCCAGAGAATGTTCCAGGAGATCGCACATGGTCCAGTTTGGTGGTCAGTTGACATAATTATTTGTTCCAACACAGAAAAGGAGAAAAATGTTCCCTGCCTGAGAAGCAGCAGCCGATTGATCCCTCTCTCTTACTTTGTTGCGCCCGATAGCAAAGTGTGAGACCAGAAAATCCCTGAGTTATCTTTACCACTTGTGAAGGATTCCTGGTGAGGGTTCATTGGAATCTCTTCGCTGCCTGAAACGATGGGAATTCAGCCAAATCCAACTGTTCCAGAAAGAAATCCCACTAGCAGTAGCTTGTGTGAGCAGAGTAACTTCAAAGGCAGAATAACATTTGGGGCACTCTGTCATTTTACCATTTGTTATGAGTTCAACTTTCGGTGTCTCACATTTTTCTTGAAAATGACCTACTCTGAGATCTACATCATTGGCCACATCACTAAACTGGCTGCATTTAAGATTGGTGTAACCAGTGGAGGAGTGGGACTGGAAAAGGACATAATGACCTTCCAACATTTAGTGGAACACAAATGAGAAATTCTCAAAGGGCTGCTCAAGTGGAAATTCCCTTCCCCAGAGGATTGTGGTTTCTGGATGTTTGCATTTATTCAAAGTTGTTTTTGGTATGTAGTAAAATGGCATACAGACAGAAACGTGCTGCTGAGACCAAAAGCACATGAGGCGGTGATAAAGTATCTAATGGCCCACTCCTGCTGCTCAGTCTTATGTTTCTGTGTTCTATTCAACCCCTCACAGCTCCTGCAAGGAGCAGATGGAGGCCACTTGTCCCAGATACCTGGTCCACAGTAACACAGTATCTCATCCAGTCCCTCAAGACTGTCACACATGGTTTGGTGTAGGTTGGAAAATGTTATTTGGTTCAAAAGACGCCTCTGGTCTCATTACAGAGTGTTTCCTCTCTGCAACTTGTGATTCATTTGTTGGTCATATTATAGACCCAGATTCACTGTGAATACAGTCCCCATACCTCAACCAGAGATGAGTTACAAAATACTTCACTCTCTCTGATTGCAAAGTTCAATAAAAGAACATTCAGGAAAATTACAAACATTAACTTTGCAATTACTGAATAGGAGAACAAAAGGAATAGGATCAGGTAATTCGGATGATTAAGCCATTGTATACCATCATGGCTGATCTACTGTTGACATTAACTCCCCTTTAATGCCCAATTCTTCACCCCTTAGCTCTCTGACAGGTCATAAATCCATCTACCTCCGACTGAAATGCTTTCAGTAATGTAGCTCCCCTAGATCTCTAGCCCAGATAATTTCTAACAGTGATTACCTTCTGTGAGAGGAAAACACTCCCTACACATACATTATCACCTATTGATATGAACAAGAGGCGAACACAGGGGCTCAGGAAAGAGTGAATGGCTAAGATACCTATGCAGTATTTGACTGAGGATGGCATTGGGACCACCTATGTATTTGAGCTGAATGGGAATCAGGTGCAACTTTCCCACTGGACGTGGTCTTTCAGAACACAATAAGGTTTGGGGTCAGTCGCCAACAACCCTCTCAGTCCCGGGACATCTCTGCAGGAGATCCTCACGTTAGTCTCCTCAGCACAAACATCTTCAGTTGCTCTATCAATGTCTTTTCCCATCATAAGATCGGAAGTGGGTATGATGACTGAAGATCACAAAATGTTCAGAACATTTTGTCCCCCATCAGCTCCTGAACCATTCTGCGTCCATGTGCATCAAGACCCGGACAGCATTCCGGTTTGTGCTGTTAAAGTATCGGTAACATTTATGTAACAGCACGGCCAGACACTGCCCATTTCCGCAGTTAAAAGAAGAGCTCATTCAGCATCTCAAGCTGGTTGCACACGGGTATGAGCTAACATTCAGGAACAGGAAAAGTGACAGCACATTCAATACTCCTGCCTGTTACACAGGAAGAAGAGTGGTCTGTTCAGTGCATCGAGCTGTTAAACACGAACAGGCAGAGCTCAATCAGACCCTTAAACCTGTTCCATGAGACCAGGAGGAGGCTATTCATGCCCACGAGACAGTTATACAGGAACAAGAGGGGGTCATTTATATTCCAACACGACAAACTAATGAAACCAAGACTGCACTGATAGAGGAGTCCATGATGTTAATCATGGTTCCATTGTTTTTACAACGGGTGCTACTTTAACAAGGTTTGCTGGCAGTGAGGAGGGAAGCCAAATGATTTGTGCCAAGTCTCAAGGAGGCAACTTGCATCTCCGAGAAGACACACCCATTTTCTCCATGGGGGTCAGAATCTGGTGGGAAAAGTTAACTGTTTTAGCATGAGGGTATTGTGGCTGCTGTAGGGATTGCGAATAACGAGCATTTCAGTGTAGGACCACACACGGAATGCACTGTATTACTGTGGGGAGGGTTTATTCAAAGACTGGTCCGCTGTCTCTCTCATGCGAAATGGGGATTGGGTGTGGAGTGAGGGGAATATTCTCAGAGGGTCTTAAACTATTGACAGTCATGTAACCCGAGTATAAAAGAAGCCATGGAATTTTTCACGGTATCAGTATCTATTTAGAACATCGTGAGTGACTGTCCTTCACCCCAAATTTCAATGCAATCGCCTCTCATTCTCTCACAACGCCGGAGATTAATCATCATTCTCTCCTCATGGCACCACCATCCGAGGGATGAGTCTGGTGAAACCCCATTGCACTCTCTCTGTGGCAAGGCGATCATTCCTTATAAAGGAGAGAAAGTCTGTCCACAATATCCCAAATGCTGCCTCAACAACACTCTCAGCAATGATCACAATAACTCTTTTTCCTCTTAGACATCTCCGTTTCTTTCCTATAGCGTAAAAAGACTTTCCTTCTCTCTACACTGCTGGAAAGAGTTAACACTTTTATAATGATGGCATTGTTGTTGCTGTCGAGATTATGGATAACATGAGGTTCATTGCAGGATCACGCAATTGAACTGTACTAATGTTGAGACAGTTTATTCAAAAACCTGGCACCCACTCTCTCTCCACCCCCCCCCCCCCCCACTCTCTCTCCTCCCTTTCCCCTCTCTTTCTCAGTCGAAATAGGGAGTGGGAGTGGTTATGTGGAAAGTTCTCAGAGGCTCTTAAACTATCGAGAATCATGTAATCTGCGTGAAAAAAACCATGGAACTTATCACCGTATCAGTGTCTGTTTAGAACATCATGAGTGATTGTCCATCCCCCTTAAGGTTCAATGCAATCACCTCTTATTCTGTCACTGAGCTTCACTCACTGCTCATGGTGCCATCATCCCAGGGATTTGTCTGGTGAAACTTGGAGAAAGTCGATCCACAGTACCCCAAATACTGCCTCAACAACCCTCCCCTGGATGATCACAAAGCACCTTTTCTCTCACTTAGACATCGCCATTTCTTTCCTGTGCCAGAAAAAGCCATTCCTTCTCTATGAACTACGACTGACATGGAATTTATAAGTCCCTTACATCTGTACGTCAGCATCAAGAAAGCGAGCACCAGAGTTGCCTATGGAGCTCTGCATCACTCTCAGGTAGAATTTCAATGAGATTGAATACATTTAAAATAGGGGATGATCACGTACCTGAATGGAAATGAGATGTAGCAATACAGAAAACAGGCAGAGAAAGGGAGCTATCTTTACTTCTGTTCTTCTCTCACAGGATGTATGAAGCCCTGGTCAGGGCAGCATGTTATGCAGATCTTGAACTGAGTGGCTGATTCAGCTGTTCCACAGTACCGTTAAGGGTAAATTGAATAGCTGTGGGTTTGTAGTGTTACAACACAGGATAAGTCTTCCTGCTTAATTAAAACCAGCAACAGAGAAAAGAGTTATCCCATGCAGTAATCTGTTATAATTCTCGAGTCCAATAGTATTTAAAGTTAAAATTAACAACTTTATTTCTTAAAGTATAACAGAGAATAATAAACGAATGACTATTTACAACTTCTTCCTCTAACCTGTCTTTTATCTTCCCCCTCCACAATACTAGTCCGTTAAGACTCCTAATTAAGATTTACAAAACAAAACTTCTTATCTCAAAATCAGGAAGCTTTCAGTTCTTCTCCATATTCCTGTCTTCTTTTCTTCTTGGGGATTCTGCTTCACCAGTTACTAATTAGTAAAGGTACCAATAGGAGAGCTATTTTTCAGCCAGTCTTTGCATGCTGGTAGGTTGGCAGTTCTCCTCTCAACTGTTCAATTTTCCATGGTCTGGTACCGCTAAACTATTGGGGATTGTATCATTGGCTTTTAAGATTTGTCAATATAACAAATTCATACTTGGTTGGAGGTGGGTATTTTGGGGTATAATTTAAAATGTTTTGCTGAATTTGTTTTTGTTTTTCAGACAATGAGCTAATCAGGTTGTTCAACCAAATGTAATATCATATCTATTTTTCAGAACACTTGGTGCTGTCAGATAGTTATTGCTGCCTTTTAATTCTCTCAATGGTACAGTACACCCACGTGTTCATCACAGAAGTCACACCGAAACCTGACGAAGGAAGCATGACACATTGACTTCCCTAAAGTTCTTGAGGCAAGCAGATTGGTTTTTATAGCAAATAATAATGGTTGCTTTTAAACACCCCATTTTCCTTCATGAGATATCAACAGACCATTATTCTGTTGCTCTAGATTATCAGTCAATGGCTTGACCACCATAATCTGTCTTCCCGTACGTGCAGATAACAAGTTAAACATTCTTAAGAGCAATTATTTAATGATGGACATGTGGTTAGAAGTAACATGAAACTATTGCATTCGGATTGAACGAAGGCACAAATGGTTTATTCAGAGGTTGCACTGAGACTGAGGACGAGACTGGGATATCATGATGGTGATATTGGACAGGATTGGTGAGTGGGGACGACATGGAGATGTAAATCTGTGAAGGACAAAATGGATTATGGAGTTTGACATCAGTCTGGTTCCTTCTCGCATGTCAGTGAGTAACTTATAAATAGTAGTTTAATAGTTATAATATATAAAGAAAGAAATTTTTGTTTGGAACTGAAGACATTGACTTGCACTTTCCAAAATTTATATATAATGAGCAGAAATTCAGGTCAATCCGGTTTAGTAGACAAATATAATGACTTCAAAGCTGAAAATTGTGTTGCTGGAAAAGTGCAGCAGGTCAGGCAGCATCCAAGGAGCGGGAGAATCGACTTTTCGGGCATAAGCCAATCTTCAGGAACCTATGCCCGAAACGTCGATTGTCCTGCTCCTTGGATGCTGCCTGACCTGCTGCGCTTTTCCAGCAACACATTTTTCAGCTCTGATCTCCAGCATCTGCAGTCCTCACTTCCTCCTATTAAATATAATGACTTACTAGGAGCACCAACTATAGCGAGGATGGGATAGTAACCACCTTGAATAATCCAAAGGATATCCTGGATCCGCCATGCTAATGATATCCAAGGCCGAGAAAGCCATTAAATACCCGAGGATAAACTACAGTCCATTGTTGGAACATTCCAGTCTAATGTTCTCAGATTCTGATCTCTCCTCCCCATCTCTCTCTCTCTTTCGATCTGCTGATCCCTGTTAGTGCTGTCAGTGATGCTCCTACTCATACTATGGGATAGCACATTGAACAGAGCTCATTTATCTTTCAACAATGAAAACTCTCCATTGCGATAATTAGGATCCATGGAGATTGACATTAATCACAGTCACTGAACAAATAGCTTCAGTTAACCCCTTTGAATTCAATATTGATTTTATTAAAATTCAAAAAAACTTTAAAGCTACACATTTGGCATGGGATATGTGTGGGGGGGGGGGGGGGGAATGAACAGAGGGAAGAAATATTTGAGATGGTAGATTGATTGTATGTAATCATTCAATCTGCCTTAGATATGCGAGTAATGTCAAAGGATTGTCAGAACATTAAAAAAAAGTTTCTCCGTTTATAAATCGAAACATATAGTCTGTAACTACTGATCAGTGATTATAATGTCAGTAAAATATGGAGAGAACTTTTCTAGTCCATTTTCTGACAGGAACACGTGCATACAACAACATGAGGATAACAGACAAATGGCATGGATATGTAAACATAGAATACGATGTGACACAGAATTCAGATAGTTATTCGAGGATCAGAGAGGGCAGGTGAGGGTCAGCTGTTCATGTTCTCGATGTCAATCAACTATGATGAAGTAAATTTTACTGGATATGATATTGGGGACATGGCTCCTGAGACCAGAGGGAGGGAATATGATATTTCCCAGCCATCAGTATTGGAATTTTATTCTTCATAAATCATATGAAGATCAAATTCCATGATACAACTCCAATGAGGAATGAGGAGAGCCAATATTGAAACCATACAACCAGAAGACATTGGAGCAGAAATTTGGCCATTAGGCCCATTGAGCCTGCTCCACCATTCAATGATGGCTGTTAAGCTTTTCAACCGCATTCTCCCGCTTTCTACCTGTAACCCTTGATCCCCTTTACAATCAAGAACCTATCTGTCTCACTCTTAAATATACTCCGTGACCTGGCTTCGACAGCCTTCTGTGGCGGTGAATTCCATAGATTCACCACTCTATGGCTGAAGAGGTTCGTCCGTATCTCTGTTCTGAAAGGTCTTCTCTTTACTCTTTCCCATCGGGGCCTAGTCTCTCCTACCATTGGAAATATCGTCCCAAAATCCACTCTTTCCAGTCCATTCAGTATCCTCTAAGTTTTGAGTCGACCTCTTAACATGTTCTGACCTCGATCATATGTAGACCCAGAGCCCTCAAATGTTCTTCATATGTTAAGCTTTTCATTCCTGGGACCATTCTCGTGGATCTCCTTGGAAAACGCTCCAGGGCCAGTACATCCTTCCTGAGATATGGAACCCAAAACTGTGCACAATAATCCAAATGTGGCCTGACCAAAGTCTTATACAGCCTCAGAAGTACATCCCTGCATTTATATTCAAGCCCTCTTGAAATAAATGCCATCATTGTATTTGCCTTCCTAACTGTTGACAACCTGCAAGATTAGCTTTCGAGACTCCTGGACTGGAACTCCCTCGGCTTTTTGCGCTTTTCACTTCTGAACCTGCTCGCTATTTAGAAAATAGTCCATGCCAGTATTCTTCCTGGCAAAGTGCATGATGTAACACTTGCTCACGTTATACTCCATCTGCCATATCTTTGCTCACTCCCCTAACCTGAACAAATCCTTCAATAGGAGAGAGTGAAGACAGCAGATGCTGGAGATCAGAGTCAAAACGTGTGGTGCTAGAAAAGCACAGCCAGTCAGGCGGCATCCGAGGAGCCGGAGAATCGATGTTTCAGGCATAAAGTCTTCATCAGGAATGAGGGCGTTAGGCGGAACTGGGCTGAGAGACAAATGGGAGAGGCTGGGGCTGGGAGGAAGCTAGCTTGGACAGCAATAGCTCGATGAAGGTGAGTGGTGATAGTGAAAGGTCAGAGTGGAAGGTGGAGTGGATACATGCGAAGGAAGATGGACAGGTTGGACAGTTCAAGAGGGCGGTACTGAACTAGAGGGTTAGATCTGGGATAAGATGGTGGGAGGGGAGATGAGGAAATTGGCAAAATTGCCTTTGATACCGTGTGGTTGGAGGGTCCCTCGGTGGAAGATGATGCGTTCTTTCTCCAGACTACTACTGGCTAGAAATTGGCCATGGAGGAGGCCAAAAACATACATGTCCTTGTTGTAGTGGGAGGGAGAGTTGAAGTATTCAAGGATAGGGAAGTGGGGTTTTTGGGTGTGTGTGTCCGAGTGTGTTACCTGAACCGTTCTGCAAATTGATGTCCAATCTCCCCAATGGAGAGGAGATCCGGTGCAATGGACAGAGTAGATGTGGTGTTTGGATGCACAGGATGTTCTTTGCCTGACGTGGAAGGATCCTTTGGGCTTTGGATGGAGGTGAGAAGGGAGTGATGACATAGGTTTCATACCTCTTGTAGTGGCAAAGAAGGTGTCAGGAGTGGAAGGTGGCTGGGTGGGGTTGAGGGTGCATGAACCTCACGAGGGAGATGTGAAGGGAATGGTCTCTGTTGATATGGGTGGGGAGGGAATTATACCTCTGGTGGTGGTGTCTGACTGTTGGTGGCAGAAATGGCGGAGGATGATGCGTTGAATCCTGTCGTTGGTGGGATGGAAGGCGAGCACCAGAGGGGTTCTGTCCTTGTTGTAGTTGGAAAGGTGGAGATCAAGGACGGAGGTGCGGGAAGTTGAGGAGATGCGCGAGAGCATCCTCGTGTAGCCGAACCACCTCTTTAGTGCTACCTGTCCCTCTATCTATCTTTGCACTGTTTGAAAACCTAGCCAGAATCCTCTCAGTTCCTTCATGCAAATCATTAATGCATAAAGGGAAAGGTTGTGGTCCCAACATTGAGTCTTGTGGAACACCACTTGTCCCTGGCTGCCATCCTGAGAAGGACTCTTTAATCCCAACTCCCTGCTTTCTGTCAGACAGCCATGCTACTATCCATGTTCATACATTGCTTCGAACACCATGGGCCCTTATCTTTCTCAATAGCCTCCTGTGTGGCAACTTATCAAAAGTTTCTTGTGGAGCAAGCGGATAACCTCTATTGTTCTTCTTGGTCTAATCTGCTTGTTACTCTCTCAATGAATTCTAACAGGTTTGTCTGGCCTGACTGTTCTTGATGAAACCATGTTGACTCTGTTCTATTTTACCAAAGACCTCAAGTATTCAGAAATCCCATCCTTCACGATGGATTCCAGCTTGTTACCCACAACTAAGGTAAGGCTAATCAGTCTGTAATTTTCCATTTTCTCACTTATTAAACGGGGTGTGACATTAGCAATTTCCAGCCTCTTGGCCCTTTCCTGATTTTAGTCATTCCTGAAAGATTACTACTTATACTTGCACTACCTCTTCAGCTATCTCCCTTCCAAAGCTGGGGTGTAGTCCACCTGGTCCAGGTGATTTATCCATATTCAGGTCATTCAGTTTTCTAACATGTTATTCTTGATGATGGCCACCATACTCAGCTCTGCCCTCTCACTCTCTTCAACTTCTGTGAAATTATTCATGCCTTCCACCATGAAGACTGATGCCAAGTTGTTCATTCATTTCTTTGTTTCCCACTACTATGTCTCCAGCATCATTTTCCAGTGTCCAATATAACTTTTACCTCTCTTTTGCACTTTATATATCTCAAGAACCTCTTACAGTCTCCTCTATATTGTTGGTTCGCTTACCCCTATATTTAATCTTCTCCCTCCTTATTTTTTTGTCCTCTGTTGGTCTTTATAAGTTTTGCAATTCTCTCGTTTCACACTGCCCTTCACCACATTGTGTGCTAACACTTTTGCTTGTATGCAATCCCTGACTTCCCTCCTCAGCCCTGGTTGCCTTATCCTCCCTGTATCATGCCTCTATTCCTCAGCATGAATCTCTGCAGTGTCTCCTGAATTAATCTTGGAATCCCCTGCCATTGCTGTCCCACTGTCTTTCCTGCTATTACCCCTCTCCACATATCAGAGATTGCTGCAAGTTCAGGTCCATCCAGTCTTTCTTGTTTAGGTCCTACCGACTCGGGAATCCCAATGATCCACATATCAGAAGTGCTGCCTGCCCTGCCAGCTGTTTGGACATGTATTTGACTTTGCTACCTTCCTAGTCCTAACCTCACTCGCATATTCTGGTGTCTCCAAAATTCAAATATCCTTTCAACAGAACTCTCGCAAGGCCTTTTATTTAAAGTGGATAGACTTGATAATAAAAACTTAAGTGTGACCTCAGGAAAGTGGAGTCCACTGAATTAGTCCAATGCCCAGAGGATCTGATATCTATCCCCGCCACTAAACCTGTTTGACAAGGTATACATATAGTTTGGTGGTGATGGAAGAGCACCACTGAACTGCTGTACTCTTCCAGCACCACTAATCCAGAATATGGTTTCCAGCATCTGCAGTCATTGTTTTTACAAAGGTATACATATGAACCATATATTTGCAGTTGTACGAGGATAAACAGAAAACTAGAAAATGTCAGAGCAGATGGATGTCATGCAGCGTGTTTACTCTGCTTTGCTATTCAATTGGACTTTAGTTAGTCTGTTCCTTTCAATGGCAGGATCTTTACCCAGCATCCCCAGTGGGTCAGAAAGTGCCCAGTGTCATTGTGTGCACAGTCCTGCGAAGGGAGTGTCCAGTGCGAGGCAATGGGGTGTGGGGAGTACCAGGGGTGGCACAAGAAAAGGCTGCATGTAGTGACGATAGATTGACAGACTGAAAGGGATGGAATGGGTATCCAGGGACACTGCACACACGGAAGGGGCCGGGCAAGATTCCTAAACAACCAGGGAACCCGCGATGCACGGCTGCTTTTACAAAAACCTGTCACGTTTGCGAGATTTCTCTGTCGAACCAAAGCAAAAATACTGTAGATGGTAGAAATCCGAAGCAAACACAGAGACATACTGTGGAGAGACGAAAGAGTTAATGTTCCCAATGCAGACACGGGAAGAATTTACAAAGCCCACACACACAGGGTCCAGAGATTGAAATTGAACCCGAGTCCTTCGCACTTTGAAGCAGCAGTGTTGTGTCACCGTGCCGCCCAATGATGGATACTTGGAGTTAGAGACATAGCTACTGTTCTCTGTGATTGGGATTGAGAGTCCTGAATGATGTGTTGCCTACCTGGTACTTGGGTTTGGGATATATCATCTGGGCTGCAGAAGAACTTGGATTGGGCGGGGAATGATCCAGTGGACAGGGTCTGTGTAGGTACCAACGGCTGGACAAACAAATGACAGTGAAAAGAGCAACGGGTAATACAGGACTAAACTATCATATCGAAATGCATGCAGCATAAGGAATAAGGTAAACACGCTTGTGACTCATTCACAAATTGGCAGGCACGACATGGGCATTACAGTGATATCACTGCAAGAGGATCAGGATTCGGAGCGGAATATTCAAGGATATTCATCCTGTCGAAAAGATAGGCAGGTGGGCAGAGCAATAGAGTTGTTTCATTATTAAGAATGGAATTGAATCACTAATCAATCATAAGAAATGAAGTAAAGTCAGATCATGTAGAATCTGTGTTGGTAGAATTGAGGAATCAAAAAGGTGAAAAAAATGCAGTTAGAGTTATGTACAGGAAGCTGAGGTGCAAGATACACCAGGAGCTAGAAATTTCTGTAGGAAAGACAAAGTTACAGTGATCCTGTGGGATTTCATTATGCAGGTGAACTGGGAATTCAGGTTGGTAGTGGTTCGCAAGGAAAGGAATTTGTGGAATGTCTATGAGATGGCTTTTTGGAGCAGCTTGCAAAGGTGAAATAAATGAAGGAGCTTAAGGTGAAGGAATTCTTAGCAGGCAGTGATCATAATATGATTGAACTTATACTGCAGATTCAGATGGAGAAGGTAGAATCAGTAGTAATGGTATTACAGCTGAATAAAGGCAATTACAGGGACATGAGGGAGGAGCTGGTTAGAATTGACTGGGAGACAGGCCCAGCATTAAAGATAGTACAACAGCAATGGCAGGAGATTTTTGGAGTAAGTCAGGGCACAGCAGAGATTTATCCTGAGGAAAAAAGAGGCTTATATGGGGAGGATGGGGCAACCATAGCTGACTAGGGAACTCAGGTATAGCATAAAAGGAAAAGAGAAAGGATATAATGTGGCAATGTGCAGTGGGAAACCTGAGGATTGGGAAACTTACAAAGACAAAACAGAGGGCAAATAAAATAAAATAAAGAGGGAGATTATTAAATAAGGGGGGTAAGCGAGCTATTAAGATAAAAGAAGACTAACAGTTTGTTTCGATATATAAAGTTCAAAAGAGCGGCAAAAGTGAACATTGGATTGCTGGAAAATGATACTGGGGAGATAGTAGTAGGGAACGAGAAATGGCCAAGGAACTGAATAATTACTTTGCATCAGCCTTGATTGTGGAAGGCACGAGTAATACATTAAACATTCAAGAGATTGAGGGGCCAGAGCTGCGTATGATGGCCACTACCATGGAGAACATGCTAGAAAAAAACTGTAATGGTCCTAAGGTGGTTAAATAACCTTGACCAGATGGACTACATCCCAATATTATAAGGGTAATAGCTGAAAAAGGAGTGGAGGCGATCGTCTTGATCTTTCAGGAATCACTAGAGTAAGGAACGATCCCGAGCACTGGGAACCCACTAGCGTGACACCCGATTTTAAAAAGAGAATAAAGAAAAAGACAACAAAAACCCACCATGAAAAGTTTAACCTCGGTCGTGGGTAAGATCCCGGAATTCATTGTGAAGGATAAGATTTCTGAATACTTGAAAGTGATTGTTAAAATAGGGCAAAGCCGGCATGATTTCGTCAAGGGAAGTTCATGCCTGACAAATCTATTGGAACGCTTTGAAGACGAATGAGCAGGCTCGACCAAGCACAGCCAATGGATGTTATCCCCCTGGACTTCAAGAAGGCCTTCGACAAGGTATCACACAGGAGATTACTGGTTTTGATAACGATCCGTGGTGTTAGAGCAAGGGTAGTGGTATGAATAGAAGCTTGTCTGTCTGGCAGAAAGCAGAGAGTGGGGATAAAAGAGTACTTCTCAGGATGGCAGCCGGTGACAAGTGGTGATTCACAATGTTCAGTGTTGGAATCATATCTTTTTACTTGTTACATTAACAATCTAGATGAGGGAATTGAGTGCACTCTGGCTAGGTTTGCAGACGATACAAAGATAGGCAGATGGCCAGGTCGTATTGAGTAGGCAGAGAGGCTGAACAAGGATTTCGACAGGTAAAGAAATCGGCAGATGCATTCCGACGTTGGAAAGTGTGAGGTCATGCACTTTGCAACGAAGAATAGAGGCATGGTCTATTTTCTAAATGGCGAGGAAATTAAGAAATCTGAAGTGCAAAGTCACTGGGGAGTTCTAGTGCAGTGTTCTCTCAAGGTAAGCTTGCAGGTTGAGGCAGTAGTTAGGAGAACAATTGTAATTAGGATTGGAAGCATTTACTCCGAGAAGAATTCAATATAAGAACAGGATGTATATGGCTCTTATCAAACCACATTTGGAGTATTGTGCTCACTTTTGAGCTCCATATGTCAGGAAGGATGTACTGGTCCTGGAGCGTATTCAGAAGACTTTCACGAGAATGGTCAGAGGAATGAAAAGCTTATTGTATTTAGAAATGTTTGAGGACTCTGTGTCTATAGTCGATAAAGTTTAAAAGGATGAGAGGGAATAAAATTGAAATATACAGAATACTGAATGACCTGGAGCGAGTGGATGTCGATAAGATGTTTCCATTGGACTAGGATCCGAGGGCACATAGGAACACGTTTTAGAACAGTGATATAGAGAAAGTTATTGAACCATAAAATGGTGCATCTTTGACATTTATTGCCACAGAAGGCCGTTGGGTCAGGTCATTGAGTATATTTGAGAGGGAGGTAGATAGATTTTGATGAGGGGATCGAGGGTTACAGGGAGAAGGTCGGAGAATGGGTTGAGAAACCTATTAGCGATGAATGAATGACGGAGCAGACTCGATGGGCTAACTGCCCTAATGTATGCTCCAATGTCTTATAGTCTTCTGGTCGAAAACTTAAGGAAGTACCTTGCAACTCTGAGAAGATAGATTCATGTTCTTCATGAATGTCAGAAGCTGTTGGGAATAGTTAACTGTTTTAGAATGAAGGTATTGTGGCTGCTGTCGGGGTGGTGGATAATATGACATTCAGTGCAGGATCACACACCAACTGCACTGTATTAATGTGGGGAGAGTTTATTCAAAACTTAGACCTCTCTGTCTCTCTCAATGGGGAGTAGGGTTTGGGGTGGGTTGGCGTAACATCCTCCCAGGCATTTCAACTATCCTGAATCATGCATCCTGAGTAAAACAGCAGTCATGAATTTATCACCTTCCCATTGTCTGTTTCGAATATAAGGAGTGATTGTCCATCTCTCTCAGGGTTCAATGCAATCACCTTTTATTCCCTCACAGCGCTGCAGATCAACCTTCACTCACTCCTCACGGTGCCATCATCCCAGGGATTAATCTGGTGGAACTCCTCTTCACTCTCTCTGTGGTAAGGAGATCACTCCATGTGAAGGAAACAAAATCTGACCGCAATACCCCAAATACTGCCTCAACAACACACTCAGGTTTGCTCACAATAATTCTTTTCCCTCACTTTGCTGGTTACATTTCTTTCGTGTGACACAGGAAACCATTCGTTCACAATGCACTGCCACTGATGGGGAATTCAAAACGTCCTTATATCTGTAGGTCAGCATCAATACAGTCAGCACCACAGGTGTCCATGGAGATGGACATCACTCTTCGGTGAGACTCAATCACAAAGAATCCATCTAAAACAGTGAATGGCTACCTCCCTGAATGGAAATGAGCCGTTGGAATATGGGATGCAGGCAGAGGAAGGGAGCTACTTTTCCTTTTATTGTGCCCTCACGGGATGTGTGCAGCCCTGGTCAGGCCAGCGTTTTATGCCAATCTTGAACTGAGTGGCTGTTTCAGCTGTTCCACAGGACAATAAATAATAAAACAAATTGCCGTGGGTTTGCAGTTAAATAGAGACTTGACCAGGGAAGGATGACCCACCGCCTTCTCTAATGGACATAAGGCAAGCCGATATCAACAGATTATCATTCTGTGGCTCTAGAATGCGAGCCAATGACGTGACCCACCGTACACTGTCTGCCCATCTTTCAGATTTCGTGGAGACAACAAGTTAAACATCTTGAAATGGACACGTGGTTAGAAGGGCGTTGAAACAGATGTATCTGGATTTAACAAAGGCACAAACGATGGTTTATTTAGGAATTGAACGGAGGCTGAGGAGGAAATGGGACGCCTTAATGGTGGTACTGGACAGGATTGTTATGTGGGGAGGATATGGAGATGTACTTTTCAGGAGAAAATGAATCAAAGAGGTTGAGACCAGTGTGTTTTATCCTCGCGTATTGGTGAGTAATTTGTAAAGAATAATTTGCTAGTTATAATTTCTAAGGAATGGTATATTTGATTGGAACTGAAAACGTTGGCTTGCACCTTTCCAAAAGCTACATATCACGACCATCAATTCAGTTCAAACCATTTCACTAGACAGACAAAATGACTTACCAGGAACACCAAATATAGCAAGGATAGGATAGTAACCAGCTTGAATAACCATCAGTACATCTTCAATCCGTGACGCTAATGATATCCAAGGCTGGGAAAGCCAGTAAAGACCATAGGATAAACTCCTATCCATTGTTGGAAAATTCCAGTCTAATATTCTCAGATTCTGATCCATTGCTGGAACATTCCAGTCTAGTGTCCCCTGATTCCCATCTCTCCTGGCCTTCTCTCTGATGCTGCAAATCCCTGTTACTACTGTTGGACATGCTCCCGCATTCCCTTATTAATGGAAGAGAGAACCTCGCTAGAGGCGCATAGGATCCATGGAGACTGACATATTTACAATAGCTGAACAAATAGCTCCACTTAACCCCTTTGAATTCAATGCTAATTTATTAAAATTCAAAATACCTTTGAACATTTATGCATTCTGGGTGTGATATGTGAGTGTGACTGAAGGAAGGAATGTTGAAGATGGCAGATTGATTGTGTGTATTCATTCGTCTGCCTTGGAAATGGAAGTAATTCCGGAGATTTAACAAAACATAAACATGCTTCTCTGTTCCTGAATACAGAGATAAATCCCGTAAATACTGATCACTCATTGTAAAATCAGTAAAACATTGAGAGAACATCTATCATCCATGATCTGAGAGCAAAATGTACCAAAGAAAACGAGGGTTACAACATACAAATTGTGTCGATATGTCAACAGATAATTGCACATGGCAAACACAGTGCAGATTGCTATCCCAGGACCAGAGAGGGCAGGTTTGCGTCATGCTGTTGATGTTATCGACGTTAAGGAACTGTCATGAAGTGTAATTTAATGAACTTCAATTACATTTTGATTGTGATATTGAGGAAAAGACAGAAGACGGAGAGGTCTGGGGGACATGGCTGTTTAGACTGTGTGGAGGGACAGTGATGTCCCCTCCCTTACCAGAACTGGAACGTTACTCTTTATAACCCATATGAAGAACAGATTCAAGAATACATCTATAATGAGGAATTAGCAGAGATAATATTAATGAAATGCGTTTATACAATATAAAATACAGGAACAAAGTGATTTTCTGCAACACTAATATATGCAAAGTACAAAGAGATAAGGTTGTTAAAATACACTCCTGATATTGAGCTCTGTAAATTGAAATGTGAATTACATAACGAGAGAAGTGGTGTGCAAACTTTATCAATCATTATTTGACCCACAGCTGAGATCGTGATTTCCCCTCTGTCAGTGAGTCCCCTCACTAAGATTCTCTGGACTAGTCTCTCATACAGTATCGGGGGGGGGGGGGGGGGGGGTCGTGGAGGCGGCGTTTTGGCTATAATTTCCTGCTGCTCTTGGCACAGTCTACTTCTAAACTCTGCTTTCTCCATGGAACCAATCTATTGGCCTAGTGGGTTCTGTTTAGCTGTCAGTAACCCAGCTCTGTGATACTGTTCGAAATAAATAATCTGGGATGACAGCCAGTATCAGCACAGTGCTCACAGTGTATGACGCACAGACAAAGGGCTTGCCGTCCAGAGGAATTTCTAAATAAAGCTTCTAACTTCTGTCTGTGGTCTTCTGATCTAACTAACTTCACCCTCATCTAACACCTCTTCCGCTTGCACTCAGTCTGTTGCTCCCCTTTCTAGCCTCTCTCAGTTTATCTCACTTCATTTGCTTTCACTCAGTTTATTTCTTTGCAACACAATCTATATTCACACACTATCTCGATCTCCAATTGTGCAGCTGGAACGCTTGCGACTCCACGATGGGCTGAATGGCCTCCCTGCATACCAAAATAATTCTGAGGTTTTCTGACCCACAATAAATACCTCGTGGGCAGACCTGCTGGTCCGGTGACAGGTGAAGTGCACAATCACCCATTATCTTTTCCTGCTCTTCTCTGATGTACAGCTGCCTTGACATGTCTGTTCAAACAAAGCAGACTGAGTGAAATTCGAGCAGTCGAGAAGGCTGTATATTTCAATCAGGATTTAATGAAGTATGAGTATCCAGAATAACATTAGCAATGATTGAAAAACAGGGCAACCCAAGAAATAGCAGCTGAGTTCAACATGTGGTTCCAAGTAGGTCGCATGGTATTCCCAATAGATTATCAATCAAGAAAATCAGCTCCTGTTCTGTGCACCTAGGTTGAATCCCGCCACTGCAGATGGTGGAAATTCAATTCAATAATGTAAAAATATCTCTGGAATTAAGAATCGACTGATGAGAATGAAATCATTGCCGATTGTCAGAAAAATCCACCTGGTTCACCAATATCCTGCAATGAAGGAATCTTCCATCCTCACCTGGTCTGGCTGACATGTAACTCCAGACCCAAAGCAATGTCATTGACTCCTAATCGCCCTCTGAAATGGTCTAGTGAGTTATTCAGTTGTACCAATCGCTACAACGTTTCAAACAAATGAAACCGGATGGAACACTTGACACCAAAATGGGCATCAGAAAAGTCAACATTAGAAACATCACTATAGAACCTGCAAAGTCTTCCTTAATAACATCTGAGGTCTCTTGCCAACATTGGAACAATTGCCTTACAGACTAGGTAAGCAACAGCCTGACATAGCCATACTCACGGAATCATACCTTACAGAAATAACAGAAATTAAACAAGGACAAAGGAGTCTCTTACTGATTACCACGTAACGCCGTTGCTCAGCAGAATCTGTCCTCCTCAATGTTAAACAACACTTGGAGAAAGCATTGATTGTTTCAAGGGCACAAAGTGCATTCTGGCTGGGGGATTTCAAAGTCGATTGTCAAGAGTGGTTTTGGCAGCAGTACTACTGATCATGCTGGTCGGCTCCTGAGGACATAGCTACTTTTTGGATCTGCAGAAGGTGGTGAGGGAATGAACGAGAGGGTAAGAAGCATATCTGACCTCATCCTTACCATTCTACCAACTGCAGATGTATATGTCCATGGCAGTATCGGTAAATGTGACCACCACACTCTCCTTGTGGAGACAAAGTCTATTGTCTCCATAACCTCTATTGTGTTGTGTGGCACTATCACCATGCTAATGGCACAGACTTTTAGCAGATCTACCAACTCAAGACTGAGCTTCCATAAGACACTGCGGACCATCAATAGCAGCCAAACTATACGCCAGCACAATCTGAAACGTCATGGCCCAGCATGCCCCCCCCCCCCCCACTCAACCATTAGCAGCAAATCAGAGAATTAACCATGTATCAATGGAGAGTGCAGGAGGGCATGCCAGGAGCAGAAGCAGGAATATATAATGATAAAATGTTAATCTGCTTAAGCTTCCAAACAGAAATACTTGCGTGCCAGATAGCATAAACAGCAAAGGACAGACAGAGTTTAGCAATCCCAGAACCAATGCATCAGATTTAAGCTCTGCAGTCCTGCTAATCCAATCGTGAATGGTCGTGGACCAACTCACTGGAGTAGGAGTCTCTACACATATCCCCATCCTCAATGATGGAAGAGCCCAGATTATCAGTGCAAAAGATAAGGCTGAAGCTTTCACAGCAATCTTCAGTCAGAATTTTTGAGTGAATGATCCATTTCGGACACAGCCCGTGGTCCCCGTCATTATGGGTAGCAGTCTTCAGCAAATTAGATTAACTGATATCCAGAAATGGTTGAAGGTACTGGATATTGCAAAGGCTATTGGGCCTGATAACATGCTGGCAATAGTCCTGAAGGCTTGTGCTCCAGAATTTACCGCTCCCCGAGCCAAGCTGTTCCAGTATGTTTACAAACTGCCAATAGGGAAAAACTGCTCAGATATGTCCTGTACATAAAAACGCAGGACAAATTCAAACCGTCCAAATACCGCCTTATCAGTCCACTTGCCATCATCAGTAAAATGATGGAAGGTGTCATCAACAGTGCTATCAAACCGCACCTGCACAAAACTAACCTGCTCAGTGAGGCCCAGTTTAGGTTTTGCCACGGTCACTCAGCTCCTGAACTCGTCACAGTCTTGGTTCAAACATAGGAAAGGGAACTGAATTCCAGCCCTTGACATCAAGGTTGCATTCTGCCAAATGTGACATCAAGGAGCCCAAGCAAAGATGGTATCCCGCGCCAGCATTCCATTATTGGAGTCATACCTGACAGATAAGAAGATGGTCATTGTTGTTGGAGGTCCGTCATCTCAGCTCCAGAACATCTCTGCAGTAGTCCGTTAGGATAATGTCCTAGGTCCAAAAGTCTTCAGCTTCTTCAACAATTACCTTCCTTTCATCATAAGGTCAGAATTGGGGATATTCGATGATGACTGCACAATGTTCAGCATCATTCGCAAATGGTCAGATGCGGAAGCAGTCCATGCCCAAAGCAACATGATCTGGAAAATATCCAGGCTTGAGCTGACAAGTGGCAAGTAACATTTGCGACACAAAAATTCAGACAATGACTATCACCAATAAGAAACAATATAACCACTTTGTATTCAGCAGGATTATCAACACTAACCCCCCCCCCCCCCCCCCCCCCCACACACGCACACTATCAATATCCGAGGGGGTATCATTGACCAGAAACTCAACTGGACTCGCCACATGAATATAACAGCAGATCAGATGCTAGGAATGCTGCAGGAGAAACTGACTACCCAAAGCCTGTCCATCATCTACAAAGCAGAAGTCAGGAATGAGATTGAATATTCTCACTTACCTGACTGAGTGTAGCCCCAACAACACTAAAGAAGCTTGACACCATCCAGGACAAAACAGCCCATTTGATTTGCACCACATCCACAGGCATTCACTCCCTTCACCACGGTCACTCAGAAGCAGCAGTGTGTACTATCTACAAGACACAATGGAGAAATTCCACAAAGATACTCAGACAGCTCCTTCCAATCTCACGAACACTTCCATCTGGAATGACAAGGGCAATAAACGTTTGGGGACACCACCACCTTCAAATTCTTCTCCAAACCAGTTAACATCCTGATTTGGAAATAGATCGCCGTACCTTCATTGTTGCTGGGTCAAAACCCTGGCATTCCCTCCGAAATCACTAGTGGGTCAACACACAGCAAGTGGATTGCAACAGTTCGAGAAGGCAGTTCGGTACCACCTTCACAAGGGGGCAACTAGGGGCGGGCAAGAATTGCTGGGCCCATCCAGCGATGCCCACATCCAAAAAAGATTTTTTACAAATAGTTCCAAGTTGATCACTTCGATGGGACAGGTTATCTGGTTTGAACACGAACAGGAAATCAGTGTTTCTAATATTGAACATTTTAGACCTTTCTGTTATTAGAAGGGTGTTCAGTATTCGATGACTTATTGTTGCTGAGTGCTGTGATAAGTTGCACCGTTTTGTTAAATTTAACAATACTGGCGTAGCAGGATTGATTCTTCAAAAATACCAGACTAAAAATGACAATCATCATAGAGACAATGTGCTCCCGCCAGATGAGACTAACAGATGGGAGCTTATATTCAAAATATTATTGGATTACTGGCCGACACTGAATCCTCCCACCATCCGTATCACAGGTGTTAACATTGACCAGAACGTGCAGGCCAAACAACATACAAATACCATGATTACAAGAGCAGGTCAGAGACTTACAATTCTGCACTGAATAGTAGACCATATAATCATAACGGCATGAGATATAGCTAGAGATTTAGGTCATTCAGCCTATCCCTTCACTCCGAAACTGTGCTATTTTGTCATAGTCTCTATGACTAGTGGCAATGTCTTTTAAATGTTGACTGTATCAATCTTTGCAGTAATCGATCAGTTTCTATCAGATGCCTCGCCTCCCATTCTTCTAAATTCCATCGAGTATGGATAAAAGAGCCCTCAAATGTTGCTCATCTGACAATCTGTCATCCCCAGGATGGATCACCTCCAACATAGTCCATTGCATTCTCAGCAGTATGTCTCTTCAAACTCTCTCGAAATGAATGCTAACATTGCATTTGCTTTCCAAACTGTCAACTGAACCTGCGCATTAACCATAAGACAGGAAAAATGCTTCAAAATCGTTTTGTGCTTCCAATTTAGTGGATCCTATAAGAACATAGTGTTTGCCTGTTTTCCGCCTACTTAACTGCATAATCTCACACGTTCCCATATTACGTTCCATCAGCCACGTGTTTTCTCACATTCCTAAACCGTCCAAGTCTTCCTGCAGCCTCCCCACTTCCTCTATATCACTTGCACATCCAACCATTATTGTATCATCTACAAACTTAGCAAAAATTCCCTCAATCCTTGGGCCAGGTGGTTCTTGCATAAGATGTTTCCTGAATTCCCGAAGGACTGTCCACCATCTACAAAGGACAACATTCCAGGTGTTGACTCCATTCAGGTTAACATAGGGGATTGATTGGAATTATATCTGTAAAATCTTCACTGTCTGCGCCACTGACAATCAGTAGGAGCACATGCTTCGCCCCTTTTGTTGTGTATTTACCCAATATTGGTGACACAGGACTTGATGGTGCACAATCCCAGTGTATTGATGTCACTCTATCTCGACACTAACTGTGTGGCGCTCACACCGACCAATGTCACTGTGTCTTGATGACGACGGAGCGAGTTGGGGGAGGGGTTGGCTATGATGAATAACTGTGTGACTGTTAGGATGCAATCTGACCTGACAGCCTCGGATGTAGCTCTGCCCTTTGTCACCGCTGCAGGCATGATAAGTCTTCCTGTGAGTCAAATCAAGGAAAGTGATAGGCTTGGTTGATGTTCCAGGCTGAGCACGCAGATCCTGTGTGGATCAACTGGCAGAGGTAATTACATACATCTTCAGCTTCTCCCCCCTGAAGCCCACGTCCCAACCTGCTTCAAGAAGGTGAAGAAAGTAAGTGAGAAAGCTCATGTAACTTTCTTTTATGATTACGGCCCAGTGGCTCCGAACTCAATAAATATGAAGTGATTCAAGAGACTGGTTCTGATCCACACCACCTCCAGTGTCCCAGCCTGGCAAATCCCGAATAATTTGCTGACTGATGTAATGGGTCCACAATGGATATCATATCCAGAACCCTGCACTCATCCCTGGAACATCTGGACAACAAAGGCACCTACATCATACTGCTGCTCATTGAGTACAGCTTCATCTTCAACATCAATATCCCCTCCAGACAGATCACAAAACCCCATGACCATAGTCTCATCTCCTCCCTCTGCCACTGGATCCTCAGCTTTCTGACACACGCATCGCTATGAGTGAAGATAGGTAACTGCACATCTTCCACAATAACACTCAACACAGGAGTTCCAGAAGGATATGTCTTCAGTCCCCTACTGTATATCCCATACACCCACGGCTGTGACCACATCCCCCTACTGTAATCACTGTACAACCCTTTACCATCCACCCTGCATACCCACAACTGTGTCCTCAGACCCCGACTGCACTCGCTGTACATCCACGTTTGTGTCCTCAGCCCCCAACTGTACTTCCTGTACACCCATGGCTTTGTTGCCAAATTTCAAACAAACGCCATCTACACGTTCGCTGCTGACACCACCATAGCAGGACGGATATCAAACAACGAAGACTCAGGACATAGAACGGATATAGAGCATTTCGTGGCGTGGTGTAATGATAATAACCTCTGTCTGAAATTCAGCGATAGTAAAGAACTGATCATTGACTTCAGAAAGAAATGAGGGGAACACACTCCCATTTACACCGATGGTTAAGAGAGTGCAGAGTGTCAGTTTCCTCTGAGTGATGATAACTGACAACCTGTCCTAGACTTCTCAAATAAGTGTGACAGTAAAGAAGGTTCAACAACGCCTCTCCTTCCTCAGGTGGCTCAGGAAATTCAGCATGCACTATTTCTACAAATGCACCATTGAGAGCGTATTGTCTGGGAGCATAACGGCCTAGTATGTCAACTGCTCTTTTCAGGACCGTTAGAAACGACAGAAAATTGTGTGCAAAGCCCACACCAGCACGGATTCCAGCCTCCCAAACATTGACTCAATTTACACGGCTCGTTGCCGCAGAAAGGCTGCCAACATCTGTCCCAGATTACTGAGAGAAGTGAGGGAGGAGGGCTTTAACAGATATCTTTGTAGCATCATTGAACACAATGAGATCACGGAGGACTGGACAATTGCTAATCCCCTTGTTTAAGAAGGGTATCAGCAATATTCCCATTAATTATAGACCGGAGAACGTGACGTCAGGTGTAGGGAAGCTGCTGGAGAAGATACTGAGGGATAGGATCTATTCTCATTCGGAACAAAATCGGCTTATCAGTGATAGACAACACGGTCCTGTGCGGGGAAGGTAAAGTCTTACCAACTTCATAGAATTCTTTGAGAAAATGAGAAAAGTTGACTGATGAGGGAAGGACTGTGGATGTCAAAAGAGAAAATGCTGGAAGATCTCAGCTGGTCTAGCAGCATCTGTAAGGAGAGTAAAGAGCTGAAGTTTCGAGTCTAACTGACCCTTTATAGATGTCATATACATTTAGTTCGACAAGGCATTTGATAAGGTTTCCAATGTTAGGGTTATGGAGAAAGTGAGGTCGCATGGGTTCCAGGGTATGCTAACTACATGGATAAAGAAGTGGCTGGGCTCAAGGAGACAGAGAGTAGTAGGGGAAGGGAGTTTCTAAAATGGAGAACTGTGACCAGTGATGTTCCACAGCGATCTGTGCTGGGACCGCTGTTGTTTATGATACATGTAAATGATTTGGAGGAAATTATTGGTGGTCTGATTAGCAAGTTTGCAGATGACACTAAGATTAGTGGAGAAGTAGATAGTCAAGAGGAGTGTAAGAGAATACAGCTGAATATAGATAGATAGGAGAGTTGGGCAGAGAAATTGCAGGTAGAGTTCAATCCGTTCAAATGGGAGGTGATGCATATTGGAATATCAAATTCAAGTGTAATTATACAGTGTGCGGAAACACCCTAGGGAAAATTGATGTGCAGAGAGAGCCAGATGTTCAGTTCCATTGTTCCCTGACGGTGGCAATGCAGGTTAGTGGAGTGGTCAAGAAGGCATATGGTATGCTTCACTTCATTGGACGGGGTAGTGAGAACAAGAATTAGCCGAACATGTCACAGTTGTATAATACTTTGTTTCAGCCACAATTGGAATATTGCGTCGAGTTCTGGTCACCACATAACCAAAAGGATGTGGATGCTTTGGAAAAGGGTGCAGAGGACACCAGGATATTGTCTGGTATGAAGGACGCTAGCTGTGAAAAGATCTTGAGTGGACTTTAATTATTTTCATTAGAAAGACGACAGTTGACAGAGGACCTGATTGAAGTCTATTGAAGACCTGATTGAAATTATAAGAGGTGTAGACAAGGTGAATATTAAGAAGCTTTTCCCCAGAGTAGGGGATTCAATTACCAGCGCTCACGAGTTCAAATTGAGAGGGGAAAAGTTTATTGGTGATTTGTATGGCAAGTTCTTTACACAGAGGGTGGTGGGTGCCTGGAATGCGTTGCCAGCGGAGGTGGTAGGGATGGGCACGATAGCACCATTTAAGATATTTTTTCTGGACAGATACGTGAATGGGCAGGGAGCAAAGGGGTACAGAGCCTCAGTAAATTAGTAACAGGTTTAGACAGAGGATCTGGATCAGCACAGGCTTGGAGGGCCAAAGGGCCTGTTCCTGTTCTGAAATTTTCTTTGTTCTTTGTTCTAACATTATCAAAGTCTCATCACACCCCAGTAATGATCTCCTACAACCTCTTCCATCAGGCTCGACGATACAGAAGCCTGATCACACGCAACAGTAGGATCAGGAACAGCTTCTTCCAAGCTGTTGTCAGACTGAGGAATGGACTCTTTAATCTCAGATAATGCTGATCTTGTTCATGTTGATCTCGCCTCGCGCATGCTCTGTGCAACATAACTTATTGCCTCTCAGACATGATTTACAGCCATTGTTCTGTACATCCTTGCTTACTGACATCTGCCTGGACATCTTGGTACAGGTGACAATAAATCATCACCTTCCTCTCTCAAGCTCTCACTGATCCTCACTCCGAGCTCCCTCCAGTCCTCACTTCCAGCTTCTCCCGATTCCCAACCCAAGCTCCCCATATCCTTTGTCTCTGACTGTTTCTCTCACTCCGTTTCCCTGTGTTTTCCTTTTCTCTGTTTTCTGTTTCTCCCCCTGAATTTACTCTCTCCCCTTCTCCCTGTCCATGTGACTGTTTGTTTCCCTGTTTTGTTTCCTTTCTTTCTTTGATTGACACTCCTCATGTTTCTCTCACGAACTATTTTGGAACTGCCTGTCTCCCAGTGTTCTGTATATTGGCAACTGAAATCATTCTATTCGGGTGCATAACCGTCTGACATGGTAACTGTCCTGCCCAGGACCATGAGAACCTACAGAAAGTTGTGTGCACAGCCCACAACATCACAGAAGCCAACATCCCATCCATGGACACATTATAATTCTCATTGTCGCAGAAAGTCTGGCAACATCAAAGATCTCTCCCACCCAGATAATTATCTCTTGCAAACTCCTGCATTATACTGATGAATTAACCTCTCTAACTTCAAATAATATTAAATGTGCTAATGTCGATCTTGCTCTGCACGTCACCTGTGTGATGCATCCTTGTATGCCTCACTCTGTCTAAGTACCCTGTGATCTCTGTTTTCTTGGAGAAAGTGAGGACTGCAGATGCTGGAGATCAGAGATTAAAAACGTGTTGCTGGAAAAGCGCAGCAGGTCAGGCATCATCCAAGGAACAGGAGAATCGACATTTCGGGCATAAGCGCTTATTCAGGAATGAGGAGGGTGTGCCAGGCAGGCTAAGAAAAAAGGTAGGGAGGAGGGACTTGGGGGAGGGACGTTGGGAATGTGATAGGCGGAAGGAGATTAAGGTGAGGGTGATAGGCCGGAGAGGGGGTGGGGGTGGAGAGCTCGGTAAGAAGATTGCACGTCGAGAAGGCGGTGCTGAGTCCGAGGGTTGGGACTGAGAAAAGGTGGGAGGAGGGGAAATGAGGAAGCTAGAAAAATCTGCATTCATCCCTTGTGGTTGGACGGTTCCTGGGCGGAAGATGAGGTGCTCTTTCTCCAGGCGTCGTGTTGCCATGATCTGGCGATGGAGGAGGCCAAGGACCTGTATATCCTTGGCGGAGTGGGAGGGGGAGTTAAAGTGTTCAGCTATGGGGTGGTTGGGTTGATTGGTGCGGGTGTCCCAGAGGTGTTAACCCTCAGACTCAGCACCGCCTTCTTCACCTGCAATCTTCTTCCCGACCTCTCTGCCCCCACCCCCTCTCCGGCCTATCACCCTCACCTTAACCTCCTTCCACCTATCGCATTCCCAACGCCCCTTCCCCAGTCCCTCCTCCCTACCTCTATTCTTAGCCTGCCTGGCACACCCTCCGCATTCCTGAAGAAGGGCTTATGCCCGAAACGTCGATTCTCCTGCTCCTTGGATGCTGCCTGACCTGCTGCGCTTTTCCAGCAACACATTTTTAATCTCTGTTTTCTTGTTTATTATCACGTGCCTCCACTTCTCACAAAACAAAACCTACTGCTGTATATGGGATTAGGAAGCGTGGACTGTTCTGAATGTTCCTCTCACTGCTCTAATAAGGCAAATTTAGAAGTTCCATACTGAATTTGCTTCAGTAATTTATTTATATAAATTGACAAACATTTTAATGCAGTTTCATTTGTTGTGAAGCAGTAATTGTTAGGCTTTTTGGCCTCAGTCCAACACCAAAATTGATAAGTACAATGAACTTATTCATTAAGACCTATGAATTAATAAGTCAGGTTGAAATGAATATGATATTGGCTGGAAGATGGGATGAAATGGGTGCAGTGGCTTTCCTTTCTCTCTATTTGACTGATTGTACTCCTGTTTCTCTCGCGAACTATTTTGGAACTGACTGTCTCCCAGTGCTCTGTATACTGGCAACTGAAAGCCATGGGGAGACTGCATGAGGAAGTACAATGATATTCCCCAATCATGATCACTCTTTCAGACAGATAGAATTAACCATAATGCATAAGGAAACAGCCAACGTTTGGGAGATGCGATGCTGAATGGCAATGTAAACTGAACAGGATAATTTCAAATGTGATAAAATGAACTATATTTTTATACACATCATGTAATTAATGGGAGTACAGCTTGAGGAAGGGTCACCGGAACTGAAACATTAATTTCAATTTCGTTTCACAAATACACCAGACCTACTTCTCTTTCCCTCCAATTTCTATTTTTTTTAATGAGATTGATATTATTGCTTACATCTGGACAGGATACTTGTATTAAAAACAGACACTGATAGCAAAACGTGAAGGGCAATGGGGACACTACAGGAGAACAGCAGTAGAGATACAGCTCATTCTAAGCTGGAAGACACGATGGACTGAGTTTCTATCACCTTTGGTGTAACAATTAGGTGATATATATTGAAAGGTTTTGGAGAGTGGGGAGATAAGCTTGTTCAATGAAGGACACAGAGTGTTCCATCATCAATAATCTATTCCTATTAGTTCATGAAGTTCAGTTGCCTCTAAAGTGTTGTTTCAAACAAAGTGTATTTCCTGAGATTTGCAGGACATTCTTAAAAAGACTTTTTTTCATTTTAAACTTCAACAAGAAACAGACTTCAGCTGTAATACAAGTGTCAGTGACTCACCAAATATAGTAGGAATAGGAAAGGACCAAATTGTCCAAATATAACCAAGTTCAACATGTAGACCTATTACGAAACATGAAATATAATGATATGGAAATATGAAATAAAAACTGAAAATGGTGGAGAAAATCAACAGATGAGGAAGTATCTGCAGAGAGAAACAGAGTTAACATATCGACTACGATGAGACACTGTTCTGAAAAGTCATATTGGAATCAAAGGTTAAGTCTGTGCATCTCTGTTCAGATATTATTTGACCTGCGAAGTTTCGCTCCAGTTGTTTGGATTTCTTTTTCTTTCTGAACTGTGACAAATTGTCTGATCTGAATGATAATAGCAAAACCGTTATCTCAGTTTAATCTCGAGTAATTTGTTATGGACATTAAATGAGAAATTACAAAGGTCCGACGTTTGACAGGGCTCTAAATATCGTTGACGTATTGCATTGTGAGAACGTGCCATGAAAATGTTGAAACAAAAGGAGAAGTTGCTGCAAAAGCTCAGCAGGTCTGGCAGCTTCGGTACAGAGCATTCAGAGTTAACGTTTCGGGTTCAGTGATACTTCCTCAGAAATGATGGCAGCTAGGAAAATGTTTTTGATATGCAGAAGAGGCTGGATAGGTGTTAATGGAAACGATTAGTAGCTAACATTAGAGAGTAAATAATGGAAGGTTATGTGAGGACTAGGCCTGTTGTATGGGTAGGGGGCAAGGATATTGAGGAGTTCAGGCCCTAAAATTATTGAACTTGATTTTCATTCTGAAGGGCTGCAGGGACCGTACGAGGAAAATGATGTGTTGTTCTTCCAGCTTGCGTGGAGCTTTCCTGGGACATTGCAGCAAGCCTGACACAGAGATAATGGCCAGTAAACAGGATAGGATATTAACGGGCAGGCAACTGGAAGATCAGGGTCTTTTGCAGATGTTCAACATAGATGTTCTGCGAAGTGGCCAAGTAGCCTACTCTTCACTTCCCCAATGTAGAAGCAGCGAATGTAGTGGGCTAGATTGTGGAAAATGTTGGTAAGGCGCTGCTTCACCTGGGAGGTAAGATTGGGCCCTTGGATAATGAGGAATGGGCAGTAAGTGGAGAAATGTTGCACCTTCGGCAGGGGAAAGTGAAGTGGACATGCGGTGGGGGGTGCGGGGAGGTGTTGGGAGTGAATAAAGAGCAGACAGATGTGTCCTGGAGGGATTGGTCCCTGCAGAAGGTGGACAACGGAGGGGAGGGGAATATGTGTCTGATGGTGGCATCTCACTTGAGTGGTGGGGGGGTGTATGAAGCTGATGGTCCTCTGCATGTGAATGCTGGTGGGATGGGAGGTGAGGACAAGGGGAAGTCTGCAGCAGCAGGGAAGTGGAGGGGGAAGCTGAACGTGCAGGAAATGAGTCAGACCCGGTTGAGGACCCGCTTGACAACTGTGCTTGGGAATCTTGTTTGTGGAACATTGTGGGCATTTAAAATGCATCCATGTTGAATTTGGCATCATCAGAAGAAATGCGGTGGAGATGGATGAACTGAGAGAATGATTGGCGTCTTTTCAGGAAACAGGGTGTGAGGATGTCTACTCCAGATAGCTTTAGGAGTTAGGGGGTTAATACTGAATATCAGTGGTTGGTCTATCCCCAGAATTGGAAGCAGAGACGTCGAGGAAAGGAAGGGAGGAGTCACAGGTGGATCAGGTGAAAGGGAGGGGTGAAAACCCAAAGTGAAATGAATGAACGTTTCTAATTCTCGACAAGAGAGAGAAGCAGCAGCGATGATAACATCTTCGTATCGGAGAAAGAACTGTGGAAGGGGTCTCGAATAGAACTGGAACAAGGAATGGCCTATGTACGCCATGAAGAAACAGGTAGAACACTGCCACGTGTGTATCCATGCACCCCCTCTGTGTGGCAGGGGCAGGCTGAAGCAATGGGTCTGCTCAGGCAGTTCTGTTTCTAGATTTTCAGGAAGAGATGGAATCGAGCTCTTCTATCAGACAGCCATCAGCTTGAGGCAGTTAATGGAGGAGGGGTCAAGTGGGGCGGTAATCTCCAGATTGAATGCGGTCAATTTTCGTAGAGGAGACAATGGCCTGATGTGCCATGTTGGGGTCAGGGTCCAGGGGAAGATAAGAGGAGATATCTGAGAGCGGGTGCTCAGCCTCTATAATGTAGATGTTAGCCCACCAGATTACAGCAGCACCACCCTTATCAACACAGGCTGAATAACACAATCAGGGTTGAATATAAGCACATGGAGTGCAGTTAGTTCAGAGGGGGATAGGTTGGATTCCGTGAGGGGGAGAAGAGAAATGAAGACAATCAATGTCACAACGAGAGTTCTTAATGAACAGATTGAGTTCAGATAAAAGGGTAGAGGGACCAGGTGTAGAGAGAGTGTTGGAGTTGGGTTATGGGGTCTATTGGATAGGGAGAAGAGTCTTGTCCAAAACAATGGGCATTGAGGCGAAGACAGCAGATGACCAGGTCAACATCATGTCGAGCCCAAAATTCATTAAGGTGGTGGCACGGAGCGGCAAAGTTGAGATATTTGCTGAGTTCAGAAAAATCATTATCAGAGAGTGGACGTTCAGGAGGGATGGTGAATATACGACAGGAGGTCGAGTTGAGGGAGGGCATGGAGTCAGTGCGTAGGGTATGGGAGGACAGGAGGCTTCCAGAGTATCATGGGTATCTCTACATTGTTGCAAATTCGGGGGCTTACTACATCTGGTGTGCATGGCTAATGAACTAGGGAATAAATTAGGATAGTTGAGTTCTGCAGCCTTGACCCAATTTGATACGATGTTGTTGGACAGAGAATATGTTGCTCTCAGTGGTACTGACATTGCACGATCAGTCCTCTGAAAGTAACTAATTGAAAATAATCGGGATCATAATCTTATTGAAACGTACTGATTTCTTTGGGGTGGTACTCAACCTGCAAGCTCTAATCTTTCTGACAGTTTTGACCAAACTGTAAAAACATCATATGTCTTGATGTTATTAATAGGACAAATTTATCCATGGTTTTGGAAGGCACCAGCAACGACAGAGTTTATTTGTTATTCCCAATAGCTCTGGGGAAGGAGTCGTTGTACAGTAAGGAAATTACCAGCACAGAACTTCCTTCGGTTCACATTGACCACAGTTTACTCAGGGTCCCTGATGCCACATGAGCCAAATACTACGTTGATGAAAGGGAAGTTACTCTGGTCTCACACAAATGACATTGGAAAATCAGTTAAAATAATAAAGAGCAAAAGGATCGAACACGGCTTGTTTGAACAATGTGTTCACTCTCCTCACAATGTTTAAAGGAAAACTGAGACATGGACTTCTGATTCTGAGGATAGGTTTGTCCTATTTGTGATGAGGCTATTTGTTTAAGCCCTGTGGAACTCCACTCTGTACTATGGGGAACAAAACCACCCTGTTTACGGTGCATTAGACAGTGACAGACACACACTATTGTCTGTTCCAATTGTACATTGATCATCTCAATCCCATTATTAACTGATGACCAATAGCAGCACAGACACCAGCAGCTCCATTATCCCAGTTGGAAGGCAAAAAGGGAAAGGGATGGTCAGAAGAAGTTGGAGTAACTGGTGTAACTTACAGTGGGAGCGGCAGAAGGGTGTGAAGGGAGATCGTCAGTGAAGAGAATGTATCAGCAGAAGAAATAGTGCAAGGGATGTAGGCTTGTAAGGAAAGATTAGGAAGAAGAAGGACGAATGGCAGATGAAGTTTTAGTAACAGGGAAAAGCTTGTTTTGGGGGAAGTGAGATTGGGTGCGAAAACATCACTGTTCAGGAAAATCGAGATCTAGTTTCCATTGTAAATTAAGAAAAGATTTCTTGTACTTTGTTTTCTATCATTTGATTCTTGTTTACATTATACATGTAATCGATATTTTGGTATCTCCACCAAGTGCAGACATTTTTTTTGTCTCCTCTCGTGTGGTGCTTCAACATTTTTGAATATGAATATTTTTGCGGTATGTATTTGCTTCCAATTCAAGGTAGACATGATAATATGATTTGCTCTCTTTCAGTTTGTCCGTAACGTAGCATTTAATTGAATATTTATCCTCATCACACTAACTGATTTAAACAAACAATGAATGAGTCCATGTCCATCCTGCAGATGAAAAATTTCTTCACCCCTGGCAAATGCAGGGAATGTTAAAATCACAGTGCCAGGCAAAATGCTAATCTTCCAGCGCAAGATGTCAAATCCTACTTCATCCTAACTTAGTTAACGCTTTATGAAAAACGCTGTGGAAGGGCAGAGTGTAAAATGTGAATTCAACTCTGTGTCGAAAATGCTATTTGTGGCACCCTCATAAAAGATCTGAACTACATCACTCATGCATTCACCAAAATAGGAAAAGCAAGGGACAGGAATTCTCAAATTTTCCTATAAATAACATCTGGAGAACAAGACGGAAATCATGGTTTCTGTATGATATTCATAAATGACGATGGTGAGAATATGGAAGATAGGGGGCAGTGTAATTATAAAACATGTGGATAACACAAGGATGAGCAGTGTCGTTCACAGTGAGGAGGAAAGTGTTAGGCTACAGGAAGATTAAACAGATTATTCAGATAGATAGATAAAATGGCTGATGAAATTTAACACTGATAAATGTGGGATGATGCACGTAATAAGACAAGTGAGTACTCAAACTATGAGTAGGGAAGGCTAAATTTGCTTGTGTTTTCTTTGCAGCAGGGAAGGTTGAGGAGAGAACTGGTACAGGTGTACAAAAGCATAAGGGGAATAGAGAGGATGAACAGTCACCAGCTGTTTGCCTCACTTGAAGAATCGAAAACAAAGGGCCACACTGTAAAACTGAAAGACAGGGGATTGAGAGAGGATTTGTGGAGTCTGTTTCGAACTGAGATGTTGATATGTGCCTGGAATGCATTGCCGAGGAGGGTGGTTGACGCGGGTAACCTCACAGACGTTTAAAAAGAATGTAGATTTGCACTTTCTGGCGCAGACGTGATCGACCTGTTTTTTGTTGCATGATTCTATGCGGTAGCAGCCATGAACACTCTGATATATTCTGAAGCAATAAGGAATGACAATTGCTGGTTTGTTCCTTTAACTGTACTCAATAACTGGCTATATTACAAACCAGCATCATCTCATGTAGCTTCATGAGGGAGCGACGGTGAAGGAGGCCCAGGACCTCCATGTCCTTGGCAGAGTGGAAGGGAGAGTTGTAATGTTGAAATGAAATGTTCCCTCACCACCAGACGCCTGGAGGAAGAACGCCTCATCTTCCGCCTCGGAACACTTCAACTCCAGGGCATCAATGCAGACTTCAACATTTTCCTCATTTCCCCTTCCCCTACCTCACTGCAGTTCAAAAGTTCCAGCTCAGCACTGTCCCCATGACATGTCCTACCTGCCTATCTTCTTTTCCATATATCCACTCCACCACCTCCCCCCTCGTCCTATCAACTTCATCCCCTCCCCCACCCTCCTCTCACTTATCTATCCACTCTTCAGGCTCTCTGCCTGTATTCCTGATGAAGGTCTTTTCCGTAAACGTTGATTTTACTGCTCCTCGGATGTTGCCTGAACTGCTGTGCTCTTGCAGCACCACGAATCCAGAATCTGGTTTCCAGCATCTGCAGTCATTTTTTTTACCATGTCTTTTTTGTGGCGAGTTGATGTTTGTGTATCTGAGTGACTAGTTTCCTGCTTTTTTTTTCCGATGTAGTATTTGTTACAGTTCGTGCAAGGCATTGGGCTTATTCGTCCTGGAGCAGAACAGAAAAAAACGTGAACTTTTTGCAGTGCTCAAAATTAAGAAAAGAAAATGTTGCTGAGTAAAACAAGAATACTCTGTTTCCAATAGCTGGCATTACAGCATCAATGAGTTCTAATTTCAAAATTGTCAGCAATGGAGCGAGGAGTGAAATAAGGGAAAAAAAACGTATTTATTGAGAGAGTTGTTTGGATTTGGAATGCACCGCCTGGGAGAGTAGTCGATAAAGATGCAATGGAGAACTGTATATATTTGGAAATTATGACTTTAACGGGCTACAGAGATATGGATGGCAAATGGGAGGGACGTGGGAGACATTTCTGAAGCTGATGCACACACAGTGGCAAATGGTCCCCTCCTGTACTTTAAACTTTTGCACTCTGTCATGTGTCAGATGCGAATACAAGTCAGTATCAGATTATTTCCCATTGTACATGTTCGCAAATATTTGATTATTTGGTTCAACATAAGCATTCAAAATGCAAATATTGCAAGGTCAGCTTCATTATAAAATCAATTATGACTCAGAACATGAATACTTTAAATGTTATATTCCAATTGCTAAACCAAATATGCCATCACTTTTGCACAAATCTCTTTGAAAATGTCTGACTTTTCACTCACATGATAATAAGTTCATCGTTTTTTACACTGTCCACATATATTATCAAATTTCATTCTTACTAAAAATTGGAAGTTTTCAACTCATTGTTCGCTAAAATTTGATAACACGGATCATTTATTTAGTTTAATTTTCACAGTGCATGCCGAATTAATACCATTTCTAAACTGCTGGCAAATAGCTGAAGCTTGTATATTTCCGTGAGAAATTAAACTGATTGATTATAGGCAAATATAATCATATAATTGATTATATGTATAAGAAAGCTAATTGTATTATTTTGTTCAATCGTTTGCTCATGCTGAACATGTAATCATTCAGAAGCCAACCACTTTCTAACAATTGGAGTGAAATTGCATTGTTTTGAATCCTGACATTGAATATGTAATTCTGGTCACCAATATAGTTAGATACCACGTTGTTTTTTACGATATAAAATAAAATGTACGCTCTTTATTTCTGTGTTAGAAAATCATGACAGGAGTTCATATTTTAGTTCCATAAACATAGAATAAACTTAATTGCTTTCAGGGATTATAGTTCAGTTGAATAATCATGGCTCACATCTTATTTTTGACCAATTTACGAAACATAATAAACATCTGATTAATACATGGGTCACCCAACAGATTGTTTCTGAAGAAAACACTAGCAAATAACAAGCCAAGAATCACATTCATAACTGAACTTGGCGGATTCTGTCTGGTGTACGTCATCACACACAGATATTGTACTGGCACTCAGGTGACTGTATGCTCCATAACTGGATGTTTTGAGCTAATGCCCCACCCAGCTTCCTGATTTCATATACATCACTCCCTCACACGTAAAACAATTGATGAGAATCCACAAGATGGGTGAAACAGGAAACATGGAACAGTGCAGCACCGTACAGGCCCTTCGGCCCTTGATGTCCTGCCAACCTTTTACCCTTTTCGAAGATCAGACTAACTTGCATACCCCTCATTGTACTATCATTCATGTGCCGGTCCAATCGTCGCTTAAATATCCCTAATGCAGCTGGCTCTACTACTGCTGCTGACAGTGTATTCCACGCACCAACCATTCTCTGTGTAAATAACCTACTTCTGACATCTCACCTAAACCTTCCTCCATTCATTTTAAGATTATGCCCCCTCGAGATAATTCTCTGGATATCCACTCTATCTATGGCTCGCATCATCTTGCACACATCTATCATGTCACCTCCCATTCTTCTTTGCTCCAATGAGAAAAGCTGTGGCTCACTCAAAAATCTTTGTAAGACATGACCTCCTGTTAAGGCACCATCTTGGTCAATTTCCTCAGCACCCTCTCCAAAGCATTGTCTTTCCAGTAATGAAGCAACTAGAAGTGAACACAATATTCTACAACTAGTCTCAGTAGAGTTTTTTGAGTTGCAGTACAACCTCGTATTTGTTAAACTAAATCCCCCGGCTAATCAGAACACCATACGTCTTAACAATCTTATCAACTTGGGTGGCAACTTTAGGATGCTATGACATGGACCACAAGATCCCTATGGTCCTCCACACTGCCAAGAATCCTCCCTTTATTCCTGTGTTCTGCATTCAAATTCCACCTTCCAAAATGAATCACTCCACACTTATTCTGGTTGAGCTCCACCTGCCATTTATCAGCCCAGCTCTGCATTCCATCAATGTCCCATTACAACCAACAATAGCCCTCCACACTATCCACAACTCCAACAATCTTTGTTACGTCATAAAACTTACTAAAGCATCCTTAAACTTTACCATCCAAGTCATTTATAAAAATCACAACAGCAGATGTCCCAGAACCGATCCCTGCAAAACACCACTGGTCACCAAGCTCCAGGTTGAAAACTTTCCATGTACTACCATCCTCGCTCTCCTATTGGCCAGATAATTCAATATCCGCACAGACTGATTTCCCTGTATCATATGCCTCCTTACTTTCTGAATGAGCCAAGGGGAACCTTGTCAAACACGTTGCTAAAATCCATGAACATCACATCCACTGCTCTAAATTCACCAATGTATTTTGTTCCATCCTGAAAGAATTTAATAAGATGTGTGAGGCAAGATAGAACATAGAACTTAGAACAGTACAGCACAGAACAGGCCCTTCGTCCCACGATGTTGTGCCGAATATTTGTCCTAGCTTAAGCACCCATCTATGTACCTATCCAATTGCCGCTTAAAGGTCACCAATGTTTCTGACGCTGCCACTCCAACAGGTAGCGCATTCCATGCCTCCACCATTCTCTGGATAAAGAACCTACCCCTGACATCCCCCCAGACCTTCCACCCTTCATCTTAAATTTATATCCCCTTGTAACACTCTGTTGTACCCGGAAAAAGCTTCTGACTGTCTACTCAATTCCTCTGATCATCTTATAAACCTCTATCAAGTCACCCCTCATCCTTCGCCGTTCAATGAAAAATGTCCTGGCACTCTCAACCTATCCTCGTATGACCTATGCTCCATTCCAGACAACATCCTGGTAAATCTTCTCTGCACCCTCTCCAAAACTTGCACATCTTTCCAAAAGTGAGGCGACTCGAACTGCACACAGTACTCCAAATGTGGCCTAACCAAGGTCCTGTACAGCTGCAACATCACTTCACGACTCTTGAATTCAATCCCTCTGCTAATGAACGCTAATGCACTATATCGTCCCTCATAAAACCATGCTATCTCTAATCAAACTATCATTTGCCAAATAATCATAAATTCTGTCTCTCAGATCCTCTCCAATACTTTGTCCAAAGCTGTAATTCCCAGGATTATTGCTATTCCCTTTCCTGAACAAGGGATTAACATTTGTCGCCCCCCCCTCCCCCGCCAATCATCTGGCAATACTTCAGTGGAGAGTGAGTATGCAAAGATCATCGCCGAAGGCGCCAATTCCAGTGATAACCTCGGATGTTTCCTGTCTGGCCCAGGGGTTTTATCTATCCTTATATTTGCACTTCAACCAATCTGCACTTCACCTCACATTGTCTAATTCCTGCCCAACCAATTGACTGTTTGACTGATTTCCATTTCAGGGCTGCCCTCCCGAGCAAATACAGTTCACAATATCCTGTGAATCACGGAATGGAAAAAATGTGAAGGCATCAATGACTTCCTGATGAAGGACTTCTGCCCATAGTTTTCACTCTCCAGCTCCTCGTGATGTTTCCTGACTTGCTGTGCTTTACCAGCGCCACACTTTTCGACTCTGATCTCCAGCAATTGCAGTCCTCATTTCTCCATTATTGAGGGTTGACTCCTCGCACACAGAACAGGGAATTAATCACCAGGTTTTCATTGTATGTGCAGCTGCTGTTCAGTTCTAGAATGTTGGATTTGATGAATACATTAATTAAAAAATAAATTACAATTCAACAGTTCTAGAGTTACAGTTTTGTTTCATGGATTATGCAGCTTGATAACAAACAGTAAACGACTGATGAACTCCGAGTTACAGAGTATTCCACGTGTGATATTCCAGGCTGGATGTTCTTTGCATTAATGCTGGGAATATTATCAGATAGACAGATGTGATAATGAAACAAGGTGACATGTGGAAGTGTTACATTTTTGCCATTACAGAGACGTATCTGAAGGAGGCCAGGGCTGACAACTCAATATTCAGTGTTACAAGAACGAGAGGCAGGGCAGGAGAGGGGAAAAAGAGGAGGTGGGATTGCATTGTTAATTATGGAGTCAATGACTGCAGGAAGAAGGGACGATACACTGGAAGGATCTTCTAATGACGCTTTGCATGTAGAGCTCATAATCAAAACCATTACAGATACACTGCTGGGGATATATTATAGAACCCCACATAAAAGAGAGTACAGAAGCAATATAAAACCAATTTTCTGAGGTGTGTAACTACAATAGTAGGATCATTATATTCAGGTATTTCAATTCCAAATATTCATTAGGGCAGTGATAACTTTTTAAGGTGGGGAAGATGTCTTGAAATTTAATCCAGACAGCTTCTTATATCAACATGGAGCAGGTACAACAATGGGCGGTATAGTGCTGGGCATAACTGTGGAGAACGAAGCCAGTTAGTTATTGCAGGCAGGATTGGGAAAGCATTGTAGCATCAGTGACTGTTACTCATGCATTTTTAGCTTGTTAAGGAAAAGACCAAAAGAAATAGCTCCGAAAAATAAAAGATTTTTGGACTGCTGAGGCAGATTGTATTAAAAATAAGTCATGATCTGGCCATAGTACAGTTATTTCTGGGTGAAACTGTAGCAGAAGAGCGTGGGAGTCACATTCTCAAAATGGAATCGATGCCAGTGTCACCGCAACATGTTACACTGAAGATGAAATTTATGAAAACAAGACAGGAGAACCTTGAATGTCTACAAATATTCAGAATGGAATTCAAAATTATAGATATGCTTAAAACAGTTCTAAAGTGGGCAGGTCAATGGAGATCCCAGAAGAGTAGCGAACATATCGGGATAAACTCAAGAAAGTAAGTAGAAGAGCAAAAATGGGAATGATAAAAACATTAGCTGGCAATATTTTCAAGAATTCAACGACATTTAATCGATGTATTAAGGGTAAGAGGGTAACAAGACAAAGAATGGGGTGTATTAGGAAGCAGCCTGTGCACAGAACCAGAGAATATGTTAAACACGTACGACATATCAGTCTTTGCTTTGGAGAAGCAGTTCCTGGATTCACTGTCAGTTTCTGACAGTGTGTCTTTGAGCAGATTGACACTGATGCTGAGGAAGAATTGGAAGTTGATGCAGGACTAAAAGTGGGCTAATCGCAAGATCCAGATGAACTGCAAATTAGACTAATGTGGAAGATGAGGGAGGAGATTACAGGCTCTTAAATTTTGTGGGTTTTTTTTATTTTGCATCTGGCCACAGAGGAGGTGTGATTGAACAGGACAAAATCTCATGAAAGTTCAACTTCCATGCAGAGTGCTAGAAAAAATCAATGGGGTCTAAAGATCACCAAGTCTCACATCAATGGGAGGGAAACCATTGTGCAAAATTGTGAAGGCTGTTTTGGCTGGATCACTAAATATCTTCAAGGCTGAGATGGACAGATTTTTAAACAAGGGTGACATCTGTTCTTATTAGAACGACAGCAAAGACCGGAGGAATGCGACAATGCCGATTGGCTGTCAGGGTGAAGATTTGCATCAGCGCAGTCAACACTACCAGAGGGAAGACCTCAGCAACACATCTTCCATGGGCACGCATGAACCTGGTGTCAAGGAATGCTAAAGGCTAAATATTCCATCACTGGTTTCCCACCTTCCCTAGCAGGGGAGATGACATGATCAATAAGGTGGATCTTCCCAAGATGAGACTAGGATCAAGTGTCTGTTCTTATTAGAACGGGTGTCGAGTTGCGAATCATCAGAGCTAGTTGAGATCATCGCTGGATTGTGATTGGAGGACAGTTTGTTTGTGCTGATCTGCTCTTGGTGGATCCTCATGCTGGTTTCAGCCTAACACCATATCAGGGACCTGACAACCTAGGAGCTATGGCCTCAGCAACCACTCAAAGCCCAGGCCAGGGCATTCACAGCACAGTCAGGGCTACTGTAAAGAAGATGGAGGAATGTACACCGGTCGATCGGACTGTGTCCCTCAAGAAAATTATGCTCGAGTGCTGCGGGTTTGACGCAGCAAACGTGTACTGCCTGCAGGATTTCCCTTAGGCAGGCTATTTCGATATGACCGTCGGGAGCATGAAGCATTGCGAGCAGCTCCAGAAGGTGTTTAAAGAGAAGCAAGGTGGGTGGAATCTGTTCTCCATCTGGTGGGTGGTCGCGTTGTATGTGCTTCCTGCACAGAGGAGTAAGGTTGTTATAATTCATATGTACAACACCCACGTCCCAGCAGCTGATGTCCTGACCTTCCTGAGAAGATGTATCCAGGTCGAGGGAGAAAGCACTAATGTGGTTGACCATTTCGGGATCTTGACCAGCAAGCGGCAGGTCAGGGTAACTCTGAGGGTCGATGCCAGTGGGAACATCCTCCACCAACACTCCAGCTTTGCAATCAGAGGGAGCCGAGTTACATGATGGTCAGAGGGCAACCGAAAGTGTGCCAAAACTGCAGAAGGTCAGGAAACTTGGCGGCAGACTGTAAGGTGACTCTGTTGAAACTGCAAGCAGGAGGGTCACCCAACCAAGGAATGCAAAGAGGATAAGAACTGTAATTGTGCTGAGAGGCAGAACATATGTACAAGGCCTGCCCAAGATGAGCGGCCGCCACGTACTCTCAGATGGCCAGAGGTGGACGGCAAAAGATCAGCAAGGCACCACAATTCAGCAAGGGAACGGTGTGTGGTGGAACCCAGAAGGAAAGACAGGCTGGGGCATAGTAGGCCGCAGTCAGCGGGGAGGTGCAGCATCCAATCCAAACTCCTACAGGTCAGGCAGAGGTAATGGAAGAGGAGGGAACCAAGGGGGGCGAGGAGTGGATTCCTGTAAAAAAAAGGAAGTGGAAAACTCTACAGGTCCCCAAAAACACCCAGCAAAGGGGAAACGACACCTGCAAGAGGAGGAAATGGGCAGCTCTTCGGATGTTGAGGACGGGTGTAAGGAGAGTCGTCACCACCAGAAGAAACAAAGCGCCGTGGGTAGAAAGGAGGGCAGCACCCCCCCCACCCCCCCAAACAGGAAAAGACGAACCCTCTTTGGGGACTGGTAAAGACCAACCCCCACCCAGTGAGAACCAGGAGGTATACACACCGCCCCACAGCCCCAGATAATTGGTTTCAGCGATCCTCTGACAGCCCCGTGGTCAGACAGAGACCTGGGTTGTGCGGACCCTCGGCCCAGCCTGATGACACCAGAGCGGGGAAATGTCCTCAGCGTGGAGTCGGAGAGCTACCTCAGCCCTGCAAGGGTCCAGCAGTTCGCTTACACCACAGGGATGCAGACAGCTACCCCAGAGAGGCACAACCAAGAGCAAATGGACACTGGTAACCTCATAAACTGTTAAAATGCGTATAAAATTGCCAGCATTAATGTGCATAGCATTAAATCTGCTATGCAATGTGTTTCTACGTTGGCCTTCTTAGCCAATGTGAAAGCCAATGTCCTGTTTCTGCAGGAGCGTGGGATACCACACCTCACTAGCTAGAGGAAATGGTAGAGCTTGTGGGCCCATGGGCCGTCGGTTTGGTTGGGGAGCAACAATAACCGTGCCTCCGGCCTGGGTATCCTGTTACGAGGAGGCAACTTCACCATCTCCGTGGTTAATCCTAGTCACCGACGTCATGGACAGGAATGCTACCCAGAGACTGATCAATGTGACGCCCCAGTGGGTAAGAGTGATCGATTGGCCGTCCTGCAACAGCTTCAACTTTGCTGTCTACGTCCAGGTCGGTCATTCTGACAGGAGATTTGAACGGTATCATTGATGCAGATGTACAATCCGGCGGCGGGGGGAGGTGGGGTAAGGGGGAGGGTGTGGCAGTAAATTGGACGCCACTTCCAGACCCCTGATGGTAATGGTAAAAGATGCCAAGCTGCATGACGTCTTCAGCACCCCAGCAGACTGAGCACAGTATAGTTATACTTTTTCACGGGCAGACGGGTCTATGTGCTCAAGGATAGATTACTTGTTTGAGTCCCGAACATTCTTCATCAGATACAGCGAGGTCAAGTAGGTGTTCTTCTCTGACCACTGCCTCCTGCTGGCTGACTGTCACCTACAGGACGAGAAGCAGTCTGGTAAGGGAACGTGGAAGCTGAACACAAATCTGTTGGCCCCAGGAAACATTGAGGAGCTCAAGAGGGACGACACAGGTTGGAGAAACATGAAGCTCCTCTTTGAGTCTCCAGCAGACTGGTGGGAAACAGTAAAAGGGAACATTAAGAGGTTCTTGATTCTCAAAGGTGTTCAGGATGCGATAGAGAGGCGGGCAAGACTGTCCCACCTCCAGGAAAGCATGCAAAACTTGCTCCTGCTGCAGACGATGAGGGTCAATGTCATGAACGATCTGGAGATGAAGGGCCAGCAAGACTCGCTCTTTACAACGGAGGCCTCTAAGAAAATCTTCCAGTCCAGGGTTCGCTCCATGGAATCGTGCTCAATTTTCTTCTTCCAGAAGGTGCACAAAGTAGGAAGAAGATCACTAACTCCATAAGGATCAGCAAAACCTTCTATGCCAGTCCATATGACTCGAGGCCAACCGACAGCGCTGCCTCCCAGTCTTTCCTGTCCTCTATCACCGAGGTCTTTGACGACAGAACACGGGAGAGGCTGAATCAGCCGTTATCTCTGGATGAGCTAACCAAGGAACACGAGTCCTTTGAAAAGAATAAAACTCCCGGAAGTGACGGCTTACTGGTTGTGCTCTATTCTGCTCTATGGGACTTGATTGGCAAGGAACTGCTGAAGGTGTATGTCAGTATGTTTCTGGCAGGTATTATAAGTGAATCCATGAGGAAAGGCATCATCACCCTCATCTACAAGCGGAAGGGGGAGGGAGGAAATCAGAAATTGGAGACCGATCTCACTATTGAATGCGGATTACAAAATCTTGTCAAAGTTCGTCGCCAACCGGGTCAGGTCTGCTCTGGGGTCGGTGATTCATCCTGACCAAACCTGTGCTGTACTGGACAGGATAATCGCTGAGAGTCTCGCAATCCTCAGGGATACGATCGGCTAAATGCAGGACAGGACGTTTAACACCTGCCTCTTCAGACTGGACCAGGAGAAAGCCTTTGATAGGATATTTCATACGTGTATGAGAGATATTCTATCCAAAATGGGCTTTGGTGAGGGAATCTACAATTGGATCAGACTGCTCTACACCAACATTGTCAGTGCAGTCTCAATCAATGAGTGGGAATCAGTTAGCTTCCCAGTAAGATCTGGAGTCAGGCAGGGCTGCCGTCTCTCTCCTGCCTTGTTTGTGTGCTGCATAGATCCGTTTGCGGAGTCCATCAGGAAGGATGCGAGCCTGAGAGCGGTGAATATTCGTGTCAGCAGGGGCCTCCAGGTTAAGGCCTCCCTCTATATGAATGATGTCGCCGTTTTCTGATGGGATCCTCTGTCCGTGCACAAACTCATGTGCATATGTGACCAGTTCAAACAGACCTTGGGGGCCAAGGTAAACCGAGGCAAGAGTGAGGCCATGCTCTTCAGGAACTGGACTGACCAATCCTCCATCCCCATCACCGTCAGGACTGACCACCTGAAGGTGCTGGGTATTTGTTTCGGCTTGGCTGGGGCGTGTGCCAATCTCGGGAGGAGCGCATCAGGAAACTGAGTAAGAAACTGGGCAGATGGAAGCAGCGGTCGCTCTCCATCACGGGAAAAACTTGGTCGTCTGGTGTGAGACACTATCATTACTGTTATATGTGGCACAGGTCTGGCCAATTCACAGAACCTGTGCCTTCGCAGTCTCCCGGGACATCTTCCAATTTACATGGAGATCAAAGATGGACTCGACGTACAAAGATCCGGGCAACTGGGGAGAAAAACGCTCCCAATGCCACACTCACACTGATGGCAACCTTTGTGTGCGGCTGTGCGTTGGTCCCCGATACACAAAAAAGAAATGTCACTACGTACTGAGATTCGACCTGCCCCCGGTGTTGCAAAGGAGGGGCCTGGTCTCGCAGCAAGTTGTTGGACCGTTCTGTATCACCTGTCCTTGGTGGAGAAATTTCTGAAGAATAACACCTTTGACCACAAGTCCATCAGGAAATGGTCAGCACATAGTGTCCTTGAGACCTGTCGGGAAAAGGAGAGGGTGGACCCGTTGAGCGGTTCCCTGAGCAGACTGTCAAAGCCATTTGGCAGAATGCCTCATCGCCAGAACTTTCCAACAAATACCAAGACATGGCTTGTCTGGTGTTGAGAAGGTCTCTGCCTGTGAGATCCTTTATGCACGCCCAGTCTCTCAGCCGCACCACACGCTGCCCTCGAAGCGGGTGTGGAGGGGACAAGACTGTCAGACACCTCCTTCTGGAATGTGCATATGCAAAGGAAATCTGGAGAGGAATGCAATGGTGTTTGTTGAGGTTTGTTCTGAGCAGCACCGTGATGCAGGACTCCATCCTCTATGGTCTGTTTCCTGGGATGCACACTAAGACGATCATCAACTGTGCATGGAGGATCATCAACTTGGTCAAAGACGCTCTTTTGTCTGTCTGAAACCTTTTGATATTCCAGCTGAAGGAGTTGCCCCCGAATGGGTGTTGCAGAATGGCACATTCTGAGGTACAGGACTACGTATTGAGGGGTGCGCTGAATCTTTGGGCAGCTGCTGCCAAGACGCGGTGTGGAAAGACCACCATGCCATGTCTGTCCACCAAAGAAAAACAGGGGACCCACTCATTAAGTGGGCTCCGCTGGCAACTCAGTTAAATATATGGATGGTAAACGTACAGACTTCTATATGCGAAGGATTAATTCCGATCTCTGTGTGTAAAGAAATGCAATGTGCACATATGAATTGCATCATCAATTGTATAGATCAACAAAATATTTTATGAATAAAATATATTTTTGAAATAAAAATAAGTGTTTCCCTCCTTCCCTAACCATAACTAAATGTGGAGTGGTCGATTGACATGCTGTAATTAGCAGAGTAGGTAGTAATGCTTTGGTTTGAGAAGCTTCAGTAAGCAGCAGCTCAGCAAAATGTGCAGATAAGCTCAGATAAAGTCTCTTTAATGCTTGTCTGACAGCAGTCGAGATGGCAGTTAGGGAAGTCACATGTTCTACCTGCGGGATGTGGGTCCTCAGGGAGACTTCCACTGTTCCTGATGAATACACGTGTGTGGGAAGTGTTTGGGCACTGTAGCTGGCTGCTCTCGGGGTCATCCGAGATACGGAGAACTTCGTTTATAAGACCTTTAGTGAGGTGGTCACACCCAAATCCCTCCCTTAGCCTGTTTCTGCAATGACTGTCATATCACAGTACCATGTAAAGATCCATGTCCTGAGTTCATCTGCCTTCCTTGTCAGCCCTGTTGCCTTTAAATAAACGCTATTTATTCCAACACGCGTTCCTTGCTTCCTGTCGTGTTCCAGGCAGAGAGTAGCTGGGCGACCACTAGGAATGGCAAATGGAGTAGGCAGAGAGTGCAGGAATCGCCTGTGGCTATTCCACTTGAAAACAAATATACCATTCTAGATACTGATTTTGGGTTTGGGGAGTGGGTGGGTGTCGGGAAATGAACGTTCAAGGGAAAGCAGCAGCAGCCAGGTTGGTTGCAGTACAACTGGCTCTGGGGCACAGCGGGAAAGGGTAAAGTTAAACAGGGTCTTAGAGGTAGGCGAGTCGATTATTAGGGGGACAGATTGTAGATTCTGTGACCTCAAACGGGAATCCAGGATGGTGTGTTACATCTCAGGTGTCAGAGGACAGGATGTCTCCGAGTGGCTGCAGAACGTTCTCAAGGGGAGGCTGACCAGCCAGAAGTCATTGTGCACGTTGGCACAAATGACAGAGGTAGATATAGGAATGAGGTCCTACAGAGTGATGACAGAGAGCGAGAAGGAAAGTTAAAAACCAGGACCTTGACGGTGGTAATCTTCTGATTACTTCCAGTGGCATGAGCTAGTGTAGGTAAAAATAGGCGGATATGGCAAATAAATATGTGGCTAAAGAATTGGTGCGGGACAGAGATTCAGATTTTTCGATCAAAGGGAATTTTTTGACAAAGGTGACCCGTTCAAGAGGGACAGTTTGCAAATGCACTAGACGGGGGACGAATATCTTCGCAGCTAGTTTTGTTAGTGCTACAAGGGAGAGTTGAAACGAGATTGGCATAGGGGGTGGGATCCTCAAGAGCAGGGAGGCAACTGCGATGCTGGAAAAAGATACAGTAATCAGGATTTGAAATGTGAAAAGTTAGGTCAAGCTGGAACAAGACGGGGAACAAGGAATGCCTGTTGGCTTAATTTCCATTTATTTAAATGCAAAAGGGCTGATCAGTAAGACTGATGATCTCCGGGTGTGCATATGTACATGGGACTGAGATAGTATAGCTATTACAGAAATATGGCTGAGGGACAGATAGGATTGACAGCTTAATGTACCTGGGTAAAATGCATTAGGAGGGACAGAAATGGTGGAAAGAGTGGTGGGGGACTTGTATTTCTGATGAAGGAGAGCATCACAAAGCATCAGAGATGAAATAACTAAAGGAACAATCAGGGTGTCTTTGTGGGTGGAATTAAGAAATAAGAAGGGGATGGTGACATTATTGTGCCCCCAAATAGTCAATAGTAATTACAGGAACAAAAATATGTACAGAGATTAGGGAGACTTGAAAGTACAATAGGGTTGTCATAATGGTAGTTTTAATTTTTATAACACAGATTGGGACTGCCAGAGCATTAAGGCATTTGATGATATTAAATTCATTAAGTGCGTCAGGAAAGTTTCCTCAAGCAGTATGTAGAGGATCCTAATCGGGAAGAGGCAAAATTTGACCTATTCTTAGGAAATAGTGCAGGACAGGTGAGTGAGGTGACGGTGGATTCGCAGTTTGAGACCTGTGACCATAGTTCTATTAATTTTAAAATAGTTACGTAGAAGAAAAAAAAACTGGTCCTCAGATTCAAGTTCTACATTGGGGCAAGGTGAATTTTGCCGGAATTGTACAGGAGCTTGCGGGGTTGACTGGATTCGTTTGTTTGCAGGCAAAGGGACCTCTGGCAAGTGGAAGCCTTTCAAAGTGAGACAGCTAGAATTCAAGATCTATATGTTCCTGTGAGGGTGAAAGGAAAGTTGACAGGAATGGGGAAACTTGAATGACAGGAGATATTGAGGCTTTGACCAGAAAAAAATGTGGACGTGTGGCTCAAGTCCAGGCAGGCGGGATCAGGGGAATCATTGGAGGTACACAGGGGATACTGGAGTTTAGTGAAGAAGGAAATCAGTAGGGCGATAAAGGGCCTTGACTGAGAAGATCAGGGTGAATCCAAAGAGGTTCATTTTGAATATTAAAGGAAAAAAAAACATTAACTGCAGAAAGAATAGGACCATCAAAGACCAAAGTGGACATGTATGTGTGGAACCATAAGAGATGGGCGATGTCTGTGTTTACCGTGGAGAAAAACATGAATACTTGGGAACTTGGGGAAGTTAGTGGTGGTATCTTAGGGAAAGTCCATAGCACAGTAGGTGAGGTTTTGAATGTACTGGAATGTTTGAAGCTGGATAAATCTCATTGTCCTTAACAGATTGATACAAGAAAACTGCAAGGGGCTAGAGAAAAAATTGATAGGCCCTGGCTGATAAATCTGATCATCATTAACCACAGCTGAGATCCCTGAAGACTTGAGGATAACAAATGTTGTATCTTATTCAAGAAGGACTGGAAAAGCAAATATCTAGAAACTATAGACCAGGAAGTTTAACATCTCTACGTTACTTGAGAAGATTATCAGGGATACGTTGGACATGCATTTGGAAAATTGAATTTGATTCGGAATAGTCAGCATGACTTTATGAGTGGAAGTTTGTACCTGACGAATTTGTTAAAGTTCTATGATGACGTGCCCAGGAAAGTTGACGAGGTCTGGCCGGTACATGTCGAAACATGTTATGCTGTCAAAGCACAACAGGTCAGGCAGCATCGGAGAGGCAGGAAAATCGACGTTTTGGGCATCAGCCCATCATCAGAAATGTCCAAATCAGCGATTTTCCTGCCTCTCGGATGCTGCATGACCTGCTGAGTGTTTCCAGCACCACAATTTTCAACATCTACCGGCCAGGCCGAATCAACTTTCCTGGTTACGTCATCATAGAATATTAACTGATCTCCAGCATCTGCAGTGCTTACTTTCTCCAAGGGCAGTAGATTTAATCTATATGGATTTAAGTTACACCAGAACAGGATGGTCCTTTTCAGGCCTTGGACACATACACGGTAACAGGAGGAGGCCAGTCAGCCACTCGAGCCTGTAAAACTGTACCCAGAGTAGATCATGCAGTCTATTCAGCTACTTCAAGTTAGTAACACAGGAAATGTAAGAGGCCACCAAGTGACTGGACAATAGGAAGACTGGAAGAAGACGATCTCTGTATAGCCCCGCAAACCTGCCCTTCCTTTCAGTAAGGGCACAGCTGATCCGCTCTCAGCCACAATTTCTCTTTTATGCCCAATTCTTTGTAGCATTCAACTCCCTGATGTGTCAATTTTCATTAACACCACGCCGTGCTCCAAGCATTTCAATGATGTAGCTCCCCCTAACTGTCTGGGATAGAGAGCCCCAAACATTCACTACCCTCTGAGAGAAGGAAACACTCTCCACACATATACCGTGACTTATTGAAATGAACAATAGATATGAACACAGCGTCAGATTGACTGGCCCTGACATCACGGCGTTATTTGACTGAGCAAGGTGTCAAGGAGACTGAACAAAATTGAACTTAATGGGAATCAGTTGTAAACTCCCCATTGGCTGGATCATCCAGAACACAGTGTGACTGGTGGAGACCAATCCTCTCAATCCCTGGATATCTCTGTGGATGAGCCTCAGGGAAACTTTCTCGGCACAAACAATTGCAGCTCGTTCATCAATGTCTTTCCCTCCGTCATACCTTCAGAGCTGGGGATGTTCAGTGAAGATCACACAATGTTCAGAACAATATGTCACCTCCTCAGGAGGAAAAGTTTCAAAACCTGGACAACATTCAAGCTCATGCAGTAAAACTGTCCGGAACATTCATGTAACAGTGAGACCAGACCCTGCACATTTCTTCGTTAAAAAAAACGAAGCGCATGCAGCATCTTAAGCTGGTTTCACAGGAATTTGACAGAGCCATTCAGCCCATCAAAACTATTGGATAAGAACAGACACGGTCCCTTTCGCTTTCTCCAGCCGATTACACTGGAAGCGATTTCAAAAAATCGACAAATGTTGAAATGCAAAGTAGACAGGCAGAAGGCTGGAAGAACGCAACAAGCAAGGCAACATCAGGAGGTGGAGAAGTTAACTGCTTGGGGATAAATATACAGGACTGGAATGGGGTAAGGGAGCTACAGATAAAGAGGCAGGACGAGGGAGGAGGAGACACTGTGGTGAGGTGGGGATAGATGAACACAGGTAAAGGGGTACCACTGGGTTGGACGATGGGAGAACTGAATCCAGCTGAATCTGAAAGAAGGGTAGCTAGAATGGAAGGAAGGAGAAGGAGGTGGGAATGGAGTTGAGGGATTGGAAGGCAGGTTATTTGAAATTGGAGAACTCAATGTTGTCTGACTTGCTGTGTTCTTCCATGCCCCTGCTTTTCTGCTATTACACAGGAAGATAATGAGCTCAGTCAGTACATCACGCTGGTAAGCAGGAACCAAGGGTCGCCCAATAATGTCCGTGAACCTTTTTTTCCCTGGGACCAGAAGGAGGACTTTCTGTCCCTCGAAACACTAACGCATAAAGAGAAGAAACTATTCAGCCCGTCCAGACTGTATAGGATGTCACTGATGACCCAACATTGCAGAACCAATGAAGCAGAGACTGCACGGACAGACCGGCCCATGTTGTTCCTCCTGGCTCCATTGTTAATGGTGCACACGCGTTATATTAACGACACCATGGTTTGCTAACAGTGAGGAGGGACTGCGGACAGTTTGTGCCACGTCTCAAGGAGTCATCTCCCAGAAGGCAGGCAAGTGTCCTCTATGGAGGTCAGAAGTTTCTGGGAATGGCGAACTCTATCAGAGTGTGGCTGCTGACAGGTTTGTGAAAACATAATGTTCAGTGCAGGATCACACACCAACTGCTCATTGAGACAGTGACAGTTTATTCAGAGCCTGGAGCTCTCGCTTAACCAACATAAGGTCCCACGCAGGTACGTATAATATCATAGAATCGTAGAGTCTAACATAATGGAGACAGGCCGTTCAGCCCAAACTGGTCCATGCTGACCTAAATCTTCATCCATGCTAACCCCATTTCCCTACACTTTACCCACATTCTTCTAATCGTTTTCTCCCTTTCTAGGCGGCACCTGTGGGCGGCACTGTGCCACACTGGTTAGCACTGCCTCCTCACAGCGCATGAGGCGGGTTCCGTTCCCACCTCCAGCATATCTGTGTTTGGAGTTTGCACATCCTCTCCGTGACAGTGTGGGTTTCCTCCAGGTGCTCCGGTTTCCTCCCACAATCCAAAAACGTGCAGGTAATGTGAATTGGTCCTACTAAGTTGCCCAAGGTGCTAGGTAAAGGGGAAAATGTAGGAGGATGGGTCTGGGTGGGTTGTGAGTCGGTGTGGACTTGTTGGGCCGAAGGGCCTGTTTCCACACTGTAAGTAATCAAATCTAAGTAAAATATTTGCCTATTGGAAAATACATACTTTATTTAACACTATCAATGTTTTGTTTTGAAAATAATGAGTTTTGGTCCATTACCCTCAAGGTTTAATGCAATCACTTTTTTTTTTCTTTTGTAGTGACATAGATTATTTCCTTCGCAGTCTTCTCATGATACCATCACCACATGGGTTAATCTGGTGAAACTCCTTTACACTGGCTCGCTGTGGCAAGCAGATCGTTCCTTATAAAGGAGAGATAATCTGTACACAGTGCCCCAAGTACCTTCTGAACAACACTCTAGCACGGCAGGAAAGTATTTCACTCCAATTCTTGAATCGTTTTTCAAAGAAGGACAGTATACAATTTACTGTGTTGATTACTTGCTGCCTGGTATGAACTCTGTTTGTGACTTCTGACCAAGGAACACAGCTCATTTTCGCCAACGGCCGTTCTGATTCTTTAACGTTCTAATTAGTTCAAAATGAAGAAGGATGGTATGTTTTACCAAATCATTCTTTTGCATTGCGAACAGCTGTGTTTCAAGTACAGCCACACAAACAGCAACACCACGATTGCCATTTGAGATGGTCAGAGATGCCAGGAAGGCGATGTCCTAACAGTAGTATCTCCAGTTTATTAATCTGGGGACCCGGGTGCTGACCCCATCCTGGATTCGAATCCCACCATGTTAAAAGGTGGCATTTGAATTCAATAAAATCGAATGAAGCTATGAAACCATTGCCGATTATCTGAAAATCCTACCTGACACTCTAATGTTCGTCGGGGAATGATATTTACCACATACAGCTGGACGGACTGACATGTGAATCCCGCAATGTATTTGACTCTGAATTGTCCTTTGAAATAGCCAAACCAGCCGCTCAGTTAGTTACTCACTATAAACATCAAAGAAATGAAACCGGACTGAACTAAGCACTGACTACTCACAGCCCACAGACAGCAGTGGGTCAGGAAGGCAGCTCACCAACACTTCTCAAGGACAATGAGGAAAGGGAATTAAATACTGGCCCAGCATCCCACTAATGAATAAAGGCGGATAATCACACTCAGGGAAGACAGACAAAGGGACATAACTCACTTTAAACAGGAACCTTGATTTATACGCTACATGGGCTTGATTTTCGGTAATATGGGAACAGGAGAAAAAAAATAAGATTAACCTCGTTTTTTAATTTCCATTCCAGCTGATCATCTTCAAACCCTTTGTTTGCTTATTTTCTTTTATCTCTCGTTTATCTGTCTATTCAACTCACTCCTTGTCCCCTTCATCATAGACATCCCTGTCACCAACATCAATCACAATATTTACAAGCTGTGTTCAGTTATGATCGTAGGTCAGCGAACTCGAAATGTCAATTCTATTTTGCCCTCGACCCACAGGTGCCAAATCTGAACAGTTACTGCGGCAGCTTCTCGTTCTTTTTTTTTGTTTCTGATCTCTTGCATCATTCTTTGTTTTATTTAAACTTCCATAATATTATGACATGGGATGTCTGCATCGCTGGTAAGGGCAGCATTTATTGACCTCACTAAATGCTCTTTATTGTGAGGTCATTCTTTGACACAGTATAGAGCCAATCACATTGTTGTGGATCTGACATCAGTCTTAAGACAGTCCGGTAATAATGCTAGATTTCTTTACCAAAGGATATCAGTGCTATAGATAAACGTATTGTCAAAATGCTGGTGCTGTTATTGAAATATTCGTGAAATTATCGTTTATTTCCAATTCCTGTCATTTGAATTTAAGTTCTGACATATCTGAGGTAAGATTTAAAACAGTGTATTTTGTGCAGTAACCTGGGCCTCTGAATTACATATCCGCTGACATCACTTCTCTGATACATTATCCCTGTCATGAATTTACTTTAGAGACAAGAACAAGGTTGTGATTGACATATTTGTAACGGAAAGTGCGCTTGTAAGAGAACTGGAACCATAAAGTCTGAATTTTATCAAGGCATGGATAATGGTTTATTTAGTATCCTCACTGACGTCAAGGTGGGGACTGCTGATATTATGGAGCTGGTAGTGGGTAGATTTGGTGATGGAGAGAATACCAAGAAATAAATCAATTCGGGTCCAAAAGGTACTTCGGGATTGTGAACAGTCTTGTTCTCAGATGTTTGTGTGGACGAACTTGTTGGGCAGTTCAGAAGTTTGTAGTAATGAATGGAATTTGCATTTGAAACTGAAGACAAAGGATTCTGTCTTTGCCAAATGTAGATAACAGAAATAGCAATGAGGTTCACCATGGTTTATGGATTAACAAATGGATAGAGATGAAGAGACTTACCAGGAACACCAACAATAGCGAGCATGGGATAGTAGCCCGCATGAATAATCATCAGTGAACCCATATATCCGATGTGATAATGTGAACCCAGACCAGGAAAAATAGGCAAGATACCAGGATAAACTCCTGTCCATTGTTGCAGCATTCCAATCTAGAGTTCTTAAAATCTGATCCATAAATGAAACATTCCAGACTATTCTCAGATGTTTGTCTCTCCTCTCACTGTCTCTGCAGCTGCTGATCCCTGTTAGTGTTGGAGATGATGCATCTGCTGCGACAATGGCATAAAGCATTGCATGAAGCTCCTTACTATTAGAAGAGGGGTGCCACATCTAGTGCCACAGTTAAAATACATGGAGACTGACCTCAATCACAGTCACTGAAAAAACAGATCCAGTTGACTCATTTCAGTGTGGTACCTTCCGTTCACAATACGAACTGGACTGGATTGAATGTTGGCATCACTGGCTGTTGGTCACATCTCCCACCACCAATTGCTGTCGTGACATTAGTGGTGAGGGACAATGAGGATATTTTCCTATCACAAGTTAGATGATTCTGATGTGTTGTCCGTTTGCAATGTTATAACCACCTGAACTTCCCATCACCATCACCCCCAAAACAAACAACCGAGATGTAGTTACCGTACTGATGTCTCCTCCACAGAACAGGCGCCAGCCAATAGATTTACAGTGGGCATATTTGCCCTGACCATACACAGGAAGTGTGAATCTGTCTGGACATTCCTCTCATTGCTCTAATAAGCCAATCTTGTATCTTCAATACCCAATGCCCTTCAGCACTGTTTCATATTAACTCACAAACACTCATTTTTTGAATTCACTTCAAAGCCAAATGTCACAAATTGTCACAAATCTGGTCCCTTTACAGGGTTATGTTGTTCTTGATCTTTATTTTCAGGGATGCTCTAAATGACCCAAGGTTTCAATATGTCTGATTTTTTAAAAGGTTTATTAGTGTCCCTTCATTTATACATAACAGATAATGCATCAGGCAGAACGCTTTCAATTCTTTTTAAAAAAAACCCTGCATAATCAAAGGATGTGTCCAGCTCTGTAGCTGGGCAGATCTGTTCAGTTTGGGGGCGAGTTGAGTCAGGGTCACTGTTGAAATTGGATGCTCACCCCCTCCTTCTGCACTTCTGACCTCATGAACTGCAAGCATTTTGTGTCAGATTTACTCTTTGTGTTAATGGGTTTGTTCATTGCGGTTGTTGCAAGTATTTTGATGCAGCAACCTTAAGTCCGGATAGCCTGTCGGTTGGATAGGATACGTTATTCAGCTATTCTCCCTTCAGTTCATGCACTTCATTCTGTAATTTGGGAAACAAATAATGTTTGTTTAAAATACTGCAGTCTGACCAGCTAATTCACTCTGCGAATATCCACTACACACTTACCTTTAACAAATAAAAAGTTACGGTCTGGGCTACTTGCTTAAACATTTTTGAGGGATCAGGCCTGGTCCATAACATATTGGGGGCCCTTTGCAGGATTTAGGCAAAAAGTGGCAGGTGTTAGTGTCTCTTATTTTGTGTGTTGATTTGTCTTGGTAAACAGAGCTTTAGAGAGCAATGGCTCTTGCAGGAACCACGGATGTTTTGGAGGTGGAAGAATCGACCTTGGGGATTTTACAAAATGCACATAAATCCAAGCTGCAAGAATTAGTAGACAAGCTGCAGTTGAAGCTGCCTCCTAATGTGAGGAAAGATGAGATGATTGCAGCAGTAGTTCTGCATTCAAACTTGCTGGAAACTCCATCGGGATCTGCACAGAAGATTAAACTTCAATCGCAAATAAAGCAGCTTGTGTTAGAAGCAGAAACGAAACAGTTTGCGTTGCAACTAAAATTAGAAGAAAAAGAAAGAGGACGAATAGGTTTAACACAGGAAAGAGAAAAAGAAAAAAAAACAAATGTTTAGCAGGAGAAAAAGAAAAAGAGAGCGCGTTTGCGTTTCAGAGATAGACATTTAGAATGGAAGGTCACCTTAAAAGGATGGAAATGAAGGCTGAAGGTACGCTTAGGGATCTGGGGAGTATGAGGATGCAAATCAAATGCACATGAACTTGTTCCAGAAGCCTATAGACAACATTTAGGAACCTAAGGAGTGGTCCGGGTCAAACGTATATTGAGTTTGAAAGGTTCAAACAAAGTAATTTCGATAGATGGAAAAGAACTTTAAAATTCAAGCAAACCTATGATGCACTTAAAGAGTAACTATTTTGGAGGAATTCGAAAATTCGCTGCCTGAAGTAATGCAAACTCCTGTGGGAGAGCAGAGAGTTTAGATAGCAAGGTTAGCAACTGAAATGGCTGAAGATTATGAATTGGTCCATAAAACACAGTTTGGCTTCCAGACTAAATTTCAGTCCATGAGGTAAGTAAACTGGGGCAAAGAGAAATCCTCACGTGGGAAGGGATATGTAGATCTCAGTGAAAATCATAAGGATAACTTACGATAGGGGAAAAAGGAAACCTAAGAAGAGGACAAAGAAGTTTAAAAAACTCCGATGTTTTCATTGCAAAAAATTAGGTCACGGGAAATCACTCTGTTGGTGCGCTAGGGAAAAAAAAATGTAGGAAAACAGGATAAGCCTGGGAGTTTTGTTGGAGTGGTAACAGAAAGCACAATGGAGGCGAGAAAGCTTCATCAGAGTGTACAAGCTGATCGGAGATTGGTCAAGGAGGAAGTGCCGAATCTTGCTTATAAAATATACCTTCAAAGGGAAAGTTTATTCACATAGGCCAGAAGTAGCAGGTACAGAGGATGCAATATTAAGGGACACAGGATCCTCTCAGTCTGTGATGCTGAAAGATGAGGAGATATATATTCCTGAGGGACTATTTCCAGAAAAGTTACTATTAAAGGGAATTCACTGTGAGACTAAAAAAAAGCACATAGTTATGTTAAGCGAGGATAGAGTGTCCAGTGAAGAGTGAAGAAATTGTGATAGGAGTACTGGACAAACTCTCAGCTCCAGGAATACAACTTTTCCTTGTAAAGTATGCAACTGATTCACCGGTAGATGTGCTGCCTGCTCTGGTTAAAAACCACTGGAGACACAGCCAATTGAAGCAATGCCTTATCTTGGAATGTTTTCTGAATGTGGGGTAACAAGGTCCCAATATCACGAGTTCAAACAGGAGAGATAAAAAAATGTAAAGGTAAGTAAGCTGAAGCGGCATGAGGAGATACTTCGTTCCATCAGATAGTTGTGACAAAACAGGAGAAAATAGGTGATCATGCACAAATGTTTAGTTCAGCTAAACTAATTGAGTTATAGCAGAAAGATGAAATTTTAAAGTAGTTGTATCAAAAGGGCATATACATTAGGGATTCTGAATGTATCCCTGAGTATTATTACCTTTAAAATGGTGTCTGCATGAGGAGATGGAAACTATCACATACTGAAGGAGATGAGAAATGGGCAGAAATTCATCAAATTGAATTGCAAATGGGGTACAGAAAGGAGAAGCTGCAAGTGAAGCATGAATTACCAGGTGGAGGTCATTTTGGAGTGAGGAAAACACAGTCTAAAATAGAAGGCATTCTTACTAGCCTACACTGCACCATCATGTTGTTGAATTTTGCCAGACGTGAAATACACGTGAGGTAATTAGAAAACCACAGGTGTTAATAAAACCCGCATCTTTAATAACTATTCCTGCAGTTGAGGAACCTTTTACAATAGTTTAATTGATTGGCTAGGGCCCCTATATCAAACAACAAAAAAAGTGTGAATCAGTATTTGTTAACAATAATTGATGTATCCACGAAATTTCCAGAGGCTATTGCATTATGCAACGTCACAGCGAAAAGGATGGTAAAGGAAATACTCTTTTTTAAATATATATGGACTATCAACAGAGATACAGTGCGACCAAAGTTCAAACTTCACATCCAAACAGTTCAAGGAAGTTAAGGGCAGCTCTGTAATAAATCAATTCAAATCTACTGTGAACCATCTAAAATCGCAGCGAGCACGAGAAAGGTGACATCAAACTTTAACGATCATGTTGAATGCTTATGGTAAGGATTATCCAGCTGATTGGGGTAAGGGCTTTTAGTGATCAGAGATGCACAAAATGAATTGACCAAATTCTGTCCATTTTAATTAGGTTATTAAGAGGTAGGACCGTTAAAGTCGATGAAGGAGTAATTAGTAAATCAGAAGTAAAAGGCCACACTGTTGGACTATGTCTCAATTTTTCTGGAATGATTAAAAAGCGCTGGGGAGTTGGCTAGATGGCATTTAAAAGTATTGCAGAATGCACCTAAACAGGAAGTGGACAAGAACTCAAAAATTTGCAATTTTGCTATCGGGGATAAAGTATGTATGTTACTTCTCGTGATGGGGGATCTTGAAAAGCAAGGACTGGTGAAACTTATCAAATGCGAAAGAATATTGAGTGATGGTAACTACTTGATAGGGACTCCAGACAGAAAAGAATCTCACAGAGTATGTCATGTGAATACGCTCAAAAGGTATTTTGACAGGGAACGGACAGCAACAGGAGAATGTGTTAATGATTACAGTACAGAAGGAAGAACCAAGTTCAGAGGATTCTGGATTGAACGTTCCTCAAATTAAAGTGGACAATGAGGAAGTTTTCTAAAATTGGGATAAATTATTGAGTAACCTCTCTGAGGAAAAAAAATGACGTGATAGAGTTGTTAGTATTATATGGGGAGATATCAGGAAATTAAATGGGAAATATTACCTAATTGTGCATAAGGACATGCTGTTCTGATTAAGCAGCATCCTTATAGGCATAATCCTCTAAAGTTGGCACAGGTTCAGAAGGGGATTGATCGCATGCTCCAAGATGACATAATCGACCTGAGTTACAGTGACTGGAACTCACCTAAAGTCATGGTACTGAAACCATATTGTACCCAACGATTATGTGTGGACTATCGCAAGGTCAATACAGTTAAAAAAAGGATGCATATCTAATTCCGCAGTTGGAAGGCTTTAGTGGGAAGGTGGGACAAGCAACTTACATTTGGTATGAGCTCCATCTGATTAAGCAAAGCCTTTCAAGGTGGCTACAAAAGAGACAGTGCTAGAAAAGCTAAAAAGTCTTAAAATTGATAAATCTCCTGGTCCCGATGGGATACATTCTAGAGTTCTGAGAGAGGTGGCTGAGGAAATAGCGGAGGCATTGGTTGAGATCTTTCAAGAGTCACTGGAGTGAGGGAAAGTCCCGGATGATTGGAAGATCGCAGTTGTAACCCCATTGTTCAAGAAAGGATCAAGACAAAAGATGGAAAGTTATAGGCCAATTAGCCTAACCTCGGTTGTTGGTAAAATTCTAGAATCCATCATTAAGGATGAGGTTTCTAAATTCTTAGAAGAGCAGAGTCTGATTAGAAAAAGTCAACATGGATTTACTAAGGGGAGGTCATGCCTGACAAACCTGTTGGTATTTTTTGAAGAGGTGACAAGTAGGTTAGACCAGGGAAACCCAGTGGATGTGGTCTATCTAGACTTCCAAAAGGCCTTTGATAAGATGCCACACGGGAGGCTGCTGAGCAAGGTGAGGGCCCATGGTGTTCGAGGTGAGCTACTGGGATGGATTGAGGATTGGCTGTCTGACAGAAGGCAGAGAGTTGGGATAAAAGGTTCTTTTTCAGAATGGCAGCCGGTGACGAGCGGTGTCCCGCAGGGTTCAGTGTTGGGTCCACAGCTGCTCGCATTATATATTAATGATCTGGATGAAGGGACTGGGGGCATTCTAGCGAAGTTTGCCGATGATACGAAGTTAGGTGGACGGGCAGGTAGTACTGAGGAAGTGGTGAGGCTACAGAAGGATCTAGAAAGTTTGGGAGAGTGGTCCAGGAAATGGCTGACGGAATTCAACGTGAACAAATGCGAGGTCTTGCACTTTGGCAAAAAGAATAAAAGCACAGACAACTTTCTAAACGGTGAGACAATTCGTAAAGCCAAAGTACAAAGGGATCTGGGAGTGCTAGTCGAGGATTCCCTAAAGGTCAACATGCAGGTTGATTCTGTGATTAAGAAAGCGAATGTGATGTTGTCATTTATCTCAAGAGGGTTGGAATATAAAAACACCATTGTGCTACTGAGACTTTATAAAGCTCTGGTTAGGCCCCATTTGGAGTACTGTGTCCAGTTTTGGTCCCCACACCTCAGGAAGGACATACTGGCACTGGAACGTGTCCAGTGGAGATTCTCACGGATGATCCCTGGAATGGTAGGCCTAACATATGAGGAACGGCTGAGGATCTTGGGATTGTATTCATTGGAGTTTAGAAGATTAAGGGGAGACTTAATAGAGACGTACAAGATAATACATGGCTTGGAAAGGGTGGATGCTAGGAAATTGTTTCCGTTAGGTGAGGAGACTAGGACCCGTGGACGCAGCCTTAGAATTCGAGGGGGTCAATTCAGAACAGAAATGCGGAGACATTTCTTCAACCAGAGAGTGGTGGGCCTATGGAATTCATTGCCGCAGAGTGCAGTGGAGGCCGGGACGCTAAATGTCTTCAAGGCAGAGATTGATAGATTCTTGTTGTCTCGGGGAATTAAGGGCTAAGGGAAGAATGTGGGTAAGTGGAGTTGAAGTGCCCAGCAGCCATGATCGAATGGTGGAGTGGACTCGATGGGCCGAATGGCCTTACTTCCACTCCTAGGTCTTATGGTCTTATGGTCTTATAAATGCGAGTGATGTGGGTGTCGGTGCTGCACACGAGAAGATAGAAAGACTCATTGGTATTTATCCATCAAGTGAAATATTTATTGGTAGAAATATTCAACAGCTAAGAAAGAGACTTTGAGCTTTGTGTTGGCACGACAACATTTCAGTTTTTATATTATTAGCAACATCTGTAACAATAACCCATTGAAGCTTTTGGAGAAATTGTAGGACAAAAATGCGAGTCTGTTTAGCTCGAGCCTGTAATTTCAGCCACAGAGTTTGAAAAGTGAGCCTGTGGCAGGTTTTGATTGCCAAAACATTGTCGAAACTTGAATGACAGATCGACACACTCAGTGGTAGATGTATCACACACTGAATTTGGATGTAGCTCTGCAGGTTTGCATTTTTATACTAAGTGAATGCATATGTGTGTTTTTGTGTACTTACCACTACTTTTGGTTATTTTGAGAACTGAAGATATCTTTGGATATTAATGATTCAGTTTTATAATGTCCCTTCACAAGGTTATGTTGTGCTTGGTTTTTGTTTCAGAGAGGTTCTAACCGACCCACGGTTCCAACATGTCTCAATTTTGAACGGCTCAATGGGGTCCTTTGGTTTATACCAAACTGGTAATACCTCAAGAAGAAGGTTTTTAAGTCTTAAAAAAAACTGGTATTATCAAGGGAACGTGACCAGTTCTCCACCTGCACAATTCAGTCAGTTCGAAGGTTATTTAAGTCAGATTCACTGTTGAAACTGGACGCTCTCCCCATCCTTCTGTCCTCTGAATTTGTAACCTGTAAGCTTGGTTTGTATAATTTTTACTCTTTGTGCCAAGGGGTTTGTTTATTGGGAATGTTGAAACCAATTTGGAACAGCATCATTAAGTCGGGAAAGCCTGTCAGGTTCGGATCGGATGGGTTATTTGGGTATTCAATATTCGCTTGATTTTATTTCATTACTTAATGTTTTAAATAAATTCTTTTTGTTTAAAACACGGCAGTCTGACCAGCTCATGCACTCTGGCGATATCCACTATACACTTACCTTCAACAATTAGCAAATCTACGGTCAGGGAGACCTGCTTGAACTGATTGGAGGAGTCGGGCCTGTTCCATAAAAATGTACAATAATCTTGTTCATCAAAAGTTATGATTTAACAAGTAAGGGAAGGAATGAATATGATATTGGTTATGACACAGAAAGGATTGGGGCCAACAACTGAGTAGACCCCCACAGATTACAAAAAGATCTTGATCAAATGGGTCAATCAGCTGACAAATAGCAGACAGAGTTCAATCTGGATGAATGCGAGATGCAGGCAGTAGTGTGTGTTTGCTGCTGTCTGCTGCATCAGGAATGAGATAATTTTATTCCCCATCTCCTGGGTTCAGCACATCGATGTCCTTCGTGAACTTTTAGAGGCCTTACTCTCCTGGTTAAGTCTTGCTGTTAATGTAGTTACACAGTATCTTTGAATTACCATTAACCTTATCTGCCCACGCTATCTCATATCTCTTTTGGGCTTTCCTTATTTCTCTCAAAATGGTGCCCCACTCTCTTTATATTGATTAAAAGATTCAATTCAATAAAGTTGTCTGGATCTAAAGTAAGTTTGTCTTTTATTTTTGAGTGGAACCACAATAACTTTAGTCATCCATGGTTCCTTAACCTTACCTGCTTTACCCTCACGCTAACAGGAACATAAAGCCTCCCAACTCACGTCGTCAGACTGTTGAATGCCTCCCCCTTGTCAGACATTATTTTACCTGCAAAAAGTCTACTCCCATCAAACCTGGACAGTCCTTGTCCCATGCCATTAAAAATTATGGTACTTAAATCAAAAATATGATATTAATGGAAGGCGTATTATTTTCCACGAATAGTTATGATTGCCAGACCCAAAAGTATTCTCCCATGTTCACTTCAGTCGCTTGCCCTGCCTATTTCACAAAACCTGGTCTCGTTTTGCTCCTTCTCGATTCGGATGATCCAGGTACTGATGAAGAAAATTTTCTTCGACACATTTGACAAATTCTTCATGATTCAACCTTTTAACACTATGGTAGTCCCAATCATTTCTTTAGAAAATTAAAATCCCCATTACTACAACCTTATTAAGCTTACATATATCCGAGATCTTCCTACATGTCTGTTTCTCAATTTCTTTCTTACTGTTGGAGAGCATATGGTGCAATAACGTCAACGTACTCTTTCCTTTCTTATATTTAATTTCTATCAATATATATTTTGATTGGACGATTTGTCACAAATGAGCATATAGTGCAATCTCTTCAAAGTGACCTTTACTTTCTTATTTTTAACACTACCCATGTATTTTACCTGATGATTTTTGAGAAATAACTTCTCCAGTAATACCAATAATTTATCCCTTAATCTAAAACGGCAGGCCTCCCCTTCTCCACCCACTGTATGCCACGTTTTCTATCCATTCTATGACACCTATCACCTGGAACGTTGAATTGACAATCTTGAACATCTCTCAGGCGAAAGTGAGGACTGCAGATATGGAGATTAGAGTCGAGAGTGTGGCGCTGGAAAAGCACAGCAGGCCAGGCAGCACCCGAGGAGCAGGGAAATCAATGTTTTGGGCAAAAGGTCTTCAACAGCCCTTTCCTGATGAGGGGCTTTTGCCGGAAGCGTCCATTGTCCTGCTCCTCGGGTGCTGCCTGGCCTGCTGTGCTTTTCCAGCATCACACTATCGACTTGAACACCTCTTCACCAACTTTCAGTAATAAATATGATACCCCAATTCTATGTTCTTAAACATGCCCTGAGTTCATCAACCTTCCCCTTAAGACCCCTTACATTGAAATAAATGCAACTTAGTGCTTCAGAATTAGTGTATACTCTGACTCTCTCATCTTTCGTTTCTAATGGACATGCTCTATTCACATTCATAACTTTCTCCATCCATCCGTCCATTAACACTGCCAATTAGAATAACCCCCTTGCCTTCTCTATCAATATAATGTCTCCCTATATAGAGTGAGCAAATCTCCCTGCTAAGATATTGGTTGATTTCCAGTTTAGATTAGACCAATACTTTTTGAACATGTGTTTTCTATTCCAAAACAAATTCCAATTTTCCAAAAATCTAAATCCCTCAACAACAACCCAGCTCTTCAGCCATTGATTTTTCTTCTTTAACCTTTCGTTCCTCCACAGGTTGGGGCTGGCATTGGCAGTAAACCACAAATTAATACTTTTAAAGTTTTATTTTTAATCTACCTCACCTCTTAAATTCACCCTGTACTGCTTTAATATTTTCCCTAAAAAGTCATTCCTACCAATATGTACAACAATCTATGAGTACTCAGTCTCACCTTTAACAATGTGCTTGAAAAGTTTAGAGCCATTCTTAAGCCTAGCACAAACCACCCTAAACTCATGCTCACTGCCACAGAATCTCCTGCTGATGCTCCTGACTGAAAATCCCACTGTAGCAATAATTCTTCTAAATTTTCTCTAACCCTGCCTAATATAAAAATCGTACCATCAGTCCAATAACTGACGGCTCTTCCATTTTCCTCAGAAAGACTACCTTCTTCAACAGTTCCAAAAAGTGAAAATCTTTTTGATAGAGGAATAGCCGCCGGAGACATTGAAGTACCTTCTTACCTTTCCTGACAGTCACCATTTATCTGACTGCTTTGCTGGGTAGTACTTTTTTTCTAAATCTTCTCTCCAAACTCTCTGTGGCCTAAATAACATTATGCCTAGAAGCAGGATTTTTCAAAACACCTGATTTATATGTTACCTTTCATTACCTATAGATAATAATGTTAAAATGGAAGCAAAATCATATACACATCAAACATATAAAAAATAGATAAACTCAAACCTTTAACCAATTAACTCAATATAAATATTCATCTTCAATATATTCCTAGCAGAAAAGTCTTCTCCTGAGCAGAAAACAGACAAGACTCTCTGATATGAAGGCACAACTCCTTATTTTAAAAAAAAAATGTTTAATTTTTCGAAACGGAAACAAACTTTCGCAGCGTTAAAAAAGAAACCATAAAAACCATATGAAAACAGGAAGTGTTGGTTTTGCCTATGCCATTTCTGAGTTTACCATTATTATCTCATGGCATGGTGGCACAGTGGTTGGCGCTACTGCCTCACAGCACCACAGACCCGGGTTCAATTCCCACCTTAGGCGACTGACTTGGTGGAGTTTGCACGTTCTCCCTGTGCCTGCATGGGTTTCCTCCAGTTTCCTCCCACAGTCCAAAGATGTGCAGATCAGGTAAATTGGCCATACTAAATTGCCCGTAGTGTTAGGTAAGGGGTAAATGCAGGGGTATGGGTGGGTTGCGCTTCGGTGTGGTGGTGTGGAATCGTTGGGCCGAAGGGTCTGTTTCCACAATGTAAGTAATCTAATCTCGCTGCTTTCATCCTCTAAGACGCCAATATTTAATTTTAGCATTCTTTTCCTTTTTGTCTTCTGCGAGAAATGTTATTTATCAATTCTTATGCTTTCTACACATTTTGCTTCATAGCCATTTTGATGTTGTTTTTAAGAACCGTTTGCTGGTATTTAAAGCGTTTTTCTTTAATTTATTGATAGGATGAGGGAGTCGCTCGGTTAGACTGAACTTATTGTTCATCCCTACAGGGCAGTTAAGATTTAACCAAATTTGTGTGAGTTTGAAGTTATACAGAGGTGAGACCTGGTAGGAATGATGGGTTCCTTCCCTGAAGGACACTCGTGAAATATATGGCTGTTTCTAACAATAAGCAATGCTTTCATGATCATCAATAGACTCTTAATTTCAGGTTCATATTGAATGTGACAACATTTGAACCTGAGTCCCAAGAACAATATCTGGATGAGCAGTCGGCGATAATACAGCCAGGCCATCACTGTCTTGTTATTGTTGACTTCCTTGTTAAGCTATGGATCACTTTTCATCTTTTTACAATTCCTTACCACTAAGGATTGCACTTCAATTGAGGGGTTAGCACTGTTATTCAACTGTCCTGCACTTTAATGTTTTTGCCAAGTCTACTTGGGCAAATCGCTTCCTCAGGCCAGGAAAGTTGTCATTGCCCAACACAAAACCTCTCGTATGTGACTGTCTTCACTGTTTCAATCTGAATAAGAACCTCCAGCACGCTGTGCCACTCTTTCTAAGATAATCCTTACGACAATATGATTTATCACTCCTTCCTTATTACATTATACCAAGTCGGTTCTCTGGTTGGTTCCATGATACGTTAATCAAAGAAATAATCCCTTAAAGATTCGATGAGGTGTTCTTTGTGTCTCCCCTTGTCTTTTTTTAAATACTTTTGTGCACAAGATCTCCAACCCAATAACAGTGACCCTATCATTTACTCCAACTTTCTATTCATATTTTAAAATTATTATTGTTCTTTCCCTCAGCATGGTCATTGTACTGGCACTGCCTGTTTATTCGACCACGCTCTACTTTCTGTTCAGTTTCTGACCTGCTGAATTGGTTCCCAGTCTCCTGAGCTGCACGATCACACCTCCCTTCCAGGATGTTAGGGCCCTTCCAGTTAAGGTGCACACTTTCATTTTTATACAGTTCCCACCTGTCCCAGACTTTCTTTGCAGGACCTTTCAACCTTCCATTCTTCTTACCTATGTCATTGATATCAATGTGAACGACGCCCGCTGGCTGTTTCCCCTCCCAATTCAATATGCCCTGCGCATGCTCGGAGGCATTCTTGATCCTGGCACCGACCTCCCTTTGTATGAAGAAATCATAGAATCATAGAATCCCTACAGTGAGGAAGCAGGCCATTTCACACAGCACGTCCATGCTGAGCCTCCGAAGAGTAACTAACCCTGAACCATTCCCCTACTCTATTCCTCTGCATTTACCCATGACCAATGTACCTAACTGGCACGTCGCTGAACACTATTGACAAAAAGTAAACAACCCAGACCCATTCCACTAGGCTATGTTGAATCTGCATTCTCACAACAGATACTGCCAAAACTACTGAGCATTTCCAACAACGTCTATTTTTGTCACCGATGATGATTGCATTTTGATAAAAAAATTTATGTAACTCAGACTTCAAACAAAGCTGAATTTAAACTCCCAGGAGAAAATTAAATATCTGGTCATTCGATGACCCCAGTAAAGGTTCAGTAAATTATTTCTGTTTGGCCCATGAACGTCATTTGTTCACTTTCCCAATCAATGAATAAAGGAGATTTTTTAGCATCTTTTTTGATATCAGAAAACTTGGAAACGTTGCGCTTTTACTCCTTCATATGGGTGTGATTACATCGCATTCTTTCGTCTTAGTGCAACTAAAGATGATTATTCACAAGCGAAACACACGCACACACACACACACACACACACAATGTAATACTTTGTCGAAGAATGCCAATAACATTGTAAGTAATTGGAATGACAACTGGAAAGAAGGAAATAAGTAATGGAAGGATGAGAGAAGATGGGTCTTTTTCAGAACAGAAAGTACATTTATGTGAACTTGCTAAGTTGATCAAATTTATGAAAAGCTATGCAGGGCAGAAAAAAAGACATTGTTATGAAGGTGTAGAGGTATACTTTCCCGTTAAGGGAGACAGGAAGCTGGCACAAGGTGTTCTGAAAGAAGTTAAAACGTAACATTTGTCTGTGAAACCAATAGTGATGCTGAGTTGCCATGGAACAAAATCAAATACAAATTCACCCAGACAGATTAAATTATGCACCAACAGACTGAAATCAAATCGAGAGTGAAATATAATGTATTTGATGACATCAATATCAATGAAATTATCCGATGCATTGTTGTATGAATCTGGATGTTTTGAACATTTAGGGGGAGATTTGCTAAAGACATCCACAATGATAGACAGCGAGTTGAAGAGCTTTTTGTAGACACCTGTCTAGAAGACGTTTGCACAGCGGAACATCAAAGCTGACCGTGAGTAAAATCGATAGACAATATCTACAAAGGAAAATCGACAAAGCTGACTGGTTTTGAAACATGATGATATTTTTGTAAACCTTTATTGGGGGTTTTGTTTCAGCAGACTAGTATTGTAGAGTGGGAGGTAAAAGATACGTTTGACCCACGGGATTTCTAAACAGTTGTTCATTTTATTATTCTCTGTTGGACTTAAATAACAAAAGTGTTAATTTTACTTTTAAGTAGTGACTCTGTAAATGGATCTTTGCCTCTCGACACTTAAGATATTAGGACATGAGGTGAACATTTCTTTGTGGCTGGTTTAAATTAGGATAGCGGTTAATCCTGTGTTGTAAGAGTTTGGGAGGCTTTCTTCCGCGATTATAACAGGTTTAGGCATATCCAAACTGTCATTTGGGTAGATTTGAATAAATTTGAGGTATGAGAAAATACACAGTATATTAAAACATTTGCATGTTGGTGTCCAAGATCTTTAAATAAAACGTCAGTAAGACAACTGATTCAATTTCGAAGACTTGTTGTTGGTTAAATTAAAAGTGAGAGAAATGGTTCTTAAAATAATTAAGAGGGGTTTGAAGATGATTCTCAATTTTTCCAAGGAAGTTTAGAAAGAAAAATAAAGGCCAAACCTTTAGAATTAGTAAAGAACATAGATTTGCGTTTAACCGAGGAAAAAAGTAAAGCTGAAATTGTCAGGAAATTACTCAAACGCTAAGGTGTATCAGAGAAACAGATAAGTGCAGTAGACTGAGAAAAACTTAAATTATAATTGAGGAAAATTGAGTTTAAAGATAAACAAAGGAAGAGAGAAAGAGAGAGAAGAAACAGAAAGCAAGAGAGAAGAGAGACGGAGAAAAGGGAAGGAGAAGGTTCATATCTGAGCATAGAGAGAAGAAGATTGAAAAAGAGACGGAAGGTTTTTAGTTGAACAAAAAGAGCGAGAGGTTGAACTTGAAGGTACGAATTAGTCAACAAAGTCAAAGTAACAGGATGGAGATTAAAAGGCAATTGGAGATACATACAGCTATGTCAAAACGCTGCCACATTTTGATGAGAAAGATTTTGAAGCCTCCTTTGTTTCATTGAAACTTGCCTAGGTAGACAGAATGGTCCAAGTAATGATGGGTAATGCTAGTTCAGACTAAACTGGTAGCCAGGCCGAGTGAGGTATTTGGTCCGGTGTCAGACAAAGGGTCAAGAGACCCTGAAGATGTCAAACAAGCTATTTTAAGTGCTCATGAATTGATACCAGAGACATGTAGACAGCAGTTCAGAAACATTAAGAAGTAAACAGGTCAGACTTATGGTGAGTTTGAAAGAATTAAACATAGGCATTTTGATAGATGGATGCTTGCTTTAAAGATGAATATGACCTGTGAGGCTGTAATGGAGATTATTCTGACTACCTGCTCAGTGTGGTTTCCAATAGGTCTCCATGTGGAGATGGTGCTGCTGTGGAAATGGCACTGGATTACTAATCCAGATCAGGCTAATGGTCAGGCAGCTGGTGGAAGTTAAAAAAAAAATAAAATATCGAGATTTAAAATCTGGTGTCAGTAACAGTGATCCTGAAATCAATGTCGATTGTAAACATCAATTTGCTTCCCCAATGCACTTCATGGAAGTTAATTCTGTTCTGGTAAATTCTATGCTTTCCTGGCCTGGCCTAAAAGTGACTCCAGACACGCAGACATGTGATCAACTGTTCAATGGTCTTTAAACTGGTCAAGCAAGACACTAAATTGTACTGATGTGCTCCGAGGTTTGAAAGGGTAAAACCGACAGAACATGCAGCTGCAGCCTCAGTATCGGAAAAGGGAATGGGAAACACAGTCCTGTTGACCCCGCAGAGACCTCCTTCCTCATATCTCTGAGCTTGTGAAAGCCGTACCCCTGCTGTCTCTTGATCCCTTTAGTGTCTAGAAATCCTTATTTATATCCCGTGTTTTAGCTTCCACAGCCTGATGCGGTATAGAATTTCCCAGGGTCACCACTCTCTGAGGGCACCACTCTCATCTCAGTACAGAGCAGCCTGCCTGTACCTAATACTGTGACCTCTTGTTTTAGACAACCCAACCAGGGGAATGATCATCGTTGCTTCCAATCTGTTTCACCCTGTCAGTGTTTTAAATATTTCATTGAGATCTCCACTCATTTTCCTAAAGCCCAAGGAATACAGGTCCAGTCGCCTCAAACTCTGCTGCCTCAACAAGTCTGTCATCCCAGCGATCAGCCTGGTCATCCTTCACTGCTCTCACTCAATGTCAGGTTTGTCCTTTATTAAGTAAGGAGACCAACATTGCACATAATACTGCAAAATTTTCGAGATGAACGTGTCCCCAAGGGCCTGTTCAGTTGCAGGAAGACACCCTTACTACTGTGTTCAAATCCCCCTGAAATGATGGTCAACACAGCCTTTACCTTCCTACCTGTTTTGTGTTTTTGCAATATTGCTTTCATGACTGTTGTACTGGGAGATCCTGAACTTTTCAATGCTACAGCTACCTACTTGGTGTGTTTGTGTACACTGGTTAGTGTGCCAATATCATTCCCAGTGTTGACTTATGGCTTCAGAACTCACTGCCCTGCACTGATCATGGAGGTCTGCGCAGAAGAAACCAAGAAAGGTATAAATCACTTTAAAGATCAAAATGTTTCGCCCAATCCATTTTCAAATTATCGGTTGCTGTTCTATTGTTTCCACCAAAATATACACCGTCACATCCACTCCCATTGCTCTTCATCTGCCACGCATTTGCCCCTTCACTCTACTTGTCTCAATCACTTTAGAGCTTTTCTTTAATATACTCCTCGCTCACTCACCATCCGACATCATTTAGTGCCGTCAACAGACTGGGTTACACTGTATTTGATTCTCTCAACTAAATGTTTGTGGATGTATTGGGAATAGCTGGAGCCAAAGCAACGATCCCTGCGACACCAAAGATCCTTGCACTTCAAAACAGAATGTTCTATTCCTGTTCACTGTTTCCTGTCAGCTCTCCCATTCGAAAATCATGTTCATTTTTTAGGCCCAACCCTCTAACATTTGACTTTGCATAAGAGGCCAGAATCTTTACCAAAATCCTTCTGAAAATCCAAATGCACTGCATCCATTGCTTCACCGTATGTGTAGACCAGTCAGTTTCTCAAATATGATTCCCATTTCATGTTGACCCATTACATAAGAACTAGGAAAATTAATAAAAACATGGCTGATCATTTCATGGCCTCAGCTCTACCTGCCCGTCCGCTCACCATAACCATTAGTTCCTTTACTTCTCAAAAAAAAATCTATCTTAGCTTCAAACACATTCAATCACAAAGTTTCAACTATTTCACTCAGCAGGGAATTCCACCGATTCACAAACTTCTTGGTCAAGATGTTCCTTCTGAATTCAGTCCTGAATCTGCTCTACCTAATTTTGAGACGTTGCCCTCTTGTCCTAGTTTCACCTTCTACTGGAAACGTCCTCTCTATTTCTATCTGATCTATTTCTTTCATAAGTATATATGTTTCTATCAGATCCTCCCTCATTCTTTCAAATTCCAATCAATATATTATTCCAGTCTACTCTGTCTCTCCTCATAAGTGAACCCCTTCAACTCCGGAACCAACCTAATGAACCTCCTCTGTATCCACCGCAGTGCCAGGACATCATTTCTCAAGTGAGGAGACCAAAACTGCACATAATACTCCAGGTGTGGTCTCACCAGCACCTTGTACAGCTGCAACATAACCTCCCTGCTTTTAAACTCAATCCCTTTAGCAATTCTATTTGCCTCGTTAATTACTTGTTGCACCTGCAGACCAACTTCTGTGATTCATGCACAAGGACACCCAAGTCCCTCTGAACATAAACATGCTGTATTTGTTTTAGCATGCAAGTAATAGTCCTTTTCACTGGTATTCCGACCAAAATGGATGGCTTCGCATTTATTACAATTGTACTCCGTCTGCCAGACCTTTGCCCACTAGCTTAAACTATTTATGTTCCTTCGTAAAGTTTAACATTCCACTGCACACTTTGCTCTGACACTCATTTTAGTATTATCTGCAATCTTTGAAACACTACACGTGATGTCCAACTACAAATCGTCCATGTAAGCTGTGAATAATTGTAATCCTAGCACTGATCCCTGAGGCATACCACTAGTCAATGATCAGGAACCAGAAAACAATCATTTATTCCCACTCATTGCTTCTTGTTAGTTAACCAATCCTCTATCCATGTTCATGCATTACCCGGAATACCACACATCTTTACCTTATGCAGCAGCTTTTTTGGCGGCATTTTGTCGAATGCCTTTTGTAAATCTTGGTACACCGCATCTACTGGCTCTCTGTGGTCATAATGTCTTCATAGATTTCTAGTAAATTAGTTAAGCATGACTTTCCTTTCATGAACTGATCCTATGTCAGCCCAATGGGAAGATTCCTGTCGAGATGCATTGCTATTTATTCCTTGAATGCACATTGAAATATTTTCCCCACTACACTTAATGGCTAACTGGTCTATAGTTCCCCACCTTTGTCTACATCTCTTTTTAAACAGTGGTGTCTGATTTCCTGTTTTCCAATCTGCTGGAAGTGCAATAGAGTCCAGTGAATTTAGAAAGATTTCCACAAATGCATTTATTATTTCTCCCACTACCTCTGTTAGTAAATTGTGATGCATTCCATCAGAGCCAGGAGACTGATCTACCTTTAGCTCCATTAGATTTATCAACACTATCTCTGTCGTGGGAATGATTGTTTCCAGGTCCTCACCTACCTTCATCGCATTGACAATTACTGGCATGTTACTAATGTATGTCACAGACAAGATCGACAAAATATGTGCTCAAATCCGCGGCTATTTGCTCATACCCCATTACTGAATCTCACTTCTCACCCTCTAAAGGACAATTGCTTACCTTAGCCACTATTATTGTTTTATTTATTTATAGAATCTTTTGATACCTGTCTTTATATTCTGAGGTAGTTTACTCTCATAATCTATCTTATGTTTTTGATTTTTTTTGTTGCTTTCTTTTGACGTTTATATTTTTCCAAGACTTTTAGATTCCCGGTGGTCTTTGTCATTATTTATGCCAGTTATTTGATAGCTTCCCTTATTTTCTGAGACATCCACGACAGATTACCATTTTCCTTCAGTCCTTCCATTTCCCTCTTATATACTGTTACTGAGCACTTGGAAAAATTGCATTGAAAGCCAGCCAGTGTTCATCAACAGTTCCACCTTAAAGTCTTTTCATTCAGCCAACTTTAGCTAACTCCTCCCCTCCCTCATCCTATTGTAGTCTCCTTTATTTAAGCACAATACTCTGGTGTTGGATTTTGTCTTCTTACCTTCCATCTGTATGCTGAGTTCAACCATACTTTAAGTCCCAATAATTTATCCCAATACATTTATTTATTAATCTCATTCTTTATCCCTCGAGACTAAGGTTTCCCAGTATTGTTGGGAAGATTTGACTTGTTTTTTTTTCTTCTGTGAAGACAGAACTAATGTATTTGCTTCATAGTTCTGTCACTTCCCTGCTGTAATGCTGCATTCTCTGGGTTCAGACTGTAACAAAGTTGCACTTGTTTTCTCTTACCTTTTCCTTTGACAGTTCACACTTATAACTCTTGTTAATAATCTCTTCAGAAACCGACGAATTCATATTCACACCATGCAATCACAGGAGCATAGACTCTCTTCTGTCAGAAATTTTAATTAGATTATGACATCAGATCTGTAAGCAATACTTCATGTACAGTCTCACCAACACTCTGTGTAACTCGCGCAGAATGTCTTTACTTCTAGTCGGAATAAATTACTGTAGAAGCTGCAATCTGTACTTAAACCCACACGTGGTAGATATCACAGTGAGTCAGACAGCATCCCTGGAGAGAGAGCATGGAGCTCTACACCGCCTATTTACTGATTCTCTTTAAACAAAATCAAACCTAACTTTTACCTTGCTCAATTTGCGTATGTTTCTCCTAGTGTACTTTTTTTTTCTCTATTAACTTACTGCATGAGTTCTTGAAAATCCTCCTGAGTATCCAACTATAGCATATTCACTGGTTTTCCATTGTTTACATTCACAAGGGTTATCTTCAAGCAAAAAGTTTGCAAATTTTGACTACCCTATCAGAAATCTAGCATCATTCTCTTGACGTTTGCTATTGTTCTCTAAGTGTGCAATATCAGGTTCTTTATAATAAATTTCAACAGATTCCCTACTGTGGATAACAGGTTAGCTGCTCTGTAGGTCTCCACTCTCCCTCCTCTTTCTTTCCTAAATCCTTGGAATGCATTCATTATCTTCCAAATTGGACATGGAAAAATACAATGATCCTCAATGCAATCAATCTGTGCACTGCTGCATTCTCTGAAATTTCAGTATGAATTAGATCGGCCTGTCAGACTTATCAATCCTCAATCCACATATGTTTTCAAATACTACCTCATCACTGATATGGATGATTTTAGCGTTTAGTTACACAAGTCCCATGATCACTTGTTATTTCCTCCATGAAGACAGACACTAAGTAACTGGTTAGTTTCCCTGTCATTTTTTTCTGTTCTCTGATCACACAACACCAATTTCAAAACAGTCTGAACTCTAGCTGGTGCTGAAAATACTGTTAAAGCAACCCATCTCATACACCCTCATGAAATCCATTTCCCCAGCATTAAAATTCACTTGGGTTAACACTGTTCCAATATTACTTGAAGCTACCCATTTTTATTGCAGTACCCACAAAACTTGGATATGTAATTTCCTGTTCTGTAATATAAACAGCATTTGTATCACAATTTTGGCTTTGAGGTATAACTCCCATAAATGTTTGCTTCTGCTTGCTGTTTCTGAGCTTCACCTTACCAGATTCTGTGGAATCTGAGTGACATGGGCTCTGGGGAGATTAATGGCAGGTTCAGGCGACATGTCTGGTGAGGCATATCTCAACATTGATGTCATCTCACCACATCCTACTCATTTCTCTCAAGTGTCATGATGACATTTTCACCAGATCTCCAGTTATGCTGGTGAAGTAGAGAAGGACAATAATCTTTCAACAATGCTGTGTATTCCCCCAAACAACTGAGACTGCTCTAACCTGGATGGGAACCTTACAACAGGCTTTTGAAGTGCTGCTGGTGATGTACAGAATCTCGGTGAGACCACATCTGGAGTAGTGTGTACAGAATTTATCTCCTCACTGGGGAGATTGGAATTAACTGAGAGATTATTCCCCCAACTGATTTGTGCAATGAAGGTGTTAAATGTAGAATTCCTACAACGTGGAAGCAGGCCATTTGACCCATAGACAGCAAATTAATCCTCCGAAGACCACCACATTTAAATCACACTATACCCCCCTGCTCCCCACCCAATTTCTGTTACCTGGCATTTTCTTTGACTAATGCACCTTACCTGTACATCGTGGGGCTGGGAGGAAACTGGAGTACCCGATAGAAACCCTTGCAGGCAGAGTGAAAATGTGAGACAGTGACTCCTGACTGAAATTGAACCTGGATCTCTAGTGCTATGAGGCAGTCGTGCTAACCACTGAGCTACTCATTGTGGGCATCACAACGTGCCTGCACAATTCGGCCCTCGAAATGTGACTTAACAGCAGGGAGATTCCATAAGTCCCCAAACCTGTCACTGAGCAACAGAAGAAGGACATTGAGACCTTGAGTGGCTTTAGCAGGAACAGGATCAAGACATGTAAGCCATCGAGAAAATAATGAAGGAACACTGGGAGGATATTCAGTCCATCGAGACTATAATGTTGGAACACCAGGAGGACATTCAACTCATCAAGTGTGTAAAGCAGGAACAGAATGAGTCCATTCAGCCACTCTTGCCTCTTACACAGCAATTGCAGCAGATCATTTACAACCTTGTGAATTGAAAGGGAATGTCGAGGTTATAGAAAGGGAAGAACTTCGATTAGCCAACTTCACTAGGGAATGAAAAGGGATGAACAAACGATTGGGAATTGAAGACAAATTGTTAAAATCAGTAATTAAGGAATTAATAACAGGAAATGTTCAAATCAAACCACAATCCATTGCAGTCAACATGATTTACTGAAGGATAAGTCAGGTTTGTTTATTTTTTGACTTATGTTTTAACAAAAAAATCTGACAAACATGGTGGATGAAGGGGATCCTATCGATGTCTTAGTTCTGGACTTCCAGAAGGCAATGCATAACGTGCCTCACAAAAGGTTAATATGCAAAACAAAAGCAAATGGGATAAGGAAAATGTATTTTGTTGGAGAGGCGCTAATGTACAAAAGGTATGATATGGAGGTGCTGGTTTGGACTGGGTTGGACAACGTTAGAAATGGCAAGATACCAGGTTATAGTCCAACAGTTTTATTTTGAAAAACACAAGCTTTGGTCCCGCTCTTCCTTCATCAGGTGTTAGTGAGAGCAGAAGACCTTAGACATATAATTTATAAGGAAAAGATCAAAGGGCTGTACAACACATGGACGTAAATTTAACACATCGAAGATGTCTCCCAAACCTTTTATCAGTTAGAATGGAGGTGCAGGTTTTGATTGATTAATATGCAAACCTGAGAATTTATTTCAAGTCACTGCCTGGAGATAACTTAAGGTACTAACGATGTAAAGGAATGGACCCCTCCGGACAGACTATGTTATACAGGCGTGAGGTCTTGTTTTGAGTCTGTCTTTGTCTTCTCCTGGAGTCAGATTGATTTTATTTGCAAAGTATGAGTTTATAAAATACCGTATTGACTGACTGTATACAAATTGAATATTTTTGAGAAAATATGATTTATTAGTATGGATGAGGGGAGTGTGAATGTGCGCGGGGAGAAGAGGGAGAGGTGCATGGGTGTATGTCGGGGGAGAGCGAGAGGGCGTGTGTACCTACGTTAAGACACAGCCAGATTTGTCAGATTCCTTTCCCCACACACTCACTCCGTGGTTTCAGAGTTTTCCTTCTCTGAATCTCTGCTCATTTTTTCTTGTTCATGTTACAGACCCAGATGCTGCAACTACAGTCGCAATGCTCCATCCAGATTTGCGTCACCAAATCATCAGGTCTCTCTGAATGTGAGAGTCAGCTCACAGCACGACCTCCTGCAAACCATCCCAAGCCCATCCACTAACGTTTCAATAACAGGAGACAGTCAGAAGCTCCTCAGTTACAGGTTGTTTGCCTTGTCCTTTATAATGGTTGTCGCGGGGTTCCCTCGTGTTACTGACTGCACTGTCAGCTGAGAGCGACAAACACAGACGTTGAGTGGACAGGTACATCTCTCAAAGCTACTGGAACCCCTTGTCCAACAAAGATAAGCATATGGGACACACCAGGAAGTGAAAAACTGCCCAATACACACTATTTCATTCTTTGAGAGCTTCACAATGACAGCATTCGATACACTCAGAAGCCAAAAATAAAACACCAGGGAACGATACAGAAAAACAAACAATTAATTAACTAATAACATGTTGCGAAAATATGGATAAGGAGACAGGGGAGTGAGAATAACTGGAGAAGTGAGACAATGGTGGGTCCAATCACAAAAATGAGAACATCAAATGAAAACATTGGCAGATCAGTTGAAATGCTTCGTTACATCAAAATCCGAATCGGCCTCACAGAACCAACCCAGACACCGTAAACTGAGACAAGTTAAGCCAGAATGGAGAGCTGTGCAGACCATGCTAGTGGAGTACTACATAAACTGGGAGAAAGTGAGGACTGCAGATGCTGGAGATCAGAGCTTAAAAATGTGTTGCTGGAAAAGATAGAAAGAGAGAGAGAGAGAGAGAGAGAGTATGTGTGTGCGTATGTGTGTGTTTTGGTGGCGATAAATATGAAAATTGTTTGAGAGAGAACACACATGGAGGGAATTAGTTTAAATGAGAACAAGTGACAAGGGTTTGGGTAATCAATATAGAGACACTGAGGATTGTGCCACAGACAGAGGAAACGATGTAGTTCAAAATATTAAATTGAAGGCATTGCCAGACCCGGCAAAAATATAAATCGATCCTCAAAGAAATGATGGGATTTTGGTGTGAGGTGAGAACCGAGCCTTGGAATGTCGACTCAGATTTGCAGGTTTGAATTTGGGAGTGTCAGCAGCAGATTATTGGGATCATTAAGACTACATTTCATAGCTCAGGGTTCAAATCGCAGATAGAATAAGCCAGTGAAGTATATTCAGGAGACGTTAACAATTACAAATAGGAATGGTTCAGATATGGGTTCGGAATCAGCTCGTGGACAAAGGGATCACCATAGTTGTGACTCGTCTGTTTCAGCCTCAGATAATGGCCAGGGATGAGATGAAGTCAGAGGAACGAAATGGTGTTTGTAACCAGAACAGAAGACAGTGATCTCCAAGCTTTCAATATTGAACTCGGGCTGTGATACAATGAATTGTGTTCCATAGCTGAAACTGAGTAGGGCAACCGACAAGGCACAGTGCCCGAACTGAAGAAGGAAAGTTGTAAGTGGTGGTTTGGAGAGTGAATGTTTACACAGTAGAGTAAATGTAAAGAAAAATAATACAGTCACACGTGATTAATGCAAATAATAAATGGACAGTGAAACTTACCAGGTACACCAATAATAGCCAGGGTAGGATAATAAAAATATTGAATAATGTAAAGTCCATATTCGATCCGCCATGGTAATGGCCAGGTATGATATGTAGAAAGACTCCATACATAATAGGATAAACTCCTGTCCATTGTTGTTACATTCCAGTCTAAAGTTCTCAGAGGCAGATCTCCCATTCCCCTGTCTCTGCAGCTGCTGATCCCTGTGAGTGCTGTCGGTGATACACCCACTCGTACTATGGGATAACACATTTAACGGTGTCCATTTTATCATTAAAATATGTAAACCCTCCACTGGGATAAGTATAATCTCTGGAGACTGACATTCATCACAGTCACCAAACAAACAGCGTCAGTTAACCAGTTCCTTACCTCATTTTACACATCCCAATAAAGGGGAACATTTACTGGACTGAGTGGATGACTGTTGCCGAGGGATAGATCATAAATCTTTCAATCTTTTTTAATCTTTCTTCCTTATATGTCGGAGTATTGCTGGAACATTGCTGGGTTGTATATGTTCCATCCTGTTTGTAAAAAGGAGACATGGATAGAATGACAGATCAGTTGCATAAAATGCCTTGTAGGGAAGTTTCTAGATACTTGAGTAATGCTGCTCGTAGTTTGAAATGCCCTGGCATCAAACCATTTCATAACTTCGAGGCACCATTCAGCACATTGAAATTGCTGCTCAGGAACAGGGAGAAACAATTCTGTCCCCAAGTGCCTTCTATTGAGACAGAGGAAGACATAGGCCTTTCGGCCTGTTACAGAGGGACAGGAGGAACTGATCAGCCTCTTGAAACTGTTACCCGTTCAGCTTCGCAGACCAGTATAACAAAAGCAGAGTCAGTTAACACGATTGCTTAGTTAATGAGAAATAAAATATAAATGCAACATTCTGATTTTGATGGTATTTTACAAAAAAATCAGAAAGATTTTCAGTCAATACGAACTGATTGGAATGTCAAAAGGCCATTCAGTCCTTCAGTTTCATTACACAGGAGCAGCTGGTGAGCACAGAGCTGTTAGAGCCTGTTACTCAGGAGCAGCAGGAGGAGGGCACACAGATATTGCAGACAGTTACTCAGGAGCAGCAGGGGTGAGAACACAGCTATTGCAGCCTGTTACGCAGGGGCAGCAGGAGGAGGGCACACAGCTATTGGAGCCTGTTACTCAGGGGCAGCAGGAAGAGGGCACACAGCTATTGGAGCCTGTTACTCAGGGGCAGCAGGAGGAGAGCACACAGCTATTGGAGCCTGTTACTCAGGGGCAGCAGGAGGAGAGCACACTGCTATTGGAGCCTATGACTCAGGAGCATCAGGAGGAGAGCACATCTATTGGAGCCTGTTAATCAGGTACAGTAGGAGTACAGCACACAACTATTGGAGCCTGTTACTCAGGAGCAGCAGAGTATGAGCACACAGGTATTGGAGACTGTTACTGAAGGGCAGCAGGAGGAAGGCACACAGGTATTGGAGGCTGTTACTCAGGAGCAGCAGGAGGAGGGCACACAACTATTGGAGGCTGTTACTCAGGAGCAGCAGGAGGAGAGCACAGCGCTATTGGAGCATGTTACTCAGAAGCAGCAGGAGGAGGGCACACAACTATTGGAGGCTGTTACTCAGGAGCAGCAGGAGGAGAGCACATAGCTATTGGAGCCTGTTACTCAGGAGAAGCAGGAGGAGGGGACACAGGTATTGGAGCCTGTTACTCTGGGGGAAGCAGGAGGAAGGCACACAGGTATTGAAGCCTGTTACTCAGGGGCAGCAGGAGGAGGGCACACAGCTATTGGAGCCTGTTACTCAGGAGCAGCAGGAGGAGGGCACACAACTATTGGAGGCTGTTACTCAGGGGCAGCAGGAGGAGGACACACAGGTATTGGAGCCAATGACTCAGGAGCAGCAGGAGGAGGGCACACAGCTATTGGAGCCTGTTACTCAGGGGAAGCAGGAGGAGAGCACACACCTATTGGAGCCTGTTACTCAGGGGCAGCAGGAGGAGAGCACACTGCTATTGGAGCCTATGACTCAGGAGCAGCAGGAGGACAGCACATCTATTGGAGCCTGTTAATCAGGGGCAGCAGAGTATGAGCAAACAGGTATTGGAGACTGTTACTGAAGGGCAGAAGGAGGAAGGCGCACAGGTATTGGACCCTGTTACTCAGGAGCAGCAGGAGGAGGGCACATAGCTATTGGAGCCTGTTACTCAGGAGCAGCAGAAAGAGGGCACACAACTATTGGAGCCTATTACTCAGGAGCAGCAGGAGGAGGGCACACAACTATTGGAGGCTGTTACTCAGGAGCAGCAGGAGGAGAGCACAGCGCTATTGGAGCATGTTACTCAGGAGCAGCAGGAGGAGGGCACACAACTATTGGAGGCTGTTACTCAGGAGCAGCAGGAGGAGAGCACATAGCTATTGGAGCCTGTTACTCAGGAGCAGCAGAAAGAGGGCACACAACTATTGGAGGCTGTTACTCAGGAGCAGCAGGAGGAGAGCACAGCGCTATTGGAGCATGTTACTCAGGAGCAGCAGGAAGAGGGCACACAACTATTGGAGGCTGTTACTCAGGAGCAGCAGGAGGAGAGCACATAGCTATTGGAGCCTGTTACTCAGGAGCAGCAGGAGATGCGCACACAACTATTGGAGCCAATTACTCAGCAGCAGCAGGAGGAGAGCACACAGCTATTAGAGGCTGTTACTCAGGGGCAGCAGCAGGAGGGCACACAGGTATTGGAGCCTGTTACTCAGGAGCAGCAGGAGGAGGGCACATAGCTATTGGAGCCTGTTACTCAGGAGCAGCAGGAGGAGGGGACACAGGTATTGGAGCCTGTACCTCTGGGGGAAGCAGAAGGAAGGCACACAGGTATTGAAGCCTGTTACTCAGGAGCAGCAGGAGGAGGGCACACAACTATTGGAGGCTGTTACTCAGGGGAAGCAGGAGGAAGGCACACAGCTATTGGAGCCTGTTACTCAGGGGCAGCAGGAGGAAGGCACACAGGTATTGAAGCCTGTTACTCAGGAGCAGCAGGATGAGGGCACACAGCTATTGGAGCCTGTTACAATGGAGCAGCAGGAGGAGGGCACACAACTATTGGAGGCTGTTACTCAGGGGCACCTGGAGGAGGACACACAGGTATTGGAGCCTATGACTCAGGAGCAGCAGGAGGAGGGCACACAGGTATTGGAGCCTGTTACTCAGGAACAGCAGGGTGTAGCGCAAAGCTATTGGAGCCTGTTACTCAGGAGGACGGCACACAGCTATTGGAGGGTGTTACTCAGGAGCAGCAAGAGGAGGGCACACAGGTATTGGAGCCTGTTACTCAGGAGCAGCAGGAGGAGAGCACACAGGTATTGGAGCCTGTTACTCAGGAGCAGCAGGAGGAGGGCACACAACTATTGGACCCTGTTACTCAGGGGCAGCAGGAGGAAGGCACACAGGTATTGAAGCCTGTTACTCAGGAGCAGCAGGAGGAGGTCACGCAGCTTTTGGAGCCTGTTACTCAGGAGCAGCACGAGGAGGGCACACAACTATTGGAGCCTGTTACTCAGGAGCAGCAGGAGGAGGGCACACAACTATTGAAACCTGTTACTCAGGAGCAGCAGGAGGAGGGAACACAACTATTGGAGCCTGTTACACAGGAGCAGCAGGAGGAGAGCACACAGGTATTTGGGCCTGTTACTCAGGAGCAGCAGGAGGAGGGCACACAGGTATTGGAGCCTGTTACTCATTAGCAGCAGGAGGAGGGCACACAGCTATTGAAACCTGTTACTCAGGAGCAGCAGGAGGAGGGAACACAACTATTGGAGCCTGTTACTCAGGAGCAGCAGGAGGAGGGCACACAGGTATTGGAGCCTATTACTCAGGGACAGCAGGAGGAGAGCGCACAACTATTGAAACCTGTTACTCAGGAGCAGCAGGAGGAGGGCACACAGGTATTGGAGCCTGTTACTCAGGAGCAGCAGGAGGAGGGCACACAACTATTGGAGCCTGTTACTCAGGAGCAGCAGCAGGAGAGCACACAACTATTGGAGCCTGTTACTCAGGGGCAGCAGGAGGAGAGCACACGGCTATTGGAGCCTATGACTCAGGAGCAGCAGGAGGAGAGCACATCTATTGGAGCCTGTTAATAAGGGACAATAGGAGCACAGCACAAAACTATTGGAGCCTGTTACTCAGGAGCAGCAGAGTATGAGCACACAGGTATTGGAGACTGTTACTGAAGGGCAGCAGGGGGAAGGCACACAGGTATTGGAGGCTGTTACTCAGGAGCAGCAGGAGGAGGGCACACAACTATTGGAGGCTGTTACTCAGGAGCAGCAGGAGGAGAGCACAGCGCTATTGGAGCATGTTACTCAGGAGCAGCAGGAGGAGGGCACACAACTATTGGAGGCTGTTACTCAGGAGCAGCAGGAGGAGAGCACTGAGCTATTGGAGCCTGTTACTCAGGAGCAGCAGGAGGAGGCCACACAACTATTGGAGCCAATTACTCAGCAGCAGCAGGAGGAGAGCACACAGCTATTAGAGGCTGTTACTCAGGGGCAGCAGGAGGAGGGCACACAACTATTGGAGGCTGTTACTCAGGAGCAGCAGGAGGAGTGCACATAGCTATTGGAGCCTGTTACTCAGGAGCAGCAGGGGGAGGGGACACAGGTATTGGAGCCTGTTCCTCTGGGGGAAGCAGGAGGAAGGAACACAGGTATTGAAGCCTGTTCGTCAGGAGCAGCAGGAGGAGGGCACACAGCTATTGGAGCCTGTTACTCAGGAGCAGCAGGAGGAGGGCACACAACTATTGGAGGCTGTTACTCAGGGGCAGCAGGAGGAAGGCACACAGCTATTGGAGCCTGTTACTCAGGGGCAGCAGGAGGAAGTCACACAGATATTGAAGCCAGTTACTCAGGAGCAGCAGGAGGAGGGCACACAGCTATTGGAGCCTGTTACTCAGGAGCAGCAAAAGGAGGGCACACAACTATTGGAGGCTGTTACTCAGGGGCAGCAGGAGGAGGACACACAGGTATTGGAGCCTATGACTCAGGAGCAGCAGGAGGAGGGCACACAGGTATTGGAGCCTGTTAATCAGGGGCAGCAGGAGGAGAGCACATAGGTATTGGAGCCTGTTACTCAGGAGCAGCAGGAGGAGGGCACATAGCTATTGAATCCTGTTTCTCAGGAGCAGCAGGAGGAGGGCACACAGGTATTAGAGCCTGTTACTCAGGAGCAGCAGGAGGAGAGCACACAGGTATTGGAGCCTGTTACTCAGGAGCAGCAGGAGGAGAGCGCACAGGTATTGGAGCCTGTTACTCAGGAGCAGCAGGAGGAGAGCACACAGCTATTGGAGCCTATGACTCAGGAGCCGCAGGAGGAGGGCACACAGCTATTGGAGGCTGTTACTCAGGAGCAGCAGGCGGAGAGCACACAACTATTGAAACCTGTTACTCAGGAGCAGCAGGAGGAGGGAACACAACTATTGGAGCCTGTTACTCAGGAGCAGCAGGAGGAGGGCACACAGGTATTGAAACTTGTTACTCAGGAGCAGCAGGAGGAGGGAACACAACTATTGGAGCCTGTTACTCAGGAGCAGTAGGAGGAGTGCACACAGGTAGCGGGGCCTGTTACTCAGGAGCAGCAGGAGGAGGGCACACAGGTATTGGGGCCTGTTACACAGGAGCAGCAGGAGGAGGGCACACAGGTATTGGAGCCTGTTACTCATTGGCAGCAGGAGGAAGGCGCACAGGTATTGAAGCCTGTTACTCAGGAGCAGAAGGAGGAGGGCACACAGCTATTGGAGCCTGTTACTCAGGAGCAGCAGGAGGAGGGCACTCAACTATTGGAGGCTGTTACTCAGGGGCAGCAGGAGGAGGGCACACAACTATTGAAACCTGTTACTCAGGAGCAGCAGGAGGAGGGCACACAGGTATTGGAGCCTGTTACTCAGGAGCAGCAGGAGGAGAGCGCACAGGTATTGGAGCCTGTTACTCAGGAGCAGCAGGAGGAGAGCACACAGCTATTGGAGCCTATGACTCAGGAGCCGCAGGGGGAGGGCACACAGCTATTGGAGCCTGTTACTCAGGAGCAGCAGGCGGAGAGCACACAACTATTGAAACCTGTTACTCAGGAGCAGCAGGAGGAGGGAACACAACTATTGGAGCCTGTTACTCAGGAGCAGCAGGAGGAGGGCACACAGGTATTGAAACTTGTTACTCAGGAGCAGCAGGAGGAGGGAACACAACTATTGGAGCCTGTTACTCAGGAGCAGCAGGAGGAGGGCACACAGGTATTGGGGCCTGTTACACAGGAGCAGCAGGAGGAGGGCACACAGGTATTGGAGCCTGTTACTCATTGGCAGCAGGAGGAAGGCGCACAGGTATTGAAGCCTGTTACTCAGGAGCAGAAGGAGGAGGGCACACAGCTATTGGAGCCTGTTACTCAGGAGCAGCAGGAGGAGGGCACTCAACTATTGGAGGCTGTTACTCAGGGGCAGCAGGAGGAGGGCACACAACTATTGAAACCTGTTACTCAGGAGCAGCAGGAGGAGGGCACACAACTATTGGGGCCTGTTCCTCAGGAGCAGAAGGAGGAGGGCACACAGGTATTGGAGCCTGTGACTCAGGAGCAGCAGGAGGAGGGCACATAGCTATTGGAGCCTGTTACTCAGGAGCAGCAGGAGGAGAGCACACAGGTATTGGAGCCTGTTGCTCAGGGCAGCAGGAGGAAGGCACACAGGTATTGAAGCCTGTTACTCAGGAGCAGAAGGAGGAGGGCACACAGCTATTGGAGCCTGTTACTCAGGAGCCGCAGGAGGAGGGCACATAGCTATTGGAGGCTGTTACTCAGGAGCAGCAGGTGGAGGGCACACAGCTATTGGAGCCTGTTACTCAGGAGCAGCAGGAGGAGGGCACAGAGCTATTGGAGCCTGTTACTCAGGAGCAGCAGGAGGAGAGCGCACAACTATTGAAATCTGTTACTCAGGAGCAACAGGAGGAGGGCAAACAACTATTGGAGCCTGTTACTCCTGAGCAGCAGGAGGAGGGCACATTGCTATTGGAGCCTGTTAATCAGGGGCTGCAGAAGGAAGGCACAGAGCTATTGGAGAATGTTTCTCAGTGGCAGCAGGAGGAGGGCACACAAGTATTGGAGCTGGTCAGTCAGGAGCAGCAGGAGGAGGGCACACAGGTATTGGTGCCTGTTACTCAGGAGCAGCAGGGTGTAAGCGCACAGCTATTGGAGCCTGTTACTCAGGAGGAGGGCACACAGCTGTTGGAGCCTGTTACTCAGGGGCAGCAGTTGGGTGTGCAAACAGTATTGGAGCCGGTTACTCAGTAGGAGGGCACACAACTATTGGAGCCTATTACTCAGGAGCAGCAGGAGGAGGGCACACAACTATTGGAGCCTGTTACTCAGGAGCAGCAGGAGGAGGGCACACAACTATTGAAACCTGTTACTCAGGAGCAGCAGGAGGAGGGAACACAAGTATTGGAGCCTGTTACTCAGGAGCAGCAGGAGGAGAGCACACAGGTATTTGGGCCTATTACTCAGGAGCAGCAGGAGGAGGGCACACAGGTATTGGAGCCTGTTACTCAGGGGCAGCAAGAGGAAGGCACACAGGTATTGAAGCCTGTTACTCAGGAGCAGCAGAAGGAGGGCACACAGGTATTGGAGCCTGTTACTCAGGAGCAGCAGGAGAAGGGCACACAACTATTGCAGGCTGTTACTCAGGGGCAGCAGTAGGAGGCCACACAGGTATTAGAGCCTGTTACTCAGGAGCAGCAGGAGGAGGGCACACAGCTATTGGAGCCTGTTACTCAGGAGCAGCAGGAGGAGAGCGCACAACTATTGAAATCTGTTACTCAGGAGCAGCAGGAGAAGGGCACACAACTATTGGAGCCTGTTACTCAGGAGCAGCAGGAGGAGGGCACACAACTATTGAAACCTGTTACTCAGGAGCAGCAGGCGTAGGGCACACAACTATTGGAGCCTTTTACTCAGGATCAGCAGGAGGAGAACACACAGATATTGGGGCCTGTTACTCAGGAGCAGCAGGAGGAGGGCACATAGCTATTGGATCCTGTTACTCAGGAGCAGCAGGAGGAGGGCACACAGGTATTGAAGCCTGTTACTCAGGAGCAGCAGGAGGAGCGCACACAGCTATTGGAGCCTGTTACTCAGGAGCCGCAGGAGGAGGGCACACAACTATTGGAGGCTGTTACTCAGGCGCAGCAGGAGGAGGGCACACAGGTATTGCGGCCTGTTACTCAGGAGCAGCAGGAGGAGGGCACACAGGTATTGGAGCCTGTTACTCAGGACCAGCAGGAGGAGAGCACAGAGCTATTGGAGCCTGTTACTCAGGAGCAGCAGGAGGAGGGCACACAGGTTTTGGAGCCTGTTACTCCTGAGCAGCAGGAGGAGGGCACATAGCTATTGGAGCCTGTTAATCAGGGGCAGCAGAAGGAAGGCACAGTGCTATTGGAGAATGTTACTCAGGGCCAGCAGGAGGAGGGCACACAGGTATTGGAGCTAGTCACTCAGGAGCAGCAGGAGGTGGGCACACAGGTATTGCTGCCTGTTACTCAGGAGCAGCAGGGTGTAAGCGCACAGCTATTGGAGCCTGTTACTCAGGAGGAGGGCACACAGCTATTGGAGCCTGTTACTCAGGGGCAGCAGGTGGGTGTGCAAACAGGTATTGGATCCGGTTACTCAGGGGCAGGAGGGTGTGAGCATGCAGCTATTGAAGCCTGTTACTGAAGTGCAGAAGGAGGACAGCACACAGCTATTGGAACCTGTTACTGAAGGGAAGCAGGAGGACAGCACACAGCTATTGGAGCCTGTTACTCAGGGGCAACAGGAGGAGAGCACACAGCTATTGGAGACTGTTGTTCAGGAGCAGCAGGAAGAGGGCACGCAGCTATTGGAGCCTGTTACGCAGGGGCAGCAGGGGGTGAGGCACACAGCTATTGGAACCTGTTACTCAGGGGTAGCAGTAGGTTAGCACACAGGTATTGGAGCATGTTACTGAAGGGCAGCAGGAGGATAGCACACAGCTATTGGAGCCTGTTACTCAGGGGCAGCAGGTGGAAACAGGAACACAGGAACAGGAGCCAGTCATTAAACTGCTCTCGACCTCGACACAGGAACAGAAGCGAGTCACTCGACTGCTCGAGACTGGAACACAGGAACAGGAGGCCATCACTCAACTGCTCGAGACTGGGACACAGGAACAGGAGACCGTCACTCAACTGCTCGAGACTGGGACACAGGAACAGGAGGGAGTCACTCAACTGCTCGAGACTGGGACACAGGAACAGGAGGGAGTCACTCAACTACTCGAGACTGGGACACAGGGATAGGAGGCAGTTATTCTCTGATCTGATTGTGATTCCCTCATTCCATTTTTAAGATATTCCCCTCTCTGCAGTCTCTGCTCCTTTTGATGGTCATGTTGCAGATGCTGTCACTACAGTCACCATGAATCATCCAGAGTGGGTCACCAAAGCATCTGGTCTTCCTGAATTTCCACAGCAGCTTAAAGCACAGCCTCCAGGAAACCGTCCCCAGCTTTTCCACTAACATTCCAAAACTAGAATTAAGTTAAATGTCACTCAAGTGCTAGTGAGAAGGCTCTTCTGGATCAGTAACAGTGCAAGCGATTCCTTGTGTTACTGAGCACATGATCAGTAGAGAGTGATTACCACAGGCGTTCAATTGATCGGCGCAGAGCAAGTTAGAAAGGTGTGCATCAAAACTGCTGGAAGTCCACTATCCAACATGAAGCACAGAGCAGGACACCGGGAAGTCAAATAAAACACACGCTATGCTTTTTGAACATTGTTTCTAAGCTGCTTAATGTTGGAAGCTGATGCTTAGTTTAAATACCAACAGTTTATATAGCAACAAATGGGAGGGATTTGGGAAATAGACGGATGGAGAGAGACTCAGAGTCAGTATTGCAGAAGGATGTGTTCGCATGTTTAAAAATGCTGAAGTGAAGACATTTCGATAGCATCAAATAACATAGGCTGGTATTTCCGGCAATGGTGAAGTAATAGTATACTGGTGTGAGTTCAGACAGAATCATAGACTCTCGGAGATGTACAGCACAGAAACAGACCCTTCAATCTAACTTGTCCATGCCGATGGGATATCCCAAATTAAACTAGTCCCATTTGCCAGCACTTGGCACATTTCGATGTAAACCCTTCCTCTTCATGTACCCATCCAAATGCCTTTTAAATGTAATCATAACAGGCACCACCACCTCCACTGGTAGCTCATTCCACACATGCATCATTCTGTATTAGAAAAAGTTGGTCCTTGGGTCTCCCCTGAAATCCATGCCCTCTGGTTTTGCGAAAGAGATATGCCTATTAACCCTGTATATGCCTCTCATGCTCCAAGGAAAATCACCCCAACCTACTCACTCTCTCCCAATAGCTCAAATCCTGGCAACATCCTTGTAAATCTTTTCTGTCTCCCTTCAAGTTTCACAATATCTTTCTGATAGGAGGGAGACCAGAATTGAATACAATACTCCAAAATAACCGAATGAATGTGCTGTACAGCAGCAGCATGGCCTCCCAATTCATATAGTCAAAGCACTGACCAATGGCAAGCATGCCAAATGGCTTCTACCGAATTCTATCGAACTGTAACACAACTTTCAAGGAATTTTGAAACTACACTCCAAAACCTTTTTGTTCAGCAACACTCCACAGGACCTTACCATTAAGTGTCTACCTCCTGTCCTGATTTGCATTTCCAAAATGCAGTGCCTCACATTTATCTGCACTAAACACCATTCGCTGCTCCTCAGCCGATCAGCCCACCTGATCAAGATCTCGTTGTACTCTGATGAAAACCTTCTGTGTGTCCACAACAACATCAGTTTTGGTGTCATTTGCAAACTAACCAACTATCGCTGCTGTGTTCACATCCAAATGATCTATATAAATAATGAAAAACAGTGCACCCAGCACTGATACTTGTCGCACACCACTGGTTACAACCCACCAGTTCGAAAAGCAATCCTCCATCACCACCCTCTATCTCCTACCTTCGAGCCAATTTTGTATCCACATGTCTAGTTTTCCATGTGCATTCCATGTGAACTAACCTAGTTAACCAGTCTCCCATGTAGAACGTTGTCAAATGCCTTAATGAAGTCTATATCGCAATGTGCACCTCTGCCTCAATGAATCCTCTTCGTCAGTTTCTTCACAAAATCTCAGTCAATTTCGTGAGACACCATTTCCTTTACTTAAAGCTACGTTGACGATTCCGTATCAGTCCTTGCCATTCAAAATACATGCAGACCTTGTGCCTCATAATCCATACCAACAACTTGCCCATCACTGACGTCAGGCTAACCGGCTTTCCCTTACTATCCTTCTTAATGTTTTTAAAGTAATGACATCACGTTATCAAACCTCCTATCTTCTGGCACCTCACCTGTGACAATCAATGATACAAGTATCTCAGCATGTGACCCAACAATCCCTTCCCTAGCTTCCCACAGAGTTCGAGGTGACAGCTTATCAGGTCCTGGGGACTTTTCCATCTTTACAGGCTTTACGAACTCCAGCATCTCTTCCTCTCTATTACAGATACTTTTCAAGATGTCACTGTTAATTTCGGAAGTTCCTTAGCTTCCATCTCCTTCTGCACAGTAAATACTGATGCAAGGTGCTTGTTTAGTATCGCCTCCATCTCCTGTTGTTCTGCACATCGGAAGCCTTGCTGATCTTTAAGTGACCCAAAACTCTCCCGTATTACTCTTTCGTCCTTAATGTGTTTGTACAGTACCTTTGAATTCTCCTTAACCCTATTTGTCAAAGCTATCTCAAGCACCCTTTATGGCCTCCGGATTTCCCTTTTAATTATACTTCTACTGGCTATAGACTCTTCTCGACAGTCACTTTAAATCTGGAATTCAGAGGCTGATGACGATGATATATCTAGTTTTGATTATTTGAAATACCCAACTAGTTCGCTGATGCCCTTGAAGGAAGCAAACAGCTATCCTTACCTGGTCTAGGTTACATGTGACTCCAGACCCACAACACTATGGTTAACTGTAAACTGCCTCTTGGCAATTAGTGATGGGTAATAAATGCAGGCTAAGCCAGTTATACTCTCATCCCGTGAATGAATACTGTAAAAACATCGACTCCTGATATCCTTATATGACATTGGCATCCCTCTTACCCGTGACCAGGCCATCAATTTCTCCAATCCGCCAGCATTCCTTACAACTTCCAGCCTTACCCCTCACCCTAAAAGGGGCATACTGTCTCTGGGCTCTTGATATCTCATTTTTGAAGGCTTCCCACTTCTGAGCTGGCCCCTTATCTGTGAATATCGATTCCAATCCAGTTTGGAAGTTAGAGTCATAGTGTCATAGAGATGTGCAGCATGGAAACAGACCCTTCGGTCCACCTCATCCATGCCGACTAGATATCCCAACCCAATCCAATCCCACCTGGCAGCGTCCTGCCCATTTCCCTCCAAACCCTTCCTATTCATGCACTCATCCAAATACCTCTTAAATGTTGCAATCGTACCAACTTCCATCACTTCCTCTGGCAGCTCAGTCCATACACGTACCACACTCTGTGTGAAATATTGTCCCTTCAGTCACATTTATATCCTTCCCCTCTCACCCCAAACCTATACCCTCTCGTTCTGGACATCTCGGACCTCAGGCAAAAGACTTTGTCCATTTACCCTATCCAAGTTCTTGCCTAATATAATCAAATTAGACTTTCTCCAATTTAATAAAATATCTTTTAGATCCAATTTATCCTTTTCCATCTCTGTTTTAAAACTAATAGAATTATGATAACTTGTTCCAAAGTGCTTCCCCACTGATAACTCAATCTCCTGCCCTACCTTATTTCCCAAGGGTAGGTCAAGTTTATGTTCTTCTCTGTAATGGAGAGCATTGTACAAGCAACTGCAGCTTTGTGACTGTTAGTGGTTTCAACAGAATCTATGACTCACTGGTCTGAATCTAAGAATAATTTGTCTCAGTGACGTTTTCATTGAATGTGACAGATGGATTGTCTGTACGAGTCTGAGCAAGTTTCTGGTGTTATCTTATCAAACTCACCTCATTAACTACCCACTCCACCTCATGGTGTCCCTCTTATTCAATACCAGCCCGATTCTCACACCCATCATGGCTGGAGGTACTCACCATCGCTCGGATGCCCCTGGATATTCCGTGATCTCTGGCACTGGTGCCATCTTCAAAAGGCCAATGGGCAGACGGTTGAGCTTTCTTAGTTAGAAGTTGCCCTGCACTGTTTACCTTGAGCATGGCAGATAAGGTACAATTACAACACGGTTTTCTGGACAGGGGTTTGGAAGACTTGGTGGATGGGCTAGTTCAGAGTTAGACCATTCTCTTCCCAGAGGGACCCACACCACCAGACCCCCTGAGCATTGTCCGAGCTCACCACCCAGCTCAGTGCTGTATCTGCGTTCTGAGGAAATGTCCAGCAATACAGGACAAGCATCAATAACCTTCCCCACTCTGTCAGGGTAAGGGTCACTGTATTCTCTCTGATCCCTCGCACTCACTGTATATTTGTTATAGCACCGACCACCGAACTAGGCTCATGCTCCACCACTCTCACTCTTTCACCTTCTCTCCCTCTCTCTCTCTCCTAATTTCCCTCCACTATACCACCCACAGTAATAACGCAACATGGCCGTAACACTATGGACTAACTCCTTCCTGACACCTCACCATTTCCCCTGCCACACCTACACCAGAACTAAGAGCAGGGCCACCCTCTGCAACCTTCCCTCCCTCCCTCCCTTTGTACCATTCCAGGAGAAACAGCCTGCAATAGGACAGAAATGGTCAAGCCGGGTTGTGGAGTGCCCGATATCCGCTCCCTCATGCCACCACCACATGGGGAGGACCCTGCTACGAGTTGGAGAGGACCGGGATGCCTCGTGTGGAGATTCTGAAACATCCACATCTCACCAAACGAGTAAGGAGCAATGTTCAGTGAAGGGCAATTCTCACTTTAAACCCACTGGCAGTTCCGTTTCCCCGGCACAACGTAGAAGCCGTGGCCCTGATGCCATCTCTCTTTTGTGTCGAGCTGGTATAAATGGAAACTCCACCATCTCGGTGGCCGGAGGGTGGGCTCACAACACATCGTCACCATTACCTCCCAGGAAGGGAGCACGGAGGCTCCCTCCTTTACCTCCTCCTGTAAAAAGCTCAAATACTGAAAATAATCTGTGACATTTACTGCTCTCCTCCCTTGTCCTGCCATGTCCAATAATCTGTCCTCATATATATCCAGCATCCTGTGCTCCTGCAGCCCTTTTATAACTGTACAGATATTTTATATTGTCTGTCAATGTTATTCCTACCAAAGTGCATCATCTCACACTGCTCTGCATTGATGCTCATCTGCCATAAAACAGAACACTACACCAATTTGTCACTGCCCTTTTGGAGTTCCACACTGTCCTCCACACACTTTACAATTCTTCCAGGTTTGGTTTCGGCAAGCAATGAAATTGTCCTAAAATCACTCTCCACTAATACTTACTGACTCTCTCACTAGTGTGAACAAGCACAATACAAAAACACTCACCATGAACAGACTGAAAAAAACTGACACATTCCAGAGTCCAAGTGATATATTGACAAAGTTACCGGAGCAAGAGAAATACTGACAGACACTCCATGTCTGTATTAGTGTCAGTGTATGAGTGAGTGTCTCTATGTCTCTGTGTTCGTGTGTGTTTAACTCTGTGTATCAGTGTAGGGCGAGTCTGGAAGTCACTGTGGTGTTAATGTGATGTACTATCCCCCTGACATGAGTTTCTGAGGAAGGGGTACTCAACCCAAAACATTAACTTCCATTTCTGCCCACAGATGGTGACAGACTTGCTGAGCTTTCTGTCGCTCTCAGTCTCTGCTGGTCTCCCCACCCCTCTGTACAGGTGGTAATGGAGGGCGAAAATCATAGGGATTCAGTTTCGGAAGGACAGAGGGAATGTATCAGCTCACAGCACCATCCAAACTGAGAGCACCATCAATACACATATACGCACACACACACACTACAAACACGCACACACACACAGGCATGTACACACATAGAGCTGCACACAGACGCTCATGCACAGATACACAATACTTATAGCCACCGCCACACACACTTACACACACACTACAAACGTGTGCACACACAGAGACACTTGCACACAGACATATACAGCTGCACACAGACACTCACATACAGATTCACATACCTATAGCCACCCTACACACGCACTTACAAATGCACACACACGCGACACACACCGAGATGCAGAGAGCCACACACACAAAGAGACATACACACACCCATGACACACACACACGCGCACACAAAATGCTTACACTCATGCAGATATATATACATACATGCACACATACGCATGCACTCAGACAGACACACACACACACCCGCAGAACACACACAGACACAGATTTCATTCGTTTCTTCATTCCAACCCCACACCAGAACTTATCCCAGATCCATCCTTCCAACTCGGCACCTCCCTCTTGAACTGTGCTACCTGTCCGTCTTCATTCCCACTATCCACTTCACTCTTTGCTCCAACCTATCGCCTTCACTCCACCATCATTTATTTGTCGCCTTCCCAGCTGCCTTACCCAAGCACCATCCCCTTCCATTTATCGTTCGGCCCACATGGTCCACAAGCCTCGTTACTAATGATGAGATTATGCTCGAAATTCCAACTTTCATGCTCCTTGGATGCTGCCTGAAATTCTGTGCTTTTCCAGCACCACACTCTTTGACATAGACACACACGCACCCACAGACACAGAAACACACACAGACACACAAACACAGAAACACACACACAGACACACACACACACAAACACAAAGACAACCATGCTTCCCACGCTCGAAAACATCCACACTCCCCACACAGAGACACCCACACTGCCCACACACACACATACTTACACACAGACAGGCATACACACTCAAACAAACATGCACACTAACACACATAGACACCCACCCTCCCCACAAATGCACATTTACTCTCATACACGGACAGACACACTCAGCCAGACACACAACTAACACATATGCAGACACGCAAAAAGCACATGTACGTACATACATGCACAAAGGAACACACAGACAGAAACACAGACACACACACACAGGCACACAGATACATACTGATATGCACATACACTGGCAAACAGACAGAGGCATACACACATTGACACATAGAAAACACCCTTACAAGCCCCCGACACACAGACACCCAAACTCCTCACACACACGCAGAATCACTGATACACAGAGACACACAATCACTCGCACACACACAAAACAAGCACATATTATCACACAGACACACAGAGATGCACAGAGACATGCACACACCGACACACACCAACACAGACATACAGGCATGCACACACAGAGGCAGACATACATTGACACATGTACACACACAGTGACAAGATCCATTGAATCGGATTCCGTGAAAAACAGAAGCCGATGGAATGAAAAGTGCCATGAGAGCGAGAATATAACATTATATGTGAGGAAGTTGTTTTCCAGACTCGAGGAGAGTGCACAATGCTGTTTCCAGGGATCAATATCTGGATATGTAGACAGAATTAGCATCGGCTGTTATTGTACTGCATCTTTTGTACAATGTTGCAAAAGCACAGGCCTTTTCTATAGAGGGGACAACTTCAAAATCCTCAATGATGCAAAACACACAAATGAGGTGAACAACAAAGCAACCGCAGAAACTCGTGTTACGTCATGGGGTGAACGCCCTGGCTCAACCTTTGCTCAAATTCGCTCTCTGTCAAATTCCTGAGCCAGAGTTTCGAACACTGAATGGTCTATGTTAATAAACACTGCTCAAATCTCACAACTTCAGTATTTAATACGCCCCTACATGTATGTCTGACAACAGTAATTGCTCCCTCACTGTGTTACTTCAGCACACGTAGAGAAAAAATAAACATGAGAACAACAGTCACGTATGTGACAGGGATTTGACCCGATGCACACCTCTTCCCACCCTACCTCTTGCACACCTCTTCCCACCCTACCTCTTGCATTACACCTCTTCCCACCCTACCTCTTGCAAAAATGCCATCCCTTATTCCCAATTCCTCCGCCTCTGCCGGACCTGTTCCCAGGAGGACCAGTTCCACCACAAAACACACAAGATGGCCTCCTTCTTTAGAGACCGCAATTTCCCTTCCCACGTGGTTAAAGATGCCCTCCAATGCATCTCATCTACATTCCGCACCTCCGCCCTCAGATTCCAACCCTCCAACCGTAACAAGGACAGAACGCCCCTGGTGCTCACCTTCCACCTTACAAACCTTCGCATAAACCAAATCATCCGCTGTCATTTCTGCCACCTCCAAACAGACCCCACCACCAGGGATATATTTCCCTCCCCACCCCTTTCCGCCTTCCACAAAGACCGTTCCCTCATTGACTACCTGGTCAGGTCCACACCCCCCTACAACCCACCCTCCCATTCTGGCAATTTCCCTGCCGCCTCAGGAACTGGAAAACCTGCGCCCACACCTCCTGCCTCACCTCTCTCCAAGGCCCTAAAAGAGCCTTCCACATCCATCAAAATTTTATTTGCACATCCACTAATATCATTTATTGTATCCGTTGCTCCCGATGCAGTCTCCTCTACATTGGGGAGACTGGGCGCCTCCTAGCAGAGCGCTTTAAGGAACATCTCCGGGACACCCGCACCACTCAACCACACCGCCCTGTGGCCCAACATTTCAACTCCCCCTCCCACTCTGCCGAGTACATGGAGGTCCTGGGCCTCCTTCACCGCCGCTCCCTCACCACCAGAGGTCTGGAGGAAGAACGCCTCATCTTCCGCCTCAGAACACTTCAACCCCAGGGCATAAATGTGGACTTCAACAGTTTCCTCATTTCCCCGTCCCCCACCTCGCCCTAGTTCTAAACTTCCAGATCAGCACTGTCCCCATGACATGTCTGGACTTGTCCTACCTGCCTAGCTCCTTTTCCACCTATCCACTCCACCCTCCTCCCTGACCTATCACCTTCATCCCCTCCCCCAATCACTCATGGTATTCTACGCTACATTCTCCCCACCCCCACCCTCCTCTAGCCTCCTCCACGCTTCAGGTTCACTGCCTTTATTCCTAATGAATGGATTCTGCCCAAAACGTCGATTTCGAAACTCCTTGGGTGCTGCCTGAACTGCTGTGCTCTTCCACCACCACTAATCTAGAATCTGGTTTCCAGCATCTGCAGTCATTGTTTTTACCGCCTTGCAGTTCTTCCCCAGGCTGTATCACACAGCAGGGTCCTCCGGTGAAATGAACAGCCGTGAATGACATGTGGTTCGGTCTGTCGGAGACAGCATTTCCAGACAGATACAGTTCCCTCTTATTAGAACAAGCAGCACTGATGATGAATAACCTCAGAGAGAAGCAAGCGATAGAGATTTACTGTGGACTCGATGGGCTGAACGGCTTCTGTCGGCACGTGAATGACGTCACCCGTCTCTGCCGTCCCTCTCCCTGTCTCTGTGACAGAGTGGCAGAGGGAGAAATAATGGCTCGTTTTTAATCCTCCCTTCCACTTTGGACTGTCTGCAGCCCCGCAGCCCCTGGCTGTGGGGATGGTTCTCAGTGAGTGAGGGTTTCATACGGAGCCGCTTCATCTGGGACATTTGGGACTCAGATGTTAACTGATGCCCGATTGCAGCAAAGAAACCGACGGCTCTGAAACAAAAGCCTTTCTGCTGGATTGTTCTGTGAAGATTGATTCTGAACATCAAATGGGCAGCACAAAAATGCACTGCTTTGAATTTTACTGAGGGAAGAGAGTCCACAGCCCATTTCTCTCTTTCCCACCAGCTCAGCACGTTTTTCTCTCTCTCAAATAAATGATATTTGGAGGAAGTTCGCAATCAAAGTTGCTAAGTTCCAGCGGCGCTCTTGCACCTGGCTATGCCCGTGAGAGGAAGCTTCAGAGCATATCCGCATTTACATCCCGTCATAATGCCTGCAAGTGGAGGGGAATGGCTGAATACTCTGCCATTAGAGACAGCTCAGTCCACGGGGATGGGATAAACAGCATCGTCCCGCGTGGGGACGTTCTGCCGATCCGACACAGTCCACTTTATCAATCAGATCATACCAGAGTGAGAACGCTCGAGAAGGCCAATCGGTCACTCGTACCTGTGCCAACTCGGGAGTTGCAAAAAATTGGTGAAAGTGGAAAGTGGATTTGTTCACGTTTCAAGTGTTTCCATGAAGCAGGAAGCAGAAGAAGATACACAGTCAAGCGATTGAGATCTGACTACAGGGGCAGCAAATAAGTTGTACAGGGCAGGGGAGAGCTTTGAAGTATTGAATTCTGGTTAATGGGACGATCATGCTTTTACGAGGCCACGCTGCTACAGAAGAAACTATGTCAGTGTCTCTCAACATTGTGATGTCAAAAAGCAAAAGACGCCGTTACACTGCAGGAAATTCCTTTTTCCAATGTGATGGCAGTCCGTATGTAAAGGTGTAGCTTATATATCGAATCCTTTCACATAAATAATTCCACTGCACCTCAGTATGTTGTATTGTCTCCTTTCCACTTTACCTGTCATTGTGCCTGCACTGAAGTTGATTTTCTCTTTCTGCGTGTCTTTTACAGTCTGGATGATGTGATGCAGTTGTACTGACCCATCTTCTGACAGAATTTTCCACTTCACTTCAGCCCGCCCTAACTTCGCTATCTGATACCATTCTCATTGTTTAGATGTTAATCGCTCGTCTCAGATCCAGCCTGCCCTCACCCAAAATAAATGGAAAACTCAGTCACACTGTGATCACTGCAATCGAGGAATATATTCACTCTAAGGTCATTGATAATTCGAAGGATAAATTTAGGACTGCAGATGCTGGAGATCAGAGTTGGTAGTGTGATGTTGGAAAAGCACAGCAGGTCAGGGAGCATCCGCGGAGCAGGAGTATTCACGTTTCAGATTTAAGCCTTTCATCTGGAATAAGGCTTGTGAGTGGGGGCTGAGAGATAAAAGGAAATAGTGTGGGGTTGAGGGGAAATAGCTGGAAAGTAATAGATGGATGAATGGGAGGGAGAAGAAAATAGGTCAGAAATAGCAGTGATGGAAAGGGTTGCGAGGACGGTGCCGAGTTGAAGGCTTGGGCTTGGGGGAGGGGAAATGAGGTAACTGTTCAAATTCACATTTATCCCGTGTGGTGTTAGGGTCCCAAGCCGGTAGGTGTAGTGTTCCTCCTCCAGGCGTTGGGTGGTAACGGTTTGGCAGTGGCGAGGTCCAAGACCTGTATGTCTTTGATGGGGTAGGAGGGGGAGTTGAAGTGTTCAGCCACGGGACATTGAAGTTGGTGGGTGCGGGTGTCCCAGAGATGTTCTCTGAAATGATCTGCAAGAAGGTTTCCTGTCTCCCTGATGTAGAGGAGACCGCACTGGGCGCAACGGATTCAGTAGATGACATTGGTCGCTGTACGGGTGAATTTCTAATGGATGTGGAATGATCCATTCGGGCCTTGGCTGAGGTGAGGGGAGTGGTGTGGGTGCTAGTTTCACCCTTCCTTTGGCGGCAGTGAAAGATGCCAGGAGAGGGTTGTGGGCTGGTTGGGGGGGATGTATGGACCTGAAGAGGGGGTCATGGTGGGAATGGTCCTTACGGAATGTTGGCAGGGCTGGGCAGCGAAATATATCTCTGGTGATGGTGTCTGTTTGGAGGTGGCATCAGTGGTAGAATATGATGCGTTTATGCGGAGTTTGATGGGATGTAAGGTGAGCACCAGGTGGTTCTGTCCTTGTTGCGTTGAGAGGCGTGGCTTCAAGGGTGGTGGTGTGTGAAATGGAGGTGTTGAACCAGAGGGCGCTGTCAACCACGTGGGAGGGCAATTTGTGATCGTGGAAGAAGGAGACCAACTGGCTCTTTCTGAGGTGAAATTGGTCATCCTGGAAACATATGTGCTGGAGGTGGAGGAATTGGGAATAAGGAATGGCGTTCTTACACGAGATAGGGTTGGAGGAGATGTAGACTAGATACATGTGGGAGTCGGTGGGCTTGTATTATATGTCTGTAATTAGTCAGTTGCCAGAGTCGGTGATGGAGAGGTCCAGGAAGGTGAGGGAAGTTGCCAAGAAGATCCGGATAAATTTGAGGTCGGAGTGGAAGGTGTTGGTAAAGTTGGTGAGCTATGTAACCTCCTCGTTGGAGTTCCAAGTGAACCCAAACATTCATCAATGTAGTGGAGGAACAGGTGGAGGATGGTGCCTGTGTAATTGTGAAAGATGGACAGTTCCGAGTATCTAACAAACAGGCAGGCATAGCTAGGTCGTATGTGGTGCCCATTGCTACCAGCGTCAATGGGGGAAGTGGGAGAATTGGAAAGAATTGTTGATTGTGAGGACCAGTTCAGCCAAGTGGATGAGGATGTCGGTGGAAAGGTACTGTTTGGGATAGTGTGAGATTAAGAAATGGAAGGCTTGCAGACTTCTGTCATGGCAGATGAATTTGTACAGTGACTGGATGTCCATGGTGAAGATGACGCATTGGGGGCCAGGGAAACAAAATTCTTGGAGGAGGTGAAGTGTATAGGGGTGTCACGAATGTAAGTGGGCATTTCCTGAATGGTGAGAGAGGATTGTGTCGAGGTAGGAAGAGATTATTCGGATGGGACAGGCTCAGGATGAGACAATACGTCGACTGGGGCAGTCAGGTTTGTGAATCTTAGGAAGGAGGTAGAATCGGGGAGTGCGTGGTTCACGGACAATGAAGTTGGAGGTTGTGCATGGGAGATGCCCAGAGGTGATGAGATTGTGGATGGTCTGGGAGATGATGGTTTGGTGAGGGGAGGAGAGTTTGTGATCGTGGCCTGTAGGAGGAGGTGCCTGCAAGTTGGCACCTGGCTTCAGCTTTGTTCCTCTTCCCGACTCACAAGCCAAAATCCTGATGAATGGCTTATGCCTAAATCGTCCATTCTCCTGCTCCTCAGATGTTGCCTGACCTGCTGTGCATTTCCAGTACAACACTCTCCACTCATTCATTATTACTGTCTCATTTCACACTCCCAGGACCATGCTGTCTGTTTGATTCTAATGAGCACTGTTCTCATGAACTGCGACGAAATCTGCCAATCGGAAACAAAAACAGAAATTGCTGTAAAATCACAGGTGTGCTGGCAGCATCTGTGCAGATGAATCACAGTTAACGTTTCACATCCATTGGGTCCGTCTCTCCACAGATGCTGCCAGACGTCCTGAAATATTCCAGCAACGACTGTTTTTGTTTGATTTTCAACATCAGCAATTTTTTCATTTTTGTTTTCTTATTTTCAGCCAATATGATTTGGCTAAAGATTACGTTAGATGTTTTAAATATGACTGTGATGGAACGGCCAGATTCCACCAGCCGGCTCCTTTTATTTGGTTCACGTGACCAATGCCTTTCCACTTGGTCACCGCGCCCTCCAGCTGCACTGCATATAAATTGACAACATTGTGGCATTCTCTCGGATTGGTAATCAGGAGCGAGATCGATTGAAATTATTGAATGCTTTAGATAAACCGATAAAATACGGGATATTAAACGGGAAACTGAAAGGGAAAGAGAGAACAGCGAATGATAATGTTTTGACAAAACTGAAATATAATTCCTCAAGTTTCAGAAAGTACTTTCATCCACAAACATACCATAATATGGAATGTAATGTTTGGGACAACCAATGCAAGCAGATAGCAAAGTCTTAGTTTTAAAGTCTTGCTGCACCTGTTTTGGTTTTCATGAACGCACACATGGGATTCAGTGCTGTAATGATCTCCTAAAATGGAAAAGCAAATCCTTGCCTTCCAGGATACGTGGGGAATTTTCACTTATTCATCCCAGTAATGGCAGGACTGTCCTCTGGAAGTGTATGAGTTAAATCTTTCAATGTTCCATGGAGTTTCGAATGAGTGGTGAAGGGAATGTCTCCATTCACAAATTAATCATTCAGGAGAATTCAATACAGGGAATCATGAAATGATGAACAAATTGAACAAGAACACGGACATACGATACACAATAGCTACGACCATTACTATGTGGAAAATGTTGATTCCAGATCCACGGTGGCCTTTGGTGATGGCATTTACTGTCCAGAACCAGTCTGCACTGGAATGACGGGAGACACACTATGAAGTATTTGAACTTCAGTCGCCTTTAGAAATAGCTGAGACTGACTCAGGACACGGGGAATTAGAGATGTTGGCCGTACAAACCTTTCAGACATTCCGTGGAAGAATAAAGGAAGTGATAGAAAATATTCGTCTCCATGGAGACGATGTCCATGAACTGGATAGATAGTAATTTACCTTATTGGAGTTTATAAATAGAGGCGTCATATTTAAAAAGCAAAGAGTTCATAGTGAAACTATAAAATCTTTTTGTCATACTCAGTGGGAACATTGTGTGTAATCCCTGTCCTCATGCTCCACCAAAAACATGTGAAGAAGGTAGAAAGGGCACAGACACTGTTTCCTGGATAGCAAGATATTAGAAAGCCAAGTGACGTTGTTTACTGAGACATACGAATATCAGAAAGGATACAAAGGGGATGATAGAAAGAATGAAGGAGTTTATTCACGAGATTTTGAAATACTGGAGCAGAAACACGCAAGTTGATGTAAACAAATGAGATTTTCACATAACGCGAGTTTTGAATGACTAAATCAGGGAAATTCCCTCTTTCTAGTGGATCAATAACTTTCGTTAGAGCTTCAAAATCATTAGTGAATGATTAAGAAAAGTGTGGATGAAAGTTTCTTCCACTCAATAGAGTTATTTAAATCGTGAACGACTTTTCAAAAATAAAGCGTAGAAGCTGGTTTCACAATGTTTTAAAAGATACACGAACAAACATACAAGCAGGGAATTTATCATTGAGAGAAAGTCAGTGTGCTTGTGTAACAATTTCGAATTTGGTTGACTTCGGACACAAAGACATTTCATGAACACGTACAACTGAATAAGATTGAGTATAAAAAGTTCATGGATTGGTAAGGTCTGGCGTATTATTCGAGGTGAAACTCTGTAAATGGAGCTGATGTCCTAAAATAACTGCAGACAGAAGTTATATACTAATGAGTAGGAATTGAATCGTCACTAGGAGAGGCAACACCTTCACATGATGTTATGCATATTTCGTACATTCTTATATCCATCCAAGAAATGCACCGAGAAGACTCTGTCCTTTTTTATTGTTAACCCTCTATACTCCTCTGCAGCACGCCATTGAAGATAAAATATGCTCAGACCAAAATTCAATTTAATACAATATTCAAACGGTCCTATGTGTGTTTTTTTTTGATCATTGCAATAACCTTTGTGAGTTTGCACCAAACTGCATAACATGAAACCAGCTCAACATCGATTTTCCCGGAATTTAACGCAGTGCACATGGGAAACGTTATCCATCTGCTGAAAAAGCACCTTCGGCTCTCTCTCCACATATGTCTCTTCACGTTTTAGATACTTGCAGTGTGTTTGTTGATCAAGGAGTCACTATCCAGAAAAGGCCGTTTCTCAATCCACAAACACGGGTATTTTCCCATAAACTTGGCTTTGCTCAATATCACCTTCTGTCCGTACTCCTCAACACGACGACAATTGAAACTGCTCCATGTTAGGCTGAAACTTAAAACTTCGGCACAGCACACCCCACTATACTTAAACAGAGATACTGTGCACTGGTCAACTGCAGCCCAAGAGCAACACATTAATGGTTACCTCCACATTCCTGGTTATACCTGAACGTTTGGGAAACCGAGTTTCTCTGATTCCATGGCTAGTTACGGGGATTATACGATCATCTTCGCCAGTGGTTCTGACCCCGAGTGAGGAAAGTGGTGAGCTACTCATTGCAAAGATGGGTAGATTGTTGAAATATACAATTTCAACATTTGTCTTCACTAACTAATGAGCATTTTATTTTGTTTTTCATCTGTAGAAATCTTAAAAACTCAATCTTGAACAGACTCAATGACAGATCTCTATTGTGTGTCTGGCATCAAATTCCAAAGTGTAAACCCCCTTTGAATTCTTCCACTGAAGTCCGCTATTTGGGAAGTGTTCCTGTTGTGGGAAATGCACTTCCCCGTGTGTCACCTGCTGCTCCCAGCATGCGCTCTGCCACTGCACTCATTCTCCTTCTAACACTTGCCCACTCTGTTGCTGTAATCATACAGTGACTTGGTGTCGCACGGCCCAGGAAAATGATACAGATCAAGGTTTTTGCATTGTTGAATTCAATTGTCATTTTAGCCTTAGTTAGGATTTTGAAATTGTCTGTCCTGTACACTAGTGCGTGTCAAAAATATCTGAGCGGAAGAAAAGATTCCGAATAATGACATTGAGCACTATTCACTCTCCTCCAGTCTGGCAAACAATTCCTCACAGGCAATTTAATAGACGATAGATAATAGGTGCAGGAGTAGGCCATTCTGCCCTTTGAGCCACCACTACCATTCACTATGATCATGGCTGATCATCCTCAAACAGTAATGTGTTCCTGCCTTAACCCCATAACCCTTGATTCCACTCTCCTTCAGAGCTCTATCCAACTCTTTCTTGAAAGAACACCTCCTGCTGTCTCGGGTTCTTCATTCTGTTGACTTCAAATCTTCACAGAATTCAACAGACCTTGTTACATAGTCATTTCTTCATTTTTGTTCAGGCCACTGTGAGCAGAGTGTCACAGTGGGAATGCGCTTGCCCCACAACCCAGAGGTCAGATCATAATCTTGGAACCGTACTGTGCTATTTATCATTTCACCAACACCAGGGAGAAATATCTGCTGTTCTGCATAATTTACGCAATTCACTTATTCATAAGATCATAGCTGCTCAGCTGGATATGACGAGGTGGCCGAGAGGTTCAGGTGATTCGCTTGTGTTCTGCACGCGTGGGTTCAAATCCCACTCTCGTTGCTGTTTTCGATGTTGCTATTTTTGGATTATCACAGCTGTCTTATTGAAACTGGAACACCAAAGGTCTGTTTATATGCATCGACGCTATTATAAAATCTCAAAGAATAATTTGAGCCAGTTGCCTAAACTGCCTTGAAATGTAGATTGAATTGGAATAATGAAAAGGAACGCGATTTTTTTTTTCAAGTCAAGCTGCTGTGACCTTTTATCGTATGAAAGAGATCCAGGAAAACCAAATAACGAGAGATTCAAAGTGTATGTTTATGCAATGGGATTCTTAATGATTGTTTTGTCAGATGAAATCTGAAGCAGGTTGAGTAGAAGTGATTCATGTTGGTGAGAAGAGCACAGAGAGACAGCACAAAATAATGGAGATATTTCAAAAGGGGCAGGGGTTTGGTGTAGGGGCACCGAGAACTGGCTGAAAGTGCACAGTAGAGAATTGCCGATGTGGGTACTGTGCATTGGCACGGACAGACTTACACGTTGGTGTCGCCCTTTCCCCCTTGCTCTCGCCATTGATGAAGGCTGTACATAAGACACAGATAAACACAAGATGTGGGAAGCAAGCTCCTTCTCGTCATGCACACACTGGATGCATCACATTGAACTATGAGAAACTGGAGAAGTCAGCATGTTAACTGCAGGAAGTGAACCTAAACTGTGAATGAATAACCGCAGATTAATGCAGCATAAACATGAAAAATGATTTCAAGTGTCTTTATACGCATGTCATTAACAGACGTTTCGTTCTCATACCAGTGTGGCTGAAAGAAGAAGACACCACATTTCAAGGTGGATGACAACATTACCAATCTTTTCTTGAAATTGAATCCATTTGATAATTTTACACAGTGAACAAGTTCAATTTAAATAATACCAACCACATTCCCTCACCTGGAATAAAAGTGTGATTTCATTACAAACATTGTCCTTGCAAAGTAGCAGTTACTCAACATGAAAAATAGGATGTATTTTTTATTGAACATACGTCAATTAGCACCATTATCTTACTTTGGATTGACTGAAATATGCACATGCTAAATAAGGTTTAAGAAAGAAAGTATTTTGTAAATAGTGATTCGGTGGTGATTAAAAATAAGATTAGGTTCTCATGATGCGGATATTGCACAAATGGCTCCAGTGGTGGAAGTGATCAGTGGGCAGTATTTCTATGATGGTATAGAGGTGTGTCAGCTGCCAGGGATGGGAGCTCCCACCTCATCAGTAGCAGCGTCTGTTGACATGGACAAGCGAGAATTGTGACATCAGGCTGGGAGTTCCAACCACACCTGGAATAGCTTATATTGAAATGGAGCAGCGGGGGGGGACATGGGGGCATCAGACTGGGAGATCCAGCCGCATCGGGAGCAGCTTTTATTGACATGGCGCAGCAGGGAGCATTGGGACATCAGGCGGGGAGTTCCAACCACACCTGGAGCAGCTTATATTGAAATGAAGCAGCGGGGCGGCGGGAGGGGGGGGGGAGCATTGGGGCATCAGGCTGGGAGATCCAGCCTCACCTGGAGCAGCCTTTATTGACATGAAGCAGCAGGGAGCAATGGGACATCAGACAGCGAGATCCAACCTCATTTGGAGCAGGTTCAGTTGGCATGGAGCAGGGAGCTTTGCGAGATCAGTCTGGGAGCTCCACCGTCACCTGCACCATCTTTTAATGACATGGAGCAACAGGGAGTATTGAGACATCAGACTGGTAGATACAACCTCAACTGGACCGCTTCTATGGCCATGGAACGACTGGGAGCTCCAACCTCATCTAGAGCAGCTTCCGTTGACATGGAGCAGCAAGGAGCATTGGAACATCAGGTTGTGAGCTCCAACCTCACCTGGAGCAGCTGGTATTTACATGGAAGACGAGGGAGTATTGGTACATTAGGCTGGGGGAAAGGATATTCAACTATTTTAAACTTAAGTAAAATAGGCTCTAACACCTCAGATATTAATTGATTTGTGACGAATTTATCCCAGGAAAATAATTAATTCTTTAGCTATCAAAGACAAGTCTTGCAAATATTAAACGCAGGAAAATGCATTGGTACAGAGACAAATGGGAGTGATGTTTCAGGTCTTTGACTTTTCTTTTCTGGTCGACTCTGCACTGGATTACATCAAATGAAGAACTTTTTCACTCATTTCATGTTATTCAATTTCCTGCAAATACGGACAGGTCATTAATGTAATTTAAAGTTAAAAATTAACGGGAATATGCAATGTTGCGATTAGGCTGCAGTTGTCCTCTAATTATGGTGGAAACATGGCAAAGTAAGTTGTAATTTCCTCGATCATAGTGACCTCATTGATTGGCTGATCAGATTGTGAATGGTAGCTTTTTGGGGACAATTTGAAGTGATGGTGATTATCTTTATTCTTTGTTCATCTTGTGACTGTCACTGTTATTGCTCATGTCTTTGTTAATACCGCAGCTCTGCAGCGTGCAAAATCTCAGCTATGCATCTGGCCAGTGGTACAACCATTCATATAGCTGGTTACGGAACAAGTGGTTGTAGGTTCGACTTTTATTTGGCGCAAACGTATTGTGGAGATTCGTCACACATCCAAACTAATCATTTTTGTTACACTGAGGTGGATATTATTTGAAATTTTTATCTCCACGAAGGAAAATTCTTTCACTGTCTTCGATTAGTTAAACATTACCAAGAACAATCAGAGCTAAAAATCATGCAGCACCAGGTTGCATCGAACAGGCATATTTGGACGCACCAGTGTTACATGCACTTCTTCTTCATCAGATGGTTGTCAACTGTTGGACTCTAATCTGGCTTTGTGTGATTTTTAAATTTGTCCTGACCAGTCCAACACCAACACCTCCAAATCATGGGTACCATCGACACCACGAACGGTCGGTTAAAGTCCAGATAATCTTCCAAAAGATTGCGTATATTGACACACACATCAAGTTTCACATAGGCAGAAAAACACCCACCTGATGAAGGAGCGGCTCTCTGAAAACTAGTGCTGCAAATAAACCTGTTGGACTATGCCCTAATATTGTGTAATTTTTAACTTTACCTACCCAACTAAACCACTGGTAGTTCCATATCATAGAGAACATCAGTCATGTCCCAGCGCTGTCAGAGAAGACAATACTGGAATAGCCTCACACATTGTTCATAGGTACGTTTTGTTTTCAGAAAACAACCCACTCAATCGCTGCAGCTCCTGTGTATGAAAAACACAGAAAAGAAATAGCTAAGACTCAGTTTTGACCGTTTTTTGAAACTCTTTGTGAAGTGGAATCAGAGGAGAATGAAGGATTAACTGTCCGACTGTGCAGAGAGAGGGAAGGCACTTTTCCCTTCCTTGAAGAGCTGGGGTATTAACAGATCTAAGGCATTAAACAGATTCCGAGCAGAGCTGCTCTCTCTGCGTCAGGAACAAGAAGTCCTAATTTCTTGAACGGTAATTAAAACCAGGCCACTCAGTTAAAGCGCCGAATACTAGCCACTAGACCACCAGGGATGAGGGCAGAAGCAGTTGCACAGTTTCTTCATAACATAGTGTTTGGGATTATGTCACTCCAGATATGTTTCCCCTCAAAAATGATTGAATTATCGAGTGTTTACAGCACAGAAATGGGTCCCATTATCTCACTTCCCAGCACTTGGTCTGTAAACTTGTCAACTCTGACGTTTCAAATGTTCAGCTAAATGCTAATTTCCCTTGAATGTTTAAATTTCGTAAGGCAAAATAAATGGAATTGATGTTTGAGATGGGAAACAAGTGTTCACACCAAGTCAGGGAACTGAACCCCATTTTTACCCACAGACTGACACAAGCCTCGGGATAAAACAAACAGAAAGTAAGATTTCACTCACTTGGCTGATAGTGTCCCATTTCAGTCTTCAACACCAGTGCCTGTCTACAGCAAAGAAAGGAAGCAATCAGCCCATCCTTTCCCAGTGTTCCTTACCCATTGTTTCACCTCCACTCTGTAGTTTATACTGCCTAACCTCGTTCTTGCTGCCAAACTGGATCATTGCTCACGCCCGATATTTCCTATCCTGCCGAATGGTTTTCTTCAAGTTCTTGGATTGAAAAACAGGAATGGGCAATTTCAAGCAAAATGGGCTATTTTGTAATTTACAAGGCCAGTGTTATCACCAGTGAGCCAGCACATTGCCAGCTCAGAGAGAAGGTCTCATACATGAGAAACTCCAATGCAACACATGATTGGAAAGCATCAATATTGTAAACCAACCAACAAAACCGGAATAGAGCCGAGGGGATCATGCACCGAAGGATGGAAGAATAGAATGACGAATCTCATGGTGTCCAGAGTGGTGTTAACAGAAATCTCCCCTGGTAGTATAGTGATGAGGACTCAATGCTTTCACTGTCATGGCTTGTTAAATGTTAACATTTACAGTCATCAATATGAAATACTGCCTGATCTTTCGAAGCAGAATGATGCTGCGCAGCAGTCAGAATCACTTTCCTGCATGGTACAGTTCCACATCACCAATATCAACTGCAATCAAGAACGGAGGGGGCGTCAGGAAAATAGAAGGGGAATGGTGGTTTGTGAGGGTTAACTACATGGCTAGTGGAGCCAGGTTCACTGTAGATGATGAATATCGTTTTTCCTGTTTACCTTGGTATACTGATCACTCCGGATCAATTACCCACATTATCTCTCCTTTGTGTGTTGTTCTTTGTACATTTCACCTCGGTTCAGTGTTCTAGGGGGACCACGCATTTTTAATTTGGCACATTTTACTCAGGTCAGTTTTGCAGCTTCATATTAAGGCCAACAATTTTAGGAACAGAAAGACATCATTCAGACCATCAAGTCTACTCCGCTATTGAATGGTTTCATGTCTGATCTGATAACCTTGAACTGCACTTTCTTGCCTTTCCCCATAATGCTTGATGTCTTTGCTGTTTGAAGATCTTCCGATCTCAGCCTCATTACACCTAATGACACTTCCTCGACAGCATTCTGATGCAAGAAAATCCATGGGTCCAGAACTGTCTGAGAGAATAAATGCTTCTTCATATCTGTTTTAATTATGAGATCCGTATTCTAATACGAAGTTAAAAATCACACAACACCAGGTCATAGTCCAACAGGTTTAATTGGAAGCATTAGCTTTTGGAGAGCTGCTCCTTCATCAGGTAGCTGTGGAGTATACAGTTGTCCGACAAAGAAGTTATAGCAAAAGTGTACAGTGTGATGTAACTGAAATTATACATTGAAAAATACCTTGATTGTTTGTTAAGTCTTCCATCTGTTAGAATGACTATGTTAGGTTCACTTCTTTCTTATGTAAATCGTAAAACTTTCTGTTAACACTTAAATTCTCGGGTGAACATTAACAATTAGTGTCAGCCCAGATAATATGTTGAAGGTGTTAATCCATGTGTGCAGTGTCCATGCCATAATATTTAGACTGATGCTAAACTAAAAAAAAAACAACAGGCTGCAGACAAGGATGCTTTGAGGCATGGTACATTGGTGAAACCAAGCCGAGGCTACAGCAACGGATGAATGTGCACTGCACATTATTCAACAGTCAGGTGTGCCCTTTCCCACTTGGAGAGCACTTCAGTGGTCCAGGACATTCGACCTCGGACCTTCGGGTGACAATCTTCCAAGGGGACTTCGGAACAGGCAGCAGGTAAAAGTGGCCGAGCAGAGGCTGATAGCTAAGTTCGCTACCCATGGGGATGGCCTCAACCGGGACCTTGGGTTCATGTCACAGTACATGTGATCCCATCGCCCTATCTACACACAGAGACCCTCCTACAAACACACACACACACTCAAAACACACACACACATACACGTTTGTGGGATGAATTTGTACTTGCACAGTTACATTGTACTTTGCAGAGTTACATTGGACTGTGTGGAATGCTCTGCCCCAGAGGGCAGTGGAGGCCCAGTCTCTGGATTCATTTAAGAAAGAGTTGGATTGAGCTCTGAAAGATAGTGGAATCAAGGGTTATGGAGATAAGGCAGGAAGAGGATACTGATTAAGGATGATCAGTCATGATCATATTGAATGGCGGTGCAGACTCGAAGGGCTGAATGGCCTACTCCTGCACCTATTGTCTATTGTCTATTGTCGATTGCTCAAAAACTGCATGAATCCAAGTCTCTGCTCACTCATTTTTAAAAATTAGAATCAGTCTAAACATTATGGAACAGAGAGCAGCACCCGGGGACTGACACCAATTGTTAAAGTTCACCTGAGAATGTAACTTTAAAGTTTTAAAAAATGCGCTTTACATATGAAAGAAGTGAAGCTAACATGGTCATTCCAACAGATGGGAGACTTAGCGAACAATCAAGGTATTTTTCATTGTATAACTTCAGTTACTTCACACTGTAAACATGTGCTATAAATTCTGTGTCTTACAACGGTGTACTCCATAAACACCTGATGAATGAGCAGTGGTCCGAAAGCTAGTACTTCCAATTAAACCTGTTGGATTATAACCTGGGGTTGTGTGATTTTCAAATTTGCACAGCCCCAGTCCAAAACCGGCATCTCCAAGTCATTCGATACGAGGTGCTCCGGTCACAGAACCAACGTTCCTGCATCCAACCTAATAAATCCTTGAAAAAACCTGTATGGTTCAATAAGGATTGTTTTTGTTGTACTGAGTCTGAGCAGGCAAATGCAACTCATTTCAGCGTTTCTTCCCATTTGATTTTATCTCCGATATGAAATTCTCACCTACTCTGAAAGAACTGCTTTCTTTGCTGTTTTGAAATGTCAAGAATTCATGTTCAATTTAAGATTTTCATAATGAACAACAAATCTTTTTTCCCTGACTGGAAATCAATATTGGGACATAGCAATGAGAGAGCTGAATTTCAACACTTTCGCACCAAGGAAGCCATATGCAATGCTTGGAACTTTTCTTGGTGACTTTGTTTTTGCCTTTTTTGTTCAGTTGAAAAATGAGTCATTGAGTGTTTTGAAGCATGGCGAATGGCCCTTCAGCCTATTGCATCATTATCAGTCATCAAACATCTGGCTTGTAAACACAGTTTCCAGCACGTGACTCATCGCCTGGTATGTTCTAACATTTCAAGTCTTCAGTTAAATTGTTATTCAATTTCTTAAGGGCTTAAGTGGAACAAAAACACCTTAGTGAACTAACAGTTGTGAAAGACACACTCTTTCTCAGAGCCGTTTGTCAGTTTTCCTCATGATGCTGTGGAAAATGTTTCTGCACTCACATCTGAATTGGTTTATCCTGTTTCTGCTTCAGTTTCCTTCTTCTTTCTATTAAATGGTTTAGATTCCAATACAGGCAAAAGGTGCAAATTGCGGAAGTCACGTGTTTGCACTTTCACTGACACTCTGTCTCACCGGGAGCTGCCGTCCTTCCCTACTCTGATTCAGACAGCACTGTCCTTCCTGTTGCATGTCCCATGGAGAATGGAAGGGCAGGCATTAATCACCCACAGTTGGGAATGGAGCGACAGTTTTAAAATACTTACACTCTCCTAGCGAGGAATCGAGCTCCTATCTCCCGCATAACATACCGAGGACAAAAGTTTCAAAGGAGATCCTTCAACTCGTCGTGGCTCCATTTGTCAAAAACAATTGCTTAACGACCCGAATCGCTTAGCCCATAGCCTTATAGTTATTAGCAGAACATATTGACATCTGAATATTTCTTCATGTTATAAGGGTTCCTGCCTCACTGGCCGTTATAGACAGTGTGTTCCAAAATTCCAACACCCGCCAGCCTCTAACGCTTTTCCACACATCTACTTAAACCTTTCTGCCTTTCTCATTAAATTTCTGGCCCCCTGTGATCGACATTTGAATCGATGGGAAATGCTTATTTCAGTCTACCTTATGCATTATTTTGTACATCTGCACCATGCCTTCTCACAAACTCCTCTGCACGGTGACAAACAATCCCAGTCTGTCCTGTCTCTCTTCATGACTGAAACTCTTAGCCCAGACACTATCCGAGTGAATCTCTCCTGCACCTTTCCCAGTCCGATCACATCCCTGGACTCATGTGCATTGCAGACAACAGTTTAGGTAGAGCCGAATGAACCGTTATATATTCTGTAACAGCATGCGGTGTGGCTCCGCAGCATTTATTGCCTTGCGGTCTGGATTCACGTGGAGGCCAGACCAGAATGAGGACGACAGTTTCCTTCCCTCAAGAAAAACCGATGACATATCCCTAATTGTAGGTATTCTACCATCGTGGTGGTGTGGTGGGAATCGAACCCGTCTGACCAGATATTTCCTGCCTTTCTGCGTTTACAATCCAGCGATAACACCACTAGGCTATCGCAAAAGCCAGCGCTGCTGTTCTTTTCCAATAAAGTCTATTTTCCTCAATTATTTTCTGTCCTTTTATTGACCCTCACGCTCCAATAATCTCTGGTCCATGTCAGTCAAAGCTGCATAAAGAGAATTGATCTCACAGCCATGGTATCCAAACGGATCGAATGATTTGAAGGTGGCAATGAAGAGATTGCGGCACGGTCACCCAGCAACAGTGAGTGCAATGGCACAGACTGGACGGTATCAATGTGAAAGTGTATGTTAGATTGTGCAAAGCCTGAATCAAATGGAACGAAGGACGGAAAAGAGAGTTAGGGAGAGTGGGAGGGAGAGACACCTTCGAGAACTTTTGGGTTTAAATCCTGATACATGAAACGCACAATTATCAGAGAACGAATTTCAATGGAAAACAAATCATTACCTCGGAGAATATTATCATGTAAAAAGCGAATAATTTCTTCCGCTGTTTCACCAAAAGTAAAACGTTGAGAGAACTGACCGCCATGTTGTGGGTTCGAGCCGAGGACGCTGCAATCACAACGAAAAGTACGAACTACGAAATGGTTACAGCACTCCACAGAGCGAATTTCGAACCTGCAACCAGTATGGTAGCAGAGGGAATGTCAGGGAGAATGTACAATATCAGGACTTAGCGACAGGCATGTGGGAACTCAGAATGGGCTTCAACGTACTCAGAGACTGTGGAGATTCCATGAATGAGAGTACTGGAGAATGAAACTCTCCAAACTCATGGGACAGTGCAGGATATTGTTGAAATGCATGCTTCAAAAACATTACAGTTTAACATCGGCTACTTCATCACTTTGCCCACACAAGGCAGTACCAACTGTTGCAGGCAATCAGATATAATCCCCGTTCCAAATCCGGAATCAGAGAAACTGTGTGAAGCAGCCACGACGATTCAATTGGAAAATGGATTGGAATGACGGGAAAGAGGCGCGTGTATTTCTGTGGTTGGGACTGCTCCGGTCAGAAGCAGCGCGGAAGGGAATACTTGTCCTCATTTATAATATTATAGCCATAAGCCATACATGTTGCTAAGACAGCCGAGTGGCGCATCTAAAGCGTGTGGAGACTTTAACTTTGGGGTGGCAAGGTTCGGAATTTCATTTTGCTATTTGGATCAGTTGTTCTGACACTGGCAGTAGCACCTGCTTTTGCTCGCATCCGCACAGAATCAGCTTCTTGTTCCCAGTAAATGCTGCAACCTAGAGAAGGTGGTGTTGTGGTTATGTAATAAACGAGTCATCCTTGGGGACTCACACACGGAACTGGTAATGTTAAAGTTCGACGAATAAAACCTGGAATGGAAGCCTGACCTCAGGAACAGAGAACATGCCTTTAATTTCCTGCAATCCCATTCATGCTCGTCCCTTATGCAGGGGATGCTACCATTCCAATCCTGCCGACGTATAACTCCTGGACCAGAACAACCTAACTGGCCCTTAATCCGAGAATGCCGACCGTATGGGGAAGCAGGCCATTCGGCCCTTCCAGTCGACACCATTCCTCCGAAGCACATCCTATCAGATCCACACTCCATACCTATTCCATTCCCCTTCATTTCCCACGGCTGATCCCAGTAACCTGCACACTTCAGACTGTGGGAGGAAACTCAAACAAGCAAAGAGAGAATGTGTAAACTGCATACAGTCACACAAGACTGGGATCTAATTCATGTCTCTTGTGCAGCGAGGTAGCAGTGAATCAGGATGGACAACAAATGCTGTCCTGACCAGCGACATCCACACCCTGTGGGTATATCAGGAAGAATAAAAACATATTCACAACATGGACAACAGAATTTACGTCTGCGTGGACATAATTTGGATCAATCATTCACCCTGGGTAGATACAAGGACACAGATATCACAGAGAAACCAGGGCAATGTGGGATTCAATTACCTGCGGAAGTGGAAACTCATTTACTGAGTCAAGCTGGGAACAGACTGTTCAACAGTCCCGTGTGTGGGAAGGCTCAATGAGCAAAAGAACCTCCAGAGTAATCAACAAGATTACATATCCCAGAAGGAGATTAAATTATCTCTCAATGCTACTGTTAGTACCAACCTGCTGCCAGTTTCATAGCGTCAAAGTTACAGACTCACGCAGCTTGGAAACAGGCCTTTCACTCCAACCAGCTCATGCTGAACATAATGACAAACTAAACGAGTCACATCTGACGGCTCCTGTAACTACCCTTAATGATGTCCTTGTGATATTATTACTGCATTGTTAATATGAATTCCAGATATAATTCAGTGCTCACGGGTTCAAATCCTGGCATGGCAGATGCTGCACTTATACTTCAATAAATACCAAGAGTTGAAGAGTCTAATGACGATGTTGAATCAGAGAAGAAAATGCCATATTTATCTGGTCTGGCGGGCATATGATTCCTGATCCATAATATCGTGGTTGATTCTGAACTGCCCGCTGGGCAATAAGTAATGGGCTAGGCATAAATGAATAGCTTTTTAAAATCTCCCTGAAAGTTTCCAATTCATTTATCGATCCAAATATCCTGTAAATATTGTAAATATACTTACATTCATCTCAGCATCAGGAAGTGAATTGCACACATAAGCCATCCTCTGTTTTTTAAAAAAAGCCTCTCATGTCTTATTTAAATCCCTCTTTTCACTTTAAACATTTGCGCTGTCGTCTTGAAGTGCGCCTCCTTGGAGAAAAGACAGTTACAGTTAACTCTATCCGAATTCTCAATACTTTATACATTTCTATCAGGTCTCCTTTTAACCTCCAGTGCTCGAGTCAAACTATTCTCAGCCTTTCCAGCCTTCATTATAACTCAAACCGTCTTAACTAGCAATATGCTGGTATACCTGTTCGAAACCTACTCCAGCTGAATAATTTCCTTGCTATTACTGGGCGACAAGAACTGGACACAGTTTTCCAGAAGACGCATCACCCAATGTCCGATTCAACTTCAACATAACGTACCAACTCCTGCGCTCAAAGGACTGAGCAACGAAGGCAAGATTACATTTTTTTTAACCATTCTGTCTATATATGAAGCAAACTAAAAAGAATTGTGTGCTTGCATCCCTGGCCTCCGTGTTCCACAACACGATGCAACGCCCGATCATTAATTGTATAAACCCTACTCTTATTTGATATAGCAAAATGCAATACCTTACATTTATCCAGATTGAACTTCCTGTGACATTTTTCAAGCCAAACACGCATTGGATTAAGATCCTTCTGGAATCTTAGATCACCTTCTTTACAGTCTCCAATTTTGCTGTCCTCTGCAAGCTTTTAAACCATGGTTTCTATGAGTTCCATTGTTTTCTCATATAGGTCAATGATTTATACTTACTTGTCGTGGCCATCATTTAGCAGTTTGCAAATAATGTAACAATTAGTCATGTAGTTAACCTTGAGGATGGAAGCCATAGACTGCAGGGAGATCGGAACCAATTGGCAAGAAGAAGTGCTGAAAGGAATTCAATCCAATGAAGGGGGTGAAATTGAATTTGGGGAGGAACAATGATAAAAGTGTGAATACTGAGTGGTTTACAGTAATAAAAGAGAAATTTAAGTAGGCATTCACGCATGTTTGAAGGTGATTGGACAGGAGATCAAGTGGTGTAGAGGGGTTCGAGATACTTTCTGTTCTTAACGGCAGGTGGGAATATAACAGCAGGGAAATGATGCTGGAACTTTTGCAATGGCCTGTTCAGAGAAGAGTCAGGGGATCGGCCACAAGTCTGATCATTGCATTAATCATTTTTTTCGGAAGAATGATAAAATAGAAGATAGAGGGCGGAAATAGACCATTTGGCCCATGAAGTCTGGATCAGCATTCAATCAGATCTTCGCTGACAATGCTCCCAGTCAGGCTGGCACATTCCTTGGAGGAGAATTTGCAGATGGAGGTTATTCGATGCATACGTCCATAAGACAATAGAGCAGAAATCAAAGCATTCAGCGCACTGAGTCTGCTCTGCCATTAAATCATGGCAGATGTCTTTCTAAACTCAATTCTCCTGCTTTCGCCCCATAAACCTTGATCCCTTTGGCAACCACGCTGCTACATATCTCAGTCTTACATATAATCAAAAACTTGGTCTCCACAGCCTTATCTGGCAATGAATTCCATACATTCACCACTCTCCAGTTGAATAAGCGCCTCTTATTACTGCTCTCAAATGTCTTCCGTTTTCTCCAAGGCTGTGCCTTTGGGCTCTAATCTCTACTAAAAATAGAAAACTTTCCCCAGTATCAACTATATCCAGGCCATTCATGATTTTATAAGTGACAACTTGATTTCCTCCTATCCTTCTAAATGTCATCGAGTATACACCCAGAGTATTCAAACTTTCCTCATGTGTCAAGCTTTTCATTCCTGGGACCATAATCGTGAATCACCTCTGAACACACCCCAAAACCAGTGCATCCTTCCTGAAATTCGAGGACCAAACGTACGTACAGTAATCCAGATGTGGTCTAACCAGACCCTTATAGAGTCTCGGAAGTGCAACCCTGCTTTTATATTCAAGTATTCCAAAAATAAATGTCATCATTGCAATTGTCTTCCTAACTACAGATTCAAAATACAAGTTCGTCTAGAGAGAATACTCGGCTAAAATTCTCAAGTATCTTTGCATTCCAAACATGTGAATTTCTGCCCCATTTAGACAATAGTCCGTATCTTTATTCTTCCTACCAAAGTGCGTCACCTCACTTTTTCCACATTATGCTCCATCTGCCACTTATTTTCCGATGCTCGCTGCATGTCCATATCCTTCTGCAGCATCCCCGCCTCCTCAATGCTACCTGTTCTTCTACCTTTGCATTGTCTGAAAATTAGGTAAAAACAATGACTGCAGATGCTGGAAACCAGATTCTAGATTAGGGTTGTGCTGGAAAAGCACAGCGCTTCAGGTAGCATCCGAGGAGCAGTAAAATCGACCTTTCGGGCAAAAGCCCTTGATTCTTGATGAAGGGCTTTTGCCTGAAACGTCGATTTCACTGCTCCTCCGATGCGAGCTGCACTGTTGTGCTTTTCCAGCACCATAGTCTGAAAATTAACACACATTGCCCTCAGGTACTTTATCTCGATGGCTATTGGAGAAAACGAATATTTGTGGTCCCAACACAGGGTTTAGGAACACCACTTGTCATCATCTGCCATCCCGAGGAGGATCATTTTGTTCCCAATCACTGCTTTCTATCCTGCGAGCGCATCTTGCCTCTGACACCATGGGCCATTATCTTATTCAGTAACCTCCGGTGTGGCAAATATCAAAGGCCTTCATGAAGTCCAGACACATAACACCCATTGGCTCTCCTTGGTATACCTCCTCGTTACTTCCTCAAAGAGGAATTATTGCAGATTTGTCAAGCATGGCCTCCCCCTGTTGAAATCATGATGACTTTGCCTTATTTTAACATACACTTTCAAGTATTCAGAAATTTCTTCCAACGTAATGGATTCGAGGACCTTATTCACCAGCAAGATTCGGCTGATTGGTCAGTAATTTGCCAGATTTTGTGTTGTTTCTTTTTAAAATGTTGTATCACAGTTGTAATTCTTCATTTCTTGCAGCACTCTTTCTGATTCCAGCGATTCCTGAAAGTTATCCACTTACGTATCCACTATTTCTTCAGTTGTTTACCTTAGAAATATGGAGGGTACTCCATCTGATCCAGATGATGTATCCACCTTCAGGCCATTCAGTGTTTCTTGCACCTCCTCGGTGATGGCCACTAGACTCACATCTGTTCCCACATTCTTTGTATGTTTGGGTATAACTCATGTCTTCCACTGTGAAGACTGGCACAAAATAATTTTTCAGTTCCTCAACCATTTCCTTGTTCCCAACTACTACCTGTCAAGTGTCTTTTTCCAGTGGCCCATTGTCCACTTCTACCTCTTTATTGCTTTTATATGAATAAAGAAACAACTGCAGCCTTCCTTTATATTAGTAGTCATCTTATATTTAATCTCCTCCCTCCTCATTGGTTTTGTTGTTGCCCTTTGTGGGTCTTTGTGATCTTCCCACTCCTCTTATTACACACTGCCCTTCACCACATTATATGTTTTCTCTCTTTCTTTTATACTACCGATGACTTCCTCAGTCAGCCATGGTTGTCTCATTCTCTCTGCACCATGCCTCATTTTCCAAAGGATGTGTCTCTGATGTGTCTGCTGAATTAGACTCAGACACTCCAGCCATTGCATTTCCACTTTCCTTCTTTCTGGCTAGGCTCCTCTCCTCACCAATTTCATCCAGCTCCTCCCTCATACCTCTGTAATTACCTTTATTCAACTTTAATATAGTTACCGCTGATTGTATATTCTCCCTCTCAAATTGCAAGGTAAATTCAATCATTATCATCACCGCCTCCTAAGGGTTCCTTCATCTTCAGCTCCCTTGTCACGTCTGATTGATTGCACATCTCTAAATCCAGTATTGCCTGTTCGCTACTTGGCTCGACCACAAGCTGCTCCAAAAATCCAGATCATCAACATTCCATAAGTGAACTGAATTAAATTTATTCTCACGTGTACTGAGGCACTGTGAAATGCTTTGTCTTGCGATCATTACAAGCAGATCGCAGAGTTAAGTAGCATAGATGTATAAATAATGTGCAAACATATAATAGGTTTGCCTTTGTTCAGGTTGATGTCACCACTTGCTGTATCCATCTCCAGTCCTGAATGGTACAAGTGGCATACCAGATAGTGATACATCCAGACAGAATGCTTTCAATGGCGCACCTATTAAGGATGGCAAATGTATTTGCAGTGGTGCTTCAAGTGATAATCGATTTCTTTTTTAAATTTCCACCACCTCGAGTGAAACGCCATCATCAGACATATATCCCTCTCCCGTCCCTGTCCACCATCCACAGGGACCATTCCCTACAGGAACCCCTGTTGCACTCTGCCTTCATTCCCAACACCTCTACCAACTCGCACATGCAGTCTTCCCACTGCGTCGCTGCTTTTGTGACACATAAATGCATAGAACCTAAAAACCCGAGCAGGAGTAGGCTGTCCGGCCCTTCAAGCCTGCTCCGCCGTTCAATGACATCATTGCTGATCTTTCTAAAGACTCAAATCTGCTTACTCGCACTCTCCCTCTATCCATTATTTCATTTATTGTTCTAAAGAAGTTTCGCTTTTAGCTTTAAAAATATTTTTTTTATTGAACTAGCATCAACTTGTTCGCTGGCAAGGTATTCCATATATTACCATCTGCCTGGGTGAAGAAGGTTCTTCTTAACTCAGTCCTAAATAAAATCCCTGTAAACCTGTGGCTATGCCCTTTTGTCCGAGTTTCACCCGCAATTGGAAACATCTTTTCTAATTTTATCTTATCTATTCCGTTTCAAAGCAATATGTTTCATTAATATTCCCACTCATTCTTCTAAATTACAAAAAAACTAATCCGAATCTACAGAGTCTCCCTTTAAAGGTGAACCCCCTCAACTCCGGAATCAACCTCGTGAACCGCCTCTGCACCCTCCACCCCGCCCAGTGCCAATATATGCGTTTTCAAGTAAGGGGACCAAAAGTACACACAGTTCACCAAGGATAGCCTCACCAGGATCTTGTACAGCTGTAACATAACATCTCTGCGTGAACCTTCACGAATCTACGTTGCAACTGTCCAATTTCAATCGAGATGTCCTACTATTTCTTCCTTGACAATAGACTCAAACATCTTCCCCACTGCAGAATTTAAGCTAACTGATCAATAATTCCCAATCTTTTATCCACCTCCCGTTGTAAACAGTGGTGTCACACTCGCTGGTTTCCAATCTGCTGGGACTTTCTTGGAGTCTAGTGAATTTGAATATTGCCACTAGTGCATTTGCTGTTTCTCCCGCCATCTCCTTTAATACCCTGGGATGCATTGCCTCACGGCCAGGAAACATGTCCATCATTAGTTCCATTAGCTTGCCTGACACTACTTCTTGAATAATAATGTTTGTTTCCAAGTCCTCACCTACATTTGTCTCTTTGTCCCTTCCTGGCATGTTATTATTATCCTCCACTGTGAAGACTGACACAAAATACCTGTTCAATGCCTCGGCCATTTCATCACATTGAATGACGACATGCCTCTTCCCATCATCGAAAGAACCAACCTTTATTTTAGCCACTGTCTTTTCGTTTTATATTTTTATAGAAACGTTTGCTCTCTGTCTTTGTATTCTGTACTTGTTTTTTCCCCCTCATGTTTATCTTTAAAATTTTCCACATCTTCCAGTTTCAGGATGTTCCTGGCCACTTGGTATGCCTTCTCTTTCGCTTTGATAGCGTCCCTTATTTCCTAAGAAACGCAGGGCAGCCTATCGCTTTCTTCACAGTCATACGTTTTCCCTGGAATATACTTTTGCTGAGCACTCCTACAAAAAAAAAATCTTTTTTGGAAGTCCTCCACTACTCGATATCTGTCCCACCATATAACCTTTGTTTCCACTCTACTTTAGCCAGGTGCTCTCTCGTTCTATTTTTGTGCCCCCTGTACATGCAGAGAACCCTGGTATTGGATTTTCTCTTCACACTCCCCATCTGAATTCTAAGTTCTGCCATACTGTGATCACTCGTTCCAAGAGGATCCCTAACTATGAGATCATTAATTATTCCTGTTCCTCTACACAGGACTAGGTCGAGAATTGCTTTCTCCCTCGTCGGTTCCATTGCATACTGTTCAAGAACGCTATCAAGGTTGCACTAAACGAACTCCTTCTCAAAGTTACTGTGACTGAGCTGGTTCGACCAAGCTACACGTAGATTAAAATCCCTAATGATAATAGCCTACCCAATTTTACAGGTATTGCTTGTTTCTTTGTTTCTTGCCTACACCAATGTGATGTTATTATTTGATGGCCGATAGACTGCACCTGTAAGTGACGTTTTCTTCTTAGAATGTCTACTTTCAACGCAAAGTAATTTAAACTCATTCGCCATCGAACATATATTGTCTCTCCACATTGCCCTGATGTCGGCCTCGAATAACAGAGAGACACCATCTTCCTACACTGCTGTCAGACCTTCCAAATTACCTCGTACTCTTAGATATTTAACTCCCAGTCATGGCCATCCTTCAACCGTGTCTCTCTAATGGCTATTAAATCATTTTCATTCTTGTTGATTTGTGCCATTAACTCTACATGTTACAAATGCGCCGAGCATTCAGGTGAAGTGTCTTTTTGTTAGGTTTCTTGTTCTCATGATTTCTCGAATAATATCTCAGTTTGCTTCTTGTCACTCCTCACCTGTTCATTGACGTCTTCCCTCCTATCTTTCCATGGCCCAATCCCACCTTCCAGGTGAAGCAACACATGAACTGCACTTCGTGCAATCCAATCGACTACAGTCACTGCTCGCAATGTGGTTTGCACTATCTTGGGAAACGAAGACTGGGTGACCACATTGCAGAGCATCGAAGTCCTATCTTCAAGAAGAGTTCCAGCAAGCCTCAGCACATGCTGAAAGCACCACACCTCAGTTTCTATTTGGGGACTCCACAGCCCTTCAGACCCCATATCAATTTCGATTTTCTTTTAGGGCCTGTACTTTCCCATGTCCTAATCCCTCATTTCTCACGCCAAGCCTTGTTGTCACAAAGCCTGCCATAGCACACTATATATGGCTCGCCACTAACAGTCTCCATTAACCACTTTTCACCTTGCCAGCTAGGTCATTATCCACTCCATTGTCCAACTGTTCTTCTCCTCTCTATTTGAACTCTATCCCTACCTATCGTTCACTCCTTACCTTCCCCCAACACCCACAATATCTTCTGCAGATAGACCAACATTTTCCAAGTTATCGTCAGTTCTGAGGAATGGTCACTGGACTCGAAATGTTAACTCTGATTTCTTAATCTGATGCTGTTAGACCTGCTGAATTTTTCCAGCACCATCTAGTTTTGCTTTGGTTAGAGTCGGATACGGTGAATGTTCGAGGAAGAATGACTGCACATGATCTGGTAGAAGCCTGATACTGTGCTTGTGCAATGATCCCCTGCACAGAAAACAGAACTGTGTTCCTGTTAAAAGGTTCTCTTGTGGATAGTTCCCATTACAAGGTGAGCCTTCGGCATCCACCTCTTAGGTCAATGAAGGCAGCAATCATTTCTGCGGCAGTTCTATCCTGGATGTGATGAACAGCAGAAAGAGAAACATCTCTCATGTCAGATGTGAACGGATTGGAGTGCACACAGGAGGTGTAATCAAGTGCTTTTTTTCAGATAGAGAACAATCAAACGCTTTCTTATTGTAACAACGTGCCATTGGATATCAAAGCTAAAGGGTTTATAGGCGCAAAGGCTGAATACAGCGTTTTCTAGTTAAAATACATATATTCCCTCCAGTGTGACAGTACAGTTGTGAATAGTAGTAAATAGAATAACTGGAGGAATCATTTATGGCCATAAATGAGACGTGGGTTTCTTAGGGACAGGAATGGTTGCTGGATGTTCCAGGTTTTAGAACATTTAAAAAGAATGGTTGGGGGTGGGGAAAGAGGAGGGCGTGGAGCACTGCTAATCAGAGAGGGTACCACAGCTGCAGAAGTTACCATTGTCGAGGGGTGTCTGCCTACTGAGGCAGTATGGGTGGAAATTAGGAACAGTAAGGGAGCAGTCACCTCATTAGGAGTTTACTACAGGCCACCGATATCAGCAGGGAGATCGAAGAAAGCACAGGTCGGCAGATTTTGGATAAGTGTGAATGTAGTCGGGTTGTTGTAAAGGGTGACTTTAACTTTCCCAATATTGATTGGAACCTCCTTCGAGCAGATGATTTGGAAGGAGCTGTTTTTGTAAGGTGTGTTCAGGAGGGTTTCCTAACTCAGGACGTTGACAGGCTGATGAGGGGAGAGGCTATTGTGGATTTAGTGCTGGGCAATGAGCCTGGGCAGCTGTCAGATCTTGTGGTGGGAGAGCATTTTGGTGATAGTGACCACAACTGCCTTACATTCTACATAGCTATGGAGAAGGAGAGAACCCGGCACAATGGGAGGAAATTTAATTGTGGAAAAGGAAACTATGATGCTATCAGATGTGAGTTGGGAAGCATGGACTGGCAGCAATTGTTCCATGGAAAGGGCACTATAGACATGTGGAGACTGGTTAAGGAACAGTTGTTGTGAGTGGTGCATAAATGTGCTCCTCTGAGACAGGCAAGAAGGGGTAAGATAAAGGAACCTTGGATGATGAGAGTGGAGGAGCTTCTCGTCAAAAGAAAGAAGGCAACTTACGTAAGGTGGAAGAAGCAAGGGTCTTGTTCAGCTCTAGAGGATTACAGGCAGGTGAAGAACTAGCTAAAAGATGGTGTGAGAAGGGCCAGGAGGGGGCACGAAAAAGGCTTGGCAGGAAGGATTAGGGAAAATCCAAAGGCATTTTACATGTATGTGAGGAGGAAGAGAATGATAAAAGAAAGTTTTGGGCCGATCAGGGCTGGCATAGGGAACTTGTGTATCGAGTCTGAGGTGGTAGGGGAAGTCCTAAATGAGTTTTTTTGCTTCTGTCTTTACTGAAGAAAAGGAACTTGTAGTGAATGAAACCATTGAGGAGCAGGTAAGCATGCTGGAACAGATAGAGATTGAGGAAGCGGATGTACTGAAAATTTTGACTAACATTAAGATTGACAAGTCACCAGGGCCAGACCAGATTTGTCCTCGGCTGTTTTGGGAAGCGAGAAATGTGATTGTTTCGCCGCTTGCGAAGATCTTTGCATCCTTACTCTCCAGCGAAGTCGAACCTGAGGACTGGAGGGAAGCAAATGTAATTCCTCTCTTCAAGAAAGTAAATAGGGAAATCCCCGGCAATTACAGACCAGTCAGTCTCACGTCTGTTATCTGCAAGGTGTTAGAAAGGATTCTGCGGGATAGGATTTATGACCATCTGGAAGAGCATGGCTTGATTAAATGCAGTCAACACGGCTTTGTGAAGGGCAGGTCATGCCTCACAAATCGTATTGAGTTCTTTGAGGATGTCACTAGGCAAATTATTGAGGGTCGAGCGGGTTTCGCAGTAAGGCATTTGATAAGGTTCTCCATGGTAGGTTCGTTCAGAAGGTCAGGAGGGATGGGATACAGGGAAATTTAACTGTCTGGATACAGAATTGGCTGGTCGATAGAAGACAGCAAGGGTTAGTGGAAGGAAAGTATTCTGTCTGGAAGTCAGTGGTGAGTGGTGCTCCACAGGTCTCTTGGGCATCTACTCTTTGTTATTTTTATTAATGACTTCGGTGAAGAGATTGGAGGATGGGTTAGCAAGTTTGCAGACGACACCAAGGTTGGAGGTGTCGTTGACAGTATAGAGGACTGTTGTAGGCTGCAGCGGGACATTGACAGGATACAGAGATGGGCTGAGAGGTGGCAGATGGAGTTCAAACTGGATAAAAGCGAAATGATGCATTTTGGAAGGTCGAACTTGAAAGCTGAATACAGGATTAAAGCTAGGATTCTTGGCAGTGTGGAGAAACAGAGGGATTTTGGTGTGCAGATGCATAAATCCCTTAAAATGCCCACCCAAGTGGACAGGGTTGTTAAGAAAGCATATGGTGCTTTGGCTTTCATTAACAGGGGAATTGAGTTTAAGAGCCGTGAGATCTTGTTGCAACTCTATAAAATTTTGGTCAGACCGCACTTGGAATACTGTGTCCAATTCTGGTCGCCTTATTATAGGAAAGATGTGGATGATTTGGAGCCGGTTCAGAGGAGGTTTACCAGGATGCTGCCTGGAATGGAGGGCTTACCTAACAAAGAGAGGTTGACTGATTTCGGACTTTTGTCTTTGGGAAAAAGAAGGAAGAGAGGGGACCAAATTGAGGTGTACAAGATAATGAGAGGCATAGATAGAGTTGATAGCCAGAGACATTTTTTCCCAGGGCAGAAATTGTTAACACGAGGGATCATAGTTTTCAGCTGTTTGGCGGAACATATAGAAGGGATGTCAGAGGCGGGTTCTTTACACAGAGAGTTGTAAGAACGTAGAATGCTTTGCCAGCAGCAGTTTTGGAAGTGAGGTCATTGAGGATATTTAAGAGACTGCTGGACATGCATATGGTCACAGAAATTTGAGGGTGCATACATGAGGATCAATGGTCGGAACAACATTGTGGGTTCAAGGGCCTGTTCTGTGCTGTACTGTTCTATGTTCTATGTTCTATTTTCTATGTTCGATGATGTGCATCTGTACCTTTCGACTATCTGCAACCTGTACTGACAGAGAGTGCTCCCTCAATACCTTAGAAACCATCCCCTCAGGATGATTTTCCCCAAAGCACCTTTACAGAACATTCATGCCCTCAACACCTCAGAAAGCAAACCTGTTGCCCTCTTGGACCGTGTTCACTCCCAAACCTGTTCTCACTGTGATGACCCACAACCACCTCTAAGATTGGACCCCAGGGCCCAGAACATTATTTGAGTCTCTGGATTGATCATACAATCCCTGAGATGTGGAAGCAGGCCATTCGGCCTATCAGGTTCGCACTGACCCTCGGCAGAGCATCCCATTCCCCAACCCACCCCCATCCCTGGATTCCTTCATTTCCTCTGGCTAATCCACCTAGCCTGCACATCCTTGGACAGTGGGAGGGAACTAGAGCACCCGGAGGCTGACACGGGTGGGGTGAGGCAACAATAAGCCCCCGTTACAATCCCACCATTTCCTCCCGTTGATGAGCGTTTGATTTTTATTCTCGAGGAGTATTTAAATTGTCTAGCATTTATTTAAGTAAGATTAGGGACAAGGGCATTGCGTCCACAAGCTCAAGATGCTCTATTCCGCTCTAAAAATATTTATATCAATTTCAAAAAAGACTTTATTAATCAAAACATCTTTATGTACAAGCGTAGTTACTGAAGTTAAATTGAGAAGGATCTTTGTGAAGTGCCTGTGTTCTGTATCTGTTCTCCCATGTACCCCGCCCTCCGAATACAATACCTTACACAGCCTTAAACCTGTTTGTCAACTTTTAACAGGAGCAGCCTCAGGGCATTGAACACAGACTGAATTACTCAGTGACGCTTGGATCAGGTCAGATCAAATTCTCAAGCAAACAGATGGCTGGGGAAATTCAGCAGATCAGGCAGCAACGGTGAACAGAGAGAGGAACAATTCGCATTTCAAGTGACTCTTCCTCAAAATGGTCTGTTCTGAAGGAACTTTCCCGCAGCAATCACTGGACTTGAAGGTGAACTCTCTCTCTGTCTCTTTCTCCCTCTCCCATCAGAGATGCTGCTGGACATTCTTAGCTTCTTCAGCAATCTCTGTATTGATGCTTCAGGTCTCCAGCGCGTCCGTACAGTTTTTTAGTGTTGAATTCTCAAGCTTGCTCTATTAAAGGGATTGAACCCTTCCGCTACAAAGGAGGGTCAGTTACCACAGCTAACTGGTTGGTGATGTTAACATTGTTGGCACAATCTCTATCATGTCTGAAGTTACCATGAAGGCCCCGGCTTCTCAACCTCGCCCCTTACCAGAGGTGTGTGACCCACCAGACCTCTCTCTCTGACAAGACAGCAGCTCTCGGGTCCTCCTGGTCTATAATAACTTCCCAACTTTAAAAAGACACTCCAGTAAGAGAGCTCTTTACATGGTTCAGGTCAAACTCCTGGAACTCCCTCCCTAACATCACTGTAAGACACCCAAGGACTGCAGCAGAAGAGTACAGCTCACCCTTACTTCCGGGCAACTATTAGAGGATGTGGTAACCACATGCAAGCCAAATTCGAAAATAAGTTTTATTACAGCAAATCAGCGTAATGAAGAAGCTAAGGGTGGGTTGAAAATGACAATGATAGCCTTTTGTAGGTTGGTGTTTATTAGAGTTTGTATCGACTGTCTGAATGTTTGAGCACTTCTTCAAAGGCATGCAGATAGCTGCCAGAGGAAGTGATGGGGGCTGGTATAATTGCGACATTTAAAAGGCATCAGGATGAGTATGTGAATAGGAAGGGTTTAGAGGGATATCAGCCAAGTGCGAGCAAATGGAATGAAATGAGATGAGAATATCTGGGTTGGGATAGACGAGTTGGACAGGAGTGTCTTTTTCCAAGCTGTGCATCTCTGTGACTTTGTGCCTGTAAATAGACTATTGCAGAGAGTTTTAGACAGGGCTTGGTTAGTGTGTCTCTCTCATGCTTCCTCAGGATCTGCAAACCCTTTGTCTCCAAATTTCCACAAGAATCTAAGAAATAGAAAAAAAAAGGGTCAGTACTGAGGGAGTGCTGCAATGTCAAAGGGTCAGTACTGAGGGAGTGCTGCGTTGTCAGAGGGTGAGTACTGAGGGAGTGCTGCAATGTCAGAGGGTCAGTACTGAGGTTTTGCTGCACTGTCAGAGGGTCAGTACTGAGGGAGTGCTGCACTATCAGAGGATCAGTGCTGAGGGAGTGCTGCACTGTCAGAGGGTCAGTACTGCGGGAGCGCTGCACTGTCAGGGGGTCAGTACTGAGGGAGCGCTGCGCTGTCAGGGAGTCAGTACTGTGGGAGTTCTGCACTGTCAGAGTGTTTGAAATGAGGGAGTGCTGCACTCTCAGAGTGTCAGTACTGAGGGAGTGCTGCGCTGTAAGGGGGTCTGCACTATGGGAGTGCTGCACTGTCAGAGGGTCAGTCCTGAGGGAGTGCTGCACTATCAGACGGTCAGTACTGAGGGAGCGCTGGATGGTCAGAGGGTCAGTACTGAGCAAGTGCTGCACTGTCAGAGAGTCAGTACTGAGGGAGGTGTACACTGTGAGAGAGTCAATACTGAGGGAGTGCTGCACTGTGAGAGAACACTGAGGGCGTAGTGCACTGTCAGAGGGTGAGTACTGAGGGTGTGCTGCACTGTAAGAGGGACAGAACTGAGGGAGTGCTGCATTATCAGAGGGTGGGACTGAGGGAGTGCTACACTGTCAGGGGGTCAGTCCAGACACAGTGCTGGACTGTCGGTGAATCAGTACTGAGGGGGCACTTCACTGTCAGAGGGTCAGTACTGAGGGAGTGCTGCACTATCAGATGGTCAGTACTGAGGGAGCGCTGGATGGTCAGAGGGTCAGTACTGAGCAAGTGCTGCACTGTCAGAGAGTCAGTACTGAGGGAGGAGTACACTGTGAGAGAGTCAATACTGAGGGAGTGCTTCACTGTGAGAGAGCACTGAGGGCGTAGTGCACTGTCAGAGGGTGAGTACTGAGGGAGTGCTGCACTATCCGAGGGTCAGAACGGAGGGAGTGCTGCATTATCAGAGGGTGGGACTGAGGGAGTGCTACACTGTGAGAGCGTCAGTGCTCAGGGAGTGCTACACTGTCAGGGGGTCAGTCCAGACATAGTGCTGGACTGTCGGAGGATCAGTACTGAGAGAGCACTTCACTGTCAGAGGGTCAGTGTTGACGGAGTGCTGCACTGTCAGGGGGTCAGTCTAGATGTACTGCTGCACTGTCGGAGGGTCAGTACTGAGGGAACACTGCACTGTCAGAGGGTCAGTGATGAGGGAGTGCTGCAGTGACAGGGAGTCAGTCCAGACGCTCTGCTGCACTGTCGGAGGGTCAGTACTGAGGGAGCACTGCACTGTCGGACGGTCAGTACTGAGGGAGCACTGCACTGTCGGACGGTCAGTACTGAGGGAGTGCTGCGCCGTCGGAGAGTCAGTGTTGAGGGAGTGCTGCTCTATCAGGGGATCAGTCTAGATGCACTGCTGCACTGTCGGAGGGTCAGTACTGAGGGAACACTGCACTGTCAGAGGGTCATACTGAGGGAGCACTACACTGTCAGAGAGTCAGTACTGAGGGAGTGCTGCACTGTCAGGGGGTCAGTACTGAGGGAGTGCTGCACTGTCGGAGGGTCAGTACTGAGGGAGCACTGCACTGTCGGAGGGTCATACTGAGGGAGCACTGCACTGTCAGAGAGTCAGTACTGATGGAGTGCTGCACTGTCAGGGGGTAAGTACTGAGGGAGTGATGCACTGTCAGAGGGTCAGCATTGAGGGAGTGCTGCATTGTGAGGGGGTCAGTACTGAAGCAGCGCCGCGCTGTCAGAGAGTCAGGAATGAAGGTTTGCTGCACTGTCAGAGGGCAGTACTAAGGGAGTGCATCACTGTCAGAGTTTCAGTACTGCGGGAGTGCTGCTCTGGCATTCTCAGAGGGTTAGAACTGAGGAAGCGCTACTCGGTAAGAATGTCAGGATTAAAGGAGCATTGCACTGTCAGAGGGTCAGTACTGAGGGTGTACCACACTGCCCCACTGTCGGTATGGGGGCAGTGCCACACTGTCAGAGTGTCAGCACGGAGGGATCACTGCGCTGTCAGAGGGTCAGTACTGAGGGAGTGCTGCACTCTCCAATGGTCAGTACAGAGGGATTGCTGAATGTACAGAGGGATTGCTGATTTGCCAGAGAGTCAGTACTGAAAGATCACCGCACTGTCGGACAGACAATAGTGAGGAAATGCTGCATTACCAGTGTCAGTACGGATGGAGCACCACACTGCCAGAGGTTCAGTCCAGACGGAGTGCTAAACCATGAGAGAGTTAAAACTGAGGAAGTGCTACACTCTGAGAGAGCACTGAGAGAGCACTGTACTGTCAATGTCTGTAATGATGGAGCAATGCACTGTCAAAGGGTCTGCACTGATGCAGTGCTGCACTATCAGATGGTCAGTACTGAAGCAGCGCCGCACTGTCAGAGAGTCAGGACTGAAGGAGTGCTGCACTGTCAGAGGGCAGTACTAAGGGAGTGCATCACTGTCAGAGGTTCAGTACTGCGGGAGTGCTGCTCTGTCATTCTCAGAGGGTTAGAACTGAGGAAACGCGACACGGTAAGAATGTCAGAACTAGAGGAGCATTGCACTGTCAGAGGGTCAGTACTGAGGGTGTACCACACTGCCGCACGGTCGGTATGGGGGCAGTGCCACACTGTCAGAGGGTCAGCACGGAGGGATCACTGCGCTGTCAGAGGGTCAGTACTGAGGGTGTGCCGCACTTTCCGATGGTCAGTACTGAGGGATTGCTGAATTGCCAGAGAGTCAGTACTCTTGGATCACCACACTGTCGGACAGACAATAGTGAGGGAATGCTGCATTACCAGAGTGTCAGTACAGATGGAGCACCACACGGTCGGAGGTTCAGTCCAGACAGAGTGCTACACTGTGAGAGAATCAGTCCTGAGGAAGTGCTACACTCTGAGAGAGCACTGAGAGAGCACTGTACTGTCTAAGTCTGTAATGAGAGAGCAATGCACTGTCAGAGGGTCAGTACTGAGGGAGTGCTGCATTATCAGAGGTCAATACTGAAGGAGTGCTGCTCTGTCAGAGCGTCAGTACTGAGGGAGTGCTACACTGTGAAGAGAGCACTGAGGGAGCACTGTACTGTTAGAGGATCAGTACTGTGGGTGTGCTGCACCGTCAGAGGGTCAGCACTGATGCAGTGCTGCACTGTCAGAGGGTCAGTACTGACGGAGCACCACACTGTCAGAGGGTAAGTACTGAGCAAGTGCTGCACTGTCAGAGGGTCAGTACTGAGGGAGCAGTACACTGTGAGAGAGTCAATATTGAGGGAGTGCTGCACTATGAGAGAGCACTGAGGGAGTAGAGCACTATCATAGGGTGAGTACGGAGGCAGCGCCGCACTGTCAGAGAGGCTGTACTGAGGGAGTGCTGCATCATCACATGGTCAGAACTGAGGGAATGTTGGACTGTCAGAGGGTCAGTACAGCGGGAGTGCTACACTGTGAAGAGAGCACTGCACCGTCAGAGTGTCAGTACTGAGGCAGCGCCGCACTGTCAGAGAGTCAGGACTGAGGGAGTGCTGCACTGTCAAAGGGTCAGTACTGAGGGAGTGCATCACTGTCAGAGGATCAGTACTACGAGAGTGCTGCTCTGTCATTCTCAGAGGGTTAGAACTGAGGAAGCGGTACACGGTAAGAATGTCAGAACTAAATGAGTGTTGCACTGTCAGAGGGTCAGTACTGAGGGTGTGCCGCACTGCCGCACGGTCGGTATGGGGGCAGTACCACACTGTCAGAGTGTCAGCACGGAGGGATCACTGCGCTGTCAGCGGGTCAATACTGAGGGAGTGCTTCACTGTGAGAGAGCACTGAGGGCGTAGTGCACTGTCAGAGGGTGAGTACTGAGGGAGTGCTGCACTATCCGAGGGTCAGAACGGAGGGTGTGCTGCATTATCAGAGGGTGGGACTGAGGGAGTGCTACACTGTGAGAGCGTCAGTGCTCAGGGAGTGCTACACTGTCAGGGGGTCAGTCCAGACATAGTGCTGGACTGTCGGAGGATCAGTACTGAGAGAGCACTTCACTGTCAGAGGGTCAGTGTTGACGGAGTGCTGCACTGTCAGGGGGTCAGTCTAGATGTACTGCTGCACTGTCGGAGGGTCAGTACTGAGGGAACACTGCACTGTCAGAGGGTCAGTGATGAGGGAGTGCTGCAGTGACAGGGAGTCAGTCCAGACGCTCTGCTGCACTGTCGGAGGGTCAGTACTGAGGGAGCACTGCACTGTCGGACGGTCAGTACTGAGGGAGCACTGCACTGTCGGATGGTCAGTACTGAGGGAGTGCTGCGCCGTCGGAGAGTCAGTGTTGAGGGAGTGCTGCTCTATCAGGGGATCAGTCTAGATGCACTGCTGCACTGTCGGAGGGTCAGTACTGAGGGAACACTGCACTGTCAGAGGGTCATACTGAGGGAGCACTACACTGTCAGAGAGTCAGTACTGAGGGAGTGCTGCACTGTCAGGGGGTCAGTACTGAGGGAGTGCTGCACTGTCGGAGGGTCAGTACTGAGGGAGCACTGCACTGTCGGAGGGTCATACTGAGGGAGCACTGCACTGTCAGAGAGTCAGTACTGATGGAGTGCTGCACTGTCAGGGGGTCAGTACTGAGTGAGTGCTGCACTGTCAGCGGGTAAGTACTGAGGGAGTGATGCACTGTCAGAGGGTCAGCATTGAGGGAGTGCTGCATTGTGAGGGGGTCAGTACTGAAGCAGCGCCGCGCTGTCAGAGAGTCAGGAATGAAGGTTTGCTGCACTGTCAGAGGGCAGTACTAAGGGAGTGCATCACTGTCAGAGTTTCAGTACTGCGGGAGTGCTGCTCTGGCATTCTCAGACGGTTAGAACTGAGGAAGCGCTACTCGGTAAGAATGTCAGGATTAAAGGAGCATTGCACTGTCAGAGGGTCAGTACTGAGGGTGTACCACACTGCCCCACTGTCGGTATGGGGGCAGTGCCACACTGTCAGAGTGTCAGCACGGAGGGATCACTGCGCTGTCAGAGGGTCAGTACTGAGGGAGTGCTGCACTCTCCAATGGTCAGTACAGAGGGATTGCTGAATGTACAGAGGGATTGCTGATTTGCCAGAGAGTCAGTACTGAAAGATCACCGCACTGTCGGACAGACAATAGTGAGGAAATGCTGCATTACCAGTGTCAGTACGGATGGAGCACCACACTGCCAGAGGTTCAGTCCAGACGGAGTGCTAAACCATGAGAGAGTTAAAACTGAGGAAGTGCTACACTCTGAGAGAGCACTGAGAGAGCACTGTACTGTCAATGTCTGTAATGATGGAGCAATGCACTGTCAAAGGGTCTGCACTGATGCAGTGCTGCACTATCAGATGGTCAGTACTGAAGCAGCGCCGCACTGTCAGAGAGTCAGGACTGAAGGAGTGCTGCACTGTCAGAGGGCAGTACTAAGGGAGTGCATCACTGTCAGAGGTTCAGTACTGCGGGAGTGCTGCTCTGTCATTCTCAGAGGGTTAGAACTGAGGAAACGCGACACGGTAAGAATGTCAGAACTAGAGGAGCATTGCACTGTCAGAGGGTCAGTACTGTGGGTGTACCACACTGCCGCACGGTCGGTATGGGGGCAGTGCCACACTGTCAGAGGGTCAGCACGGAGGGATCACTGCGCTGTCAGAGGGTCAGTACTGAGGGTGTGCCGCACTTTCCGATGGTCAGTACTGAGGGATTGCTGAATTGCCAGAGAGTCAGTACTGATGGATCACCACACTGTCGGACAGACAATAGTGAGGGAATGCTGCATTACCAGAGTGTCAGTACAGATGGAGCACCACACGGTCGGAGGTTCAGTCCAGACAGAGTGCTACACTGTGAGAGAATCAGTCCTGAGGAAGTGCTACACTCTGAGAGAGCACTGAGAGAGCACTGTACTGTCTAAGTCTGTAATGAGAGAGCAATGCACTGTCAGAGGGTCAGTACTGAGGGAGTGCTGCATTATCAGAGGTCAATACTGAAGGAGTGCTGCTCTGTCAGAGCGTCAGTACTGAGGGAGTGCTACACTGTGAAGAGAGCACTGAGGGAGCACTGTACTGTTAGAGGATCAGTACTGTGGGTGTGCTGCACCGTCAGAGGGTCAGCACTGATGCAGTGCTGCACTGTCAGAGGGTCAGTACTGAGGGAGCACCACACTGTCAGAGGGTAAGTACTGAGCAAGTGCTGCACTGTCAGAGGGTCAGTACTGAGGGAGCAGTACACTGTGAGAGAGTCAATATTGAGGGAGTGCTGCACTATGAGAGAGCACTGAGGGAGTAGAGCACTATCATAGGGTGAGTACGGAGGCAGCGCCGCACTGTCAGAGAGGCTGTACTGAGGGAGTGCTGCATTATCACATGGTCAGAACTGAGGGAATGTTGGACTGTCAGAGGGTCAGTACAGCGGGAGTGCTACACTGTGAAGAGAGCACTGCACCGTCAGAGTGTCAGTACTGAGGCAGCGCCGCACTGTCAGAGAGTCAGGACTGAGGGAGTGCTGCACTGTCAGAGGGTCAGTACTGAGGGAGTGCATCACTGTCAGAGGATCAGTACTACGAGAGTGCTGCTCTGTCATTCTCAGAGGGTTAGAACTGAGGAAGCGGTACACGGTAAGAATGTCAGAACTAAATGAGTGTTGCACTGTCAGAGGGTCAGTACTGAGGGTGTGCCGCACTGCCGCACGGTCGGTATGGGGGCAGTACCACACTGTCAGAGTGTCAGCACGGAGGGATCACTGCGCTGTCAGCGGGTCAATACTGAGGGAGTGCTTCACTGTGAGAGAGCACTGAGGGCGTAGTGCACTGTCAGAGGGTGAGTACTGAGGGAGTGCTGCACTATCCGAGGGTCAGAACGGAGGGTGTGCTGCATTATCAGAGGGTGGGACTGAGGGAGTGCTACACTGTGAGAGCGTCAGTGCTCAGGGAGTGCTACACTGTCAGGGGGTCAGTCCAGACATAGTGCTGGACTGTCGGAGGATCAGTACTGAGAGAGCACTTCACTGTCAGAGGGTCAGTGTTGACGGAGTGCTGCACTGTCAGGGGGTCAGTCTAGATGTACTGCTGCACTGTCGGAGGGTCAGTACTGAGGGAACACTGCACTGTCAGAGGGTCAGTGATGAGGGAGTGCTGCAGTGACAGGGAGTCAGTCCAGACGCTCTGCTGCACTGTCGGAGGGTCAGTACTGAGGGAGCACTGCACTGTCGGACGGTCAGTACTGAGGGAGCACTGCACTGTCGGATGGTCAGTACTGAGGGAGTGCTGCGCCGTCGGAGAGTCAGTGTTGAGGGAGTGCTGCTCTATCAGGGGATCAGTCTAGATGCACTGCTGCACTGTCGGAGGGTCAGTACTGAGGGAACACTGCACTGTCAGAGGGTCATACTGAGGGAGCACTACACTGTCAGAGAGTCAGTACTGAGGGAGTGCTGCACTGTCAGGGGGTCAGTACTGAGGGAGTGCTGCACTGTCGGAGGGTCAGTACTGAGGGAGCACTGCACTGTCGGAGGGTCATACTGAGGGAGCACTGCACTGTCAGAGAGTCAGTACTGATGGAGTGCTGCACTGTCAGGGGGTCAGTACTGAGTGAGTGCTGCACTGTCAGCGGGTAAGTACTGAGGGAGTGATGCACTGTCAGAGGGTCAGCATTGAGGGAGTGCTGCATTGTGAGGGGGTCAGTACTGAAGCAGCGCCGCGCTGTCAGAGAGTCAGGAATGAAGGTTTGCTGCACTGTCAGAGGGCAGTACTAAGGGAGTGCATCACTGTCAGAGTTTCAGTACTGCGGGAGTGCTGCTCTGGCATTCTCAGAGGGTTAGAACTGAGGAAGCGCTACTCGGTAAGAATGTCAGGATTAAAGGAGCATTGCACTGTCAGAGGGTCAGTACTGAGGGTGTACCACACTGCCCCACTGTCGGTATGGGGGCAGTGCCACACTGTCAGAGTGTCAGCACGGAGGGATCACTGCGCTGTCAGAGGGTCAGTACTGAGGGAGTGCTGCACTCTCCAATGGTCAGTACAGAGGGATTGCTGAATGTACAGAGGGATTGCTGATTTGCCAGAGAGTCAGTACTGAAAGATCACCGCACTGTCGGACAGACAATAGTGAGGAAATGCTGCATTACCAGTGTCAGTACGGATGGAGCACCACACTGCCAGAGGTTCAGTCCAGACGGAGTGCTAAACCATGAGAGAGTTAAAACTGAGGAAGTGCTACACTCTGAGAGAGCACTGAGAGAGCACTGTACTGTCAATGTCTGTAATGATGGAGCAATGCACTGTCAAAGGGTCTGCACTGATGCAGTGCTGCACTATCAGATGGTCAGTACTGAAGCAGCGCCGCACTGTCAGAGAGTCAGGACTGAAGGAGTGCTGCACTGTCAGAGGGCAGTACTAAGGGAGTGCATCACTGTCAGAGGTTCAGTACTGCGGGAGTGCTGCTCTGTCATTCTCAGAGGGTTAGAACTGAGGAAACGCGACACGGTAAGAATGTCAGAACTAGAGGAGCATTGCACTGTCAGAGGGTCAGTACTGAGGGTGTACCACACTGCCGCACGGTCGGTATGGGGGCAGTGCCACACTGTCAGAGGGTCAGCACGGAGGGATCACTGCGCTGTCAGAGGGTCAGTACTGAGGGTGTGCCGCACTTTCCGATGGTCAGTACTGAGGGATTGCTGAATTTCCAGAGAGTCAGTACTGATGGATCACCACACTGTCGGACAGACAATAGTGAGGGAATGCTGCATTACCAGAGTGTCAGTACAGATGGAGCACCACACGGTCGGAGGTTCAGTCCAGACAGAGTGCTACACTGTGAGAGAATCAGTCCTGAGGAAGTGCTACACTCTGAGAGAGCACTGAGAGAGCACTGTACTGTCTAAGTCTGTAATGAGAGAGCAATGCACTGTCAGAGGGTCAGTACTGAGGGAGTGCTGCATTATCAGAGGTCAATACTGAAGGAATGCTGCTCTGTCAGAGCGTCAGTACTGAGGGAGTGCTACACTGTGAAGAGAGCACTGAGGGAGCACTGTACTGTTAGAGGATCAGTACTGTGGGTGTGCTGCACCGTCAGAGGGTCAGCACTGATGCAGTGCTGCACTGTCAGAGGGTCAGTACTGAGGGAGCACCACACTGTCAGAGGGTAAGTACTGAGCAAGTGCTGCACTGTCAGAGGGTCAGTACTGAGGGAGCAGTACACTGTGAGAGAGTCAATATTGAGGGAGTGCTGCACTATGAGAGAGCACTGAGGGAGTAGAGCACTATCATAGGGTGAGTACGGAGGCAGCGCCGCACTGTCAGAGAGGCTGTACTGAGGGAGTGCTGCATTATCACATGGTCAGAACTGAGGGAATGTTGGACTGTCAGAGGGTCAGTACAGCGGGAGTGCTACACTGTGAAGAGAGCACTGCACCGTCAGAGTGTCAGTACTGAGGCAGCGCCGCACTTTCAGAGAGTCAGGACTGAGGGAGTGCTGCACTGTCAGAGGGTCAGTACTGAGGGAGTGCATCACTGTCAGAGAATCAGTACTACGAGAGTGCTGCTCTGTCATTCTCAGAGGGTTAGAACTGAGGAAGCGGTACACGGTAAGAATGTCAGAACTAAATGAGTGTTGCACTGTCAGAGGGTCAGTACTGAGGGTGTGCCGCACTGCCGCACGGTCGGTATGGGGGCAGTACCACACTGTCAGAGTGTCAGCACGGAGGGATCACTGCGCTGTCAGCGGGTCAGTACTGAGGGAGTGCTGCACTGTCAGACGGTCAGTACTGAGGGAGTGCTGCACTGTCAGAGGGTCAGTACTGAGGGATTGCTGAAATGCCAGAGAGTCAGTACTGATGGATCACCGCACTGTCGGACAAACAATAGTGAGGGAATGCTGCATTACCAGAGTGTCAGTACGGATGGAGCACCACACTGTCAGAGGTTCAGTCCAGACGGAGTGCTACACTGTGAGAGAGTCAGTACTGAGGAAGTGCTACACTCTGAGAGAGCACTGAGGGAGCACTGTACTGTCTAAGTCTGTAATGAGGGAGCATTGCACTGTCAGATGGTCAGTACTGAGGGAGTGCTGCACTGTCAGGTGGTCAGTACTGAGGGAGTGCTGCACTGTCAGGGGGTCAGTACTGATGGAGTGATGCACTGTCAGAGGGTCGGCACTGAGGCAGCACTGCACTGTCAGAGAATCAAGACTGAGGGAGTGCATCACTGGCCACCAGGTCAGTACTGATGGAGTGCATCACTGTCAGAGGATCAGTACTGCGAGAGTGCTGCTCCGTCATTCTCAGAGGGTTAGAACTGAGGGAGCGCTACACTGTAAGAATGTTAGAACTAAAGGAGTGCTGCACTGTCAGAGGATCAGCACGGAGGGATCACTGCGCTGTCAGAGGGTCAGTGTTGAGGGAGTGTCACACTGTCAGTGGGTCAGTACTGAGGGAGTGCTGAATTGCCAGAGAGTCAGTACTGATGGATCACCGCACTGTCGGACAGACAATAGTGAGGGAATGCTGCATTACCAGAGTGTCAGTACGGATGGAGCACCACACTGTCAGAGGTTCAGTCCAGACGGAGTGCTACACTGTGAGAGAGTCAGTACTGAGGAAGTGCTACACTCTGAGAGAGCATTGCGAGAGAACTGTACTGTCTAAGTCTGTAATTAGGGAGCAATGCACTGTCAGAGGGTCAGTGCTGAGGGAGTGCTGCATTATCAGAGGTCAATACTGAGGAAGTGCTGCTCTGTCAGAAGGTCAGTACTGAGCAAGTGCTGCACTGTCAATGGGTCAGTACTGAGGGAGTGCTGCACTGTCAGAAGTTAAGTACTGAGGGAGAGCTGCATTATCAGAGTGTCCGTACAGACGGAGTGATGCACTGTCAGAGGGCCAGCACACAGAGCAGTGCTGCACCGTTAAAGGATCAGGACTGAGGGAGTGCTGCACTGTCTGATGGTCAGTACTGAGGGAGTGCTGCACTGTCAGGTGGTCAGTACTGAGGGAGTGCTGCACTGTCAGGGGGTCAGTACTGATGGAGTGATGCACTGTCAGAGGGTCGGCACTGAGGCAGCACTGCACTGTCAGAGAATCAAGACTGAGGGAGTGCATCACTGGCCACCAGGTCAGTACTGATGGAGTGCATCACTGTCAGAGGATCAGTACTGCGAGAGTGCTGCTCCGTCATTCTCAGAGGGTTAGAACTGAGGGAGCGCTACACTGTAAGAATGTTAGAACTAAAGGAGTGCTGCACTGTCAGAGGATCAGCACGGAGGGATCACTGCGCTGTCAGAGGGTCAGTGTTGAGGGAGTGCTGCACTGTCAGACGGTCAGTACTGAGGGAGTGTCACACTGTCAGTGGGTCAGTACTGAGGGAGTGCTGAATTGCTAGAGAGTCAGTACTGATGGATCACCACACTGTCGGACAGACAATAGTGAGGGAATGCTGCATTACCAGAGTGTCAGTACGGATGGAGCACCACACTGTCAGAGGTTCAGTCCAGACGGAGTGCTACACTGTGAGAGAGTCAGTACTGAGGAAGTGCTACACTCTGAGAGAGCATTGCGAGAGAACTGTACTGTCTAAGTCTGTAATTAGGGAGCAATGCACTGTCAGAGGGTCAGTGCTTAGGGAGTGCTGCATTATCAGAGGTCAATACTGAGGGAGTGCTGCTCTGTCAGAAGGTCAGTACTGAGCAAGTGCTGCACTGTCAATGGGTCAGTACTGAGGGAGTGCTGCACTGTCAGAAGTTAAGTACTGAGGGAGTGCTGCATTATCAGAGTGTCCGTACAGACGGAGTGATGCACTGTCAGAGGGCCAGCACACAGAGCAGTGCTGCACCGTTAAAGGATCAGGACTGAGGGAGTGCTGCACTGTCTGATGGTCAGTACTGAGGGATTGCTGAATTGCCAGAGAGTCAGTACTGATGGATCACCGCACTGTCGGACAGACAATAGTGAGGGAATGCTGCATTACCCGAGTGTCAGTACGGATGGAGCACCACACTGTCAGAGGTTCAGTCCAGACGGAGTGCTACACTGTGAGAGAGTCAGTACTGAGGATGTGCTATACTCTGAGAGAGCACTGAGGGATCACTGTACTTTCAGAGAGTCTGTAATGAGGGAGCACTGCACTGTCAGAGAGTCTGTAATGAGGGAGAGCTGCACTGTCAGAGCGTCAGTACTGAGGGAGTGCTACACTGTGAATAGAGCACTGAGGGAGTACTGCACTGTAAGTCGGTCAGTACTGCGGGAGTGCTGCACTTTCAGAGGGTCAGTACTGAGGGAGTGCTGCACTGTGAGAGAGTCAGCACTGAGTGAGTGCTACCCTGCGAGTGAGCACTGAGGGAGCAGTGTACTGTCGGAGGGTCAGTACTGAGGGAGTGCTGCACTGTCGGAGGGTCAGTACTGAGGGAGTGCTGCATTATCATAGGGTCAGTACTGAGTGAGTGCTGTACTGTCAGAGGGTCAGTACTGAGGGAGTGCTACACTGTGAAGAGAGCACTGAGGGAGCACTGCAATTTCAGAGGGTTAGTACTGAGGGAGTGCTGCACTGTTAGAGGGTCAGTACTGAGGGATTGCTGCACTGTCAGAGGGTCAGCACTGAGGCAGTGCCGCACTGTCTTTGAGTCATTATGTCAGGAGTGCTGCACTGCCAGAGAGTCAGGACTGAGGGTGTGCTGTATTGTCATAGGGTCAGTAATGAGGCAGTGCATCACTGTCAGGGGGTCAATACTGAGGGAGTGCATTACTGTCAAAATATCAGGACTGAGTGTGTGCATCATTGTCAGAGGGTCAGTATGGATGAATTGCTGTGCAGTGGGAGGGTCAGTAATGATGAAGTGTGCACTCTCTGAGGGTCAGTACTAATGGATCATCTTGCTGTGAGAGGGTTACTACTGAGGGAGCGCTGCACTGTGAAAGGGTTAGAACTAAAGGAGCACCGCGCCGTGAGGGGCTCAGTACTGAGAGTGCACAGCGCTGTGAGGTGGTTAGTACTGAGGGAGCACCGCACTGTGAGGTGGTTAGTACTGAGAGAGCACCGCGCTGTGAGGGGGTTAGTACTGAGGGAGCACCGCGCTGTGAGGGGAGTTGTACTGAGAGAGCACCGCGCTGTGAGGGGATTAGTACTGAGGGAGCACCGCGCTGTGAGGTGGTTAGTACTGAGGGAGCACCGCGCTGTGAGGGTGTTAGTACTGAGATAGCACCGCGCTGTGTGGGGAGTTGTAGTGAGAGAGCACCGCGCTGTGAGGGGGATAGTACTGAGGGAGCACCGCGCTGTGAGGTGGTTAGTACTGAGAGAGCACTGTGCTGTGAGGGGGTTAGTACTGAGGGAGCACCGCGCTGTGAAGTGGTTAGTAATGAGGGAGCACCGCGCTGTGAGGGAGTTAGTACTGAGAGAGCACCGCGCTGTGAGTTTGTTAGTACCAAGGGAGCACCGCGCTGTGTGGTGGTTAGTACTGAGGGAGCACCGCTCTGTGAGGGGGTTAGTACTGAGAGAGCACCGCGCTGTGAGGGGGTTAGTACTGAGAGAGCACTGCGCTGTGTGGTGGTTAGTACTGAGGGAGCACCGCGCTGTGAGGGGGTTAGTACTGAGAGAGCACCGCGCTGTGAGGGGATTAGTACTGAGAGAGCACCGCGCTGTGAGGGAGTTAGTACTGAGAGAGCACCGCACTGTGAGGGGGTTAGTACCAAGGGAGCACCGCGCTGTGTGGTGGTTAGTACTGAGGGAGCACCGCTCTGTGAGGTGGTTAGTACTGAGAGAGCACCGCGCTGTGAGGGGGTTAGTACTGAGAGAGCACCGCGCTGTGTGGTGTTTAGTACTGAGGGAGCACCGCGCTGTGACGGGGTTAGTACTGAGAGAGCACCGCGCTGTGTGGTGGTTAGTACTGAGGGAGCACCGCGCTGTGAGGGGGTTAGTACTGAGAGAGCACCGCGCTGTGAGGGGTTTAGTACTGAGAGAGCATCGCGCTGTGAGGGGATTAGTACTGAGAGAGCACCGCGCTGTGAGGGGGTTAGTACTGAGAGAGCACTGCGCTGTGAGGGGGTTAGTACTGAGTGAGCACCGCGCTGTGCGGTGGTTAGTACTCAGGGAGCACCGCGCTGTGTGGTGGTTAGTACTGAGAGAGCACCGCGCTGTGAGGAGGTTTGTACTGAGAGAGCACCGCGCTGTGAGGGGATTAGTACTGAGAGAGCACCGCGCTGTGACGGTGTTAGTACGGAGAGAGCACCGGGCTGTGAGGGGATTAGTACTGAGAGAGCACCGCGCTGTGAGGGTGTTAGTACTGAGAGAGCACCGCGCTGTGAGGGGATTAGTACTGAGAGAGCACCGCACTGTGAGGTGGGTAGTACTGAGGGAGCACCACGCTGCGGGTCAGAGCATCAGTACTCAGGGCCTGTTGCATTGCCAAAGGGGTAGTACTGAGGAAGTGCTATACTGTCAACGGATCTGTACTGAGAGCACTGCACCGTTCGAGGGTCAGTACTGGCACAACACCACCCCATCAGAGGGTCAAAGCCGAGTCATTGCTGCACTGTCAGCGGTACAGGATCGAGACAGTGCCACACTGTCAGAGGATCAGCACCGAGGGACTTCTGCTCTGTCAGAGGGTCAGTACTGAGGGAAGGCTGCAATATCAGAGGGTCAGTACTGAAGGGGAGCTGCTTTGTCAGAGTGTCAGTCCCAAGGGAGTACTGCCCTGTCAGCGTGTCAGAACAGAGGGAGTGCATCACTGTCAGTGGATCAGTACGGAGGGAGTGCAGCTCTATCAATGGATCAGTATAGAGGGATCACTGCACTGTCAGAGGGTCAGTACTGAGGGAGTGCTGCACTGTCAGAGGGTCAGTGTTGAGGGAGTGCTGCACTGTCAGAGGGTCAGTACTGAGGTAGTGTCACACTGTCAGAGGATCAGTACTGAGGGAGTGCTGCACTGTCAGAGAGTCAGCACTGAGGGCGGCGTGGACTGTTAGAGGGTCAGCACTGAGGGAGTGCTGCGCTGTCAGAGGGTCAGTAATGAGGGATTGCCGTCATGTCAGCGGGTCAATATGGGGGCAGTGCTGCACTATCAGTGGGTCATTACTGAGGGAGAACTGTACTGTCAGCGCATCAGTCTGGGGATACCTGCATTGTAAGAGAGTCAGTACTGAGTGAGTGCCACACTATCAGATGGGCTGAATGGCCTAATTTCTGCTCTCATGTCTGGTGGTCTAAGAGGAATAGCTGAAATTGTTCAGTACATTTCTGCCTCTGCATCCTACAAACCCTGCTCAGCAATGATTCCCACGCCCAGATTCCAGAGACTGTGTACAAACAGACCATCTTCAATTGGTTATTGAAACTGAAGAGATTCCACCCTCTTTTCCCAGTGTTGGAGTTTTTGTTTTGCATGACTGACCTGCCAGCTCAAAGGGATATTTTCATGCTGCAGGGCTGAGGTTTATTCCTCAGCTTCCATGTGCTCATCCCGAATGAATCCCACTGCCCCACACTCAGCACAGTCGGGTGCTCATTATTTCTGAGCTTCCCTATGTTAATCCACATCCACACTGATATCCCACACTCCTCCAACTTACATCACAGGCTACTTGCCTGGGAGAGGGGAGTGATAAGAGAGGAAATAAAAATCTTAAAGGACTTTACAGTAACATTAAGGGTGAATTGATAATGAGAGAAAGAATAGGTTGTGGAACACAGTGAGAATTTGTGCATGGAGCCAGAGGCTACAGTGAATGGATGCATTACGTCGGTGCTCATTGGGACAGTGTTGATATGAAATCGTGGAGATGCTCTGTGATACAATTAAGTAAATTAGCATATATAGAGAGAGATGGTTCTGAGTTGTGTGACCTTCTTAAAACCGATATATCTCCAAAGACGGTAGAAATGTATCTCAGTTTACCGAATGAGGTGATGGAGGAAGTAGCAGGTACACTTGCAAATATTTTCAAATCCCCTCTGGCCACAGGAGAGGTGTCGGCGGACTGACCATGTGGTACTGTTATTCAAGAAGGAGCATGGGATATACCCGGCAACTGCAGGCCGGTCAGGCTAATATCGTGTGTGGGACGTCTGTTGGAAGCAATTTTGGGAGGGAGAATTAATCAGCATTTCAAGAGACTGGAGTTGATGAAGACCAGTCAGAATGGTTGTGTTAAGGGGAGGTCAGGTCTGACCAATGGGATTGCACTTTTTGAGGAGGTGACCAGGTGTGTAAATAAGGACAATACTTTTCTGTTATCTGCTTTGAGGTCAGTAAGGCTTTTATCAGGATCCATACTGGAAACTGATAGTGAACGTAAAAACTCAAGTTCAAAGGAATTTAGCAGAGAATGCTGAGTGGCCGGAAACAGACAGTGACGGCCCAGTTAGAAATCTCTGTCTGTTCATGTCTCACAGAAGTTACTGTTGGGGGTCTTGCTGATGTGGCTGAGAGAAAAGATTGAGATTTGATAGGTGGAGGGTTAATGAGTGGGTTCATGAATGATCTGAAGATTGGTGGGTAATAAATACTGAGGAAGATAGCCTTAGGTTACAGAAAGATGGAGATGGCCTTGTCAGATGGACCGATCAGTGGAAATGGGTGAGGTGCCTGAAGACTGGAGGGTGATAAACGATGTGCCATTATTGAAGTAAGGCTGCAAGGAACAGCCATTGAACTATGAAGCTGTGAGCCTGATGGCAGTGGTGGGTAAGCTGTTGGAGGACATTCTGAGAGAAAATTTACATGCATTTGGAAAAGCAAGAATTGATTAGGCATGGTCAGCATGGCTTTTGGAAATCGTTTGCCTAACTTGATTGAGTCTTTGAAGGGTTGACCGAGAGGACGGATGAGAAGGTTTCACATGGGAGACTGCTTAGTAAAAGCTAGATGACATGACATCCAGGGAGAGAGGACAGCATGGTGCTTCAGTGGTTAGCACTACTTCCTCAAAGCACCAAGGATGCAACTTTGATCCTAGCTCCGGCGACTGTCTTTGTGGAGTTTACACATTCTCCCTGTATCTGTGCCTTTCCTCTGGGTGCTCTGGCTTCTACCAACTATCCAAAGATGTGAAGCTTAGGTAGGGTGGCCATGGGAAATGCAGGATACCGGGATAGAATAGAGAGTGTGAGTGTTGGTGTATGCTTTTCAAACGGTCAGTGTGGACCTGATAGGCTGAATGGCTTGATATTACATTGTAGGAATTCTGTGATTAATCCAGAGACCCAATAATGTTCTGAGGACCAGGGCTCCAATCTTGGACTGCAGTGGATGTCTGAAGGGGTTTGTGGATGAACGTCGTTTGAGGGGTGGGCTGGGCTGTGTTCTGAGGTGTTCAGGGTGTGAATGTTTTATGGAGATACTGTCTGAGGGACGCTGGGGTTAAACACAATTCAGTGGTGCTTCCTGAGGTACGAGGGAGCACTATCTGATGGTGCAAGGTGCAGAAGGTAGGAAGGTACCGATACACTTCCCTGATAATTGCTTCAGATTCCACAAGGAGTGATGGTGTCGTATGTTGGGATGGAGGCATTTTAGAAGGTTCGGATCTTTTTAAACAATCAGTGAAAAATAACATCACCAAGTGACTTCAACATGGATTGGAGGAAAACTGTTGTCAATCTATGGTCGCTTGTTGCTTGGAGACGCTTCAGAAAAGCAGGCACCCAAACAGACCAACGCTGTCGATGCAAGAAATTGTGCACAGGAAGATCCAATAAGACATTTGAATTTGCTGTCTGTCTCCCTAGAGCAGTCATCATACGAGATCAGGGTACAGTCCCATGAGAAATAATTTCTCCATCGAACCTTCCTCCACGTTTGTTCAGTAATTGTGGTTTGTGTGTGTGTGTCTCTGTGTGTGAGAGAGAGAGAGACAGACAGTGAGTGTCTGTCCGTGTGTGAGAGAAAGAGTGCAAGTGTGTGTATCTCTGTGTGTCTGCGCGTGTGAGAGAGAGATTATGTGCTGTGTGTGTATCTGAGTGTGTGTTTGTGTGTATGTGTTTGAGAGAGAGGAATGTGTGTGTGTGTGAGAGAGAGACTGTGTGTATATTTTTGAGGGAGTGAGAGTGTGTGTGTGCTTGAGAGAGTGAGTGTCTGTGAGAGAGAGTGTGTGTATGTTAACTAGCCAGTCTTATTGTGTGCACAGCTACTGTTTCAGGTGAATTGGTCCTTGTGTCTCTAAAGACACAAAATCTGTAGGATGGCTTAATTGGGAGAAAGCGAGTGCTGTTCATTCCAGTGGGGATTCATCCAGTAAACCTTCCTCATACAGTAACATCCTTCTGGCTGTGCAGTGACTAGTCCTGCTCACAGTGCTTCAGCTGCAAACCAATGTAATGTCACCGTAGACTTACCAGAGCACGGGGCAGCTCCTCATTAGAAAGCGGTGTCTGGTGATGCTTGAATCAGAGGGTCAGCATGGCCCCAGCTGAGGGGAGAGGTAGGGAAGGAGAGTCCTTCAGGGTAACTTCAGCTAGTGTGGGAACTGAACCCACGCTGTTGGTTTTACTCTGCATTGTAAACCGACTAATCAGCCAACTGAGATAACTGACTTCACGCCAGGGGCATGCCCTGAAAAAACCAAACATAGTCAGCCTGAACCTCAATATGAACCAGGAGCAAGGCCATTCGGCCCCCACCCTCACCCAGAACGGAGAGCACGGGAAGCTGATGAAGGAAACAAGCCCCTCCCATGTGACCTTCTGAAATGGAGCTGGAGGACAGGGCAGACCTGGCCTGCTATTTGCTTCCCCGGGACTGGCCTGCTCCACCTTACAGTGAGAGACTGACGGGAATCTCGAGGAGATTTCACTTCTCACTGAGAGGCTGCAACTCCAATCCAAATCAGGCTGGTTCCCTCCGAGACTCACGGAAGAGTGCAGCACTCGACAGATCAGGGCCTTGTGGAGTCATAACCTCCAGTGTGGGGGCCAAGAGCTGGGAGGTAGTGTTAAGAACATAATGCCATCCGAAATAGGAACAGAATGAGACCATTCAGCCCCTCGAGCCTGCTCTGCTGTTCAATACGATCATGGATGATTTAGCATTTGATTTGGGAGCTGAAACCAGTACAATACAAAGACACAGAGAATCAAATTATTCTGCCATGAGGAATCATCAGAGAGAGCAAACACATACACACACACACACACACACACACACACACACACACACACACACACACACACACACACACAGACACACACACAAACGCGCGCGCGCGCGCACACACACACGCGCACACACATGAACTGTGGGATTCAGGCTGTCTATGGTAACTTTACCACAAGGGAGCGAGCTCTACACTGAGGAGAGACAACGGTGCAAGATGCTAGAGAGGGGGCAGCTGCACAGTCTGATCCCACCAATCTCACTGCTTCCCATTCCCATTTCTGTGTTCCCAGTTCACTCTCCCACGTCTTTCCTTCAATTCCTATCTCTCAACATATTTCAAATCTCTGGATTAGTGGTGCTGGAAGAGCACAGCAGTTAAGGCAGCATCCAAGGACCAGCGAAATCGACGTTTCGGGCGAAGGCCCTTCATCAGCAATAAAGGCAGTCAGCCTGAAAGGTGGAGAGATAAGCTAGAGGATGGTGGGGGTGTGGAGAAAGTAGCATAGAGTACAATGGGTGAGTGGGGGAGGGGATGAAGGTGATAGGTCAGGGAGGAGAGGGTGGAGTGGATAGGTGAAAAAGGAGATAGGCAGGGAGGACAAGTCCGGACAAGTCATGGGGACAGTGCTGTGCTGGAAGTTTGGAACTCGGGTGAGGTGGGGGAAGGGGAAATGAGGAAACTGTTGAAGTCCACATTGATGCCCTGGGGTTGAAGTGTTCCGAGGCAGCAGATGAGGCGTTCTTGCTCCAGGCATCTGGTGGTGAGGGAGCAGCAGTGAAGGAGGCCCAGGACCTCCATGTCCTCAGCAGACTGGGAGGGGGAGTTGAAATGTTGGGCCACGGGGCGGTGTGGTTGATTGGTGCAGGTGTCCCGGAGATGTTCCCTAAAGCACTCTGCGAGGAGACTGCATCGGGAGCAACGGATACAATAATTGATATTAGTGGATGTGCAAGTGAAACTTTGATGGAAGTGCAAGGCTCCTTTAAGGCCTTGGATAGAGATGACAGAAGAGGTGTGGGCCCAGGTTTTTCAATTCCTGCAGCGGTAGGGGAAGGTGCCAGTATGGGAGGGTGGGTTGTAGGGGGGCATGGACCAAACCAGGTAATCACGGAGGGAGCGGTCTTTGCAGAAGGCGGAAAGGGGTGGGGAGGGAAATATATCCCTGGTGTTGGGGTCTGTTTGGAGGTGGCGGAAATGTTGGCGGATGATTTGCCTTATGCGGAGGTTGGTAGGGTGGAAGGTGAGCACCAGGGGCGTTCTGACCTTGTTACTGTTTGAGGGGTAGGATCTGATAGCGGCGGTGCAGGATGTGCACGAGATGCGTTGGAGGGCATCTTTAAACATATGGGAAGAGAAATTGTGGTGTCTAAAGAAAGAGGCCATCTGGTGTGTTCTGTGGTGGAACTGGTCCTCCTGGGAGCAGATGCAGCGGAGGCAGAGGAATTGGGAATACGGGATGGCATTTTTGCAAGAGGTAGGGTGGTCGGAGTTGTAATCCAGGTCGCTGTGGAAGTCGGTGGGTTTGTAAAAAATGTCACTGTCAAGTCGGTCGTCATTAATATAGATGGAGAGGTCCAGAAAGCGGAGGGAGGTGTCAGAGATGGTCCAGGTAAATTTAAGGTCAGTGTAGAATGTGTTGGTGAAGTTGATGAATTGCTCAACCTCCTTGCGGGAGCACGAGGTGGCACCAATGCAGTCATCAATGTAGCGGAGGAAGTGGTGGGGAGTGGTGCCGGTGTAATTACGGAAGATCAACTGCTCTACGTAGCCAACAAAGAGACAGGCATAGCTCGGGCCCATACGTGTGCCCATGGCTACCCCTTTGTTCTGGAGGAAGTGGGAGGATTCATAGGAGAAAGTATTAAGTGTGAGGACCAGTTCGGCCAAACAAATGAGAGTGCCGGTGGAAGGGTACTGTTGGGGATGCCAGCAGAGGAAAAAAACGGAGGGCTTGGAGGCCCTGGTCATGGCGGATGGAGGTGTAGAGGGATTGGATATCCATGGTGAAGATGAGGTGTTGGGGGACGGGGAAACGGAAGTCTTGGAGGAGTTGGAGGGCGTGGGTGGTGTCTCGAACGTATGTGGGGAGTTCCTGGACTAGGGGGTATAGGACAGTGTCGAGGTATTTCAAATCTCTGCCCTGTTGACATTTCCCTGTAGATTCCATTCCCACAACACACTGCCCCTTTGTCACTGCACCATTTTTTCAGGAATGCTTAATCATTCAATCCTGCAAAAAATCAACACCTTCCTCATCTCTCTCTGCATCTTTCTCTCGGCTTGTGGGATCTTGTTATTCTTGTCTGTACATCATTCTCACTGCATCACAGCAGCTCAATACCGTCCCCCCTTTCTCTCAGCTCTATCTCTCTGCTGTTCCAACTCTTCGCTCTCTCTCTGTCCTATATCTCTCCCTGGGATTTCTCTCTTGCTGTCTGTCTGACCTTCTCTCCCTGTCTTTGCCTCCCCTTTTTCTCCTTGTATCTGTCTGACATTGTATTTATCTTCCCTGGGATTTTACTCTCTCTCTCTCTCTCTCTCTCTCTCTCTCTCTCTCTCTCTCTCTCTCTCTCCCCCCCCCCCCCCCCCCACCCCCCTTCTCTCTCCTGGTCTCTTTCAGTTCTTCTCACTTTATCTCCCTCCCCCTGTCTGCCTGTCTTTCTCGTGTTTTCTCCCTCCCTCTCACTGTGTCTGTTCATCTTCTCTTCTGTAGTTTCTCTCCCTCTTTCTCCCTAGACCCCTGTCCCAGTAACTGGGGTAGAGACATTTGGAAGAGTTTGTCTCTGTACCGCTGGATGCTGTAAAGTTAATGTAGGAGGATCCACCTTTTTCCTGGTCTCTCCTGGGTTTTACCCTGACGGTGGGGACGGGGTGAGTGTAAGGGACTTAAACTACTTTTCTCTTTGAGACTGAAATCGAGGAAAAGAGAAGGGGAGGGTGACAAAAAGAGAGAGCGGGAGACATGGAGAGAATGGGAATGGAGAAAGTGAGGAGAGAGAGATGGGCAGTGAGAAACAGGGAGACGGAGAGAGAGAGAGAGAGAGGGAAGGACAGAGTGAGAGAGACAGGGAGAGGGAAAAGGACACATATGGAGGGAGAAGGACAGTGTGTGTGGCTGGGGATAGTTGCTGAGTGGGATCTTGACGTGAATTACATCAGTCAGTCAAAATGCAAGTTAGTCTCTGCACCATGTCCTCCAGCTGAGGGGCTGTGAGCCTGCATGGGAAAGGGGGAGAGTGGCAGACAAGGAGGGAGTGGGACAGACAGAGACGGGGGAGTGTTTGATGGGGCTTTGGGGTTGGTAGAGAAAGGAGGGGCTGTTGTTTGAGAGAGATGGAGTGAAGGATAGCATGTGATGCAAAGTCTGAGACAGGGTGGAGAAGAGGTCTCCACAGGAAGGATCGTCAATGAGGCCATTCAGGGGCTAATCCTGAGGATCCTGAACAGGACCAGGATCATTAAATGGGGAGGGGGGATAATGGGCAGAAAGGACTCTATCTGTGATGCAAACCTTCTGTAATTCTGGGACTGGGATCTTGCTGTGCATTAAAACACACACAGGCCAGTCAGTCAACCCAGAGTCATTTACCTGTGTGAGAAAGTGAGGACTGCAGATGTTGGACAGTCAGAGTTACAAAGTGTGGAGCTGGGGAAGCCCAGCGGGTCAGCCAGGAGAGTCGATGGTTCAGCCCTGACCTGCTGGGCTTTTCCAGCTCCACACTTTTCCACTCATTTCCCTCTGCCCCGGGGAGTGGGGCTCACAGCAATGTTGGGGTGGGGCAGCAAAATATTTGAGGGGGGCACATTTGGTGAGGCAGTTACTTGGGAGGGAAGATATTTGGGGAAGGAGATAAATTTGGGAGGTGATTGAAAATGGGGGGAAAATATTTTTGAGGGGGTTGAAAATTGGGTCAGCACTTTCAGGTCTGAAATAGGGAAAAAAGAGAAAGGGAGGGTGAGAAAAAGAGAGAGAGAGATGGAGAGAGTTGGGATGGAGACGGGGATGAAAGAAAGCTGGGCAGAAAGAGACAGGTAGAGGGAGAGAGTGAGAAAAAGGCAGAGTGAGTGAGATAGAGAGAGACAGGCAGAGAGAGAAGGACAGAGAGAGGGAGAGAAGGGGGGGTCAGACTGAGACAAACAGGAGTTAAAGCATGGACAGACTGAAGGGGTGGCACTCATTATTCCAGTTAGTTGCAGCTCTCTCTCTCTCAATAGTTTTTCACACTCCCTCTCTCCCATGCTTCAGGCGTTTGATTCCACCTGTCTTTCTATCTCTCCCTCTTCCACCCCCCCCCCCCCCTCTGGTTTTGTCTTTGGGTCTGCGAAGCTGCTTTCTCTCTCTTTCTGTGTGTCTGTCAGTCTGTCTGTCTCTTGCCATGCTGGTCTCCTCAGAAGGCCTCCAGAAATTGAAGACATCAGTCTGCAGGTGAACCCTTTTTTTGTTCATTTCTGGAAGCTTTTCCAGAATTTTCTGTAGTTCAGGCCAATTTGGAGAATCGGTTAATAGTTTGAAGCATGTCTAACCATTTGGATGGCTTGTTGCTGTTCATTTCTTTGTGTAACAGCACCCGCTACCTTCCTGCCTGGGCCCTCCTTTGTTTGGGGGAGACATTGTTAGGGATATGTCTGTTCTGGAGAACTGTTGCCTTTTACATTATGCTGATGACATTACCACTTGGCTGTTGTATTTGCAATGTGCCTGGTGTGTCGGTTTTGTGATTTGGGAGATTTCCTTGGCCAATATACCTTGGCAGTCTATCTGTGTTTTAGCCAGGAGGTTGTGACATTTCCCCCAACTCATCCACTTAGATGGAAAGAAGCGATATAATGAATTGCAAACCTGATTTTATCAGCTGGTTATGCTTGTTGTCAGAGTAGCCAGCTGTCTGACCGAAAGCCATGATGTTTGTGGGAAATAAGAAATGTAGTTTTCTGCAGGCGATATAGAAATGTAATTGTTGTAAGTGTTAGAAGAGTGTAATTTCTGTAGATTGGGGAGGGGTGAGACATTATACAAACGGACATGAAATTCTTGTAGCATGTAGTATACTTAAGGCTAACACTTTAATGAATACAGGGCGTCTTTTAAAGAAGTAGTTTTAAAGGAAATACTTTTAAGCTAGAAAATAACTATGGAGTGTTGTAGCTGACCACAAAAGAAGAAGTAAAGGTATTTTCACAATAAAGCTTAGATTAACAGAACAAGGAATGCAGACATCCAAGGACACGAGCAGCCTGGTACATAGATAAGAAAAGACAAAAACAAGTGAAGTAATTATCGTAAGGTTAGTCTCAAGTAAAGGCCAAATAAGGGAATGAAATGAAATAAATGATTATGATAGGGTAAGAATGGGGACAGGGGATGTGAGCCTGCAACACTTCAAACTGTATAAAAATGATTGCATAATTGATATCTTTGCACTTTTTGCCAGGCTGGCGGGGTGCCCGCACTTGCAAGTTCGTAATAAATTTACCTAGTTTCCATGGCTTTGTCTCCGGCTGATTTATAAGTGGGTTTTGTTTATAACAATTTGGGGGCCTCGAGCGGGATCCAAAACTCCGACCGCTCGACACTCTTGGGAGGACGGGAGAGGTGCATCTCGCAGATTTCGGCAATCTCCTACTCCCTTGTTTGCCACTTGTAGTTTGGGCAAGTGGGATCCGGACTGGGAGACCCTGGAAACAAGAAGGGGTTTTGCAGTGACCGTTAGAGCTGCGGGGTTTTGCAGTGACCATAAGAACTGCAGGCATTGCCGTGCAGGTTAGGTGCTGGCTGTGACCAGGTAACTTTGTGCACAGACCAAGGTAAGAAAAGTGACCTTTAAATATTGCCTTGGTGGTCGGGACAACCTCCATTGGTCGGGAACGTATGAGAAGTATGGGGAAAATTGGCAAGATCTAAATTAAAGCATATGTTAATGGAAAACAGCCCATGTCAGAAGGGCGAGTAGCTGAAGGGCAACTGAGGGTGCACTTTGTAACTAACTTATGACCAGCCGTCTAGAAAAACAGTCGAAAGTTAGAACACTCGTTGTGGGAAGCTCAAGGTGTCTATGACACACAGAGTGTGTGTGTGTGTGTGTGTGTGTGTGAGAGAGAGAGAGAGAGAAAAGCTGTACAGCTAGTAGAAACTTTAACCTTTTGTGATCCGGTTTGAAAGCACATTTGTTTGTTGGTGATTGAATGTTAACAGTTGAAGTCTCAAAAAACATATAATTGGTCAGAATAATTGGACGAGTACGGTGTCTAGTCAGGACACTGAAGGGGGTGTGGAAGAAGGTGACACTGGACCACATACAGATTAATTAAATTTGCAATAATGGGAGGCACGGGGAATTGCCTGTGTAACGATCGATCTGTAAATAATGTTAAAGGGGAATATATTCCGCCCAATAGTCTTTGGGGAGAATGTTGGGTAATTGGGAACACCACTCCCGGATGCGGGAGAAAGGTAAGATTACAATGATAAAATAGTGTTGTTTCATTTGGACTAGAGAAAGTATTAAGGTGCCTGGTATTTTTTTTTGGCACAAGTATGGGTCCGATGAGGATTGGCTGTGTCAAGATTTTAATATATATGTCAATCGAAAAGAACCTATAGTCAAAAAGAGTCCGATTATGCGGCTTCTTGGAGAGGGAACGCAGGAGTAAAATTATGTCCCATGAATACGGAGGAATTAGGAAAAGAACAAAAGAAAAGAATGAACAAGGGAAGCCATAATGGGATCCCTTAATGTATTTGCCACCCCCATATACTACTCCCCGGAACGAGCCTACAGCTCCAGAAGTAGAACTGAGTCCAGACACAGAAAGGGAAACGGACTCTGAACTAAAAGATGCAGAACCTAGGGGGCTCAGAATCACTCGAGCCACCACACGTAAAGGAGGGGCAGAGAAAATGTAAAATTATGTTCCTTATGAGAGGTTCCGATTGGGGAAGGTACAATTGGATATATAAATGCTCCCTTAACTAGCCGTGAAGTTAGGGTCTTTAAAAAGGAAATGAAAAGTTGAACATGAATTCTCAAATGTTGACCCTCATTGGGAAAATAATGACAAAGAAGATAAGGAGTCAATGCGAGATCTCAGAGAAATGGTAATATTAGGAAGTAAAGAGGCGACACCAAGATTACAAAACTTTGTTAAGGCCTTTGAAATACGACAAGAAAAGGAGGAAACCCCTTCTGCAGTTCTTCAAAGGCTCAAGTAGGCCACAAGGAAGTATTCGGGAATGGATCCCGATAATCAGGTTGCACAGGGACTCTTAAAGGTCCAGTTTGTAACCAAATCATGGCCAGACGTACAAAAGATACTACAGAAATTAGAGGGATGGAGTGAAAAACCAAGAGAAGAACTGCTACGTGAGGCAAAGGTAGTGTATGTAAAAAGGGAAGACTGGCAGCTTAACAGAATCGAATGACTTTAGATGATCTTTTGGCCGAAAAAGGGGGAACCTGTGCTCTGATTGGTAAGGAATGCTGCACCTTCATCTCAGACACTTCTTTCACAGTGGAAGATAAAGCAGAAATATTAAAGAAAAAGATAAGCAATATAAGAGAAATTGGAGATGAACTCCGAAAAGATGAAGGATGGGGTAACTCGAGATTGACCGGGTGGGAAAACGGTTAGTGAATTTAGGCATTTATGTGCTACTAATAATTGTAGGTTTACTGGTAGAGTTTAATGTGTTAAAATGGATAATGAATAAGCTGGTAATGTCTTTGGGAGGACAACAACCAATAATGGTACAAACTTAGAAGGACAGGAATGACTAGATTGTGAACCTCGGCATCATAGGGTGAAAAGTGGGCAGAAAATAAGATTGCAAAAACAACAAATGGTTAAGAAAAGGAATGGGGGAATTGTTAGAAATGGGGTAATGTCTTGTTTTTGCAGATATAGAAAAAGCACACAGAAAAGAGGTACAACAAGAGAACTATTAACCCTGCAGGTATTTAGGGACTTTTCAGTGTATAATTGCAGTTAATTAAATACGAACTTTGGTGTGTAATTACTATAACGAAAAGTTCTTTTTGAAAAATTATGCTTTCAGCAAAAAGCTGTGATTGCCGAAATACTTGAGCTATACAAAATGATACAAGTTAATGAAATGTCCGAGGATGGAATGTACCAGCAGAATTGATACAAAATGATAAACCAGATCTTGACAAAATAAACGTATGTGTCAGCATTTGCAGAGAGGAAGGTTGCCAACCTGGAGAAGGTGGAAGTAATAAGGGTGGAGCGCAGCTGGGCAGTGGTGTGGCACAGTAAGAGAGATTGGGTAATTAGGAGTCTGGATAGATAACCTCACTCAGCTCAAAGGGTATAACTGTACACTAACCTTAGTTCTAAATTGCTCATTTGCTTATGCAATTGAAGCCTTTACTTGCAAGTTCGTCATAAATTGTCCTTGTTTCCATGACTTTCTTTCTGGCTGATTTAAAAGTGAGTTTTGTTTCTAACAATTTGGGGGCCTCATCCGAGATCCAAAACTCCCACCGCTCGACACTCTTGGGATGACGGAGGAGGTGCACCTCGCCCGTCGTCCCAAGAGTGTCGAGCGGTCAGAGTTTTTGATCCCGGAGGAGCCCCCAAATCTGTTAGAATCAAACTTCAATAAAATTTCGATGAGACCACCAAAACTGGAAACAAGACATTTTATTATGAACAACACTAATTGTGTTGCAGCGAAATTGCGTTTAATAAACACACCTTAATGGATAACTGCCTGTATATTAAATGGACGATCAAAATTGATGGACCAAAGCGAATACAGTAGTTCATATTTTATATGTTCCGATGTTTAAACATGCTAAAGGATATGAACACTGTGTAAGGAAAACTGAATTGAGATTTTGACCACGAACTACAATAGAGGATACTCAGTGTGTTGAATGACCTACTCTTTTCCAGAAGTTTCTGTGCAGTCTGTGGGAAAGCTCTGTAAATATTGCCACCAGCTCTCAAATGTTAGGAAGGAGGTCTCTGCAGGGTCAACAGGATAGCGTTTCTCGTTCCAATACTGAGGCTGGTGCTGGGTGATCTGTACGGTTTTATCTTTAAGACCGCGAACAGTTTGTTGCAATAGAGTGTCTTGCTTGGCCGTTTCCGAGACCATTGAAGAGTGCTTCACATGTCTGTCTGGAGTCACTTTTAGGCCAGACCAGGAAAGCACGGAAGATTCACTTCCTGAAAGTGCATTGAGGAAGGAAATTGGTGTTTACAATCGACATTGACTTCAAGGTCACTGTTAATGACTCCAGATTTTACATCTCGATATTTTATTAATTATAACTTCCACCAGCTGCCAGAGCATTGGCCTTGTCTGGATTAGTAATCCAGTGACATTTCCACAACAGCACCATCTCCACATGGGGACCTGTCGGAAACCACACTGAGCTGGTTATTTCTGTGCTGCTTGACAGCTCTGTCATTTGGAACTCCCACCAATCTGACTATCACGACTGGACTCAAGGCGTGGCAAATGCTCAGACTGTAGTTATTCCTTTGTTATAGGATTGGACATTGCTGAGTAATTTTCCACACTGGCAGGGAGATGTCAGAGTTGGAGCTGGAATGAAGCAGCTTCCCAGGGAAACTACATACAACACAGTTTGGCTTCCAAAATCAATTTCAGTACATGAGGGATAGAAATTAGGGCAAAGAGAAATCCTCACGTAGAAAGGGAAAAATAGATCTCAATGAAGGTCATAAGGATAACTTAGCATGGGGTAAAAAGGAAACATTTGAAGGAAACAAAGAAGTTAAAAAGCTCGGTGTTTTCATTGCAACAAATTAAGTCACATGAAATTATTGTGTTCGTGAGTTCAGAAAAAAAAAACACAGATGGAGGAAAATGGGATAAGCCTGGGAGTTTTGTTGGAGAGGTAACAAAAAGCACAGTGGAAACGAGAAAACTGCATCAGAGTGTATCAGAGGTTTGTTAAGGTGGAAGTGGCACATCTGCTTAGAAAATATACCTGTAAAGAGAAAGTTTATTGACATAGGGTGTGTGAAGAAGATGCAGTATTAAGGGGCACAGAATCCGCTCAGTCTGTGATGCCGAATGATAAGGAGATATGTACTCCTGAAGGACTATTTCCAGAAAAGGTACGGCTAATGGGAATTCACCTTGAGACAAAACGTGCAAAATTATGTAAAGCGAGGATGGAGTGTACAGAAATGTGTGGAGAAATTGCGGTAAGCGTAGGGACAAACTCTCAGCTCCATGAATCCAATTTATCCTTGCAAAAAATGTAGCTGATTCACCGGTGGGAATACTGTTTACGCTGGTTGAAAAGCCAGTGGAGACGCAGGCAACTGTAGCAATGCAGGGGTCTTATCCTAGAAACTTTCCTGATTGTGGGATAATAAGGTCATAATGTCACCAGGAGAAACAGGAGAGATCAAAAATGTAAAAATAAGGAAGCTGAAGTGGCATTAACAGACACTTTGTTCCATCAGATAGTTGAGACAAAACAAGAACAAATGGGGCATCATGCAAATATTTTTATCTCAGCTAAACAAATTGAATTACAACAGGAAGATAAAAAGGTTAAAACTGTTGTATCAAAAAGCATTTACGTTAGAAATTTTGAATGTATCCCTGAGTGTTATTACCCTAAAATGATGTCCAAATGAGGAAATGGAGAATATCACATATTCAAGGAGATGAGAAATCGGCGAAAGTTCATCAAATCTTATTTCAAATAGGAGACAGAAAGGAGGTGATACGAATGGGACATGAGCTACCACCTAGAGATCGCTCACGAATGAGAAAAACATAGGCTGAAATACAGAGACTTTTTACTGGTCTGGACTGCAACAGAATGTAGTTGAATTTTGCCAGGCTTGTCACACATGTCAGGTAATTGGAAAAACACTAGCGATAATAAAACCTGCACTATTTTTAAACTATTCCAGCTTTTGAGGAACCTTTTCCAATAGTCTTAATTGATCCGCTAGGTCCCCGACTTCAAACAAAAAAATTGGGCACCAGTATTTGTTAACAATAATGGATGCATCAACTAGATTTCCAGAGGCTATCCCGAGATGCAATATCACAGCCAGAATTGCAGAGGAATTAACCTTTTTAAAGAGATACGGACTACCAATACTGATACAATGAGATCAAGGTTCAAACTTCACATCCAAATTACTCACTATAATGTCATAGGAATAAAGCAATTCAAGTCGACTTCGCACTATCCAAAATTGCAGGGACCACGAGAAAGGTGACATTAAACATTAAAGACCATGTTGAGGGTTTATGGTCAAGGTTATCTTGATGATTAGGGTAAGGGAATCCCATTTGTGCTTTATGTGAAATTGGATGCACCCAATGAACCCAGAGCAAATTCACTCCATTCGAAGTAGTTTCTGGGCTTTAAGTGAGAGAACCGTTAAAATTGATTAAACAGAAAATTGTAAATCAGAATTCAAACGTCACACAGTTGGACTAGGTCTGAAATTTTAGAGAATGATTAATAGTGCTGGGGAGTTGGCTAGACAGCATTTAAAAGTATTGCAGCATGCAATAAAACAGGAAGCAGACAGGAAATCAAAAATTTGCAATTTTACTATTGGGGATAAGTTATTACTGTTACTTCCAGGGATAGGTGAACCTTGAAAAGCAAGGTTGAGTGGACCTTATCAAATACAAAGGATATTGAGTGAGGGTAACTACTTGATAAGGACTCCAGACAGAAAGAAATCTCACAGTGTATGTCATGTGAATAGGCTCAAAATGTACTTTAACAGGAAAGGATTGCAAGAGAACAAGGTGTTAATGATTATGGCACACAAGGAAGAACCAAGTTCAGAGGATTCTGAATTGGACATTCCTCAAATTAAAGTGGACAATGAGGTAATTGTATAAAACTGAGATAAATTATTAAGTTACCTCCCTGAGAAAAAATGAAATGACCAGAAAGAGTTATTACTATCACATGGGGATATATGCAGATATTAACTTGTAAGTACTAACCTAATTGTGCATAATGTAGCTATAAGAGGTGCTGTTACGCTTAAGCAACATCCTTACAGGGATAATTCTTTAAAGTTGGCACAGGTTCAGAAGGCGATTTCACGCATGCTCTAAAATGACATAATCAACATGTATTACAGTGACTGGAAATCACCCAAAGGCATAGTGCTAAAGCCAAATGTTCCCCAACGATTATTGTAACGTCAATGTAGTAAAAAAACATTGATGTATCCCCAGTTCCATGGTTGGAAAACTGTGTTGAAAATGAGGGACAAGCAACTTACATTTTGTATGAAAAACGTACCAGACACATTTCAGGAACTAACCAATAAATTGCCAGAATATCCAAAATGTGCTGTACATTGATTGACCTGGTGATTTTTAGTGACTCATGGAAGGAATACTTACAGCATATATCAGACTTGTTCTACCGAATTCGGAAGGCAGGCTTGGTGGTAAACATAGCGAAATGTGAATTTGTCAAAGCAAAAGTCGTCTTCCTTGGCTGTGCTATTGGACATAGATAAACAGTCCCTGAGTTGTAAACATTGAGGTAATTTGGGAATTTCCCACACCGTCGACATGGAGCAGTTCCTGGGACTGAATGGATTTCATCGAATGTATGTGCCTCATTTTCGCAGTGTGCCTGCTCCACTAACTGAATTGTTAAAGAAACGCAAGACTTTTCAGTGGACAGAGGACTGTCATAAGGCATTTGACATGAAATATGTGTTAGTAACTGCCCCACGATCAGCCACACCTGATTATGCAAAACCATTCAAGGTGGCTTTAATTGCGAGTGATGTGGGTATTGGTGCTAGGCTCTTGCAGGAAGATGATGACAGGAGAGAAAGACCTATTGGGCATTTCTCCAAGAAGTTGAACGTTCATTGGCAGAAATATTCAACAGTTGAGAAAGAGACTGTGAGCTTTGTGCTGACACTACAATATTTCAGTGTTTATATTGTCAGCAACGTATCTGAGAATTTGTTTGGAGAAATTTAAGGACAAAAATGCTGAACTGTTTAGCTGGAGCCAGTTGATCCAGCCATTCAATTAGAAAATTGTGCTCAGGGCAGATCTTGAAAGCATGATTGCCAATGCATTGTTGAGACTTGAGTGACAAATGGATCCACTTAATGATGGGAGTACCACACAGTGAATCCGGATGGAGTTGTGCACATTTGCACGTTTATAGTAAACGAATGTACATGCAAATTTGAACTTCTACTTTTGGTGTTTTGAAAACCAAAGCCATCTTTGGGTATTCAATTGTATATCGGGGGAGCAGTCACATAGGCGGTCTCTTTATAAGGTTATGTTGTCTTTGAATTGTTTTCAGAGAGGTTCTAAATGATCCAATGTTCCAACATGTCTCAATATTGAATGCTTCATTGGGGTCCTTTCGGTTTTACCTCACAGATTATGCTTCAGAATGAAGGCTTTCAAGTCTTTAAAAAAAACTGGTTTAATCAAGGGGATGTGGCCAGCTTTCGGCTGCATGGGTCAGTTCAGTTTGAGGGTTAGTTGAGTCAGGGTCACTGTTGAAACTGGATGCTGTTCCCCTCCTTCAGCCCTCTGACCTCCTAACCTATAAGCTTTTTTTGGGTGTAATTTTTACTCTTTGTGCTCAGGGGTTTCTTTATTGGGATTAATAAGTAATTTGGTTCATCATCATTAATTAGAGTGTGCCTGTCAGAATTGATAGGATGAATTATTCAGGTACAGTATTTTCAGTTCGTTGTGCTTCATTCCTTATTTTTGTAAATAAATTTTGTTTCTTTTAAAGTCGCCAGTCGGGCCAGCTACCTCACTCTGGGAATATCCACTATACACTTAACTTCAACAAATGGCAACATTATGGTCTGGGCAACGTGCTAAAGAATGTTTTGAGGGGTCGGGCCTGGTCCATAACAATGTACAATAACTTTGATAATGAACAGTCATGAATTAATGAGTCAGTGACAAAATAAATATGATAATGGCTATGAGACAGAAAGGGCTGCAACCAGTCATGGAGGAGACCTGTGGGGTGTACAGTAATATCTTCCAATCACGAATATTCAGCCATCACTGTTTCTGACAAATGGAATGAAATGCAATGCCAAGCAAGACAACTGATGACTTTTGTTGAATCGAATGCTGAGCAACAATGTGAATAGAACAGGACAATTTTACATGTGATGTGCAGATTTATATCTTATATACAGAATGCTAATCACAGGTTATACAGGTTGTTATCTGGACGGGATATTCAGAAATAAAAACAGACACAGATAAAAAAATATCGCACATTTCAGCGCAGTACAGGTCGTTTATGAAACCGCTCGGCTCATAAAGGAACATAGATTAATGGAGAGAAGAGAATTACAGCACAGCACAGTCCATTTATGGAAACACTCGGCTAATGCCGGACATTTGACCAATACAACACAGAACACTAAAGCAAAGTACAGCCCCTTGATGGAGCACTCGGCTAATGAAGGAAGTTAGACTGAGAGAATATACAGCATTACAGATATGAACAGGCACTTGATGGTACCATTCGGCTAATACGGGTCATTAGATCAATACAACATAGCACATTACAGTGCAGTACAGGCCCTTTAAGGTACAACTCGATTAATAAAGGAAGTTAGACTGAAAGAATATACAGCATTACATCGCAGTACAGGCCCTTAATGGTACCATTTGGCAAAAACCGGATTTTAGACGTATACAACATAGCACATTGCAGCGGAGGACAGGTCCTTTAAGGAACAGCTCAGCTTATAAAGGAAGTTAGACTGACAGAATATACAGCATTACAATGGAGTACAGGCCCTTTATGGTACCATTCGGCTAACGCCGGACATTAGAACAATACAACAGAGAACACTAAAGCAAAGTACATCCCCTTGATGGAGCACCTCGGCTAATGAAGGAAGTTAGACTGATGGAACACACAGCATTACGGATATGTACAGGCAATTGATGGTATCATTCGGCTAATACCGAACATTAGATCAATACAACACAGCACATTACAGCGCAGTACAGGCCCTTTAAGGAACAGCTCAGCAAATAAAGGAAGTTGGACTGACAGAACGTACAGCATTACAGCGCAGTACAGGCCCTTTATGGTACCATTCGGCTAATACAGAACATTAGACCTATACAACATAGCACAATACAGTGCAGTACAGGTCCATTATGAAACCGCTCGGAAAATAAAGGTATATAGATTCATAGAGAGTAGTGAATTGCTGCACAGCACAGTCCATTTATGGTACGATTTGGCTAATACCGGACATTAGATCAATACAACACAGCACAATACAGCGCAGTACAGGCCCTTCAAGGAACAACTCAGCTAATCAAGGAAGTTAGACTAAGAAAACATACAGCATTACAACGCAATTGAGGCCTTTATGGTACCATTCGGCTAATACCGGGCATTAGACCTATACAACATAGTCCATTACAGCGCAGTACAGGGCCTTTAAGGAACAACTCAGCTAATAAAGGGAGTTAGACTGACAGAACGTACAGCATTACAACGCAATACAGGCCCTTTATGGTACCATTCGGCTAATACCGGATATTAGACCTATGCAACATAGCACATTGCAGCGCAGTACAGTTCGTTTATGAAACCACTCGGCTGATGAAGGAATACAGATTCAAAGAGATTAGAGAATTACAGCACAGCACAGTCCATTTCTGGAATCACTCGGCTAACGCCGGACATGAGACCAATACAACACAGAACACGAAAGCACAGTACAGCCCCTTGATGGAGCGCCTCGGCTAATGAAGGAAGTTAGACTGATCGAACACACAGCATTACGGATATGAACAGGCACTTGATGGTATCATTCGGCTAATACCGGACATTAGATCAATACAACATAGCACATTACGGCACAGTACAGGCCGTTCATGTTACCATTAGGCTAATACGGGACATTAGATCAATACAACATAGCACATTACAGCACAGTACAGGCCGTTTATGTTACCATTAGTCTAATACGGGACATTAGATCAATACGACATTGCACATGGCAGCGCAGTACCGTTCATTTATGAAACAGCTCGGCTAAAAAGGAATATTGATTCAAAGAGATTAGAGAATTACAGCACAGCACAGTCCATTTATGGTGCCATACGGCTAATACCGGATATTAGATCAATACAACATAGCACATTACAGCGCACTACAGGCCCTTTATGGTACCATTAGGGTAATGGGAGACATTAGATCAATACAAAATAGCACATTACAGCGCAGTACAGGCTCTTCAAGGAACAACTCGGCTAATAAAGGAAGTTGGACGAATAAAACATACAGCATTACAGCGCAGTACAGGCCCTTTATGGTACCATTCGGCTAATACAGACCATTAGACCTATACAAAATAGCACAATACAGCGCAGTACAGGTCCATTATGAAACCGCTCGGCTAATACAGGTATATAGATTCATAGAGAGTAGGGAATTACTGCACAGCACAGTCCATTTATGGTACCATTCGGCTAATACCAGACATTAGATCAATACAACATAGCACAATACAGCGCAGTACAGGCCCTTCAAGGAACAACTTGGCTAATCAAGGAAGGTAGAGTAATAAAACATAGAGCATTGCATCGCAATACAGGCCCTTAATGATACCATTCAGCTAATGCGGAACATAAGACCAATCCAACACAGAACACTAAAGCACAGTACAGCCCCTTGATGGAGCACCTCGGCTAACGAAGGAAGTTAGACTGATAGAATACACAGCATTACAGATATGAACAGGCACTTTATGGTACCATTTGGCTAATACCGGACATTAGAGCAATACAACACAGAACACTGAAGCACAGTAAAGCCCCTTGATGGAGGACCTCGGTTAACGAAGGAAATCACACTGACAGGACACACAGCAGAACAGATATGAACAGGCCGTTTATGGTGCCATTCGGCTAATACGGGACATTAGATCAATACAACATAGCACATTGCAGCGCTGTACAGTTGATTTATGAAACAGCTCGGGTAAAAAGGAATATAGATTGAAAGAGATTCGAGAATTACAGCACAGCACAGTCCATTTATGGTGCCATTCGGCTAATACCAGACATTAGATCAATACAACATAGCACATTACATCGCAGTACAGGCCGTTTATGGAACCATTCGGCTAATACTGGACATTAAACCAGTACAGCATAGCATATTACAGCGCAGTACAGGCCCTTTAAGGAACAACTCAGCTGATAAAGGAAGTTAGACTGACAGAACGTACAGCTTTACATCACAGTCCAGGCCCTTTATGGTACCATTCAGCTAATACCGGACATTAGATCAATACAACATAGCACAGTACAGCGCAGTACCGGGACTTTAAGGAACAACTCGGCTAATAAAGGAAGTTGGCCGAATAAAACATACAGCATTGCAGCGCAGTACAGGCACTTTATGCTACCATTCGGCACATACAGAACATTAGACCTATACAACATAGCACAATACAGCGGAGTACAGGTCCGTTATGAATCCGCTCGGCTAATAAAGGTATTTAGATTCAAAGAGAGTAGGGGATTACTGCACAGCACAGTCCATTTATGGAACCATTCGGATAATACCGGACATTAGATCAATACAACATAGCCCATTACAGCGCAGTACAGGGCCTTTAAGGAACAACTCAGCTAATAAAGGGAGTTAGAGTGACAGAACGTACAGCATTACAACGCAATACAGGCCCTTTATGTTACCATTCGGCGAAAGCCGGACATTAGACCAATGCAACATAGCACATTGCAGCGCAGTACAGTTCGTTTATGAAACCGTTCGGCTAATAAAGGATATAGATTCAAAGAGATTAGAGAATTACAGCACAACACAGTCCATTTCTGGAATCACTCGGCTAACGCCGGAGATTAGACCAATACAACACAGAACACGAAAGCACAGTACAGCCCCTTGATGGAGCGCCTCGGCTAATGAAGGAAGTTAGACTGATCGAACACACAGCATTACGGATATGAACAGGCACTTGATGGTATCATTCGGCTAATACCGGACACTAGATCAATACAACACAGCACATTACAGCACAGTACAGGCCATTTATGTTACCATTAGGCTAATACGGGACATTAGACCAATACAACATAGCACATAGCAGCGCAGTACCGTTCATTTATGAAACAGCTCGGCGAAAAAGGAATATTTTCAATGAGATTAGAGAATTACTGCACAGCACAGTATTATGGTGCCATTCGGCTAATACCGGATATTAGATCAATACAACATTGCACAATACAGCGCAGTATAGGCCCTTCATGGAACAACTCGGCTAATGAAGGAAGTTAGACGAATAAAACATAGAGCATTACATCGCAATACAGGCCCTTTATGGTACCATTCGGCTAATACCGGACATTAGACCTATGCAACATAGCACATTGCAGCGCAGTACAGTTCGTGTATGAAACCGCTCGGCTAATAAAGGATATAGATTCAAAGAGATTAGAGAATTACAGCACAACACAGTCCATTTATGGTGCCATTCGGCTAATACCAGACATTAGATCAATACAACATAACAGAATACAGCGCAGTACAGGCACTTCAAGGAACAACTCGGCTAATCAAGGATGTAAGACAAATAAAACATACAGCATTACAACGCAATACAGGCCCTTTATGGTCCCATTCAGCTAATGCGGGACATTAGACCAATACAACACAGAACACTGAAGCACAGTACAGCCACTTGATGGAGCGCCTCGTTAAACGAAAGAAGTTAGACTAATAGAACACACAGCATTACAGATATGAACAGGCACTTTATGGTACCATTTGGCTAATACCGGACATTAGATCAAGACAACATAGCACATTACATCGCAGTACAGGCCGTTTATGGAACCATTCCGCTAATACTGGACATTAGACCAGTACAGCATAGCACATTACAGCGCAGTACATTCGCTTTAAGGAACAACTCAGCTAATAAAGGAAGTTAGACTGACAGAACGTACAGCATTACCTCGCTGTCCAGGCCCTTTATGGTACCATTCAGCTATTACCGGACATTAGATCAATACAACATAGCACAGTACAGCGCAGTGCAGGCCGTTTATGATACCATTCCGCTAATACTGGACATTAGACCTGTACAGCATAGCACATTACAGCGCTGTACATTCGCTTTTGAGGAACCACTCGGCTAATAAAGGAATGTTAGACGAATAAAACAGACAGCATTAAAGCGCAGTACAGGCCCTTTGTGGTACGATTCAGCTAATACAGAACATTAGACCTATACAACACAGCACAATGCAGCGCAGTACAGGTCCATTATGAAACCGCTCGGCTAGTAAAGGTATATAGATTCATAGAGAGTAGGGAATTACTGCACAGCACAGTCCATTTATGGTACCATTTGGCTAATACCAGACATTCGATCAATAAAACATAGCCCATTACAGCGCAGTACAGGGCCTTTAAGGAACAACTCAGTTAATAAATGGAGTTAGACTGACAGAACGTACAGCATGACAACGCATACAGGCCCTTTATGGTACCATTCGGCTAATACCGGACATTAGACATACGCAACATAGCACATTGCAGCGCAGTACAGTTTGTTTATGAAACCGCACGGCTAATGAAGGAATACAGATTCAAAGATATTAGAGAATTACAGCACAACACAGTCCATTTCTGGAATCACTCGGCTCACGCCGGACATGAGACCAATACAACACAGAACACTAAAGCACAGTACAGCCCCTTGATGGAGCGCCTCGGCTAATGAACGAAGTTAGACTGATCGAACACACAGCATTACAGATATGAACAGGCATTTTATGGTATCATTCGGCTAATACCGGACACTAGATCAATACAACACAGCACATTACATCGCAGTACAGGCCGTTTATGGTACCATTATTCTAATACGGGACATTAGATCAATACAACATAGCACATGGCAGCGCAGTACAGTTCATGTATGAAACAGCGCGGCTAAAAAGGAATATTGATTCAAAGAGATTAGAGAATTACTGCACAGCACAGTCCATTTATGGTGCCATTCGGCTAATACCGGATATTAGATCAATACAACATTGCACAATACAGCCCAGTACAGGCCCTTCAAGGTACAACTCGGCTAATCAAGGAAGTTAGACTAATAAAACATAGAGCATTATATCGCAATACAAGCCCTTCATGGTACCATTCAGCTAATGCGGGACATTAGACCAATACAACACAGAACACTGAACACAGTACAGCCACTTGATGGAGCACCTCGGATAACGAAGGAAGTTAGACTGATAGCACACACAGCATTACAGATATGAACAGGCACTTTATGGTACCATTCGGCTATTACCAGACATTAGATCAATACAACATAGCACATTACAGCGCAGTACAGGCCGTTTATGGTACCATGAGGACAATGGGGGATATTAGATCAATACAACATACACATTACAGCGCAGTACAGTTCATTTATGAAACAGCACAGCTTTAAAGGAATATAGATTCAAATACATTAGAGAATTCCAGCACAGCACAGGCCATTTATGGTGCCATTCGGCTAATACTGGACATTAGATGAATACAAAATAGCACAATACTGTGCAGTACAGGCCCTTGAAGGAACAACTCGGCTAATCAAGGAAGTTAGACTTATAAAACATACAGCATTCCAACGCAATACAGGCCCTTGATGGTACTATTCAGATAATACAGAACATTAGACCTATCCAACATAGCACATTGCAGCACAGTCGAAGTTCTTTATGAAACCGCTCGGCTAATAAAGATACATAGATTCATGGAGAGTAGGGAATTACAGCACAACACAGTCCATTTATGGTACAATTCGGCTAATACCGGACATTAGATCCATACAACAGAGCACAATACAGCTCAGTACAGGCCCTTCAAGCAACAACTCAGCGAGTAAAGGAAGTTAGACTGACAGAACGTACAGCATTACATCGCAGTACTGGCCCGTTATTGTACAATTCAGGTAATGCAGGGCTTTAGACCAATACAACACAGAACACTAAAGCGCAGTACAGCACCTTGATGGAGCGCCTCGGCTAATGAAGGAAGTTAGACTGATCAAACACACGGCATTACGGATATGAACACGCACTTGATGGTACCATTCGGCTAATACTGGACATTATGTCAATAAAACATAGCACAGCACAGCGCAGTACAGGCCGTTTATGGTACCATTAGGCTAATACGGGACATTATATCAATACAACATAGCACATTACAGCGCAGTACAGTTCATTTATGAAACAGCTCGACTAAAAAGGAATATAGATTCAAAGAGATTAGAGAATTACAGCACAGCAAAGTCCATTTATGGTGCCATTCGGCTCATACCGGACATTAGATCAATACAACACAGCACAGTGCAGCGCAGTACAGGCCATTTATGGTACCCTTCGGCTAATACGGGACGTTAGATCACTACAACATAGCACAATACAGCGCAGTACAGTTCATTTCTGAAACAGTTCGACTAAAAAGGAATATAGATTCAAAGAGATTAGAGAATTACAGCACAGCACATTCCATTTATGGTGCCATTCGGCTAATACCGGGCATTAGTCCGATACAACATAGCCCATTACAGAGCAGTACAGGGCCTTTAAGGAACAACTCAGCTAATAAAGGGAGTTAGACTGACAGAACGTACAGCATTACAACGCAATACATGCCCTTTATGGTCCCATTCGGCTAATACTAGACAATAGACCTATGCAACATGAATGAATATAGATTCAAAGAGATTAGAGAATTACAGCACAACACAGTCCATTTCTGGAATCACTCGGCTAACGCCGGACATTAGACCAATACAACACAGAACACTAAAGCACAGTACAGCCCCTTGATGGAGCACCTCGGCTAATGAAGGAAGTTAGACTGATCGAACACACAGCATTACGGATATGAACAGGCACTTGATGGTATCATTCGGCTAATACCGGACATTGGATCAATACAACATTGCACATTACAGCACAGTACAGGCCGTTCATGTTACCATTAGGCTAATACGGGACATTAGATCAAGACAACATAGCACATTGCAGCGCAGTACCGTTCATTTATGAAACAGCTCGGCTAAAAAGGAATATAGATTCAAAGAGATTAGAGAATTACAGCACAGCACAGTCCATTTATGGTACCATTCGGCTAATACCGGACATTAGATCAATACAACATAGCACATTACAGCGCAGTACAGGCCCTTAATGTACCATTAAGCTAATACCGGACATTAGATCAATACAACATAGCACATTACAGCGCAGTACAGGCCCTTTATGGTACCATTCGGCTGATACAGAACATCAGAATGATACAACATAGCACATTGCAGCGCCGTGCAGATCCCTTATGAAACCGCTCGGCGAATAAAGGTATATAGATTCATAGAGAGTAGGTAATTACAGAACAGCACAGTCCATTTATGGTACCATTCGGCTAATACCAGGCATTAGATCAATACAACAGAGCACAATACAGCTCAGTACTTTCCCTTCAATCAACAACTCAGCGAATAAAGGAAGGTTGACTGACAGAACGTACAGCATTACATCGCAGTACTGGTCCTTTGTGGTACCATTCAGCTAATGCGGGACATTAGACCAATACAACACAGAACACTAAAGCACAATACAGCCCCTTGATGGAGCACCTCGGCGAATGAAGGAAGTTATTCTGATCGAACACACAGCATTACAGATATGAACAGGCACTTGATGGTACCATTCGGCTAATACCGGACATTGGATCAATACAACATAGCACATTACAACGTAGTACAGGCCCTTTAAGAAACAACTCAGCTAATAAAGGAAGTTCGACTAATAAAACATACAGCATTACAGCGCAGTACAGCCCCTTTATGGAACCATTCGGCTAAAACAGAACATAAGACCTATCCAACATAGCACATTATAGCGTTGTACAGACCCTTTAAGGAACAACTAATGTCATAAAGGAAGTTCGACTAATAAAACATACAGCATTACAGCGCAGTACAGGCCCTTTATGGTACCATTCGGCTAATACAGAACATAAGACCTATACGATATAGCACAATCCAGCGCAGTACAGGTCAATTATGAAACCGCTCGGCTAATAAATTTATATAGATTCATAGAGAGTAGGGCATTACTGCAAAGCACAGTCCATTATGGTAACATTCGGCTAATACCGGACATGAGATCAATACAACAGAGCACAATACAGCGCAGTACAGGCCCTTCAAGGAACAACTCGGCTAATAAAGGAAGTTAGACTGACTGAACGTACAGCTTTACATCTCAGTACAGGCCCGTTAAGGTACCATTCAGCTAATGTGGGACATTAGACCAACACAACACAGAACACTGAAGCACAGTACAGCCCCTCGATGGAGCACCTCGGCTAACGAAGGAAGTTAGAACACACAGCATTACAGATATGAACAGGCACTTGATGGTACCATTCGGCTAATACCGGACATTATGTCAATAAAACATAGCACAGTACAGCGCAGTACAGGCCGTTTATGGTACCATTAGGCGAATGCGGGACATCAGATCAATACAACATAGCACATTACAGCGCAGTACAGTTTATTTATGAAACAGCTCGGCTTAAAAGGAATATTGATTCAAAGAGATTAGAGAATTACAGCACATCACAGTCCATTTATGGTGCCATTCGGCTAATACCGGACATTAGATCAATACAACATAGCACAATACTTCGCAGTACAGGCCCTTGAAGGAACAACTCGGCTAATCAAGGAAGTTAGACTAATAAAACATACAGCATATCAACGCAATACAGGCCCTTTATGGTACCATTTTGCTAAGAAAGAACATTTGACCTATCTCACTTAGCACATTGCAGCGCAGTACAGGTCCTTTATGAAAGCGCTCGGCTAATACAGGAAAATAGATTCATAGAGAGTAGGGAATTACAGCACAGCACAGTCCATTTGTGGTCCCATTCGGCTAATACCGGACATTAGATCAACACAACAGAGCACAATACAGCGCAGTACAGGCCCTTTAAGGAACAACTCGGCTAATAAAGGAAGTTAGACTGACAGAACGTACAGCTTTACTTCGCAGTACACGCCCTTTATGGTACCATTCAGCGAAAGCGGTAAATTAGACCAATACAACACAGAACACTAAAGTACAGCACAACCCCCATTGATGGAGCGCCTCGGCTAATGAAGGAAGTTAGACTGATCGAACACACAGCATTACAGATATGAACAGGCACTTGATGGTACCATTCGGCTAATACCGGACATTGGATCAATACAACATAGCACATTACAGCACAGTACAGGCCGTTCATGTTACCATTAGGCTAATACGGGACATTAGATCAATACAACATAGCACATTGCAGCGCAGTACCGTTCATTTATGAAACAGCTCGGCTAAAAATGAATATAGATTCAAAGAGATTAGAGAATTACAGCACAGCACAGTCCATTTATGGTGCCATTCGGCTAATACCGGACATTAGATCAATACAACATAGCACATTACAGCGCAGTACAGGCCCTTTATGGTACCATTCAGCTAATGCGGGACATTAGACCAATACAACACAGAACACTAAAGCACAGTACAGCCCCTTGATGGAGCACCTCGGCGAATGAAGGAAGTTATACTGATAGAACACACAGCATTACAGATATGAACAGGCACTTGATGGTACCATTCGGCTAATACCGGACATTAGATCAATACAACATAGCACATTACAGCGCAGTACAGGCCCTTTATGGTACCATTCGGCTGATACAGAACATCAGAATGATACAACATAGCACATTGCAGCGCCGTGCAGGTCCCTTATGAAACCGCTCGGCTAATAAAGGTATATAGATTCATAGAGAGTAGGTAATTACAGAACAACACAGTCCATTTATGGTACAATTCGGCTAATACCGGGCATTAGATCAATACAACAGAGCACAATACAGCTCAGTACATCCCTTCAAGCAACAACTCAGCGAATAAAGGAAGGTTGACTGACAGAACGTACAGCTTTACATCTCAGTACTGGCCCTTTATGGTACCATTCAGCGAATGCGGGACATTAGACCAATACAACACAGAACACTAAAGCACAGTACAGCCCCTTGATGGAGCACCTCGGCGAATGAAGGAAGTTATACTGATAGAACACACAGCATTACAGATATGAACAGGCACTTGATGGTACCATTCGGCTAATACCGGACATTAGATCAATACAACATAGCACATTACAGCACAGTATAGTTCATTTCTGAAACAGCTCGACTAAAAAGGAATATAGATTCAAAGAGATTAGAGAATTACAGCACAGCACAGTCCATTTATGGTACCATTCGGCTAATACCGGATATTAGATCAACACAACACAGCACATTACAGCGCAGTACAGGCCGTTTATGGTACCATTCGGCTAATACGGGACATTAGACCACTAAAACATAGCACACTGCAGCACAGTACAGGTCCTTTATGAAACCGCTCGGCTAATAAAGGTATATGGATTCATAGAGAGTAGGGCATTACAGCACAGCACAGTCCATTTATGGTAATATTCGGCTAATACCGGACATTAGATCAATACAACAGAGCACAATACAGCGCAGTACAGGCCCTTTAAGGAACAACTCAGCTCATCAAGGAAGTCAGACTGACAGAACACACAGCATTACATAGCAGTCCAGGCCCTTTATGGTACCATTCAGCTATTACCGGACATTAGATCAATGCAATACAGCACATTACAGCGCAGTATAGGCCCTTTGTGGTACCATTCGGCTAATACGGGACATTAGATCAATACAACATAACACATTACAGCGGAGTACAGGCCCTTTAAGGAACATCATTGTCGAGTAGTGGACATAGTTTGAATGTCAGAGGGGAAAGTCTTAATAGGGATCTAAGGGGCAACGTTTTCAAAGACAGGATGCTTTATATGTAACGACATGCCCGAGGAAGTCGTGGAGGCTGGGACAATTACAACATTTAAAAGGCATCTGGATGGACAAATGAATAAGAAGTGTTTAGGGGGATGTGGGTCAAATGCTGGCAAATGGAACTACATTAATATAGGACGTCTATCTGGCAGGGTCGAGTTGAATAGAAATGTCTGTTTCCATGCTGGATAGCTCAATGAAACTACATCTTCTGTAAAACTTTCTCCTGTCATCTTAAAATTACCCCCTTATCTTTAAATCCACCACCCTATGGAAATGACCGTAAGGTTGATAAACTCTTACACTTCTATGCTTCAGTGGAACAGGTCCCAGTCCATCGAGCCAATCCTTATAACTTAAACACTCCATTCCCAGCAACAGCCTGGTAAATCTATTCTGAACCCTCTCCTGTTTAATAATATTCTCAATGTAACTAGGTGACCAGAACTACACAGTACTCCAGGACAGACCTCACGAATGTCCAGCATAGCCTGAAGATAATGTTTCAGCTCCTGTACTCAAAGGTCTGAGCAATGAAGGCCAGCAAGCCAAACGCCTTCATAACCACCCTGCCTACACATGATGCAAACCTCCAAGAAATATCCCAGAAACCCTAGATCTCTCTGTTCTACAACGCTATCAATGGCTCGACGTTTAATTGTGTATGTCCTCTCCTTGTTTGTTTCACCAAATTGCGATACATTGTATTTATTGAAATTAAACTCCATGTGCCACTCCTCAGCCCAGTGAGTGATAGGACTGGGGAAGAAAGGCACGACAGTAACCATCTGCCTTGGATTCCTTCGTGGTTTTAAGAAGAGAACAGTCACACGTTAGAGGCGGGCAAGTGTGATTGGTGTTTTTGATCCAGGTAGTGTTTTCTTCCTTCGTCTCTGGTGTTCAGTAATAACTCTCTATTCCAGGTACTTTCTCGTGCAGAGTGTGTCTGCAGGATGTCTTTTCCTCATATTGTAGATGGCAGAAAATAGCCACTTCAGGTGGAAATCAGACCCAAACGATTAAAGCTCCTCATAGTTTTTCTCGAAGGCAAAACACATAAATTGAACATCCTATAGTTGAGTTGAGTTCCTTTCATATTCTTAACAAAGTTATTCTTTCAACTGAGTAATTCAGTAAAGTTAACCAAATTTTAATGAACCCACACAAAGCTGAAAGCTGACATTTAAATTGTGACCCAAATTCTCAGCATGGTTTAAGTCTTGTTAGTGGCAACGCCCATGCCTCTGAGCCAGAGCTCTGGGTTAGATTCCAATACCTGAACTTACGTGGTAGTGTCTGTCACTCTTGATCAGAAGGTCTCGATTCAAGTCCAGCCTGTCACGGAGGCATGTCACAGTATTCTAAAACAGACTTATGAACAAACGCATAGGAGAATAATGTTGCAACTTTTGGGATTATTGCCAAGTGGTGGTAGTATCTCAGCACAAAGGTCTAAATAAAACTCCCATGGAGTGTTTCATAATTTGGCTGAACAATTTGTTAAAATGATTTTAGAATTGTGACTTGATGGAGAAGGAAGAGGAGTCAGTATTAAATTTCAGAAGTTAGGCCCAGGGTTACTGAAAACACAGCCATTCGTGTTGATTGGAGTCACATTTGCACATTCTCGAGGTTTATAAAATGATGAAGACCATGGATCGGATGATTAGTCAGGGTCTTTACCCCAGGGTAGGGAAGCCCAAAACTAGTGGACATAGAATCAAGGTGAGATGGACAATATATAAAGAGGACCGAAGGGGACCATTTTCACACAGAGGTGGTATGTGTATGCAATGAGTTGCCAGACGAAGTGGTGAAGGATGGTACAAATTACAACATTTAAAAGCAGCTGGATGGGGACATGAATTGGAATGGTTTAGAGGGATATTGTACAAATGCTGGAAAATGAAACTAAGTTAATTTATGACATCTAGTTGGCAAAAATGCGTTTGACCAAAGTGCCTGTTTCTGTGCTGTACATTTCTATGATTCATTGATCCAATTAAAAATGATTTCTTTGTAATCTTATGTAACATTCTTTACCTTCTACTATACAACTAAACTTGGCATCATCTGTAAACTTGCTCACCATGCATTGCATAATTCTCATCTAAGTCACTGATGTAAGTAACAACCAAAAGTGGATCCAGCACCAATCCCTGTGGAACGCCACTGGTAACAGGTCTCCAATCCAAAAGACAACCTTCCTCCACCACCATCTGCCTCCTGACAATAAACTGAAACGCACTTACGCATACAGACAGAGAGACACAGACACAATCTGTCTTTAAGACAGCGAGAGAGACATTTTGATTCATAAGGGGATAAAGGTTGCAGTGAGAAGGTAGGAGAATTTTGTTGAGAAAAATGTCAGCCATGATTAAACAACAGATCAGATTTGATGGACCAAACAGTCTAGTTCTGCACCAATTTCATGCGCTCTATGCTTACGCTGTCTGAAATGTCTAACCAAGAGAACAGTGGAGGCTGAATTTGATAAATACTTTACTGAAGAGAATCAATGGGAATGTGCGATAGGTTTGAGGGGCTGATTGGTCTCTGTCTTTCCTATTGGTTGTGCCCTCATTTTTGAAATGGGAAGCTGACTTGCTGTGAGGTTCATACACTTTAAAATTTAGAGGTTTCCCCATTTATGATTGAGATACCAATGTTCCTATCTTCCTAGGGTTGTGCTGTCTGTAGTTTTCTCATCGCCAGGGAACAGTGAAGATTGGGCCATATAGTCATAGAGTCCTAGAGATGTGCAGCACGAAATCAGACCTTTTGGTTAAACTCACCCATGCTGACCGCATATCTCAACCCAATCTAGTCCCAATTGCCACATCCCTCCAAAACCTCTCCTATTCATATACCCATGCAGATGCCTTTTAAATGTTGCAATTGTACCAGCCTGCACCACTTCCTCTGGCAGATCATTCCACACACGTACCACTTTCTGCATGAAAACGTTGCCTGTTAGGTCACTTTTATATCTTTCTACACTCACCCTCAACTTATGCCCTCTAGTTCTGGACTCCCTTACTCCAAGGAAAACACCTTGCCTATTTACCCTATCCAAGCCCTTCATGATTTTATAAACCGTAATAAGGTCATCTCTCAAAGACAATCCCTTATTTTAATGTGTAGTGACTGCAGCAATTTTTCAACACAACAGCCAAAAATGAAATTAATGATGAAGATTATTGGTTGTGTTGTTAAAGGATCGCATGTTCATCACTCTAATGGGGACTCTCCCCCCTCCTTAGAGTCTGAACGTCAACATTGAGCCAATGACTGACACTGCAGATGGTTCTATCGTTGCAATAGAAAGACAGCATTTTTGATTGGGTAGCGATCACCCCAAATGTTAGTCTATATTCTGTGCTCATCTTTTAAACTCCCAGGGATCAGGATCATTGTCAGTACGAACTCCACGTGAACATCTGACAACAAATGGCCCGAATGGAGGATCGCTGATATCAGAAACAAATCGATTATCAGCTACACAGTATAGCAGGAGGCCATGCAACCTTTCTCGGCTGTTAAACAGGAACAGGAAAGCCCTGGTCTGCTACCAGGAAATACAGAGTCGAGATAATTACTTATTTTCAGGTTGGAAAGCTGTGACTCGTGGCATTCCTCAGGAATCAGTGTGAGGCCATCTACAGTTTACAGTCCAGATTAATGATTTGGATGAAGGGGCTGAATGGACTGGAGCTCAATTTGCTCATACACCAGGATAGTCATTCAACAAGGTAGATCGTCTGCAATGGGATATAGATAGGGGAGGGCAGAGCTTCTGTAATGGGATACAGACAGGGCAGGGCAGTGAGTAAAGCTTCGCCAAAAGAAAACTGTTTAATGTAGGTGATGGGAAGTCTGTGTTTTAGAAGACAAATATAACTGTAAATAATATAACTGGAGGCAGATTGCCGAACTCCATAGCACAAAGGGACTCGTGTGTCCTGGTACACAAATCACATATGCAGCACGTGATTTGAAAATTAACTGAAACGATACTTTTTCGTGCAAAGAGTATTGGGACTGATCGAAAGGATGTTTCTTTGCATCTGTACAGGCCGTTGCTCGGACCATATCTGATGTACTGTGCAAGGCTGTAATTCCACTGAAGTTAAAAACAAACTGCTTTTGAAATTTTTCAAATATGTTTCTCTTTACTTGCTCTTGTGAGTAGACAGGATAGTGAAGAAGGAGTTTGGTATGCTTGCCTTTATTGGTCAGTGCATTGAGTATGCGAGTTGGGAGATCATGTTGCGATTGGGCAGGATGTTGGTGAGGCCAGATTTAGAATACTGTGTTTAATTCAGTTCGCTCAGCTACAGAAAGGATATTGTTAAACTTCAAAGGGTGCAGAAAAGATTTACAAGGATATTGCCAGGAGTGGAGGGTTTGAGGTATGGGGGAGGCTGAACTAACTGGGGCTTGTTTACTCTGGAACATCGAAGGCTGAGGCGTGACATCGTGCACATTTGTAAAATTATGAGAGGCATGGAGAGTCTGAATAGCCAAGTATTTTTCACAGGATAGGGGAATCCAAACCTATAGGATAAAGGATTAAGGTGAGGCGAGAAAGATAGTAAAGGGACAATATTTTCATCCAGATTGTGGATTTCATTTTAATTTATTTCATCCAAAGTTTCATCCAACATTTAAAAGGCATCTGGCTATGCATATTAATAGGAAGGATTGACAGGGATATGGGCCTAATGCTGACAAATGGGTTGATATCAGATTGGGATGTCTGCGTTCGTGGACAGGTTTCCCTGCTGTACCACACTGTAAGGGAGATGAAGAGAAATGCTAAAAGGGTCATTTGAGTGGGAATTCTCTTCCCCAGAGGTATGTGGTTTCTCTTTGTTCACATTTATTCAAACTGAGTTCATTAATATTTGACAGAGATTGAGTCATGGATAATGGAATACACACAGGACAGTAGGGCTGAGACCACAACCTGTTATTCCACAATCTTAGTGCCTAGTGGAACAGTTTCCTAGTGTCGAACGACCTAACCCTGCTCCTGAATGGGATGCTCCATTGTTCCATTCAGCCCCTCCAATCTGCTAGACAGTAGGAATTGGAGGCTACATACTGTATCACCTGGTGCACAGAAACAAGGAAGACCATTCAGAGGTCTTTCAGTGATCTAGATCCCCTGACTCTCTCGAATAGAAAAGTCCTGACATTCACTTCCCTCTCTTTGAAGAAACCATTTCTTTGCTTATACACCATGACCTATTGATATAAGTGAGACAGGTGAATACAAGTGCTTAGCTAAGTGCGACTGGCCCTGGTATCAGGGCAGTATTTAACTCAGGATAACATGAAGGACCCTTAGCAAAATTGTACTTCATCAGAATCCGTTGCAAACTCTGCGCTGTTTGGAGTCATTTACAGCTCAATTGAAGTTGTTTATCATCATTGGGCATCAATCATCTCAGCTGTGCGACATCACTGCAGGAGATGCTCAGTGTAGCACCCTCAGCCCAGGCATCTCCAGTTCCCTACAGTGTGGAAGCAAGCCATTCGGCCCACTGAGTTCACACCGATCAGAAGTGGGGATATTCACTGTAGGTTGCACAATATTCAGAACACTTCACCATCCCTCAGGTCCTAAATCAGTCTGTGTCCATGCGCAACAAGACCTGGACAGCATTCAAGCCTGTGCTGTTTAACTGCCGTTAACATTTATGTAACAGCGCTGGCAGACATTGCACATTTCGACAGTAAACGAAGGAGTGCACTCTGCATCTCAATTTGGCTTCATAAGAATATGGGAAAGTCATTCTGCCCATCAAAACAATTTGCAAAAAGAGAGACAGCCCATTCCGTCCCTACTGCCTGTTACACAGGAAGACAAGCTCTCTGTCCAACACCGCACGTCACTTACACAGGATCAGAAAGAGACAAATTCACACTCGGAGTCATTTACAAAGGAACAAGAAGAGGTCATTCAGCTTTTCAAGTCACTAACCCAGGAACAGGAAGGTGTCAGAGATGGTCCAAGATCACAAACAAATGGAACAGGGACTGAACAGATAGCCTGCTCCACTTTGTTCCTCGTGGCTTTACTACTCATAGTACATATGTGTTACTTAAACATGGTTTCCTGGGAGTAGGAATGACGACGTTTTTTTAAAGCAGGTTCAAAGTCATCTTCTATGGCTGAGAAAGCAGACCCATGTTCTCTCTAGAAGTCAGAAGCTGGTGTGGCATGGCTAACTGTTGTACAGTGAAGGAATTACGGCTTTTGACAGGACTGTGTACAACGTAACATTGATTGCAGAGTCACACAGTAACTGTGCATGAAAGTGTTCAGAGTTTATTCAGAGCCCGTATCTTACTGTCAATCCAAATGAGGTTTTTGCACAGATACGGAAACTATCAAGAATCGACCATCCTACAGAAAGTATGGAATTTCTTACCTTCTCAACGGCTGCTTGAGGCATAATGAGCGTCCGTCCATAATCATCAAGTTTCAAGTTCTTATTACCTTACACCGCTGCAGATTAAACACATAATTACTACATTCTCTCCTTATGGTAACACCATGCCAGGGTTCAGTCTGGTGAAAATCCTTTGCGCTGTCTCGGTGACATAGAGATCATTATTTATAAAGCAGACTCAGCCTGTACACATTACCCAAATATTGGCTTAATAAAACACTACAATTGAGTAAGATACATTTATTCTGGTACTTTAATAATTTTCAATGGCAGACCACACATCCTTTACGGTTATACTTACTTCCTATCTCGGAAGAATTCTGTTAGTGACCAATGACCAAAGACAACCAGGTCCTTTTCAACAACAGCCCCGCCCAACCTCTCACCATTTAATAAAGTTAAATGTCAACCATGGTATTTCTTGTTTCCCTCTGAATCATTTTTATACCTTGTGTACAGCTATTGCACAGGAACTCATCCTTCTGAGACCCCACAAGCGTTCCATCCAGAGAAAAAATACTATTCTGTTCGTTTTGTCCATTATCCAATTTTTAATACATATGGTGTATATTCCACCCTTACCTACCCATGACTCTAACATTCTCCACCAACCTGCATTCAACAATGTCAAACTTCGTCTGAAAATTCAATTACTCCACTCCTGCTAGTTCTCAATTGTCAAAGACACAACGGACAGTGTCCACAAACTCCAGCAGGTTTAGCAAAGCTCATTTGCCTTCACTGAATCTAGTCCATATCTATCAAATCATAACATTATTTTCCAAGTATCCAGTTGCCACATTTTATAAAAGGTCACCACGTATTTCTCACAGCTGAGATCAAGTTATTTAGTTTTCTGTTTGCCCTCTCCGTCCTGTTTTAAACGTTTAGTTTTACAATAGCTGCTTTCCAGTCTGCAGGATCCTTTCTCGTATGGAACCAGATTTGAAGAATAATCAGTAATTCTTTCGTTAGCTCTATTGCCACCTCCTCGATATTCTGGGATGTAGCTCAGCAGAAGCAGCATCTTACCAACCTTCAATGATTAGATTTTAAAAAATGTGCTCTTCATTAATTTTAGTTTCGTGCAGTTCCTCATTTTCGCCAGTCCCACTGTTCCCTAGTTTATCTGAGAGTTTGCTTCTGTACCTTCCTCAGGGACATAGACTCAATGTATTCCTCTCAGCTGGCAGATGACTTCTGTCAGCCAGTGAATATTTCGGAGGACTGCACTTTATAGATGATCAATATCTTAACAACTCCTGCCTGGAAAGTTCCAGAATTAATCCAGTTCACTTCAAGGTCAGTGTCAGCACAGTTCTGTCCCTGGTGTGAGGCTCAGGTTATACTGATGGAGGGGACACAGCTGAGTGATCACCTCATTTTTGAAAGGTTAACATTTTATGTTTGGAATTGGTTCAGCAAAGAAAAATATTCTTGGAAATCCAAGGGAGGATAATGCAATACCCAGCCCCTCACCGTGCACAGGGATTTCTGTCTATGTAGTCTCAGCTCCATTTTTTTCCCATTGACTGAAACACTCTATAAATGCAGTGTCAAGAGTGTTGACAGACGCTTGGTCTCTCTGAGTAGATGCAGCAGCTGATAATACACACCCAAGAAAAGCATCCTCAGAACCTGCCTTTACTGACTGCTGACAGGTGCAAGTCAAATCCTCACACACACAGTGCATCCATTCCGTGTTGAAAATGCTTCTCTTCCTGGCTGAGAAATCTGTTACATCTCTGGCAGACACACAGTAAAATTTTCTTTGTCCAAAGAAGCAGTTGACAATGTAACATTACGTTTCTCTGTCTCAGCAACTTTAACAGCAGCATCAGGATTACCGATGTAGTTGACCACCACACTCAGAGAAGAGTGAGAGTGGGAATTTAACTCACTTTAAACAGGGGCATATCTAGATTGACGTAACATTCAGGAATATGGGGAAAGGGGTTATGTTAGAAGAAATTCCCATTTTATTTTCCTTCTACTTCATTATCAGCAGTCCCTTTGTTTGCTTTTCATTTCTCTCTCTCTTGCTGGACATTTCTCCATCCATTTAACTACTCTCCCCCTCATACATCCAGCCTGATACAAATAATATTATTTCTCGGTTGCTTTCAGTGTTGATGTAGGGTCTCCAGACTTGAAGCTTCTTCTGTTCTTCTCATGACAGAGGCTGCCATGCTTGCTGAGATTCTCCAACACCTTCATACACTGGAGAATGTTATTTCAAATCTCGAGCATTCACAGTTCATTGGTTTATTTCAGCTTTAATGCTGCGGTTTCATGGGATGACAGCATCAATGGCAAGGGCAGCATTTGATGACCATCACTAGCTGCCCTTGTCCGTGAGATCATTTGTTAAGGCAGTATGGAGCCAACCATGTTATCGTGGGACTGAAGTCATATTCAGTTTCTTTACCAAAGTCTATAAGTGAAATAATGAAAGAAATCTTGATCGTTTATGGTTGCCGTTAGTAAAATGAGATTTAATTCCAATTTTTGTCATTCAAATTTAAGTTCTGTCATTAGCTGTGACAGGATTTCAAACAATGTCTTTCAGGTTATAACCTGTGCCCCTCACTGTGATTATTACTCTGACATGGGATCTATATTATGAAACAGCCGGAGAGGCAAGAACAAGTATGTGTTCAAAATATTTGCAATTGAAGGAGAGGTTAGAAGAGAACTGTAGCCATAAAAGCTGAAGTTAACAAGGGGGCAGATGACGGCTGTGGGATATAGGTAAATTAATGTTACTTCTGCAATTCTGCAATTCCATTTTACAAAGTAAAATGGACTCACGCCAGTGTGTAATTGTTTTAGCCACGAGCTGAGTCAACAAGAATGGAAACAATGTGGAGGAAATATATAATTGTTTTTGTATTAGCTAAAACTGTATGTCAGAATGAAATGTGACTTCAAAACAATGGTAGACATTATGGGCAAGTAGATAAGATGTTGTGAGGGGATCAAGTTAAGCTAGATACGCATGTACAAACAGTAGGTATAAACATCTGTTTCCCATTTTTACAGAGACAGAGGAACAAACCCCAATTAAAAGGGTCATAGGGATCAGAACGGCCTCGGGAAAGGCACAGATGAAGGGGGTAGATAATGATGAAGAAAGAATATGCCTAACAATGACCTACAGCAGGATGATGTCAAACAGCGTTGTGAGACCAGAAATAAGCATTTTGTCACAGACAAGGCCGGATAAGGCAAGAGATAAACAGGGGTAATGGGTGCCGGTGTTAGGGAAGTGGAGGATGTAAACAGGGGAGGGAGCAGTGTAAAACAATAGAAATCAAATCATATAAATGTCGTGTATGAATTGAATTTGGTGTGTATGTCCTCTGCCTTATAGACACTGGACATCACACCCACTTGCAAGTGTAAAATAAATGACACTACTGATTCAGATCTTGTCTAGGACTGAAATTATTGAAGTGAGTGGGCTTTGTTTCTCACAACTGGGGGCTCGTCCTGGATATTCTTCCATCGCCAGGGGGGAGTGGCTGGCCTTGGACACTGGGAAGACGCGTCCCATTCCCCATTGAGGAGTGGTCTCTTGTCCTGGTTTGGTCCGCTCCCTTGGCCGACTGGTACGAATCCCACAAGAGAGACATCTGAATCAGACAGTGATAGAAGCTCGATAGACAATACGGCACAAAGGGGTCAGGCAACTGTGTGCACAGACCAAGGTAAGAAACCTGACTTTTATGTATTGCCTTGGTGGGCGGGATTGAGTTTTAGTAGTTAATAAGGGACTAACGAAGGAACTCAATATGGGTTGTGCTGTGGGTAAGGAAAAGGCCTCCGGGAAAACAAAAGAAGGAAGAGGCAATGGAAATGGAGACGGGGTCCCTTACAACATACCTCCAGAAAGTCCTTTGGGCAAGATGTTGTGGAATTGGCAAAATAATACTTGTACAAGGGAAACAGATGATTAAATATTGTTGCTTCGTATGGACTAAGGGATCCATTCTTCATCCCGCCACTTCTGGCCAAAATACAGGTCTGACAAAGACTGGGTTTGTAAATATCTGAATTTATTTGTCAATGAGTGAGAGAGAGAGAGAGAGAATGAAAAGAGCTGAACAGCTGGTAGAAAGTTTAACCCTTTGTGATTTGGTTTGAATGCACATTTGTTTGTTGGTCATTGAATGTTTGCGTTTTATTCCTTGGAGTTTGAGTTCCGGGACTGTTTTGAATCTGATTTTTATTATGGAAACTTAACATGATTTCTTTTAAGGTTAAGGATCCTATAGAGATTATGAAAAAAATAGAATGATAACTCCTGTTCTTCTTACAGGTCATGACTGCCTTACTATCAGTTTCTAACTAATCTCTTTTATTTTTACATAAAAGCGATTTATGGAGGACAGTTGAAGTTTCAGTTCAACATTAGATTGTAGTAAAAACAAGATCCTATGGTTAATATCTGTGACCTTGGATTCGGCCATTGTTCATGCATTAGAAGTTTTTTTTTAAACTTGAGTAGACAAATTCTTTTAAGGCAGATCTGATTATTTCACGACCTATAGTATTGTAATTGAGCAATGATTGGTCAGGACTACTTAAGAAAACAAATTTTGGATTTAAATTAAGGGACTAAAACTGGGTGATTACAGTGGATTTCAAAATTGGGAACTGTATGCATTTTACATTTTGAATATTAAATACTGAATAAATGAACGTAAATATATAAATATATTTACAAGTTTGGAACAGGCTTTAAAGATAGTCAAGCATGAATTGATGAATTGGTGTTTGATGTTATGGGGAGCTAGAAATATTGCAATATTTCTTTAAAAAAGAAAAAAAAGGAAGAACGTAATGATTTATCCCCTTCGGGGGGTACCAATAGGGGACAAAGCGATTGGGTTTGTAAGTGCCCCCCTCAGCAGTGGGGAGGTCAGAACATTTAAAAAAGGAAATGAAGGTCCTGGTTGAGGATCCGGTAGGGTTGTCTGAACAAATTGATCAATTTTCGGGGCCCAGTCTGTATACCTGGGCTGAGTTAATGTCTATTGGAATATACTATTTACTAGGGAAGAAAGGAGACTTATACGGGGAGCAGCCATTAAATATGGGACAGGGAACACCCCATTGGAGATGGGGATGCTGGACAGGGAGAGACGAAGTTTCCCCTCAGAGACCCCCAGTGGGAAGATCAAAACCCGGAGTATTAAGAAGAAATGAGGGAATTGAAAGACCTGATTCTAAAAGGAATAAGAGAGGCAGTTCCGAAGTCACAGAATTTGACTAAAGTATTTATGTTAGACAGGAGAAAGGTGAGACTCCCTCAGCTTTCTTACAAAGATTAAGAGACTCAATGCAGAAATATTCTGGAATGAACCCTGAGGACCCAGTGCCACAGGTTCTTTTGAAAGTACATTTTGTGACAAAGGAATGGTCAGACATACAGAGAAAGATACAGAAGATAGAAGGGTGGATGGAAAAGCCATTAGATAAATTGTTAAGAGAGGCACAGAAAGTGTTTGTAAAGAGAGAGGATGAGAGACAAAAACAGAAGGTGAAAATGATGGTAGCTACAGTTGATGAGGTAGTTAAGAAAAGAATGGAACCAATAGTGAGCAACCAGAGGGGTGGGTGGCAGCATGTCCGATGGAGAGGACAAGGGGGAGCGTTTGATAGAGGGTTCGAGAGACAGGGGCAGAGCTGGAGGTCTCCACAGGCAGGATGCTATGATTGCGGAAAGATAGGGCACTTTAAGCGGCAGTGTCCTGCTCTGAAAAGGGAAGAGAGGGCAATTCCGCTTATGAATTTTGATGAAGAATAGGGGTGTCAGGCGTTCCTGCCCCCGGGGGCCCACCAGGAACCCTTGATAAACCTGAAGGTGGGACCCTGTAGGGAAGAGGTAGTCTTCCTAGTATATACGGGGGCAGCACGGTCATCGCTGAATTTTAAACCAAAGAAAGTAGGAATGTCAACACGATCAATTACTGTTTCGGGGGTAAAAAGGGGAAGGATTTACTCTTCCAGCATTTTAACCTATGATGATAGAAGGTCCTAAGGATTGGGTCACAGGGGAACTGTTGTATATCCCTGATATAGGAAGTAACTTACTAGGGAGAGACTTAATTATCCTCTTAGAACTGGGGATTGGAATTCAGGAAAAAAAATTAGTTGTAAAAATGGCAATGTTGACAGAGGATGTGGAGAGAGAGATAGACCCTATTGTATGGGCTAGGGAAGGGAATTGTGGAAAACTACAGATCCCTCCCCTTGAAGTAAGTTTAAAAAGGAAAGGGGACATTGTCTGTGAGCGACAATATCCCATTTCCACAGAAGGTAAACGAGGACTGCAGCCAGTAATAGAGGGATTGATGAGAGATGGACTGTTGGGGCCATGTATGTATCCTTATAATACCCCAATCCTACCAGTGCGGAAATCCGATGGAACTTATCGATTGGTGCAGGATTTGAGAACATTAAATCGAATAGTACAGATCAGGCACCCAGTGGTGCCAAACCCCTATACATTATTAAGTGAGATCCCTCATGACCACAAATGGTTTAGTGTGATAGATTTAAAGGATGCCTTTTGGGCTTGTCCCTTGGCAGAGGAAGGTAGGAATTTGTTTGCCTTTGAGTGGGAAGACCCTAAGACAGGACAGAAACAGCAATACCGGTGGACTGTGCTCCCCCAGGGGTTTACGGAATCCCTGAATTTATTTGGACAGATGTTAGAACAAACTTTGGAGAAATTTAGCAGCCCCAAGGGGACTACTCTGTTGCAGTATGTAGACAACCTCTTAGTAACAGGAAAAAGAAGAGAAAGAGTAGTAGAAGCCACTAACAAATTATTGAATTTCCTGGGTCAGCAGGGACTGCGAGTATCTAAAAACAAACCACAATATGTGGAGCAAGAAGTGATTTGGTTCTTAGGGAATATGGATGTCAAGGAATATATACAATTGCTAAACAAATATGTGAGGGATGTATCATATGCAGAAAGGTAAATAAGAAAATCTTGAGAAAACAGACCCCAGGAGGAAGAGACCCAGGACTGAGACCTTTCCAGAGTATACAAGTAGATTATACTGAACTCCCCAGGGTAGGCAGACTAAAATATATGCTTGTCATAGTAGATCATTTATCTGGTTGGGTTGAGGCATACCCCCTAGCTACCGCCACTGCGAGTGGAGTGTCTAAAACAATATTGGAGCACATAATTCCCCTATATGGGCTCGTGAACCATATTGATTCCGACCAAGGAACTGACTTTACCTCTGAAGTGTTACGGGGGGGTAATGAAAGGGTTGGAAATTTCCTGGGAGTTCCATACTCAATGGCACCCGCCATCATCGGGAAGGGTTGAGAGAATGAACCAAACACTCAAACGACAACTCCCTAAATTGATAATAGGAACCAGACTCCCTTGGATCAAATGTTTACCTATAGCTCTCTTGCGAGTACGAACAGCCCCAAGGAAAGATTTGGGACTATCCCCCTATGAAATCTTATTTGGATTACCTTACTTGGGAACGAATGGAGAATTGCCAAGTCCCGAAACTAAAGATTTGTTTTTAAAGAAGTATATACTGGGTTTATCCTCCTCTTTATCTTTCCTCAGGAAACAGGGTTTATTGGCACAGACTCCACCCCTTGAATTCACCGTTCATCCCATCCGGCCGGGCGATTGAATCTTAGTAAAATCATGGACCGAGACTAAATTGCAGCCGGACTGGGAAGGGCCGTACCAGGCTCTTTTGACCCCTGAAACAGCGATAAGGACAGCAGAGAAAGGCTGGACTCACTACACTCGGATCAAAGGGCCAGTGGACCCTCCAGTTGAGGAAGAAGTCTGGACAGCCGAATCAACGCAAGATTCGCTGAAACTCAGGCTAAAGAGACTTTGAGTAACTGATTATACAGTGGCGACGCGAGCGCGGGATTATTTCTGTAAGATTGTATATTCAGCATGATGGTTAGAATACTGGGGATGCTGCTAGAGATATGATGTGAGCCCTTTTAGTATTGGGATTTTGTCAAATATCATTTTCATATGTATTATTAACGGTCCCCAAGTCTGATAATCCACAAATAATAAACGCTGATGTATGCAGCTTAGTAAATTGTGGGGATGTAGATAATCAGAGACAGTGCCGCAGCTCTGAGATACATCTTAAGTCCTATGGGGATAGCCTTGGGGATGGTACTTAGTATAGTGGTCTCATCACAGTGCACCAGACCCCCTTCCGACCAGCTCGCGATTGTCCCGATAAAAAGTGTAACCCAATATACCTAATGATAAGGAAAACCACATGGCACGAAACAATCCTGGTGGGTGGGGGGGGGGGCGGGCACCTATGAGATACAATGAAATGAAACATTTGGGATAGAAATGAAAGCAAATGGGAAGGATTTCTTGGGCTATTGTTTTTGAATTAGCGTAGGACAGGGAAAACGGGTAGAACTACTGGGTAATAAGATACAATCTTTCACCCCTCCCACTGATCCTAAAGTAGTAAAATTTATAGAGGTAAAGGACTTGAAACAGACCATTGAAATAGAAACTGGGTACGGTGATGCAAATGCCTGGGTTGAATGGGTAAAGTATACTGTGAAAAGTCTGTACAAGACCAATTGCTATGCATGTGCCTCCGGTCGGACAGTGGCCCAGGTGGTTTCCTTTCCGCTCGGGTGGAAGCGAGACAGGAAGGGCATGAAATGTATGATAGCCCTGTATCAGGATGAAACTGCGTGGAATGATAGGAATTGTACCTCCCTATCTCTGATGTTCCCTCCCTTGGAGAAGAAAGATGTAAAACCTCCCCCCCCCTGTTTTCTGCCGCAGTTGGAAATCACACGTCGTGTGTGCGTAGACGAGGTACAAGTAAGTCGAAAGATTTGGGGGAGCTGAAATTATGTACAGAAATTAAGAATGTAACCGAAATGGAGAAGGGAGGGAACTACTCAGCTCTGAAGGTTCCCCGAGCGGATCTGTGGTGGGACTGTGGAGGCAAAATATTGAGACCCACGCTACCTCCAGATTGGAGAGGGATATGTGCAATTGTACAATTGGCAATTCCATTTACCCTGGCATTTGAGAAGGAAAAGATAGGAGGGAAAAAGGGAAGGGGTAAGAGATTACTGTTAGACACTTCTTTCGATGACAGGATTTATCTCGATTCGGTAGGAGTCCCTAGGGGCGTACCTGATGAATTCAAGGCTTGTAACCAGATTGCAGCAGGCTTTGAGTCAGCTCTCTTTTGGTGGGTAACAATTAATAAAAATGATCATACCCTGTATACGAGGGCTCACCCAAAGACTGATTGAAACAGCCTTGATGAAACAGGTGCCCCTAAAAGAAAAATGCAGAAGATAACAAATGGTAATTAACGAAAAGGGGGAAATTGTGAGATATAGGTAAATTAATATTACTTCTGCAATTCCGCAATTCCATCTTACAAAGTAAAATGAACTCACACCAGTGTGTAATTGTTTTAGCCAAGAGCTGAGTCAACAAGAATGGAAACGATGTGGAGGAAATATATAATTGTTTTTGCATTAGCTAAAACTGTATGTCAGAAGGTAGACATTATGGGCAAGTAGATAAGATGTTGTGAGGGGATCAAGTTAAGCGAGATACGCCTGTACAAACAGTAGGTATAACCATCTGCTTCCCAATTTTACAAAAACACAGGACAAACCCCAATTAAAAGGGTCATAGAGATCAGAATGGCCTCGGGAAAGGCACAGATGAAGGGGGTGAGTAATGATGAAGAAAGAATATGCCTAACAATGACCTACAGCAGGATGAGGTCAAACAGCCTTGTGGGGCCAGGAATAAGCATTTTGTCACACACAAGGCCGGATAAGGCAAGAGATAAACAGGGGTAATGGGGGCCGGTCTTAGGGAAGTGGACGATGTAAACAGGGGAGGGAGCAGTGTAAAACAATAGACATCAAATCATATAAATGTTGTGTATGAATTGAATTTGGTGTGTGTATGTCCCTTGCCTTGTAGACAGTGGACATCACACCCACTTGCAAGTGTAAAATAAATGACACTACTGATTCAGATCTTGTCTCGGACTGAAATTATTGAAGTGAGTGGGCTTTGTTTCTCACATTTTCAAAGTTACTCACAATTTAGAGTGATCACTTGGTGCTGTCTGCATAACACACTACGAAAAAAAATTAACAGAAAAAACATTATAACCCAATTTCAGAGTCACTAATTCATTGATATTGCATGGGTCCAGCAGTTATAAGTAATCAATTTTTAAAAATAAATACAGATACATTTACTAACTACATTGGAGTACAGTCAAGTTTCTTACTGAACAGTGACAGGATTGGACAGAGTCCACATGGATTTAAGAGAGGGGAATTATACTTTGCAAATCTACTGAAAGAATCTACAAAGTCGAATATTAAAGTAAGAGATTGCAGGATATTTAGAAAAGCTTATCAATAAACATGGTAGACTGGGTTTTGTGAAAGAGAAACTATATTTGACAAATTTGCGACAGTTCATTGAGGAGATAACAAACAGGGCTGATAAAGGGCAATCCAATGATGTCCTGTATTTGGATTTTTAAAAATGCAAATGATAAGGTGCTACATAAAAGTTAATTGCACAATTTAGGAGCTCATGGTATCAGCAAAATGTATTAGATTGGACTGAGGATTGGTTAACCTCACTGGCTGTTGCTGAGTACTCACGTAGAGTACTGTATGCAGTGTTAGCTCCCATATTTAATAAAGGATAAACTAACATCAGAGACCATTCAAAAAAGATTCAGTTAGCTGCTTTGACGACAAAAGGGTTGAGCTATCAAGAATAGATAAGCAGGGGTGATCTTGATTCTGAGGAGCTTGACAGGGTAGACGTTGACTAGATCTTCTAGCACCAGTGAAGTCTCAAACCAGGGGACATTACATAAGGGAACATTCATTTTAGAAAAATTAAAGATTTTTTTCTCTCAGTGAATGACTAGAATTTTCTCACCCAAACAATTGTGAAAGTTAAATGTGGGAGGGGAATGGTTGGGTTACTCTTTGGAGTGTTGTTCTGGCTTCAGGCTGAAGGGCCTGTTTCCACATATAATCACAGATTCCCTACTATTTCAAATTATTTTAAAAGAGGGCAGATAGATTTTTGAAATATTGAGCAGTTGAGGGCTATGCGGATCAAGCATAAAAGGGGTTTTGAAGTCTGGATTGGCCCAGCCATGATCTGATAGAATGGGGGAACAAGCTGAAGGCGATGAATGCCCTACTCCTGCTCCGATTCCTTGAGGCTCCGTTTCATGTTTTTTTGTTTCCAAAGAAGAGTGTGATACAATGTGCTAAAGATCACAGATGTTGTGAAAATGGGGTGTGTATGTACTGGTTCAGATGGCATTGATTCATCAATCACAGCTATACAGTCATGAGTGGGAAGGCAATTCCCTCCATAAATAAAGGAAATCTACTGCAGAGCTCAATCAAAGGGAATTCTTGCCCTCAGTGAACACTCCCATCACATTACCCAACATAGCAGCTAAAGCAGGACGCACTGCGCTTGCTCGAGCCAACAAAGTGACCCGCGGGTGATTGATGTCAGCACCGGGCCCATGAAAGGACGGTGGGCGGAGCTGGAGGACCGAGCGTGATGTTGTTCCTCCAACCAATCAAAGTGAATGAAGGGCGGAGCTAAACCAAAGCATGTGATCACCCTCGCGCGCGGCGCAGAGTTGATGAAATGAATGCTCGGGAAAGGATACGGTAAGGAAAGAAATAAACAGGGAAACGGGAGAAAAACTGTGTTGCTATGAGCGGAGAGGTTTTCCAAACAAATTGTGCACGTCGGAAAACACAAATTTGAACGCCCCAGTCCCGTGTTTGCAGTAATTGGAGAGTTTGCTTCAGCGGCTGCAGGCCTGAGTGAGCGCCGCCATCTTTATTCGGGACAACGATTCACTGGACATGTGCACCGCCGCCAACTTTGTAGGGGGCAAGGTGCAGCAAGGCGCATGTGCAGCCTTTCTCTGGGATCGAGTCATTGTGATCATTGCAGCCAATACTGCTCTGATTCACCTCTGGGCTCCCTCATAACCACTTTGTCAATATCTAGCTTCCTCAGTCTCGAACCATGGGTATATTTTTGGTCTGTTTACTACTCTATTATTACTTTTATAGACCCTTTGTAAATGAGTTTTTCACTGCGGCCCAGCCCCTGACCATGAACTGCTCTATTATCAGATTACTTTTTTCTTGAATATTTTTGAATCAAGAATTCTTTTTTGCAACAAGCAAGTGTATCTTCCTTCCATTTCTGACTATCAAATTCTGCACCATTTTCATTCCCTGTGATCCATTTTGCACTCCCTGAAACACGAACTGTGTTTCTCCTTCCACAGATACCAGTGATTAATGACAAAGCCCTATTGCTTGTGGAGAGGGTGATGTTTGACTTTCTTGTACAGCTGCAGTTTGTGTGATGAAGGTGCTCCCACAATGTGGTTGGGTAAGAGACATTACAGAGTATTCATTCAGCAAAAGTGATTATTTGAAGATGATGTCCAAATCAAGAACTGTTTGTAGTTTTATTATCATGCTTATAATTTTACAAAAATACTATTGAGAACTTTAGAAATAAGGCCAGACATGGAGATTTTATTTCAGGTGACCAAAAGCATTGCCAAAAAGCAGGCTTTGAGGGATTTCTTAAAGGTAAAAAGCAGACCTGTGAGGTTTTGTCTGCAAATTCCAGACCATGTTGCTTTAGTAACTGTAGAATCAGCTACACAGTTGAAGTAATGAATTAACAAATCGTTGGGAGTCTCGAAGAAAATGGGTTGAGACCTCGACAAAGGATGTGTGGTGCAGGGAGCTAGGGATGATAACAGCCAGGAATCACATCAAGAATGAGAATTTTAAATTGTTGTTGCTTATGAATAGGAGCCTTTTGATGGATGAACATGTTTGAGAGAAGTGAACACGTAGGTGATAGAGCTTTCATTTTTTTCTTGAGATTACAGGGAGGTTGAATTTGGGAGGCTGGCCAGGAGTGTGTTTGGATAATTAAGTTTTGAGATGACACACAATGGATGAGAGTTTCAGTATATGAGCTGAGATGAGGGTGGAATCACCTAGAAATAGTGGTGTTGGAGTGGGACTGGGCTGTCACTCTCACCTCACCTCTGGGATTCAGCTGGTTGTCAGGTTGTGAATCAGGGCAGTAACACAATCGGGAGCTGAGTGGCCCTGGTGGAGCCTAAAATTAGTGTCACTCAGCTGGCTGTTGCTGAGCAGCTGCTATTTGAATGCCCTGTTGATGATTACTTCCATCACTTTACTGCTGATCGAGTGTTGACTGATCGATGGAAATTGCCTGGGTTGGATTGCCCTGTGTTTTCGTGTTGAATATCCCTGGGCAATGTTCCACATTGTCGGTAGATGCCAGTGCTGGAGCGGTACGTGAATTGGTGGGTGGTAAGTTCTGGAGCACAATCTATCAGTGTTATTGCCAGAATGTTAGCAGGACCCACAGCCTTTACACTACTTAACCATTTCTCGATATTGTTCGACCTAAATTGAACTGGCTTAAAGCTCACATCTGTGACGTTAGGAACCAGTGGAGAAGGCTGACTTGGATCATCTCACTTTGCATTTGGCTGAAAATTACTGCAAATGCTGTCATCTTGTCTTTTGCATGGATGTGTGAGACCCCTCCATCAGTAAGGGTGGGGATATCTGTGGTGCTTCCTGCAAAGAGTTGTTTAATTGTCCATTACCATTCACAACTGGGTGTGGCAGAACTGCACAGCTCTGATCTGATCCATTGGTTGTGGGATCACTAAGATCTGTTGCTTGCTGCTGATGCTGTTTGATGTGAAGATAGTCCTGCTTGGTAGCTTCACCAGGTGTACACTTCAGTTTTTGGGAAGTCTGGTGCTGCTCATGGCATGCTGTCCTTTCCTGTCCATTGTGATGGGTGAGTGCAGGATTTACAAACCCATGAGATTACAGATTGTGCTGGAGTACAGTTTTGCTGCTGTTGTTATCCCACAATGCCTCAGAGAGATCCAGTTTGAGTTCCTACATCTGTCCTATTTAGCACGGTGATGGTACCACTCAGCACAATAGAGGTTTTTCTTAACTTTAAGGTGAGGCTTTGTCTCCAAAAAGACTGTGGGATGGTTGCTCTTACCGATACTGTCATGGAAAGATGCATTTGCAGCTGGCAGATTCATACTGATAAGATCTAGTATGTTTTTCCCACTTGCTGGTTCCGTTACCACCTGCTGCAAACCCAGTTGAGCAGCTATGTCCTTGAGGACCCGACCAGCTCAGTCAGTAATCCTACTGCTGAGCTACTCTTGGTAGAGGACATTGAAATCCTGTACCCAGAGGAGCCTTGTCACCATTTTATTGCCTCAGTGCTTCCTCCAGGTGTTATTCAACATTGAGGAGCACTGATTCATCAGCTGTGGGAGCACGGTACGTGGTAATCGGCAGGAGCCATGTGACTTCCTGGTGTCCAAAGTCAATGCTGAGTACTCCCAAGGCAAATGGTTCCTGTGTGTACACCACTGTGCCATCACCTCTGCCTGGTCTGTCCTGCTGGTGAGACAGGACATATCCAGAGATTTCAGGAGAAAGTGAAGACTGCAGATGCTGGAGATCAGAGTCAAGGGTCTGGTGCTGGAAAAGCACAGCAGGTCAGGCTGATGAAGGGCTTAGGCTCAAAACGTCGATTCTCCTGCTCCTCGGATGCTGCCTGACCTGTTGTACTGTTCCATCATCACAGTCTATCTAAGGATGGTTATTGCGGTGTCTGGCTATTATCTGTAAGGGGTTACTCTGTGAGTATGACGATGTCAGGCTGTTCCTTGACTAGTCTGTGAGACAGCTCGGCACAAAAAAAAACAGATGTTAGTGAGCAGGATGTTGCAGAGTCGAGAGGGCTGATTCTGTGGTTGTATTTCCTAATGCCTTGTTAGATGCCAAGTGGTCCATCCAGTTTCATTCCTTTGTTGAGACTTTGCAGTGATTAATACAGTGAGTAGCTTGTTGGGCGACTGTCAGGTTGGCAGGATTTTTTTCGCCATTGACAATAGTTCCATGGAGATCAGGAGATTCCTAATTCCAGTTATTTTTTTCTTGAATTCAGATTCTACCATCTGCCGAGCTGAGATTCAAACAAGGACTTCAGTTGTACATTTTAATATTCTGGATAAAATTTAAATACATTAGGTTTGTTCACTCATTTTAAATATCACTAACCCTGGTTTTGTTTCTTTGTAAAACACTGTCCATTATCCTGTCTCCTTCAGCCTTTCCTCCAACAACAAGAGCAAGGAGCACATTGAGTATCTCTGTCACTAAGACTGAGACAATCCGATCAGCTGCCTCTGCTGCTTCTCTCCCTCCCACTAGCCCACCGAGACTAACTGCCTCACATGGTGTTCCTGATTTTTGTCCCAAACTTACATCTTTCTCCAGTTTCTTGTCAAGCCTTATCAGAGCTCATCTTGATCTTTTACTCGTCTCACTAAACTACAGACATTCCAACTCTGTTTCCTCCTCATCACTCCCCCTCCCCAATTCACAGGTATTTTTCCTTGTTCTGTCTGTCTGTCTTTTTTGGTTATGTCCTTCTCAACCATTCTGCAAAAAAAACTAACATTTGACCTCACCATCATTTGTAAATCCTGCTCCATCTCCACTCTCCCTTTCTTTTCCGAATTCCTTGTATTTGGTGTCTCTCAAGGATCTATCCTTGGTCCCTCCTGTTTCTCACCTACGCACTGCCAGGAAGTGACATTGTCCAAAAGCACAGTGTGAGGTTTCACATGTACACTGACGATGTCCAGCTCTCCTTCCCCACCATCCCTCTCCATTGCTCCACTGTTGCTCAGTTACCAAACTGCTTATCACATTCCCACTACTCGATTAACTGCAATTTCCTCCAAAGAAACATTGTTACGGTTAAACCCATTACCTTCAGTTGCTATTACAAATTCCTTTCCCTTACTGCTGAGCCCGTCCCTCTCTCTGGGTGCAGTCTGAGATAGAACTAGACTCTTCACAAAATTGCTGTCATATCTGTAACCCCAAGGTGACCTTCTGATCAGACATTACGCAATCACAAACACCAGGATTTCCAATCTCTAAAATGTTGCTTGTCTCCACCTCACCCTAGCTCCATTGTTACTGAAACCTCTTACCCATGTCGGTGTTACCTTAAACTTGACGAATCTGAAATGAACCCTTGATTTCATTACTGACCCAGAATCTGCGAGCTTTCAGCGTTTCCTGCACAATTACCGCCCCGATCCCTTTGTGGTGCAGCTTTCTACAGTTTTCACCCTGAAAATAGCACTCTGTTCTCTTATCATCCCCTCCAAAATGACCGACTTCACTTTTTCCCAAATTATACTCCATCTGACATCTTGTTGCCCCCTTCTCTTGTGCATCTCTCTCTCTTCACAATCCTCTTAGAACTTTACAGTTATGCCTTTTCCAGGAGTTCCCCCCCGCCCCCCCCCTCCATTCTTCTAAACATTTACTGGGAGCAGTGGGCAGTGTGAAGCATGCAGAGTTGCTCTGTTTTTAGAGATACTCTATAGGAGGAGTTTGCTGCCCATTGGTCAGAATGGAGACAACTTGCCCATCGAGCTGCATGAGCCTTTCACCCCCTATGTCTTATTGATGAACCACAGCAGCAACACGGAACAGTAAAAAAGAAGCAAATCCTGCTCTTCACATCTCACTGACTCTTGGAATATTCAGTCCCATGTGTCAAAGATCTGCCCTGTTCAGTCACATGAAATTCCAAGGTGGAAACTCCTAGAAACCCACATAGATTTCCACCTGAACTGACTGCTGACCTCCACAAGGGGTAATGTATCCAGTCATCCTGGGCCAGGAGGAGGGGATGGTGCGAGTTTCTAACCTGAACTGACAGTGACAGATTTTATAAACTTGTATGACAGGATACTACAGGTGCATATTCAGATGGTAATCTCAGTCATTTTAACACCTAACTCTGATTGAATTAGTCAATTCATCAGGACCTGGATATTTATATTGTGTGTGAGCATTGTATTCCATCTGAATCCCATTTGCTGCATAAAAGTTCTCCTTGGAATCTTCCCAAACCTCTAATGTGTGTCCTGTAATCCTTGTATAATGAGCTGATGGGTATAAGATTTATTATTATAACGTGTAACTTTTCTAAACCCCTCTGTCACAGCTCCTCTCAATTGCCTTTGCTACAAGGAGAACACCTCAGTTTCCCCAAATCCCTGATTCCCCAATGTCTGCTTGTTTATAAGGCACACATCAGGATTCTGTTGGAACATTGTCCACTTGCCTGCATCAGTGCAGCCCCCAACACGTTTAAATAAAGGGAACATCCTCCAGGACAAAGCACTGTGCCTGAGTGGTGTCCCATCCACTACCTTCAGCATTTCCTCTCCCCATCCCAGAGACACAGTGGCATCAATGTGTAAAAGGTAAAGGCAGCATTGTCCTAGCAGACCATAGGGCTGCTCTCTCATTTGGGAGGAAACTGGAGCACCTGGAAGAAACCCATGCAGACACTGGGAGAATGTTCAAGTCCCACAGAGACAGTTGTTCAAAGCTGGAATCGAACCTGGGGCCCTGGCAGCAGGGCTAATTACTGAGCCACTGTGCCCCCTAAAATTGTAATTTGATTCACAACTACCACTTCCTCTGATAGTTCATTCCACACACAAACCATTGTCTGAACAAAAATAAAAAAAATTCCCGAACGCCTTTTTAAAGCCGTTCTGCTGTCACCTTAAAAGGTATGTACCCAGTCTTGAATCGCGTCCCTTCCTAGAAAGGACACCTGCTGTTCAATTACTGATACCACCCCTCCATGATTTGAGAAACGTCTAATAAGGTCACTCCTCAGCCTCCTGCGCGCCAGTGAAAGAAGTCGCAGCATATCCAGCCTCTGCTTATAATTCAAACTAACCATTCCCATCAACATCCTGGTGAATCTCTTCTGAATCTGCTCCAACTACATAATGTCCTCCTGATGTCAGCATGACCAGAACTGGACACTGAATTCCAGAAAAGGCCTCCCCAACATCCAAAATAATGTCCCAACTCTTGTACTCAAAGGTCTGAGCAATGAAGGCAATTGTGCTAAGCACCTTCTTAACCACCCTGTCTACATGTGACACAGACTTGAAAGACCCGAACCCCTCAGCCTCTTTGTTCCATATCACAACTTGAGGCCCTGTTTTTAATTAATGTAAGTCTACCCTCGTTTGTTTTTTCAAGATGTAATATTTTGCATTTATTCCAATCCAAACATCCCAAAGAACCCTGAGCATTAAAGACAGTAGGAGTATACTTAAGAGGGAAATCAGGAGGGCAAAAAGGGGACATGAGATAGCTTTGGCAAATAGGGATATGAAAAATCCCAAGGGTGTTTATAAATACATTAAGAACAAAAGGGTAACTCGAGAGAGAATAGGGCTCCACAAACATCAGTAAGGCAGCCTATGTGTGGAGCAGCCGGAGATGGGAGAAATAGTAACTGAATGTTTTGCATCAGTGTTTACTATGGAGAAGGACATAGGCAATATAGAATGTGGGGAAATAGATGTCGACATGTTGAATATGTCCATCTTACAGACGAGGACGTGCTGGGTGTCTTGTAACCCGTAAAGACTGGTTAATCCCCAGCATCTGATCAGGTGAACCAGAGAACTCTGGGAAGCTGGGAATGTGATTGCTGGGCCTCTGGCTGAGATATTTGTATCATCGATTATCACAGGTGAGATGCCAAAAGACGAGAGGTTGGTTAACGTGGTGCCACTATTTAAGAAAGGTGGTAAGGACAAGCTAGGGGGCGATCGACCGGTGAGCCTGACATTGATGCTGGGCAAGTTATTGGAGGGAATCCTGAGGAACAAGATGTGCATGTGTTCTGAAAAGCAAGGACTCATTAGTGATAATCAGCATGACTATGTACATGGGGAATCATGTCTCACAAAATTGATTGAGTTATTTGAAGATACATTTGAAGATGTATCAAAGAGGATTGTTGAGGGCAGAGAGGTGGACATGATCTATAGAATTCAGTAAAACGCTCGACAAGGTTCCCCATGGAAGACTGGTTAGCAAGGTTAGATCTCATGGAATACAGGGAGAACTAGCCGTTTGGATACAGAACTGGCTCAAATGTAGAAGGCAGGGTGGTGGTGGAGGGTTGTTTTTCAGATTGGAGGCATGTGACCAGTAGAGTGCCGCAAGGATCAGTGCTGGGTCCACTACTTTTCGTCGTTTATACGTATGCTTTAGATATGAGCATAGGAGGTATATTTAGTAAGTTTGCAGATTGCACCAAAATTGGAGGTATAGTGGACAGCGAAGAGGGTTGGCTCAGATTAAAACAGGATGTTGTTCAGATGGGTGAGAAGTTGCAGATGGAGATTAATGCAGATAAATGTGACATGCTGCATTTTGGAAAAGCAAATCTTAACAGGACTGATACACTTAGTGGCACTTTCCTAGATAGTGTTGATGAACAAAGATATCTTGCAGTGCAGGGTCATATTTCCATGAACATAGAGTTGCAGGTAGATAGGATATTGAAGAAAGTGTTTGGAATACATTCCTTTATTGATCAGAGCATTGAGTATAGAAGTTGGAAGGTCATGTACAGGACATTGGTTAGGCCTCTTTTGGAATATTGTGTGCAATTCTGTTCTCCATCAATCGGAAGGATGTTGTGAAACTTGAAAGGGTCAACAAAGATTTACAAAGATATTGCCAGGGTTGGAAGTGTTTGAGCTGCAGGAAGAGAGCAAAAAGGCTGGGGCTTTCTTTCCCTGGAGCATCAGAGACTGAAGGATGACCTCGGTAGAGGTTTATAAAATCATTAGTATCATGGATAGGGTAAACAGACAAGGTCTTTTCCCTGAGTAGAAATCCAAATGCTAGGAATTGTGGATGAAGGCTCACAAATACTTGACTCTGACACAAATGCTCTGCTTTTCAAAATAAAGTCTGGCGAAACTGCAACCAGAAAAATTTCTGATTATCTCAGGAGGAAGAGAACTCAAAACTCGTGCCATTGACCCAGGGGGCGCAATGAAAGTTACAGAAGTCTGGGAAACATTAGAAATGTAACAGGTTGTGAGCAAGGTCGCGTGGGGGGGGGGGGGTGTCACACGGGGGAAGGCAGGAGAGAATAAACAGCAGAAATGGTTGTCCCTCAAGGCCACAGGGAATGGAGTTAGAGCTGGGAAAGAAACAAGGTCATAAGGTGTGTGCAGCTGCCAAAGAAATATGTTAAAAAACTGATTATAAAAGCATAGAGGGCAGAGTTCAGTCTGAAATTTTTGCTCTCAATGGTGAGTACAAAAAGCTGTAAAGCCTGGGGAGTTCTATTACAGCCAACACATACTCAGGATTGGCCAAGTGTGCAGTAACTTTCTGATATTGCTTTTTCTGACATTTGTAGTTCAAGTCTGATGATGCTAGTAACTTTTCAAAATTGTACTGGAGTTTAATATTCTGGAGAAATGTCAAATAAATCACATTGATCATATTCTGCAGATCTTACTCCATTACCCTGCATGTTCCAGCATTTCAGTTGCATCCATGTCCTGCCGGTAGAACAGGACATACAGGGATGGTGACGGTGGTGTCTAGAACATTGTAAGCTATGATTCTGTGCGTATGACTGTCAGCTTGTTGCTTGACTAGTCTGCGTTCCAACTTACCCAATAAGATGTGGGCAGGGTGAGATAGTACAGTTGGAGCTCCTCTGCTCGCCAGTTCCTTTACTTTCTGCTTTTTTAGAATTTCATTGTCTCTCACTCTCCCCTTTGCCGACTCTGACACAAGTATCTCAACGTTGAATCATGACAATTAAAATAAAAACATGTCTCTACAAGAAAACCAATGGAGGAAAATATATTATTCTTGCATCAATTGCATTTTAAACAAAAACAATTCTGTTCAATAAACACTGTCTCATTTTTTTTTCAATTCAATCAAGCGATCTATTATGTTTTGTCCCTCAGTTTACCGATCTTCATAAATATCCAATCAATTTCAGTGGAACATGCTGATAAAGTATTGAACCAATTTATCTGTTTAGCTTTTAGCATTAGTTATCAAGTCATTACCATTACAAAAATTGCATAATAATTGGTCTGGGTAACAAGTGTACTGAGGTTCACAATTTAATTTATTGACTGTTTGAAAAATGGTACAATATATTGTTTTTTCAGGATTCTAACAGTAATTGTTAAGGCATTTGCATGACAATAATTATAGTATGCTTTAGTTTAGTCTTGCTAACAACTACAGTGAAGTTTATATTTGAATATAATGCAATCTTCCCTAGTACCTATACAGTAATATAAAAATCCATTTTATTTCCAATCAACACACCTACAAAAGAATCCATTATTTCTGATGCAATGCGCACTGTTAAAAATATGACTTTTGCTCATTTGAATGATCTGTGTAATCCCAGCCTTATAAATTTAGAAAAACCTAATTACTTTTCCCTTCAATAAATCCTGTTCATTTTTGCAGAGGTACAGTCAAATAGCAAGATGAAATTTATCATTATTCTAATAGAATTTTGAAAATCTATATGTTGTTAATATATAATAATTGTTAATTTTAATCCATAGAATATAGAACAGTACAGCACAGTACAGGTCCTTTGGTCACGATGTTGTTCCGACCTTTTATCCAACTCTAAGATCAAACTAACCAACATGCCCTTCATTTACTATCATCCATGTGCCTATCCAAGAGTCACGTAGATGTCCCTGATGGATCTGAATCTACTGCCACCACTGGCAGTGCATTCCACAAACTCACCACTCTGTATAAAGAAACGATCTCTGACATCTCCGCACAACTTCCGCCATTCATCTTAAAATTATGCCACTTTGTAGGGAAAAGTCTTTCATTATCCACTCTATCTATGCCTCTCATCATCTTACACAAAGCTATCAAGTAAACTCTTTCACTGCAATGACCAAAGCCCCAGCTTTGTCAACCTTTATTCATAAGACATGCCTTCCAGTCCAGACAACATTTTGATAAATCTCATCTGCACCTTCTCTAAAGCTTCCACATCCTATGTCTTATGAGGTAATCAGAACAGAACATAATATTCCAAGTATAGTCTCATCAGGGATCCATAGAGCTGCAGCATAACCTCGTGGCTCTTAATCTCAACCTCCCCACTAATGAAAGCCAACACACTATGCACTGTCTTAATAACCCTATCACCTCAGATGTCAGCTATGAGGGATGTATGGACGGGCACCCCACGATCCCTCTGTTCCTCCACATTGTCAAGAATCCTGCATTTAATCTGAAAATATGCATTCAAATTTGAAATTCCAAAATGAATAACTCCACATTTTCCCAGGTTTAACACCATCTGCCACTTTTCAGTCCAGCTCTGCATCCTGTCAATGTCCTCCAGCAACCTACAAAAGCCCTCCACACTATCCACAACTCCACAAACCCTCGTGTCATTGGCAAACTTCCTAACACACCCTTCCACTTCCTCATCCAAGTCATTTGTAAAAATCACAAAGAGCAGAGGTCCCAGAACTGATCCCTTCAGAACACCATTGGTCACCGTGCTCCAAGCTGAAAACTATCCATTTAATCTCACCCTGTCCTCTATGGATCAGCCACTTTATTATCTAACCAGTCAGGTTTCCCTGTATCCCATGCCTCATTACTTTCTGAATGAGCCGACCATGGAGAACCTTATCAAACACCTTGCTAAAATCCTTATACACCACATCCACTACTCTGTCCTCACCAATGTGTTTGCCACAACCTCAATTAATTCAATGAGGCTTGTGAGGCATAATCTGCCGCTCACAAAGCCATGCTAACCATCTCTAATAAATCTATGCTTTTCCAAATAATCATTAATCCTGTCTCTCAGAATTCTCTCCAAAGATTTGCCCACAATTGATGTAAGACTGACTCATCGATGATTCCCAGGATCATCTCAATTGCCTTCTTGAATAAGGGAATAACGTTTGTCACCCTCCAATCATCTGGTATGACTCCAGTGGACAGTGAGGATGCAAAGATCATTGCCAAAACACAGTAATCACTTGCCTCCTTTTATCATAACAACCTAAGTTATATCCTTTCTGGCCCAGGGGACTTATCTGTCCCCATGATTTTTAAATATTTTCAGCACATTCTCTGTCTTAACATCGACCTGTTCGACCATATCAGCCTGTTTCACGTTGTCCTCACAAGGAACAAGGTCCCACTCACTCGTGAAGATTGAAGCAAAGTTCTCAGTAAAGACCTCCCCTACCTGCTCAGGCTCCTGGCACAAATTTGCTTCACTATAAGGGGTATAAATGTGGAATTATGTCTCAGCACTGAATTAATGTAAAGATATTACAGTGTACAATATAACTACTTTGAATATTGAACGGTATTTTAACTGAGAAAACACAGTTAAATTGATTTGATTATGTTTCACTTCATGCCAACATTTATTGTATTTAGAACCACAATAAGAGTTTCCTTTTTGCATATATGAACCTTACTTAAAATTCATCGCACATTTATGTGAAGAAAATAGAATTAGCATCTGTTTGTTCCTTCCTTTATCACTGAGTGTTCATTTTGAAATTGTGGAAGTTGTACTTTGTTGAAAGGAAGGGAACTTCTCTTCGGCTGAATATTCACATTGAACGACTGATGCATTTTTAAAATTAAAGTACAATGATCACGCAGTTTTGTCAATTTGTCTTTCAAAGAATTGTAATGAGATTCCTGTTTATTTAAATCCACCATTCCATCATTCTATTGTTATTGTAAAATATTGTTTAATTTCCAGTCCATTACACACAGAAACTACCTAATTAATTTCCATTCGAATTACTACAATAAACAGTTGATTAGTTTTCATTTGAGAAGCCACATTAAACATAATACTGCTGTCCTGCCGTCCTGAGTGGGAACATTATGAAAGGAGCTTATGGAGCTGTGGCAGTGTCTCTATTACTAGACCCGAGGGAAGGTTTCAAATCACACCTTCAACACAAATATATCAAGAGCTATCTGAATGTTGATGAGAGAGTACCTGAGCACAGACTGAACTGCTTTTCAATCCAACATTAGATCTGCTTTTATCTATTATATCAATAATCACAAAATCTGATACTTATTTGTATCAGGTTACCAAGAAATATGTGTTGGAAAATTCGCTTTAGCCACTTTGCTTTTACAAAAGATTTACATCTGTCCCTGTTTTCTCTAACAGAAAGAAATCTGAAGAGGATTTTCACTTTTACGAAGAAAAGGGGAGGTGTTTCCCATATAAATTAATGCTTCTTCGATCTACGCCTTTTCAGTTTATGTCAGGTTTCTAATAACGCTTTACTTTCAGATAATGGGGATACCTGTATCTAATTCTGTCACTTATATGTTCCTGGAGAACATTTGGAAATGTTGCAGAATTAAAGATTACGATATCTAAGTAATGAGATTGATTTTTGTTTGTTGCAAAGGGGCAAGTTCAAACAATTGAAACACATTAAACATTATTATCTCGTGCTATAAGTTGGAAATAAAGTTGATAGCTCCTTCAGTAAACTAACAAATGCTACCACCTATTACTTGTCGGTCAGCTGATTACCTACTTTGTAACTAAATGTTGTGATTCATCTAAATATTACTCTGTCCTTTGATCAAAGTGAGTTTGTAATTGTTGTTCAGTTTATGAATTGTCAGAAACTTGTTTTTAATTTTTCCATTCACCTGTTCATTTTGACCGTAAGAATGAAATGCTTTGGAAATATTGGAGTTTGTTCATTTAAAAATAAGGTTTGTACATCTCTTACATATCTCACTTCTTGTATTATGATTCAAGAATGTTTTCTGGTGGAATTCTAGTAAATACCAAACATTCGTTGGATTCAAATAAGGTCTTTAACACCCAGTTATCAATCTGTTGTTAATGTTTCAGCTGTTACATTGACATTGATTAGGTACTCATTCAGAGAGATCAACTGACAATTATAAACTTGCAGGATTATTGAATTGAGAAAAAGATACAGATGTGGAAACATTTTTTAGAAGGAATTGTTTTTTCATTCAAATGTGTAAGCTGTTCAAGAATTCTATATCACCTTCCATTGGTTTTCTTGTCGAGAATGTAAATTTATAATTATTGTGAATTAAAATGTGTTCTGTATTTTGAAATTTGTATCAGATTTAAGAAGAAAAAGAGGAGCAATTAACATGAAAAGTTCAGTCAATAGAAAGCACAGTAAATTAAATTGGGAGAGGTAACTTTTAGTATTGTTTCTGAATATTCAGTCAAATAATTCTAATGGCAAGAGCGTTGTTCCGGTAAAGCAGAGCAGGTCAGGCAGCATTCAAGGAGAAGCAGAATCGACGTTTTGGGCATAAGCCCTTCATCAGGAATCATTTCGATACTCCTGCTCTTTGAATGTGCCTGCACTTTTGCAACACCACAGCTTTCCTCACTTTCTCCAAATATGCTTAATGAACATGAACTGAAAATGTTAGCATCAGCAGTTGAACAAGACCAAATAAACACATTTTTTACAATATTTATAGTGAAAACTTGTTTGAGAACATGCATCAAATCAGATCGAACATTTCTTGCCGTTAGAACCCTTGGCCCTTCATAATAAAGAATAACCATGCTTTGCACAACCAGTATGGTGTATAACGACTGAACTGAAATACCACAGGACAACGATTGCATTTATTGAAGGGAATGATAACCAGATCCTTACTGTGATAGTGGGGATTGATCTCAGAAACAATAAAATTTTACTGTGATTATTCCACTGAACAGTAATCAGATGGTCATGAAGATCTTTGTGTGGCTTTATGTGCAGTGTTTTGTTTGAACATTGATTTCAGTAACATTGAGATATTTTACATATTGACAATTGATAGTTAAAGGTAAGTTTTAAATGCAACAGTTAAAAAAAATGTCAGTTTTGTTTAGCGAAACACAATTCTAAGTTTATGGAATCCCTACTGTGTGGAAACAGGCCATTTGGCCCAACAAGTCTACACTGACGTTCCAAAGAATAATCCACTCAACACCATTCTGCTCTCAGATTACTGGACATTTACCCCTGACTAATGCATATAACCTACACATCCCTGAACAGAACATGCAGCTTAGAATGGCCAATTTACCTCACCTGCATATCTTTGGATTGTGGGAGAAAACCAGAAGGTGACCCTGTGTATTGTTACAAGACCATTATACCAAGTACCATCCCCAAAGGACTTAAGATGTATCTCTGAGCTGCGGTACTGTCTCTGATTATCGACATCCCACAATTTACTAAACTGCATGCATCAGCGTCTATTTCTTGCGGATTATCAGACGCAGGGACTGTTAATAAAACATATGAAATTATATCTGACAAAATCTCAATCCAAAAAGAGCTAGCATCATAACTCTAAGTATCCCTAGCATTCTAAAAATTCTGCTGAAGCACAAAAAAACTGAATTCACAATCCTACAGAAATAATCCCACGCTCGCATCGCCACTGTATAATGAGTTACTCGAAGTCTGTTCAGTCTGAGTTTCAGCGGGTCTTCCGTTCATTCGGCTGTCCAGACTTCTTCCTCAACTGGAGAATTCACTGGCCCTTTGATCCGAGTGTAGTGAGTCCAGCCTTTCTCCGCTGTCCTTATTGTAATTTCGGTAATCAAAGGATCCTGATATGGCCCTTCCCAGTCCGGCTGCAATTTAGTCTCTGTCCACGATTTTACTAAGGCCCAATCTCCTGGCCGGATGGGATGAACGGTGAATTCAAGGGGTGGAGTCTGTGCCAATAAACTCTGTTACCTGAGGAGAGACAAAGAGGCGGACAAGCCCAGTATATATTTCTTTAGAACTAGTCTTTAGTTTCGGGAATTGTCAATTCTCCGTTCATTCCCAGGTAAGGTAATCCAAATATGATTTCATAGGGGATAGTCCCAAATTTTTCCTTGGGGCTGTTTGTACTCGCAAGAGAGCTATAGGTAAACATTTGGTCCAAGGGAGTCTGGTTTCTATTATCAATTTAGAGAGCTGTCATTTGAGTGTTTGGTTCATTCTCTCAAACCTTCCTGATGATGGTGGGTGCCATGGAGTATGGAACTCCCAGAAAATTTCCAACCCTTTCAATACCCCCTGTAACACTTTAGAGGTAAAATGAGTTCCTTGGTGGAATGTATATGGTTCACTAGCCCATATCGGGGAATTATGTGCTCCAATATTGTTTTACACGCCACACTCACAGTGGCAGGAGCTCGGGGGTATGCCTCAGCCCAACCAGACAGATGATCTACTATGACCAGCATATATTTTAGTCTTCCTACTCTGGGTAGTTCAGGATAATCTTCTTGTATACTCTGGAAGAGTCTCAATCCCGGGTCTCTTCCTCCCGGGGTCTGTTTTCTCAAGACTTTCTTATTTACCTTTCTGCATATGAAACATCCATCACATATGTGTTTAGCAATTGTATATATTCCATTACATCCATATTCCCTAAGAACTAAAAGACACGTTGTTTGTACTCCCCAATGGCTGCCTTGATATAGGACAGCCATAATTTCTCACATTATCATTTTCCCTTCCATCAGGTAACCTCCAATCCCCATCTGCTGTTTTTTGCAGCACCAAAATCTTTCAATTCTTTTTCAATTCTTTCAGAAAATACAGGAGCTTCCGGGGATCAGGGACAGTAGGTATTAGGGAATGAATCACCACTCCTTGTGGGTCTAGGTCTGCTTCCTCAACCAGTTCATCGGCTAATCTATTCCCCCTAACTTCTGGTTCATTTCCTTTCTGATGACCATTTACATGCACCACTGCTATTTGTCGGGGGAGTAATAGGGACTCCAAGACCCGTTTAAACAACTCCTCATGTGCTAATTCCTTCCCGCGGCTATTGATCAGTCCTCTTTCCTGCCATATCTTTCCGAAAGTGCGCACAACACCAAATACATATTTAGAGTCACTGTATGCTGCTCCCTCTTTATTTTCTAACGCCCTAAGGACACTTTCCAATGCATAAAGTTCGCAGGTCTGAGCTGACCACCCATTTGGCAACCTTCCTGCCTCTACCACACTACCTTTCATCCCATCTACAACTGCATACCTATTATGTTTTTTCCTTTCAGTCACATGGGATGATCCGTCTGTAAAACGTCCAGCTCCTGCATGAAGCGGAACATCTCTCAGGTCCATGCAGACCTTAGTTTGGTATTCTATAACATCAAGCCAGTCGTGCTCTGGGATTCTGAGGAGATTCTCCCTCTCCTCTCCAAAGAAAGGCAGCTGGATTTAAACAATTATGCGTGACCAACACTAGATCATCCTTTTCTACAAATATTGCCTCATATTTCAGAATCCGTGTCAACCATCACCCAGCTTTTTGGTTTAGGATCGTTCTCACTTGGTGTGTGGTGCTTACTATTTGGGGTCCCCCAAGTATAAGCTTTATGCTTTCTTCCACCAACAGTGCAGCGGCAGCCACGGCCTGCACACACTCAGGCCACCCCCGTTATGCTGGATCCAATAGCTTCGAAAGATATGCTACTGGCTGTTTCATTCCTCCCCACCTCTGGGTTAATACTCCCAAAGCCGCTCACTTATCTACGGTATCAAAGAGATGGAAAGGTTTATCTCGAGAAGGTAAGGTGGACACGGGGGCATGGATCAGATCTCTTTTGAATTCTTAAATAGTTCTTTTTCCTTCTCTTCCCAACTCAGACACTTTGGTTCCTCCTCTAATAGTTTGAGATATAATTTATTCGTCTTTTGTGCATAAGAATAAATCCACAATCTGCAATATCACATTAAACCCCAAACATTATGATATTCCCGTTTATTCCTGGGCAGCGGAATCCCCACTATTCCCTTTATTATTCCAGGCTTCCCTTTCGCTTCCCTCACGAACTAAATGTCCCAAGTATTTCACTTCTAGCTCCACATATTGTAATTTGTTTTTAGATACTCGCAGTCCCTGCTGACCAAGGAAATTCATTTTTTTTTCGGTGCTTCTACTACTCTTTCTCTTCTTTTTCCTGTTACTAAGAGGTCGTCTACATACGGCAACAGGGTTTGGGGCTGCTAAATTTCTCCAATATTTGTTCTAACATCTGTCCAAATAAATTCGGGGGTTGCGTAAACCCCTGGCGGAGCACGGTCCACCAGTACTGCTGTTTCCGTCCTTTTTTGGGATCTTCCATTCAAAGGCAAAAAATTCCTACTTTCCTCCCAAAAGGCATCCTTTAAATTGTGGTCATGAGGAATCATACTTAATTACGTACAATTCAATCTTCTCAAATCCTGTACCAATCGATAACTTCGATCAGATTTCCGCACTGGTAGAATTCGGATATTTTCAGGAGACACACATGGCTCCAACAGGCCATCTCTAGCCCCTCAATTACTGGCTGCAGTCCTCGTTTACCTTCAATGGAAATGGGATACTGTCGCTCATAAACAACATCCCCTTTCCTTTTTCAACTTATTTCTATGGGACGGATCTTATTTTTCCACGATTCCCTTCTCTAGCCCATATAATAGAGTCTTCCTCTCTCTCCACATCTTCTGTCAACATTGCCATTTGTACAACTAATTCTTTTTTCCTGAATGCTAATCTCCGGTCCTAAGAGGGTAATTAAATCTCTCCCTAGTTAGTTACTTCCTATATCAGGGATATACAACAGTTCCCCTGTAACTGTATCCTTAGGTCCTTCTATTATCATAGGTTCAAATACTGGAACAGTAAATCCTTCCCCTTTAACCCCGGAAACAGTAATTGACTGTGTTGACATTCCTACTTTCTTTGATTTAAAATTCAGCGATGACCGTGCTGCCCCCATAACTACTAGAAAGACTACCTCTTCGCCACAGGGTCCCATCTCAAAGTTTATCAAGAGTGCCTGGTGGCTCCCCGCGGGCAGGAATCCTTGACACAGTGATTGAGAGCGCTGGCAATAAAGGTGTCTGCTTTCGCGCAGCCGCACGTGTTGGTCGGTTAGCTTAGCTGGTTAGACCGTGGTTCACAAATCGCCACGGTCGTGGGTTCAAGCCCCCCACTGAACATGCGCTGGCTGGAGCAGAGCTGCGCAGCGAAAGCAAATTCCAATAGTGCCGGTGCTCACAACCACGGCTGCTCTGCATCTTCTGCTTCTCATCGATCGCACGTTAGTCTGAAGTATTTCCTTTCGTTGCAAAGCTTTTCGACAAAAAAAACATTGACTTTTCCGAACGCGCATACTCGAGTTAACCATTTGCTCTGATATCTAAAATTAAGCACAATGTCCGGTCGCATGCAATTTCAATCGCAACGCCACCAGCTCAGCTGCAGCTTCTCACGTTGACAAATTTCGTCTGGAGAACCGTACCTTCAACGATCGCTCACTGTTCTTCTGGATACTCACAGACCTTTGGAGTCAGGGTTATGTGCTGCTGATTAACTGCTACGAACCTTATGCCAAATGCATTGGAATTGTAATCTATCAGTGGGGTTCTTTCTGCTCCCGAACGACGCAGTTGCTTTGGTTTCAGCAACAGCTCAGAAGTCAATTGCACGTTTTGCTCAATGACTCATGTTGCTTATGCAATCTTCGTTTGACAGCATATTTAGCAAGTTATCAGGCCTTCCTGCAGAGTTTGTCCGCGACAGGTCAGCTGCTAAAATTATTGCTTCAGACAGCATGCTACACACTACATTTGAAAATGGAAAATGTGCAAACGTTTACAGGCCGAACACTCGCTCCCTATTTCGCCTGGCGCGTCAGAGGCTGGGAGCTGATCTTACGGAGGTTTTTTCAATCATGAGGGGAATGAATCGGGTAAATAGACAAGTTCCTTTCGCTCAGGTGGGGCAGTTCAGAACTAGAGGGTATAAATCTGGTGTGGGAGGGTGAGAATTCGAAAGGCAGTGAGGGGCAACGGCTGCACGCAGAGGGTGGTGCGTTTCTGGAATAAGTTACCAGACGAGCTGGTGATGGATGGTATAATTCCAATACTGTTAAGGAATCTGGACGTGTACTTGAATAGGAAGGGTTGAGAGAGAAATGGGTCAAGTGCATGCAATCGCGGCTGGATCAGTTGAGGATATCTGTTCGGAATGGACGAGTGCGACCGAAGACTGTGTTTTCAGTGCTGTCCATATCTAATGGCTCTATGATAGTGCAGGTGAAATGATAAAAAAGATAAATAAAAAAAAAGAAGTAAAATTGTCTGAAGTTGTTGAATTCAAACAACTTCAGGTAATTTTATTTCAATTATTTTATTTATCTTTTGTATTTGTGTTTTTTTTTCACTGTTCTGTATCTCTTATTTCTTGACTGTCTCTCTTTCTCTCGCTCCCCACTCTCTCAATACCTTTTTCCTCTCCTCTTCCCGCTTTGCTACCCTTCTCCCCTGTTTTCCATTTTGTCTCTGCTTGACCCATCCCTCACATATTTTGTCACATAGCGCTGGCTTCAGCCTGGGTCATTCACACCTCTTAATCTCCCTTTAATCTCTCCATGCACTGTCATTATCACCTTTGCATCTGGAGCCTTGACTCACCTTCTCTCAGCGTGGTATAAATAGCTCCATAATACTCCCCCTTTGTCTTTATCTTTATCTTTAATCAGTTAGACTCGAAACGTCAGCTCTTTTCTCTCCTTGCAGATGGTGCCAGACCTGCTGAGATTTTCCAGCATTTTCTCTTTTGGTTTCAGATTCCAGCATCCGCAGTAATTTGCTTTTACTAATGGCTCTATGATATTGCTGGTGATATGATAACTCCAGTGTCGATGCATGAGAGGTGAGCAAGCGAACGAATTGCCTCTGGAAGTCGTGTGACGAGTAATAACAGAGATCCAGGAAAATAACACGAACGAATCTTTGATTCATTGAAGCCTGAACTCTGGTTCTCCTCCGAGACTGTGCCAGGTCTGCCAAATACTGCACATATTTCACGTCTTGCATTTGTTGGTGAAAACAACTGAGACTGGTTGTTTTGCTGCAGGTATCACGGGTACGGTGATCAAGTCGTGCGTCTAACCCTGTCAAATGGCGCAGATGGCGCTTCCGGCTGTGTGGAGCACGTCGTTTGGAAACACAGCAACCACACAAGCGCTGCATGTGGTTAGTGTGGGGATCGAACCCACGACCTTGGCGTTATTAGCACCACGCTCGAACCAGCTGAGCTAACCGACCAACGCAGGCGAGCCACCGAAAGCAAATGCCTATATTGCCGGTGCTCACAACCACGGCTGCTCTGCATTTTCTGCTTCTCATCGATCGCACGATAGCCTGAAGTATTTCCTTTCGTTGCAAAGCTTTTCAACAAAAAAAACATCGACTTTTCCGAACGCGCATACTCGAGTTAACCATTTGCTCTGATATCTAAAATTCAGCACAATGTCCGGACGCATGCAATTTCAATCGCAACGCCACCAGCTCAGCTGCAGCTTCTCACGTTGACAAATTTCCTCTGGAGAACCGTACCTTCAACGATCGCTCACTGTTCTTCTGGATACTCACAGACCTTTGGAGTCAGGGTTATGTGCTGCTGATTAACTGCTACGAACCTTACGCCAAATGCATTGGAATTGTAATCTATCAGTGGGGTTCTTTCTGCTCCCGAACGACGCAGTTGCTTTGGTGTCAGCAACAGCTCAGAAGTCAATTGCACGTTTTGCTCAATGACTCATGTTGCTTATGCAATCTTCGTTTGACAGCATATTTAGCAAGTTATCAGGCCTTCCTGCAGAGTTTGTCCGCGACAGGTCAGCTGCTAAAATTATTGCTTCAGACAGCATGCTACACCCTACATTTGAAAATGGAATAGGTGCAAACGTTTACAGGCCGAACACTCGCTCACTATTTCGCCTGGCGCGTCAGAGGCTGGGAGCTGATCTTCCGGAGGTTTTTCAATCATGATGGGAATGAATCGGGTAAATAGACAAGTTCCTTTCGCTCAGGTGGGGCAGTTCAGAACTAGAGGGTATAAATCTGGTGTGGGAGGGTGAGAATTCGAAAGGCAGTGAGGGGCAACGGCTGCACGCAGAGGGTGGTGCGTTTCTGGAATAAGTTACCAGACGAGCTGGTGATGGATGGTATAATTCCAATACTGTTAAGGAATCTGGACGTGTACTTGAATAGGAAGGGTTGAGAGAGAAATGGGTCAAGTGCATGCAATCGCGGCTGGATCAGTTGAGGATATCTGTTCGGAATGGACGAATGCGACCGAAGACTGTGTTTTCAGTGCTGTCCATATCTAATGGCTCTATGATAGTGGAGGTGAAACGATAAAGTCGTGCGTCTAACCCTGTCCAATATTTGATTGAATAGATGGCGCTTCCGGCTTCGTGGAGCAAGTTGTTTGGAAACACAACAACCACACAAGCGCTGCATGCCGTCAGTGTGGGGATTATCAGCACCACGCTCTAACCAACTGAGCTAACCGACGAACGCCAGCGGCCTGATGAAAGCAAATGACTATATTGCCGGTGCTCACAACCACGGCTGCTTTGCATTTTCTGCTTCTTATCGATAGCTCGATATTCTGAAGGATTTCCTTTCTTTGCAAAGCTTTTCAACAAAAAAAACATTTACTTTTCCGAACGCGCATACTCGAGTTAATCATTTGCTCTGATATCTAAAATTAATCACAGTGTCCGGACGCATGCAATTTCAGTTGCAACGCCACCAGCTCAGCTGCAGCTTGTCACGTTGACAAATTTCATCTGTCGAAACGTACCTTCAACGATCGCTCACTGTTCTTCTGGACATATAATGTGGCTACAGGGATGGTGCAGGAGGCACGGTTTCGGGTTTTTGGATAATTGGAGCTATTTCTGGGATGGGGCCTATACAAGCAGAATGGTCATCGTCTAAACCAGAGGGGTACCAACATCTGGGGCGGGGGGGGGGGGTGTTGGGGGGGATTCGCTAAAGCTATTAAGGTGGATTTAAACTCATGCAGCAGGGGGATGGGAACCAAAATTGTAGGATAGGTACAGAAGAGGATGAGAGTCGGGAGTTCCAAAATCAAGTATCTGACACTGGCAAGTGAAAAGTTGGATTGAAGTGTATGTACTTCAACGTGAGGAGCATCCGAAATAAAGTGGGTGAACTGTTAGCATGGGTTGGTTCCAGGGACTTCGATGTTGTGGCCATTACAAAGAAATGTATAGAGCAGGGACAGGAATGGCTGTTGCAGGTTCCGGGATTCAGATCTTTCAGTAAGAACAAAGAAGATGGTAAAAGACGGGGGAGATGTGGCATTGTTGATCAGGGACAATATTGCAGTTGTAGAAAGGATGTTTGTGGACTCGTTAATTGAGGTAGTGTGGGCTGAGGGTAGACGCAGGAAAGGAGAAGTCACCATGCTGGGAGTTTTCTATCGGCCTCCGAATATTCCCAGAGCTTTAGAGGTAAGGATAGCAAAGATGATTCTCGATAGGAGTAAGAGAGGCAGTGTATTTGTCATGGGGGACTACATCTATCCAAATATTGACTGGGATCACGATAGTACGAGTCCGATAGATGTGTCAGTTTTTGTCCAGTGTGTGCAGGAGGGCTTCCTGACACAGTATGTAGACAGGCCTACAAGGAGCAAAGCCACTTTAGATTTAGTACTGGGTAACGATCCTGGTCAGGTGTTTGATTTGGAAGTAGATGAGCACAATGGAGATAGCGATCACAATTCTGTCAGGTTTACTTTTGTGATGGAAAGGATAGGTGTACTCCACCAAGAATGAGTTACCGCTGGGGGAAGGGAAATTACGATGCAATTACGAAAGATTTCGGAAGCGTAGAATGGGGAAGGAAACTGCAGGGGATGAGCACATTAAAAATGTGTAGCTTATTCAAGGAAAAGCTCCTGTGTGTCCTAGATAAGTATGTACCTGTCAGGCAGGGAGGAAGATATAGAATGTGTGAGCCGTGGTTTACTAAGGAAGTGGAATCCCTGGTCAAGACTAAAAAGAAGGCTTATATTAGGACAAAATGTGAAAACTCAGGGCTCTTGAGGGTTCCAAGGAAATCAGGAAAGACCTAAAAAGAGAGCTCAGATGAGCCAGGAGGAGATATGAGAAGTTGTTGGTGGATAGGATCAGGGTTAACCCTAAGGCTTTCCACAGGTATGTCAGGAATAAAAGAATGACGAGAGTTAAATTAGGGCCAATCAAGGATAATAGTGGAAAGTTGTGTGTGGAGTCAGAGGAGCTAGGGGAAACACTAAATAAATATTTTTTGACATTGTTCACTACAGAAAATTAAAATGTTGGCGAGGAAGATACAGAGATACTTGTATCTAGACTTGAAGAGATTGAGGTTCACAGGAAGAGGTATTAGAAATACTGCAGAGTGTGAAAATAGACAAGTTCCCTGAGCCGGATGGGATCTATCCTAGGATCATCTGGGAAGCAATGGAAGAGATTGCCGAGAATTTGGCATTGATCTTCAAATCATCATAGTCTACAGGAATAGTGCCTGAGGACTGGAGCATAGCAAATGTGGTTCCCTTGTTCAAAAAGGGTAGTAGAGACAACCCTGGGAATTACAGACCAGTGAGCCTCACTTCAGTTGTTGGTAAAGTGTTGGCAGAGGTTATAAGAGATAGGATTTATAACCATCTAGAGAAGAATAATCTGATCAGGGACAGTGAAGGGTAGGTCGTGCCTAACGAATCTTATTGACTTTTTTTGACAAAGTGACCAAACAGGTAGATGAGAGTGAAACAGTTGATGTGGTGGAAATGGATTTCAGCAAGGCGTTCGATAAGTTTCCCCCAGTCGACTATTATACAAAATGTGGAGGCATGGGATTGTGGGACACATAGCAGTTATTGGTTAGCTGAAAGGAAACAGAGGGTTGTCGTTGATGGGGCATGTTCATCTTGGTGTCCAGTTACTAGCGGCGTACCGCAAGGTTCGGTGTTGGGTCCACTGCTCTTCATCATTTTTATAAATGACCTGGATGAGGGTTTAGAAGGGAGGGTTAGTAAGTTTGCTGATGACAATAAGGTCGGTGGAGTTGTGGATAGTGATGAAGGATGTAGTAGGTTGCAGAGAGACATAGACAGGATGCAGATCTGGGCTGAGAGTTGGCAAATGGAGTTAATGTGGACAAGTGTGAGGTGATACACTTTGGACGGAGTAATCGGAATTCAAAGTACTGAACTAATGGTAAGATTCTTGGTCGTGCAGCTGAGCAGAAAGATCTCGGTGTCCATGTACACAGATCTCTGAAAGTTGCCACCCAGATTGACAGGGTTGTTAAGAAGGCATACAGTGTTTTGGCCTTTAGTGGGATTAAGTTCTGGAACCAGGAGGTTATGCTACAGCTGTACAAAGCTCTGGTATGGCCACACTTGGAGTTTTTTGTACAGTTCTGGTCACCGCACTATAAGAAAGATGTGGAAGCTTTGGAAAGTGTGCAGAGGAGATTTAATAGGATGTTGCCTGGAATAGAAGGAATGTCTTACGAGGAAAGTCTGAGGGCCTTGACACTGTTCTCATTAGACAGAAGAAGGTTGAGAGGTGACTCAATAGAGACATACCAGATAATCAGGTTAGATAGGGTGGACAGGGAAAGCCTTGTTCCAAGTATGGGAACGGCAAACACAAGGGGACACAACTTTAAAGTGAGGAGAGATAGGTAAAAGACAGATGTCAGAGGTAGTTTCTTTACTCAGAGTAGATTAGATTAGATTACTTACAGTGTGGAAACAGGCCCTTCGGCCCAACAAGTCCACACCGCCCCGCCGAAGCGTAACCCACCCATACCCTTACATCTACATCTACATCTACCCCTTACCTAACACTACGGGCAATTTAGCATGGCCAATTCACCTGACCTGCACATCTTTGGAGTGTGGGAGGAAACCGGAGCACCCGGAGGAAACCCACGCAGACACGGGGAGAATGTGCAAACTCCACACAGTCAGTCGCCTGAGGCGGGAATTGAACCCGGGTCTCTGGCGCTGTGAGGCAGCAGTGCTAACCACTGTGCCACCGTGCCGCCCACGGTAGTAAGGGTATGGAATGCATTGCCTGCAAAAATTGTAGTTTCACCAAGTTTATGTGCATTTAAGTCGTCATTGGACAGGCATATGGACGTACATGGAATAGTGCAGGTGGGATGGGCTTCAGATTAGTATGACAGGGCCGATGGGCCTGTACTGCGCTATAATGTTCTATGTTCTATGGGCAGAGAGCTAGATGGTGTCAACTTGCAAAATGTCCATATTACAGAGGACGAGGTGCTGGATGTCTTGAAACGCAGAAGGTTGAATAAATCCGCAGGACCTTATCAATCTTAGAATCATAGAGATGTACAGCATGGAAAAATATCATTTAGTCCAACCCGTCTATGCCGACCAGATATCCCAACCGAATCTAGTCCCACCTGCCAGCACCTGGCCCATATTCATCCAAACCCTTCCTATCCATATATGCATCCAAATGCCTCTTAAATGTTGCACTTGTACCAACCTCCACTACTTCCTCTGGCAGTTCATTCCATACACGTACCACGCTCTGTGTGAAAACGTTGCCCCTTAGGTCTTTTTTATATCTTTCCCCTCTCACCCTAAACCTATGCTCTCTCGTTCTTGATTCCCCCACCCCAGGGAAAATAATTTGTCTAACCTGTCCATGACCCTCACAATTTTGTAAACCTATATAAGGCCACCCCTCAGCCTCCGACTCTCCAGAGAAAACAGCCCCAGCCTTTCCAGTCTCTCTCTATAGCTCAAAACCTCCAACCCTGGCAACATCCTTGTAAATCTTTTCTGAACTCTTTCAAGTTTCGCAACATCTTTCTGAGAGGAAGGAGACCAGAATTAAATGCAATATTCCAAAAGTTCCCTAACCAATGTCCAGTCCAGCCGCAACATGACCTCCCATCTCCTGCACTCAGTACTCTGACCAATAAAGGAAAGCATACCAAACGCATTCTTCACTATCCTATCTACCTGTGGCTCCACTTTCAAGGAGCTATGAATCTGCATTCCAAGGTTCTTGGTTCAGCAACACTCCCTAGGGCCTTACCAGGACCTGATCAGGTGTACCCTAGGCCTCCGTCAGAGGCCAGAGAAGTGATTGCTGTGCCCCGTGCTGAAATATTAGTATAATTGATAGTCACAGATTAGGTGTCAGAAAACTGGAGGTTGGCTAACGTGGTGCCACTGTTGAAGCAAGATGGTAAGGAAAAGCCAAAGAACTACAGACCGGTTTGCCTGATGTCAGTGGAGGGCACGTTGAAGGAGGGAATCATGAGGGCCAGAATTTGCATGTATTTGAAAAGGGAATTTCTAATTTGGGATAGTCAGCATTGCTTTGTGGGTGGGAAATCATGTCCCAAGAAATTGATTGCGGTGTTTGAAGAAGTAACAAAAAGGATTGATGAGGTCAGAGCTATCGATGTGAGCGATATAAGTTCAATAAGGTGCTTGAAAAGTTTCCACATGGGAGATTGGTGAGCAAGGTTAAATTTCATGGAATACAGGGAAAACCATCCATTTGGATACAGAACTGGCTCAAATGTAGAAAACAGAGGGTGGTGGTGGATGGTTGTTTTTCAGACTGGAGGCCTGTGACTAGTGGAGTGCCACAAGGATCGGTGCTGGATCCACTATTTTTGTCATTTATATAAATGATCTGGATGTGAATATAGGAGGTGGAAAGTGTAAGTTTGCAGATGACATCAAATTTGGAGGTGTTGTGGATAGCAAAGAATGTTACCTCAGATTACAACGGGATTCGGATCAAATGGGCCAATGGGCTGAGGTGTGGCAGATGGAGTTTAATTTAGATAAATGTGAGGTGCGGCATTTTGGGAAAGCAAATCTCAGCAGGATTTATGTACTTAATGGTATGTTCCTGGTGAGTTTTGCTCAACAAAGAAACTTTGGAATGCAGGTTCATAGCTCCTTGTAAGTGGATTCGCAGGTCGATAGGATAATGAAGAAGGTGTTTGGTATGGTTGCGTTTACTGCTCAGAGCATTAAGTAGAGGAGTTGGGAGGTCATGTTCTGGCTGTACTGGACATTGGATGAGCCACTTGTGGAATATTGCATGCAGTTCCTGTCTCCTCCTGATCGGAAGGATGTTGTGTAAATTGAAAGGTTTCAGAAAAGATTTACAGGGATGTTGCCAGGATTGGAGGATTTGAGCTACAGGAGAGGCTAAAATGTTTGGAGATATTTGAGCCTGAGGGGAGACCATATGGAGGTTTATAAGAGAGGTATGGATAGGTTTAACAGCCACGGTCTTTTCCCTGAGATAGTGGAGTCCAGAACCGGGCAACCTGTTCATGGTGAGAAGGGAAAAATATGAAAAGAACCTAAGGGACAACTTTTACAGGCAGAGGGTGATGTGTGTATGGAATGAACTGCTAGAGGAAGTGGTGGAGGTTGGTGCAATTACTGCATTTGGAAGGCATCTGGATGGGTGTGCGAAGAGGAAGAATTGAGAGAGATTTGGGCCAAGTGCTGGCAAATAAGACGAGATTATGTTAGGATATGTGGGTGGCGTGGATGAATTGGACCGAAGGCTCTGTTTCTGTGCTGTACATCTCTATGACTGTAAATGTTTTCCACTGTCCATTTACAGCCATACATTTCACTGTTTCCCCTGTTTACCTTGGTCAGTTCCCCTCTCAAACACACATAAATGGTTTTGGTTGTGGTTGTAGGGTGTGCTTTATGGTCACTTTAAAAATCCATTATCTTGCTGACTTCCACTACACTACAATTTCCCAGAGTATATCTCATTGTAATAATACTCCTTCACTCAGCATCATCACCAAACGGTCGATCTGAGATCGTCACCTCCCTGGCCGTTTGCACAATATGTTATTCAAAGAAACACTGACAAAAACATTCCAAAGATTGAAGTTTCCCAAAATTATCACAGTGCCTTTGCATTACACAGGAATTCATTCGAACTTGTAACAGTGTTGAGCAATGAAATGCTGCTAGGCATCCTAAAAAAACATTCTCCTGCTTGTGTTTTTGACACGTGTTGCCTGGAATTTGCATTCAGGCCGATTTAGCTGCATAATCTAAGACCAAATGCTTTCTCTGTAATCCCTTTGTTACCCATTACTGTCAGGGTTACCCATCCTGCACTCCCATTCTGCCTGAGACCCCTCAAGGATGTGTGGAATTGAATATTTAGGTTCCACCTTTTGTTTCTCCAAATATTTTGGTGACCAAATCTTATTTATCTGTGTGTCACAAGTCCATCCACCTTATTGAAGATAATTTGTCCATTCCAAAGAAAGAACATTGTTATTGACTTTTTCCCAGAATTTCCTGTCACAGCCTAATTCACTGATGTACAGTTTTAGTTAAACTCTGCCCGATCCTGTTCCTTTCTGGTTGGCTTCAGCTACATTCCATGCTGTTGCGATGCTTCACCCCTTTTCTATTTGGATTTGGAAAGTTCCTTCCACCTGAACCCTGTCCCTGCATCCTTCATCTCAGTTTAAAGCCCTGTCCATAAACCTACCGACATGATTAGCCAGGACATTGCTCCCAGCAGCGTTGTTTTTTTTAATTCACATGGGGGATGTTACTCTCTATGGCTGGCCAGCGTGTATTTCCCACTCCGAGCTGCCCTTGAGCTGGGTGGCTTGCTGGATCATTTCAGGGGGCAGTTGAGAGTCAACCTCCTTGCTCTGCGTCTGGAGTAACATGTCGGTCAGACCTGCTGTCGATAACAGCTGACGTCCTTCTTTAAAGGATATTAAGCAGTTAGATGGTTATAGCTGACACTGGCATTAAATTCTGGATGAACAGTCTAGTGAGAATAGCACGAGGCCATCACCTCTCCCACTCGTAGCTCAACCGTCACTCAGTACTGATCCTACTTCAATATGAACCAAAAACCTTTCATCATGCCCATTGCTTGATCCTGAAATCATTCTTGCACTCTGGTGATATCACTCAGTATCTCTCCATGTGGTATCCCTCACTGTGTGGGTCTAATTGCTGCCTCTGTCAGTGTCTCTCACTCTTGCAGCTACACCAGATCCTGAGCCAACAGAATTCCCCATTCCAGAGAGACGCAGCAGCACAGGCCAGGGATGGATACTGGGATTTTCCAGATCTCTGTGGCACTGGGTACCATTCTCCCTGTGTAACCCTGACTGCATCGGTCTAATTTCCCATTCTCTTTATTTCTCTGTCTTCTCTGGGTACTCAGGAAGTTCCTGACTCAATAGACTTCCCAACTGCTGGGTGTCTCATCAATCACCACATTGAAGATGGTTGGTCGGCCAGAGAGACAAAGGTAAGGGTGATCTGGAGTCCTCAATAAATCCTGCAGTGCGATAAGATCATTCACAGGGAACAGAGCAGAGAGCATTTAAATAGCTCAAAACATCAGCCCTCAAGACATGACGTAGATACAGTGCTGAAGGGTGAACACAGAGCATGAAGCTCCCAGGCTCAATCCCCACCCTTTGTGAGAGGATTACTTTCAGCTCCGCTGCACTGAGCCTGTCTGAGACAGCATCAGGAGTGTCACAGTTATCAATCCAGCCCTATGCTGTCATAGTGAGCATCAGGACAATGGAGGGGAAAGCAGGCCGACCACGAGAAGGTGCTATTGAAGCCTGGGATCTTTATGTTCTCCTTTACATTCCAACATTTTCTATTGTCACACCATAGAGTCATATGACAAGGAAACAGACCCTTCAGTAAAACTCATCTGAGCTAGTGCCTTGAATGCTTCGAACTCTGAGAACAGTCCCAAGCTGTGTAACCTCCTCCCCTCCCTACAATCCCTCTGCAAATTTAAAACCAACTTCAATGCTGACTATCTCCCGGTGACTGTTAAATGCTCCAGACTGGATGACATGCCAAATCTCAGGAATCTCCTCCTCCCATCATTACAATAATCTGTCTTTCTGTTATCTTGCACAATACCTCCAGCCTACCCTGTCTCTGTAACATCCTCCAACCTCGACCATTTGTGTACCCTCCTCCAGCTCCTAGAGCACATGATGTCACTGTAACCTTCAATCACTATACCATTCCTGCCTCCCACCCTACACCACCACAGGACCTCTAATTCATCCATCATCCTTACAGACCTCCCTATCTCTATAAACTCCTCCAGTCCCTCCAGCCCTTCCTGCCTGTGTAACCTGCTCCTATCCCGGCAGCCCTCCCTGTGTACAGTGTCCTGAAGCCAGAATAACCCTCCCAATGTTTGCAATCTCCTCTATCGCTGTGACCTTCTCTTGTCACTATACCCCCTGCCGTCACTACCAGCCTTCCTATATCTGTAACCACATGTGGTCACTAAAGATACATCCATGTACATGAAACATCCTCTTTGTGGCTGTATCCAAGCCCAGTCCCTACAGCTCTCACTTTCTGTAACCTCCTTCAGACTGAAGAACCATCCAGTGTCTACACCCCTCTATATTACTAACTTCATCCAATCGCACAAACCATCACCACAAACCTCACTATCGCAGTAACTTCTTCCAGTTCCTCCATACCTCTGTGCACCATCCTTTCCCTACTACTCATTCCTGATGAAGGGCTCCGGCCCAAAATGTTCCTGATCCTCAGATGCTGGAAAAGCACACAGTGTGTCAGGCAGCAACACACTCTTGATTCTGATTTCCTAATTTCTGTGTAGCACTCTCTGGCTCTGTATCACTGTCAGTCCCCACTATCCCCACTAACTGTGTAAACGACACTATTCCTTAAGAAGGGCTCATGCCCGAAACGTCGATTCTCCTGTTCCTTGGATGCTGCCTGACCGGCTGCGCTTTTCAAGCAGCACATTTTCAGCTCTGATCTCCAGCATCTGCAATCCTCACTTTCGCCTAAACTACACTATCATCAATCACTGGAATTTTCTCACACTGTGGAATACTCCCCAACTGTCCAATCTCTTTGAGCCTCTCCAACCCTCCAAATCTGATTTGTCCTGCAGCCCGATAACCACACCTATCTTTGTAACTTCCGTTAGCCGCTGGACCACTCCCTATCTCTGGAACATCATATCCTATAGCATCCCTCCGTTTGTGTATTCCTCCAATCAATATGGCGTCGCCTGCCTCTGTGCCATTAGCCCGCACACTGAATCCACTTCAAACACTGAAACCTTCACTGTCTCTGTTACCTTCTCATGCACCTACAGACCTCCCTGTCCGTATGAACTTCTGACATTCATCAGTCCTCCATGTCTCTGCAATGTACACCAGCCTCCAGAGCCCTCCTTACATCTGTCACCTGCTCCAGCAGCTATATCACTCCCCATCTGTCAGGCCAACTCTGTAACTGCTCCAGTAGTTATATCATTCCCCATCTCTCAGGACTACTCTGTAGCTGCTCCTGCAGCTTTATCACTCCCCATCTGTCAACCCTACTCTGTATCTTCTCCAGCAGCTATGTCACTCGCCCTCTGTCAGGTTTACTATGTAACTGCTCCAGCCGCTGTCTCACTCGCCATCTGTCAGGTCTACTATGTAACTGCTCTGGCTGCTATATTACTAGCCATCTGTCAGGCTCACTCTGCAACTGCTCCAGCAGCTCTATCACTCCCTATCTGCCAAGGCTACTCTGTAACCGCTTCAATAGCGATATCACTCCCTGTCTCCCCAACGTTGTAACTGCACCAGTGATATTACTCCCCATCTAGCAAGCCTACTCTGTAAGTACTCCAGCAGCTATATCACTCCCTATATGTCAGACCTGCTCTGTAACTGCTCCGGCAGCTATAACACACCCCATTTATCAGGCCTACCGTGTAACTGCTCCAGTATTTATAACACTCCCCAACTGTCAGGCGTAGTCCAGTCCTCACAGACTGTGGAGGCCATTGTCTCAATAACCTGCTCCAGGCCCTGGAAGTCTCTCTGGACTCAGGGTACTTCTCCAGCTACAGCAACAATCCACATCTCTGTTTGCTCCTCCTCTCCCTCCAGCACCTCAAACACTTTCTCTTTATCTGACTTGGTAACTCTCCCTTTGCATTCCGTTTTTCTGTCCCAAAAATCTCCCTGTATCTGTAACACTTTGTGATATATATAACCCACCCTGTCCTCCAGTATTTACATTCATCTATTGATCTCCATCACTTTCTCCAGTTCTTACTCCCCCGTCTGTATAAACATCACCCTCCCCTACAACCCTCCCTACCGCAGGAACCTCCTCCAGTTTGTGCAATGCTCTCTATCTGTGAAGTGTCTCCAGTCCTTATTGCTGTTCCTGTGTCTGTAAGCTCTGCCACACTCTCCAGCCGTCCCACTGATGTAACCTCCAGAACCTCATCATCTGATAACATTCACTGCAGCCTTCAGTACCTCTGTTAGTGCCTCAATTCTATACAAATCTCTCAGTCTCTGTAAATAGCAACATTCCATAAAATACTCCCTGTCTGCGTAAACTACCCCCAGCCTGCACAGAGAAGTGTCACCGTCCTTTTGATCACCTGTAGTCGCTTCAGATCTCCCTGTGTCTTCACTATTCCATGACCTACAGCTCATCTCATGTTATAACTCTTCTCGCTCATATGTTACTTCCCATCTCTGCGATATTCTACAATCCCTGCAATTCTCGTTCTTTTTCTCCAGACCTTCCAATCTCCCTGATCGCTAGAAGGTTATTGATCCCTTGCAGCATGTTTTATACCTGAAGCCGCTTCCAATTCCTCAATGCATCCTGCCCCGTATCCTCCTCAAATACTACAGCTTTGCAACTGTCTTCGTACTATCTTCCAACATCTACAATCCTCTAGAGTTCAGTAACCTCCTCCATAACAGCATTCCACATCTGTGTGTAATGGATGGGAATTTTGCAAACCTGTTTTCACAGCTCTCACCAACTCTCTGAACTCCTGCAGCTTTACAACCCTTAGTATCTGTGGCTCCTCCAATCCTTACTATTTTTCTGGCTCTGAACTGATCCAGCCCCTTCGAACCTTCCTAACGCAGTAAACGCCTGCACAGCCAATGAACATCCTTATCAGTGTATTGCCGAGGCCCAACAACCCTCCCTACAACGCCAAATACCACCCTCCCTATCTTTGTAACTCCTTCAGGACTGATAGCCCTGTACCTCTCTGTGACATTTTTCATCCCAACAATCTGTCTGATCTCTAACCACCAACAGTGACCTCAAATCACCCCAACTCTGTAACATCTTCCAGTCTCTACAACCCTGCTTTTCTCTGTAAGCTTGCCGAGTGCCTACATTCGCCTTTATCTCCGGTTACTGATCCTTGCTCAGGGAAACAATGTCTCAGTACAGATCCTGTAAGAAGACCAAATAATCTTTGATATATCAGTAAATGTGCCTCATTTTCTAAATTCTCATGAGTTCAATTTCAGCCTTCTCCACCTTTTCTCATCAACATTCCTCCATTTTGAGGGACAGTCTATCAAACCTTTGCTGGACTGCCTCCAATGCAAGAACATTTCCCTCTAGATAGGGAACCAAAGCTGTTCACAGTATTTTCATTGTGAGCTGACTGGAACCCTCTATAGTTATTAGAAGCCTTCCCTATTGTTCTTCTCCATTCCCTTTGGAGTCAATCCGAGTATTCTATTTGCCCTTTCTATGACCTGCTGATCCTGTATACCACCGTCCTGAGATTTATACACAAGAATTCCCAAGTTACTTTGTGATGTAGCTTTCTGCAGTTTATCTGAAACCAAGAGGTTACGGTAAGAATCAGGAAAATGTTGGAATGTATGGAAAATGATAACTGCACAATTCGAAAGCAGATGAATAAGCACGGCCAGTAAGCCCATCCCAATGGCACAGAGGCAGCGCGGTGGCTCAGTGGTTAGCACTGCTGCCTCACAGCAACAGGAATCAGGCTTTGATTCCAGCCTCGGGCGATTGGCAGTGTGGAGATCTCCCTGTGTCTGTGTGAATTTCCTCCAGGTATCCCTGTTTCCTCCCACAGTCCAAAGATGTGCAGGTTAGGAGAGGTGGCCATGGAACGTTGTCCACACTATCGGGTTTCTGTGATCAGATATAGAATGAGGCCACTTGGACCATCGAGTCTAATCCTCTATTCGATGTTGGTGGAATTGTTTCTCTTAGTTAGTCCCTGTAACTCTTCATTCCCTTACTCATTAAGAACCTATCTATCAGGCGAAAGTGAGGGCTGCAGATGCTGGAGGTTAGAGTTCAGAGTGTGGTGCTGGAAAAGGACAGCAGATCAGGCAGCATCCGAGGAGAAGGAGAATCAACGTTTCGGGCAAAATCCCTTCATCAATCCTTTCCTGACGAAGGGCTTTTGCCAGAAATGTCGATTCTCCTGCTCCTCAATTGCTGCCTGACCTGCTGTTCTTTTCCAGCACAACACCCCTGACAAGAACCTATCTATCTCTGAGTTAATACACTGAATTCCTTCTGCTCCATAATCCACCCCCCCCCCCCCCCCACCCCGTACGCAGTGAGCTCCCCAGATTATCGCCCTCTGGCTGAATAAATTGCTCCACATCTCCATTCTAAAGGGACGTCCCTTCACTCTGAAGCTCTCTCTTTGGGCCCGAGTCTCTCCGAATCATGGAACCATCTTCCCCACGTCCACTCTATCCAGGTCCCTCAGTATTCTGTATGTGTGAATCACATTCTGCCACCGCTGCGTAAACTTCATCGAGTGTAGACCCAGAATCTCCAAATGCTCCTCATGTGACAAGCATTTCATCTCTGGGATCTTTCTGGGAAATCTGTTTCCTGTACCCCCTCACATCTTTTGTCCAGACTGTTCATGTCCAGCATGTTCAGTGTGGTCCCAACGCTTACCCCTGTGGAACTCCACTTGTCACTGGCTGACTCCTTTATCTTTACTCTCTGTCTTCTGACAGTGCCAGTATGTTGTTCTGAAAGCGAGATGTCATTTCATAAACACTGCTGGCTTTGTTTTCCTGTCTGGCTGTAGACAGCAGAGTAGATAAAAGGGAGGAATGGTTTATTGGGATTTTCAGAAACCTTTTAACAAGGTCCCACTGAAGAGGTAGATAAGCAAAATTGGCACATGTGGGATTGGAGGGAATGTTCTAGCATAGATTGGGAATTCTTTAATAGACAGAAAATTAAGTGGAAGAAAATGGATTAGTGCTTGACAGACAACTAAATTCAAATGGATTTGATGGTCGGACAAAATCTAATGGTCCACATTTATTTGTGACACAACATTAGCTGGGAATGTGGGTTGTATGGAGGAAGCAAAGAGAACATGAACAGTCTGTGAGTTTCCCTTTTTTAAAATTCAATGATGTACCGTGGTCATCACTTGCTCGGCCATCATAACCTTCCCATCAGTAATTCCCTGGGGAAGGTGGTGGTCAACTGTGTTCCTGACGCATTGCAGTCCTTTGGGTGTATGACAGACTCATTGCTGGGAGGATGGAACGTGACTTGGGGAGGGCACCTTGGAAATGTTGGTGTTCCCGTGCACCTGCAGCTCCTCTCCTTCCAGGGAATAGTGGTTCCGGGTTTGTGAAGGGCTGCTGAAAGCGCCTTCCTGAGTGACCTTAGTGCTGATTGTTGATTTTTCTACAAATTCCTTCCTTCATTCATGGACATGTGCATTGTTGGCTGAGTGAGCATTTTCTTATTGATTTGGAGTTGTCCCTGAGAAGATGGTGTGAGCTGCCTTCTTGAGTGACTGCTCCAGCCGTTGGAACTGTTGTTATCTGTGTACCCTCCAGCAGGTGCTCCAACACTCCTCATGTCTGAAACATATCCCACATGTGCCACTGTAACTGCGTACAGACAATGCAGCTCTCCATTTATGGGTGACATACTCCTCTACGTACAACTCTTATAGTTCCTCACAATATCTCACCTCCTCCATTCCCGTCTGCGCTGTTGATCTTGCAAATTGTTTTTATTCCTGTTTAAACTTCTGATCAGCATTCAACTCTTCCTTTTTAAATTTGTAAACTCTCAGTATCTGTATCCCTCTCTATCACTGTTACATATTACAACACAGGTTCACCTCCTTAAATCTCTATGAATTACAGTGGCTCGATGTGTTTAATCCACACTTTTCACCCTCCTTATCCACCTTAGCAATAAACACGGTGGCACAGTGGTTAGCACTGCTGCCTCACAGCGCCAGAGACCCGGGTTCAATTCCTGCCTCAGGCGACTGACTGTGTGGAGTTTGCACGTTCTCCCCGTGTCTGCGTGGGTTTCCTCCCACAGTCCAAAGATGTGCAGGCCAGGTGTTAGGTAAGGGGTAAATGTAGATGTAGGGGTATGGGTTGGTTACGCTTCGGCGGGGCGGTGTGGACTTGTTGGGCTGAAGGGCCTGTTTCCACACTGTAAGTAATCTAATCTAATCTCACCTCATCCAGCCCCTACAATCCCACCATTTCGGAATGCTCCCATTGTCTGCACCTCCTCATATCCGGAGGGTCCTTGAATACCACCAATGATCTATATCCCCCCCAGTTATTATAAGTCTTCTAACTCTGTAACATCGAGCAGTGTCCAGTACATTACAACGCTTCCTGGCTGTCAATTTGCATTCGTTGAAATCTTTCTATCTCTCTAAGCAGTTCACAAAAAAGCCCTTTAGACTCGACAAAGCTCCGTCAAAAACGAACCACAAACTCTATTTCTTTTGCCTTATCCAGTTCCTGAAAATCTCCCTGTATCTTCAGGTAACCTGCTTTAGGCATTGCACGTCTGTCGACTTCTCCAGATCGCCTGTTCCATCCCCTACAGCTCGCTCAATTACTGTAACACTCTCTGACCCTTCTCATCCTCCTCTTTTTCACTGTTTTCCAGGCACAACGGCCATCCTGTGAGGGAGCAGTGCGGAATGGGATATTATAAATCTCAGCTCAGGCTTGAGGAATACAATTACCTGGGAGTCACAAAGGGAGAGGACCTGAGAGAGAGCAGCACAGAGCGGGAGAATATAAATCAGCAGTAAGGATTGAGGCCGACTGGGACTTGGAGTTGGAGAAACAGCAGAGCAGGAGGCTGAAAATCAGCACCGAGTCACAGAGGGAGCGACCATGTGAGGGAGCAATTTTGAGAAGGAGCTTGAGGCTCACTCACACCTGGGAGTTAGAGGCACCAAAGTGTGAGGAAATAAATCAACACTGAGGATCGAGGCCTAGTCATACTGGGAGTCACAGAGATGGTGACACTCTGAGGGGGCAAAGTGGAGTGGGAGCTGGTGGATTACATGTCCCTGGGAGGCACAGAGACGGTGACCTGTGAGGTCTTCACAGAAGAAAATGAAAGTTCATTTGCTGATAATAAACTGTTACTTGCTGTAACTCGCTGCAAAATGACATTTTCTTTCATGGAACTAGGGCTGAAGGCTGAAATATCAGTAATTAGTGAAAGTCTGAATCAGTATAATAAAGAATCTCAGTCAGGTACAGACGGATAAGGGAATGCATGTGAAACGTATACCTCTGATGTTAACTTTATCCAACGTAATTCATTGAGTAAGACTAAACACGTTTCAGCTTATGTTCTGGTAGTGCAGGTTGGTCAAATGGGAGATGTTTTCTGTTACATTGGGAAGTCATAGCCCCTGCTGTTGTTCGAGATGAACACTGGTTCCTGCAGCTCAGTTAATGACTGGAGACTCTGTGAGACATCTATGACGCTGAGAGTTAGGTGGATAACACTTAAAGGGAGGGGATCACACTGCTGTCATAACGGCCTGTAAGAAGGAAGGGAATGGGTGATCAGTCAAGAGATACGGTCAGGGAATACAGGATTACCCTGGTGGGGAGGGGAGGTGAGGCTCCCTCCCCGTTCAGTTTCCCAGTTTGGAAGCTGATTAAGATGCGGGCTGCTCAGAGGAATGCAGTCAGAGCTTTATCTGTGGCACCACAAGCAGCCTGACTGTACAGGAGGGGAGGGAGAAGGAAGGAGGGGAAATAGTCACAGAGCAGTCAGGAAATTGAAGAAGGTGTGAGTGTTTCTGTGACTGTCCATGTAATTCCAGGATCGTGGTATCAAGAATGTCACTGTGTCCATCAAATCTGCTCCACCATTCACATTTGACTGATCGGTTTTTCAAGCTCATTTTCCTTCGTTCCCCCTTTGATCTCATGGCAATCAAGAACTTTTCTATCTGTGTTTTAAATCTACTCAATGACCTTTCATCCATAGCCTTCTGTGGCAATGAGTTCCACAGATTCCCCACTCTCGGGCTGAAGAAGTTTCCCCTTATCTCTGATCTAATAGGTTTTCCCTTTACTCGAAGGCTGTGCCCTTGGTTACTCATCTCTTCTGTCAATAGAAACATCTTCCCAACGTCCACTCTGTCCAAGCCATTCAGTATTCTGTAAGTTTCAATCAGATCTCCCCTTGTCCTTCTAAACTCCATCACGTATAGTCCCAGAGTCCTCAAACATTCCTCATCTGTTAAGCCTTTCATTTCTTGGATTTTTCTTGTGAACTTCCTCTGGACCTGTTCCAGGTCCAATGCATCCTTCCTGATGTATGGAGCCCAAATTATAACATATTCAAAAATGATATAAAGGAAAGCAAAGGATGAAGTGTTGAAGTATAGGTTCAGGATAGTGTTCGTTAATGAGTCTGAGATTAAGTTGATACCTTCAAGTTCAGAATGAATTTGGCTGGAGCTTTAAAAAAAACTATAAGGTTACGCTGTGAGGGACCGTCTGTGGGCTGCCAGCTAGTGAAAAGGATACAGAGCTGGCAACGTGATAGTGTTGAGAAACTTGCATTATCCAGATTCAGGCTTGGATACTGACAGTGTCTGGGCAGTGACGGATTGCATGGAAGAGAGCTTACTGCAGGAGTATGTGCCCACCCCAAAGGAACCATGTTCTGTTGAACCTTGGAAAAGTGGTGTGGAAAGTGGATCCAGTATCAGGTGGGAATATTTTCTGGTATGATGATCATTTTATTGTAACGCTTAGGATGATGGCAGAGAATGATGTGCATTGACTAAGTTTGAGAAAAATTAATCGACTGGGAGCTGCCTTCACTGTGGTAAGAATGAATCTGGGAAAGTATGGCCGGAACACCAAGTTGGTCAGAAAAATAAAAATTGAACAATGGGCTCCATCAATGGCTTGGGTCAGTTCGAGGAATAGTTCCTCACACTGGAAAGGCAGGGTAAACAAACCCAATGCTCCATCGATGACAATGGAGCAAAAGGTTAAGGTGAAGAAGAACAATTGAATAGCTGTCAGATAGAGAACAATATTGTGAACCAGGAGAAATGCTGAAGGTTGAGGGTAGAGATGGTAGAGCGGAGGGATTTATAAGGGAACGGAGAGCCAACATAAAGTTGTCACACCTCTAAGGGAGCGTGTGAAAAGGTGAAGTAAGGCCTATTCCACACTTGAGAGAGGATTACAAATCTTCTCACAAACTTTGAGGATTTATACTGAGAAGAAGAGGAATGGCTGAGTGTGAGCTGAATACTTCATCTCTGTCTTTACCAAAGTGTCCGAAACCACCCAGGCCATGGTGACAGAGGAGGAAACTCTGTCACTAGAAAGGTTCAAAATTGATGACGAATACCTTTGTGGCACAGGCAACAAATGTGTTTCACGGCTTTTTCCCTCGATATGTGTGACATTAAATCATTCATTCATCCATTCATTCATGGAATAAAAGGGACTGTATCAATTTGGAAACAAAATTGACTGATGGGTAGGAAATCGAGAGGAATGGTCACTGGATTTTTAATTCAGGCTCGAGAAAGGTTTTCAGTGAAGTTCCGCAGGATTCAGTTTTGGGTACCTCATTCATTTTGATATGTATGAACTATGTACATCTGGTGTGCAGGGACCCATTCAAAGTTTACAGTTGACGCAGCACTTAAAGAAATTGTAAACTGTGAGGAAAACATTATAGAGCTCTAAACTTACATTGCCAACTTCTTCGAAAGATTAGAGAGGTGATTGATGAAGTTTGGCATATTGAAATATGAGACAATGCAAATTTCCAACAAGAACATTAAAAGACAATATAAAATAGGCAGGAATGCAGGAGCAGAGGATGTGCAAAGATCAATGAAGTTTGTAGAATATTAAACATAGGCAAAGCCTACAGTGTTCCTGTCTGAATAAATATTGATAGTGCAAGAGTAAGGACGTGATGTTGAATTTGCATCAAACACATTCGACCTCAACTGGAGTGTTGCATACATTCCTGGGTGTCACATGAAAGGACTGATATGAACACATTGGAAAGGATGAAGAACTGATCTAAAAGAGTATTTCCAGGAATAAGTAAGATCAGTTATGAAGTCAGACTGAAAATGTTGCAACTGTTCTCACTGAAGTGAAGGTGGCTAAGAGGAGATTGGATGCAGTTTTCCAAACTCATAGGCAGACTGAATAGAATAGATTGGATAAAACTGTGCCCATTCGCAAAAGGAGGGAAAAACGAGACGGCACAGATTTCACATTGTGTACAACAGGAGAAATCTGACTGAAGTAGTCAGGATACACTTGAATGTGTTGTAAATGGATGTTCAATGGACATGTTCAAGAGGGGATTGGATGATTACTGCGACTAAAAGTAATGTGTAACGGTATGGGGGAAAGTAGGAGATCAATACTCTGTAACGAGCTCAGATGAAGAGCTGGTGCAAACATCTTGGGTCAAATGACACACTTCTGTGCCTTAAGACGTCTGAGTGGTTTGAAGCGGTCTCAAGAGTTCTCCAACTCTAATATTACTGTGTCTCCATAACCTCACTGACCGGTGCGATCCATTCTTACCTCTGAAACATCCATCAGTCAAAGCACCCCTCCTTATCTCTGTAACTCATACAGGCCTTTTTATAAACCTTCTTTTACTGCAATCTCTTCTAAATACTCTCTCTCTCTGTAAGAAATCTCAAGGCCTGACAGCTCTCCTTTGTCTGTTATTACTCTGATACATATGAAGATCCCAATCTTGACAATCTCCTCCAGCTCACGCAATCATCAGTCTATCAATGTCACTAACTCCCTCCCGCCCTGACAAATATCATGATCTCCATAACATTCTCCAGCCATTACACTGTTCATTATTCAGTGCATCTTTCTCCGTCTTTTACAAATCTGCCCATCTCTTAAACTTCCTCAAGTCCCTACAATTTTCCCTGTTGTCTAACGTGCACCAATGTGTGACCTTCTGTGTAAAATCCTCTTGTCCCTACAGCTCTACCGATTCTGTAACCACCTTCTATCCCTACACAACTCCCAATCTCTGCAGCCTCCACATTCTAAATCCCACCCTACCTGTGGAAACACCTCCAGCTCTCTTTATTTCTGTAAACGCCACCAGATCAAAAGAACCCCCTATGTAACTTGAATCTTCATTAGCCCCTTCAACTATCACTGTCTCTGAAATTTCTCCCGCTACAACAATACTCGCTATGAGATCTTCCAAGAAAAGTCACATTTTTTTCAGAGATCCTCATCTTTTTAATCTCCCGCAGTGCCAATACAAGGTTTTCTTTTATCTTCTGCAAGCTCTCTATCTCAAACCCCTTCACCTATAACGTCCTTATTATCTCTAATCTCATTCACAACCTTGATCGGCCTGTGTGTCTGTGACCTTCTCCAGGAGGAGGAATGGCTTTTCGGGAGTAGGGGTAGATTTTGTGTTTGTTTGGAGGATGTCATAAATATATGACTGTTTGTAGAAAGTAGAGGATTTACAGAGATGGGAAGGGTGACAGAACATGAGGGATGTTGCAGAGACTGATACTTGTCGGCACAGAGAAAATAATCTGTGGTTTGCCTAATTAACTATAGTTTGAAGAGGAAAACATGCTATTAAACCTCAAATGTATGGGCCTATAATTGAGTATGGGATCTGCCTGTTCTAAGTGTGGGACCCCATACTAGAATAGGTGCGAGAAGCTGACCATACAAAACTGGGCAGAGTCTGTAATCTTCCAAATCGTATTTGGGAGATCAGTTCTAGGATAGGTGAGAGCAGCTGACAATATTCAGGCAAGTCAAGAAGCATTGGATTTCTCTGATCTGTTTGTGGGACTCATTTCCAGAATGGATGAGAGTATCTATAAATGTCTAATGCGCTGGGCTTGTTCAGTTCTGAATGTACTTAACTATTCTGTATCCATATGTGCATGTGACTCTGAACTGACATTGCAACAACAGAAGTGACTGCTTAAAAACAGCAATTCCCAGGTAGGAATACTTGACCAGGGTCAACCCAACAGAGCCTCAGATAAGATTAAATTCTCACTACCTGTTACAATGTTACAATTGAAAATTATTTGATGAGAACAAATCTTGTTTCATCTGGTGTGAATTCAGTCTGCATCATTGACCCGAATCTCTATGGTAGGACAGATCAGTTCACCTGTCACAGTGTGGACTCTATCTGTAGGCCTTGTGTGCTTTAACCACTTCTCCCAACACCACTCAGCCCTCCCACCATCTCCCACATCCGTTGTATTCTTTTTCTGACACAGACAGACATGGAAATCATTTTCATCAGGTTTTGTGGAGAGTTTCTCTTTGCAAGTTTACGGTAGACAAACTATTGATCTGGCTGATCCAGCTCACTTTTCACTTCAACCAAAACCTAAAACTATCTTTTTCCTTGTATTGTCCTTCAGCCCCTAGAACAATCCATATCTCTGTAATATCTCACTGTCTTCACACACCTTTCTATCTCTGTAAACTTTTCCCAAATTTACATTCATCATGATTTCTGGCACTTGCTGTCATCCCCAAATTCATTTCTGCTTTTTCAACAAGGCCAATGAAACAGTCGAAAAAATAGAATGAATCAAGACAGATATGGCTGCAATGTGACCAAGACTGAGAATCGAATAATCAAAGGCTTTCAGCATTTATACAAGAAGGATAAAATGGCCACCACAGTGAAGCAGCGTTGTATATAAAGGCTGTGATCAGAATTTTTGTGATGCTAATCAATTTATACACTACTCCTCTCTGTCCTCTCCCCAATCCCTTTGTATTGATTCTCTAGATATTGTCTAAATATCAGAAATTTCTACAGCACAGAGAAGATTACTCTCGAAATTGTCTGCACTGGCTAAAAAGAAGGTACCGCCCAGCATCATCCTTTAAAAAACAATCATTGTTATGATTCCACAGAGACTGTATGACTTCAGGTTCAGATCTAGGCACATTTTAAAAATTTTTCAGAGTTTCTGCCTCGACTCCGCTTCCATGCATGACTCCCAGATCCCTTCCTTACTGTGGGTGAAATAACAACTTTCCTCACCACTTCTCTAATATTTCAACCAATTACATTAAATATTTGCTGCTGGTAGCTCAGCTCTCCAAGAAGAATAAGACAGTCTCTACCTCTCTATCCAGGCCCTTGACAACATTTGCAGGTTAATCAAATCTCCTCTCAGCATCCTCCACTTCAAACTTTCCTCATAACTGCATTATCACTTTTCCAGGATAACAAATCTCTTCTGTACCATTTCCAAGAGTGAAACATACTCGAAATGTCAATTCTCCCGGCACTCTGCTGCCAGACCTGCTGTGCTTTTCCCACACCACACTCTTTGACTCTAATTTCCAGCATCTGCAATCCTCACATTCTTCCTGTACACTCTCCATTCTAATTCCATCCTTCCATGTGATATAGTGACCAGAACTACAGGCAGCACACAGGCTGTGCCTGAACTAATTATTTATACAGTTCTGGTATACGTTTCCTGCTCTTACATTCTGCACTTGATCTGAGAGAGGAAATGGTGCCATTTGCTGCCTTATCTAGATTATTGACCAGCCTGGCTACCTTCAGGGTAAAAGCAAATTACTGCGGATGCTGGAATCTGAAACCAAAAGAGAAAATGCTGGAAAATCTCTGCAGGTCTGGCAGCATCTGTAAGGAGAAAAAGGCTGGTATTTCGAGTCTAACTGACCCTTTGTTAAAGCAAAACAAAAGTGAGAAATAAGGAGTTATTTCTACTAGGATCTGCCCACACTGACAGTATGCTCATTTATTGTGTATTCTTTCTCTTGATTGCTGTCCCTAAATGACTTGACTTGCACTTCTCCAGGTTGCTGGTACATTCAACTGGACCTCCTAGCTTCCATCTGCTATGTGTTCGCTCATCAAATCGAGCAAGTCACGTCTACTGTACAAGTCTCTGCATGAAAACCAAACAGCCAGATTTATTACACACAGTTTTCCCTGCAGAAATTCAGGCTGACAGTCCTGGATTCCTCTGGGATTTTCTTAGGGACCATTCTTCCTGCCTCGCAGAATTCCGATCTGTAAGTATTCAGTCACCCCCTTGCTCCATACTAAACTAAGCTACAATATCAGCAGGTCTCTGACACTTTGCCTCTATTCAGTGAGGAACCGAAAATAATGGACAATGAGAAAACATGGCAGGGGATTTTTCTCCCGAGCTTCTTTTAAGGATGTGAATCTCCTTTATAGGTCCTCTCTCTCTTTAAGTCTATAACTTACAATAGATTGCACGACAAAATCTGCACCAGACAAGGGCCTGAATCTTTTGACTTGGCCAAACTCATTTCTGTCAGTTTCATGGAGGGTTTGTCTCCACAGGTGGATAGAGCTTGTAAGAAGGTCTATGGTGTATTAGCGTTCACTGGCAGAGGGATTGAATTCAAGAGTCGTGAGGTGATGTTGCAGCTTAACAGGACCTTGGTAAGGCAACATTTGGAGTACTGTGTGCAGTTCTGGTCGCCTCACTTTAGGAAAGATGTGGAAGCTTTGGAGAGGGTGCAGAGGAGATTTACCAGGATGTTGCCTGGAATGGAGAATGGGTCGTACGAGGATAGGTTGAGAGTGCTGGGCCTTTTTCTCATTGGAACGGCGAAGGATGAGGGGTGACTTGATAGAGGTTTATAAGATGATCAGTGGAATAGATAGAGTAGACAGTCAGAGACATTTTCCCCGGGTACAACAGAGTGTTACAAGGGGACATAAATTTAAGGTGAAGGGTTGAAGGTACAGGGGGAATGTCAGGGGTAGGTTCTTTAACCAGAGAGTGGTGGGGGCATGGAATGCGCTGCCTGTGGGAGTGGCAGAGTCAGAATCATTGGTGACCTTTAAGCGGCAATTGGATTGGTACATAGATGGGTGCATAAGCTAGGACAAATGTTCGGCACAACATTGTGTGCTGAAGGGCCTGGTCTGTGCTGTATTGTTCTATGTTGTATGTTCTATGTACGTCTAAGTGAATGTTCTCATAATAACAACATCCTGAATCTGCCTCCTTAACTACCTTCCCTGATTCTATGTCCCTTCTTACATCTGATACTAGCCCAATGATTATTTTCCGCCTTGTTATCGGTATAAAAACTACCCACTGCCCAGATATCCCAGAATGCACCGGATTCACTGCTACAGATGCCATTTTTAAAAAGTCATTACACTCTTGGATTGTCAGTCCGAAACTGCCCTGGACATGACGGCGGGGTTGTGGAGGGGGTTGGGGGGGGGGGGGTGGGGGGGTGGGGGGGGGGGGGAGATGGGTAGATTGGGAAACGTAGTAAACTGAGGGCCCCACTTTCTGGCTGAACCGCTGAATTTCTGGTGGATGGCATGGTGCAGGACAGGGACATTATCTTCCTCCAGGATAAATACACAAAATCTTTTCCCTGGGATCGGGGAGTCCAGAACTAGAGGGCATAGGTTTAGGGTGAGAGGGGAAAGATATAAAAGAGACCTAAGGGGCAACTTTTTCACGCAGAGGGTGGTGCTTGTATGGAATGAGCTGCAAGAGGATGTGGTGGAGGCTGGTACAATTGCAACATTTAAGAGGAATTTGGATGGGTATATGAATAGGATGGGTTTGGAGGGATATTGGCCAGGTGCTGGCAGGTGGGACTGGATTGGGTTGGGATATCTGGTCGGCTTGGACGGGTTGGACCGAAGGGTCTGTTTCCATGCTGTACATCTCTATGACTCTATGACTGACGGGAGAAGCCATGGCACCAGACCTGCTAGCTTGTCTGAGATTGATCCGTGGGCCAGTGAGGTGCCAGCCTTCTGGGTGAGTGCCCAACAGTGTCGGAAGGACGTCAGTGACCAGGGTAAGTGCCACCATCTGCAGTTTGTGACCTTGCCCCCCTCTGTGTGTGTGTGTGTGTGCGTGTGTCTCTCTCTCTCTCTCTGTTACTGCACCCACCTCCCACCAAGACTCATGTTCTCCCACTCTCACTGAATGCAGCACCTTGCCTCCATTTCTATCTGACCTCTTCGCTGTCCCGCTCGTAAGCTCTGCCTGGTGTCTGTGCTGCCCACTCACTCACTCAGGACACCTCCCCACCTTTCTCTCAGCTTCCCAGCACTAACAGCTGTACAAACCACTTCCAACTCCCTAATATCTCTTGATAATTCTTTCCTTCCAGAAGGAACTATCCCACAATAGGACACAAAGAGCCAAGAGGGGTATGAGACAGCCCAACATTCAGCTCCTCACTCCCTCACAGGGGAAGGATCCTGACCCTAACAACCAAGAGTGGCTGACTGGCAGTGTCCAAGCTCCCGGACTGGGATCTGAGACTCCCCTTGACTGAGTGTGCTGGGCACCGTGACTGACCGTGTCCAAGCTCCCGGACTGGGATCTGAGACTCCCCCTGACCCACTGTGCTGGGCACCATGACTGACCGTGTCCAAGCTCCCAGACTGAGGTCTGAGACTCCCCCTGACTCACTGTGCTGGGCACCGTGACTGACCGTGTCCAAGCTCCCAGACTGGGATCTGAGACTCCCCCTGACTCACTGTGCTGGGCACCGTGACTGACCGTGTCCAAGCTCCCGGACTGTGATCTGAGACTCCCCCTGACTCACTGTGCTGGGCACCGTGACTGACTGTTGACAATGATATTCCGATTTCTGAGTTTGTGTCTGTGCTAAACACCAAGACAATACAGCAGGCGGGTGAGCCTGGTCGCTCTCGCTGAGGGCAAACACTGTTGAGGGCCGAGTTAGACAAGGCAATAATTCTGTGAGCATTCAAGTCAGCTCAAAGTGAGTGTGTACAAACACGGAATGAGCAGCCCATGAGCTGGGTGGGTGTCCCTGAGCACAGTGTCCTTGCAGCAACATTGCAATGTGAGTTGTCAGTGCATCCTGAGCTGCAGCATTGAAAGACAGAAGCGTACTGTCAGTGGGTCGGAGAAGTGCTGGGATGGCATGTTGAAGCTGGCATGTGACAGATGCCAGCATTGGTGGGTGTGGAGTGCATGCAGCTTCTGTTCATGCGGCGTCCCCCAATTCGTTGGTGTCCAGGCTAGAAGTCTGCAGAAGAGAGCCACGAGATGGAGTCACCAGGTACCATCTCTGACATTCATGTCAAATTCTCCATATTGAGTTTCCCCACAGTGGGGGAGGATATGAAGCTGCAAGTTGATGAGTGGGGGGGAGGGATCCACAATAATGTGGCTGTTGATCATCAGTAATCATTCAGTGAGCATTTCGCCACTTCCGCGCTCAAATCCTGTCTGAAAGAACAGCCCAGTACAGGAACAGGCCCTTCAGCCCAGCAAGCCCGCACTGACACATGATGCCCTTCCAAAGTTAAAACAAAAGTTTTTGCTCCAATACCCTCTATGTCATTCTGTTCCCTACTTACTCATACTTGTGCCAAGATCCCTCTTAAACCTTGCTATATTGGCTTCTTCCCCTCTATCAGTGCATTCCAGGCACTTTCACATTCTGTCTGGAACAGCAAAAAAATACCTTACCTATCACATCTCCTGAACTTTCTCCCTTTTACCTCAAACCTACGGTCCGGAGTAATTGATATTTCTACTCTGGTGGAAAAAGCCTCTACCTGTCCTTCTATCTATGCCTCTGATAATTTTGTAAATATCTATCAGATAGCCCCATAGCCAATGATGCCTTGGTGGAAACTAGCCATGTGTGTTCAATTACTCCTTCTGACTCATTCCCTCCAAACCAGACAACATCCTGATAAAACTTTTCCATACCCTCACCAACACTTCAACTTCATGTGGCAAACAGTACTGTACCCAATACTTTAAATGTACCTCGAACTATGTTTCTCTACAGCTGCAATATGACCTGCTAATGTTTATACTGCATACTCAAATGCCTGTCTGCAAGTTTGCCATCAGTCTTCTTGATCACCCTCTCCACCCGTGTTACCACTTTCAGGGAACTGTGGAGCTGTCCACCAAGATCCCTTTGGATGTTGATGCAATCAGTAGTTTTTCCATCTAATATATTCTTCTCTGCTGCACTAGACCTTCTAAAACGCATCATGTCTCAACTGTCCAGATAAAGTTGCATTTCTGTTTTCTCTGTCCAAGTCTGCAGCTGACCTGCATCCTGCTGTATTCTCTGGAAATCATCCTCACAATCTGCAACTGCGCCAATCTATTTACAGATCTCCAGTCACAAAAGCACTGTTCCACCGCTGCTCTGTCTTCAATAACCAAGCAGTTCTCTATCCATCTGACTAACTGACCGCTGATTCCCTTTCACTTCATCTTCTATATGAGCCTGCCATAAGGAACCATATCAAAGGCCTTGCTAAGGTCCAAACAGCCAAAATCCAGCCCCATGCTCTCATCAATCAATTTTGTCACTTCCTCAAAATAGTCAATCAAGTTTGTGAGACAGGATATTCCCCACACAACTGTATTACCTGTTGCTAGTAAATCCAGATTAGAGTACGATTGGAGCTGCACTCATTCAGACAAGTGATTATTCCATCATTTTCCTCACATGAAACTTGGAGAGTAGATTAGATTCCTTACAGTGTGGAAACAGGCCCTTCGGCCTAACCAGTCCACGTCAACGCTCTGAAGAGTAAGCCACTCACACCCATTTCCTTCTGACTAAAACACTTAACAATTTAGTATGGCCAATTCCCCTGGCCTGCACATCTTTGGACTGTGGGAGGAAACCCATGCAGACACGGGGTGAATGTGCAAACTCCACACAGTTAATCACCCAAGGCCAGAATTGAACCCAGGATCTTGGCACTGTAAGGTAGCAGTCCTAAAAACTGAGCTACCATGCCCCTCGCAATAGGGGAGGTATGTTGGGCTGTAATGGTTACTGTACAGTAGGAGGTATGTTAGGCCGTTATGGTTACTGTACAGTGGAGGAAAGTAGGGCCGTGATGGTTAATGTGCGGTGGGGGTGGGGGGGGGGGTGGTATGTCCAGGCTGTGATGGTTACTGTACAGTCGGAGGTATGTCAGGCTGTGACGGTTACTGTACAGTGGGAGGTATGTCGGGCCGTGATGATTTTGTCCTTCATGGATTTACATCTCCATGTCCTCCCCACTCACCAATCCTGTCCAAAACCACCATCATGATATCTCAGTCTCGTCTGCAGGCTCAGTGCAACTTCTGAATGAACCATGATTTTTGCCTTTGTTCAATCTGGATGCAACAGTTTCAAGTGCCTTCTAATCACATGTCCGTCACTAAATAATTGCTCTTGAGGATGTTTGACGTGTTCCCTGCACGAACAGGAAGACAGTTTATGACTGTCAAGTCATTGACTCATAATCGAGAGCCACAGAATAATAGTCTGTTGATATCTCATGAAGGGAAGTGGTGGAATTTAAAAGCAACCATTATCATTTATTATAAAAGTCCATCTGCTTTCCTGAAGTACTTTAGGTAAGTCAAAGTGTCAAACTTCCCTAATCAGGTTTCCGTGTGACTTCAGTGATGAACATGTGGGTGTACTGCACCTTTAAACTACCTGACAGCACCCGGTCCTCTGAAAAATAGATATAATTTAACATTTGATCGAACAACTCGATTAGCTCATTGTCTTGAGACAAAAACAAATTCAGACAAACAGTTTAAATTATATCCCAAATGATCCACTTCCAATCAAGTTTGAATGTAATAGATTGATAATCTTAAAAGCCAATGAGACAATCCAATAGTTTGGAGGTACAAGACCGTGGAACATTGAACAGTTGAGAGCAGAGCTGTCAAGCTACCAGCATGCAAAGACTGCCTGAAAAATAGCTCCCTTAAAAGTATATTCATTGATTAGTAACTAGAGAAGCAGAATCCCCCAGAAGAAAAAAGACAGGACGATGGAGAAGAACCGAAAGCTTCCTGGTTTTGAGATAAGACGTTTTATTTTTAAATCTTAATTAGGAGTCTTATCTGACTCGTATTGTGGAAGGGGAAGGTCAAAGATATGTTAGAGGAAGAATTTGTAAATATTCGTTCGATTATTATTCTCTGTAAAACTTTAAGAAATAAAGTTGTTAATTTTTACTTTAAATAGTTCTTAGACTCTAGAATTATCACACATTACTGCATTGGATAAATATTTTCTGTGTTGCTGGTTTTAATTAACCAGGAGAATTTATCCTGAATTGTAACACTGCAAGCCCCCAGCAATGTGTTTTACTCTTTACTGTCCTGTGGAACAACTGAACCAGCCACTCAGTTTAAGATTGGTGTAACATTCTGCCCTGACCAGGGCTGCATACATCCTGTGAGAGAAGAACAAAAGTAAAGGTAGCTCCCATCCTCTCCCTGTTTCCCGTATTTGTACAGCTCATTTCTATTCAGGTAGGTGATCATTACATCTTTTAGGTGGATTCGATCTCATTGAAATGCTCCCCGAGTGTGATGCACATCTCCATGGGCAACTCTGGTGCTGGCTTTATTGATGCTGACGTACAGATATAAGGAACTTATAAATTCCATGTCAGTCGTAGTTCATAGAGAAATAATGGCGTTTCATAACACAGGAAGGAAACGGCGATGTCTAAGTGAGAGAAAAGGATTATTGTGATCATCCCTGAGGTTGTTCAGGCAGTATTTGGAGAATTGTGGATAGACTTTCTCTCAAGTCTCACCAGACTAATCCCCGGGATGATGGCAACATGAACAGTGAGTGAAGCTCAGTGAGAGAATAAGGGGATTGCATTGAACATTAAGGGGGATGCACAATCACTTATGATGTTCTAAACAGACACTGTTACGGTGATAAATTCCATGGTTTTGTTTTCACTCGGGTTACATGATTCTCGATAGTTTAAGAGCCTCTGCGAACGTTCCACCCAACCAGCCCCACTCCCTATTTCAATTAAGAAAGAGAGAGAGAGAGGTTCAGGTTTGTGAAAAAAAAATCTCTCCCAACGTTAATACAGTTCAATTGGTGCGTGATCCTGCAATGAACGTCATGCCATCCATAATCCCGACAGCAGCAACAGTACCTTCATTATAAAAGCGTTAACTCTTCCCAGCAGTTTCTGACCTATGTAGAGCACATGGGAGTGTCTTCTCGGAGATAGAAGATGCCTCCTTGAGACTTTACACAAAATATTTGTTTTCCCTTATCCCTGCCAGCAAACCATATGAAGGTCGCACACGTTCTACAAACAATGGAACCATGATTAACACCATGGAGCCCCCTATCAATGCAGTCTCCGTTTCATTGGTTTGTAATGTTAGAGTATCAATGACGCCCTCCTGTTTCTATATAACTATCTTGTGGGGCTGAATAACCTCCTCCTCGTCTCATGGAACAGGTTTAATGGTCTGATTGGGCTCTGCCTGTTCCTGTTTAACAGCTCGATGTACTGACCAGACCCCTTCTCTTCATGTGGAATAGGCAGGTGGATTGAATGGGCTGTCCCTCTTCTTGTTCAGTAGTTTCCACGGGCTCAATGGTTTCCACATATCAGTGTGCAACCAGCCTGGGATGCTGATTGAGCTCCTCTATTAACTGTGGAAATTTGCAGTGTCTGGCAGCGCTGTTACATGAATGTTACCGATACTTTAACAGTACAAACGGAATGCTGTCCACGTCTTTGCTGCACATGGACACAGGATGTTTCAGGAGCTGAAGGGGCATAAAATCTCTGAATATTGTGTGATCTTCAGTCATCATCTTTACTTCAGATCTTATGATGGGGAAAGATATTGATATCGCAGTTGAAGATGATTGTGATGAGGAGGCTCACCTGAGGTTCTCCTGCAGAGATATCCCGGAATTGTTAGGACTGTTGGCCACCGACCACAAGCATCTTTCTTTGTGCTCTGAAAGACCCAGACAAGTGGGAGGTTACACCTGATTTCCATTTAGCTCAAATAAGTGAGTGGTCCTGATGCCATCCTCAGTCAAATACTCACTTGATATCAGAGCCATTCACTGTTTGCTGAGCCTCTGTGTTCACCTCTGGTTCATATCAATTAAGTGACGATGTATGTGTAGGGAATGTTTTCCTCTCACAGCGGGTAATCAATGTCAGGAATTATCTGGGCTAGCGAGTTATGGGATCTACATCACTGAAAGTATTTAAGGAGGAGGTAGATGGATTTTTGACCTGTCATACAGCTAAGGGATGTGAAGAATTGGGCATTAAAAAGGAGTTAATGCCAATAGTAGATCAGCCATAATGGTAGACAATGGCTTGATCGCCCGAATTAGCTGATCCTTATGTCCTCATATTCTGTAATTACAAAGTTAATGTTTGTAATTTTCCTAAACATTCTGTTATTGTACGTTGCAATCAGACAGAGCAAAGTATTTTGTGAGTCATCTCTGGGTGAGATATGAGGGTTGTATTGATAGTGAATCAGGGCCTGTATTATGACCAACAAATAAAGCACAAGTTGCAGTGAGGAGACACTCTGCAAAGAGACCAGAGGCGTCTTTCGAACCCAGCCTGGATTTCCAAATAGCATTTTCCAACCCACACTTAACCGTGTGTGTGTGACAGTCTTGAGGGACTGAATGAGATGCTGTGTCACTGTGGATCAGGTATTTGGAGCAAGTGGCCTCCAACTGCTCCTTGCAAGAGCTGTGAGTGGTTGGATGGAACATAGGAACATAGGACTAAGCAGCAGGAGTGTGTCATTAGACAGTTTGTCACCGCCCCACCATGCACAAAGTTTATGGGTCATGTGATTGTGATCTCCCCAGCACTTTTCTGTCTGTATAACATTTTCAACATTCACTTTTCTGTCAAATGTCAACAAATACAACTTTGAATAAATGTAAACAACCAGGCACCACAAACATCTGGGGAGGGAATTTCCACTTGGACAGCCCTTTGAAAATTTCTCATTTGTGTTCCAGCCAATGTTGGAGGGTCATTGTTTCCATTTCCGTCTCACTCCTCCACTGGTTACGTCAATCTTAAATGTAACCAGTTTAATGATGTGGCCAATGATATCGGTCTCAGAGTAGGTCATTTTCTAGAAAACAAAATGTAAGACACAGAACGTTGAACTCATATCAAACAGTAAAATGACAGAGTGCTCAAATGTTATTCTGCCTTTGAAGTTATTCTTTTCAAATAAGCTACTGGTTGTGGGATTTCTTTCTGGAACCGTTGGATTGGCTAAATTCCCTTTGTTTCGGGCATATGAGAGTTTCCAATGAATCCTCACCAGGAATCCATCACAAGTGGCAAAGATAACTCAGGGATTTTATAGACTGACACTTTGCTATCTGGTGGAACAAAGTAAGAGAAAGGGATCAATCGGCTGTTGCTTCTCAGGCAGGGAACAATTTTCTCCCTCTCTGTGTTGAAACATACAATAATATCAACTGAACACCAAACTGGACCATGTGTGCTCTCCTGGAACATTCTCTGGAAAACCTGATTATGGATTATATGTAGGGGCATCATTGCTCTTGTTGGACACAATTCCATTCAATCTCAAAAAATATCCCCATTTAATCATTTGACGACATGCTTACACGTGTCTGTGTAATTTGTAAATATTGGTAGGTGTCTTCATAGTATGTGTGTTAATATTAATACATCTTTTTCTTCAAATATATTCTCTAGCTTTAATCTCCCTGACAAGAGATAATATGCATCCAGCTGATGCACTTTGCTGAAAGTCATGGTGGTTCAATACTATTTCTAGGCTAAGATCGGAACTGATTATCCCCCATAACCAAAGGCCGGCATCCCAGGAATGAGAAAAGGGAACCCTCTTTGAAAATTTCAAAAATAATTATATCCTTTTTTTTAGTGTTAGGGGATCAAAACTGCACACAGTGCATCAGCTGTGGTCTCAGCAATGCCCTGTACAGATGCAGTAAAACATTCCTGCAATTAAACCTTAACCTTTTGTCAAAAACAGCATCATTCCACTTACCTTCCAAATCACTTGCTGCATCTGCAGACTGACTTCACATGATTCATGTCCCAGGAACATGGAAACCGTCTGTATCACAGAGTTCAGCAATCTCTCTCCATTTAAATGGATTACCATTATATTATTCTTCATGCCAAAATAGACAATTTCCCTTATGTTATTTCTACTGAAGGTTTGCACACTAACCTTCCCTGTCTATAATCATATTGCAGACTCAGTATCTCAATTTGACGACACAATGAATGACCATCTTGGTGTATGAGCTAATTGAGCTCCAAGCCATTCCCTCCCCTTCCTCCAGATCATTGATACAGATTGTTGATCATTGATAACCCCACAGTGATCTCTGAGGCACTCCATCAGTTAGAGCTTTGCAGCCTGAAAGTAAACATTTCTCTCTACTCCCTATTTCCTGCTAGCGACATATTCTCTGTTCCTGTGTAGCCGATCAGGCGGGTTGAATGGCCTCTTCCTGGTCTGTGTAATGTACTCAACGATCTGAATTACTTAATTCTATATTCCTGTGTAATTTCTTAGAAGGGCAGAATGGTCTCCTCCTGTCTCATTGTAACGATCCTGTCTGACGGATTGGGGTGGTCCCCTACCCTGTAACAGCATTGAGGGGTAGATTGAAGGAACAGCACATGGGTTCGGGGCAGCAGTATATTTCTGAAATGGCACCATGAGACGGATTGAGGTAACCACACATTGAGTAGGGACAGCAGTATATCTCTGTAACAGCTTCGAGTGGTGGATTCAGGGAACAACACATGGAGTAGGGGCAGCAGTATCTCCCTGTAATAGCATCGAAGGTGGATTGAGATAACAACACATTCAGAATGCTCATGGTTGGTCCAATTGTCTCTGATCATCCCTCTCCTGTCTGTTCCCGATAAACATTGACTCTCCTGTCCAGCAAAGATCAGTCGGAGCTCAGCCTAGAATATCCTCAATAACAGAGTCTTCCCTATTCCCTGAGGATGAGGATACCACAGACCGCACAGCACTAATTGGAAAGGGTCATCTTTGTTTCATTGTCGGACCCATTACATTTTACTGTGCTAACCTCACATCAAATAACCACCTCTTTTCATACTTAAGGATATAATAATTATGAATAACCATAAACCATTCTGCCCTCCAAACCTGTCCCACATTCCCACTGACTCTTTCCAGTCAAATATGTATCAAATCCAGCCTCTGCTGCAATCTCACAAAGTGAATACTTGACAGCATAACACCACATGAGCATGAAAAAAAGGAGCAGAATGAGGCCATTCGGCCCATCAAGTCTGAAATGCCATTCAATAATTTCTTGCATGTACCCCAAACTCAATCTGCTGCCTTCTCCCTAGAATCCTTGATCCCTTTATAAACCAAAAAAGCGTCGATTTGTGTCTTAATGACACTAGTGCTTGTGTCTCTGTGTGTATGTGTGTGTGTATATATATATATATATATACGTGTGTGTGTGTGTGTGTGTGTGTGTGTGTGTGTGTGTGTGTGTGTGTGTGTGTGTGTGTGTGTGTCCGTATGTGTATTTCCAAGTGATTGTTTTCTCTATATTTGTGTGTCTACATCTGTGTACCTATGTGTCAGCCTCTGTGTTTCTATGTGTGTTTGTGTCTATTTGTGTGCAATTGTGTTAGTCTCTGTGTGTTGCAATCTGTGTGTATGCCCATCTCCTCATATGTGTTGTGCATGTTAGTATGTTGGGGTGTTTACCAATACGTCAGTGCATTTCAGTGTCTGTATCTCTGTGCAGTGAGGTATCTGTTTTTGTTTGGGAGTGAAAGGACTGACGTTGGAACTGACAGTGGGTTTAAAGTGAGAACTGAATGTTGCTCTTTACTCAGTTGATGGGAAGTGGATGTTTCAGAAGCTCCACATGAGCCATCTTGTTTCTGTTTGGCTCATGCCAGGTTACTCCCCACATGGCGGGAGAAGGGGGTGTGAGGGAACAGATATCAGGCACAGCACCACCCGACTTGGCCCTTTCTGTCCCATTCCAGACAGTTTCTCCTGGAACAGGAGAAAGGGAGAGAGGGAGGGAGAGTGGAAATGGGTGACCCTGCTGTTAGTGCTGGTGGATGTGGGGCGGGGGGGAATGGTGAGGGGTCCGGAATGAGTCAGTCGACAGTTGTAAATCAATTTCGTATTATTAGTGTGGGGGGTATTGTGTAGGTGACAGAGAAAGTGAGGAATAAATTTGCTGAATTCAATAGTGAGTTTGGAAATGCCTGAGCCTTATTTGGCAATAGAGTGTTAGCCTTGTTCGGGGGTCAGTGCCATAACAGGTATACAGGGAGTGTGAAGGAGCAGATAGCAGATAGCAGATAGCAGTGAGCCTTATCCTGACAGAGCGGAGAAGGTTATTGAAGCTTGGTCTGTATCACAGCGTCAAGGTGACCCTTCTGAAATGTCTTGTCCAAGTCTATCACCAATGACGCCACAGACCATGTCCCTCAGATTCAGTTTAAGGGGAGCTTACAAATAACAAGGAGAAGCAAACATTGGTGTATTATATATCGAAACTAAAACTGTTGCTGAAATTCTGAGCGTCATATGCTCTGAAAATTAGACATGCAAATATCATGGATACTGCATTCTTATTGGATGGTCTCAAGTTGCATCTCAACTGCGTTAACTAAGTGACTGTGAAAAATAAATTCCCTAAATGTATATCAGGTGTGTTGAAGAGTATGTATTGAACCAAACTAGAGATCAAGTTTTTTCGGATTTGGTGTTGTGTGGTGTGGAGGACTAATCAATGCCCTTGCTCTGAAGCAGCTTTGGCGGAGTAGTGACATGAATATGTTGGATTTTACACGGCGTCTGCATACAATATAGAATGTTTGTACATTTTGGTCAATGATGGAAGCATGGAGCCGAGAGGGGCAAGTGTTCCAGTGAATTGGGAAAATACAAAATAACATTCAGTGGGAGATAAGCAATGGTTGTTAGAGTCATAGAGTCCTATAGGCCCTTCGGCTAAAACTGATCCATTCCGACCAAAATGTCAATTCACACTAACCCCATTCCAGCCATTGCCCCGCGTCCTTCTAATCCTTTCCTATTCTGTATTTGTCAAAATGCATTTTAAATGTTGTGAATGTACCCACCTTAACTGCTTCTGCTGGTAGCTCATTCCATATGCGATCACCATGTGTGTAAAAAAGTTGATTCACAGGTTCCCTTTTATTCTTACTCCTCTGACCTTAACCTCATGCCCTCTAGTCCGTGATTGCCCAATCCCGGGAAGTAAAGGCTGAGTGCATTCACTCTATCCATGCCTGTTATGATCTTATACCCTTCAATAAGATCCTCTCCCCAGTCACAGACACGCAAAAGTAAAATGTCCGAGCTTTTCCAACCTCTCCCTATAACTCAGAGTCTTGAGTCCTTGGCAACATCCTTGTAAATTTCTTCTGCACTCATTCCAGTTTAATAACGTCATTCCTAGAGCAAAGTAAACAAAACTGAACATAACGCTACAAGTATGGCCTCATCAGTGCCCCGTATTCTGCAGCATAGCTCCCCAAATTCGCTACTTAGTGCCTTGACTGATGAATTCCAGTGTGCCAACAGTCTTATTCATTGCCCTGTCCACCTCTGAATCAACTTTCAGAGAACCATGTACCTAAATTCCAAGGTCCCTCTGTTCCACTACATTCCTTAAGACCCAGCCATTCAACATAAAACTGTATTATTGATTTGAATTTCTAAAATGCAAGAACTTACACTGATCTGCATTAAAATCCATTTACAATTTCTCGGCCCACTTCCCAAGCTGATCAAGATGCTGCTGTAAGTTCTGAAATTTCTGATAACCTTTGTCATTCTCCATGTAACCACCTATTTGATTGTCACCTTCAAACTTACAAATCATGCACGTATGTTCTCATCTACGTTATACATATATGTAATATATAGTGGTGCCAGCATCGCCCCGATGCATTCTATTAGTCCCAGCCCTCCAGTCTGACAAGCATCCTTCCACTATTACTCTTTGCTTCCTACCAAGAATCCAATTTTGTATCCAATTTGGCAGGTCCTCCTCCATTTTCATGCGATCGAACCTTCCAGAGCAGCGAACCATGTGGAAGCTTATTGAAGGCCTTACTTGAATCCATATAGACTACGCATACAACCCTGACCTCCTCAACGTTGCTGGTCACTTCCTCATAGAATTCGAACAGATTTGTGAGCTATGGTGTCCGATGCACAAAGCCGTGCTGACTTTGATGATAGACTTTTGCCTGAAACGTTGATTTTCCTGTTCCCCGGATGCTGCTTGCTCTGCTGTGCTTTTCTAGCACCACTCTAATCTTGCTCAGAATCACACCCTGTCTTTCCTAATGCACGTATATCTTATCTCTCAGGACCTTTTCAAGTAAATTACCTGCTACAGATTTTAGGTTTAGTGGTCCATAGTTCCCAAGTTTTTCTTTTTGGCCCTTCTTGAGACAGTGCACAGCATTCGCTATCCTCCAGACCTCCGGGATCTCACCTGTTGGCCAGCGATGATGCAAAAATATCAGCCAGGGCTCCCGCCATTCCTTCTCTGTCCTCCTGCAGTGTTCCTGAATATATCTGGTCAGGACCAGGTGATTTATAGAAATAATGCAAAGTCTGAATAATACGTCTATTTATTTCAGGTATAAACACCAAAGAAAGGGAAAATGACACAATGATGTTTCACATAACAAATTAGAAAACGTATTAATCATCGGAAGTGACTTCATAAGAATTTCAGTCATTGTGGAAACTTGAGAATTCTCACAAATTCATGATCGAGAAACAAGGGCCATGAAATTGATAAGGAAATGAAAAACAGAACATGAATGCTAACAAACAAGGACAAAAACACTGCATAAATCGACAAGCTGTATTTCAGAGGAAACAAAGTAAAAGCAAGTTCAAATATGGAAATTGGTAATCGGGAGAGGAGCGTTTATTGTGAAAAACAGGGAAAAAGCCAAGAAAATAACCAGTTACCTTGCATCTGTCTTCATGGAGGAAGATCCACAAAATCACCCAGTAATACCCAGTGATGATTTGGGCTTGTGCTACTGAAGACATAAAGTCAACTTATATCAGTAACAAGGTGGTATTTGAGAATGTTACTGGATTGAGCATTGCTAAGTCTGACAAACCTAATGTACTTCATATTAAAATGTCAGACATAAATCGGAATAGAAATATTAATTGCACAGTCGATGATTGTGTTTCATTTTCCTGTGCATTCTGCAGAGGCTAGAAGCCATTGTGGATAAATGGAAGTTAGCAAATGTGGTCCAAGCACTATAGATTAATGGAAGGAATTCAAGCATCTATAAAGGGAAGAAGGCATAGTTTGGAGAACTGCCGAACAATTAACTTGACATCTGCAAGTTGAAAACTGTTGGAATCTATTATACAGCGTGTGATACTGGATATTTAGGAATTAACAGCAACAATGGAGAAAATCCATCTGTATTTCTGACAGATGTCTAACTCGATGTGCTATTAGTTTTAGACCCCATCAATCACCCTCTGAGAAAAGGAACAGGAAGTGACTTCGCCACAGGAAATAACATCACCAACACAAAGAAATCCAAACATATAAATGGAAAGCAGGAATTTTAAGCAGTGTTTCGCGTGAGGTCTACTGAAGATAACGAAACGTCTGGAAATGTAGCGAGCAAACCTCCATCCATTGTGTAAAGTGGTGGTGACCCAATCTGAGAAAGAATTTACTGACCACAAAAAAGTGCAATGGACATTGTCCAGATTAATCCCTCAGATGGCGAGATTGCCTGATGAGGAAACTCGGCCTGTGTTCTTTAGAGTTTGAAAGAATGAGAGGAGAGTCACAATGAAACTTGGAAACTTCACAAAACATATGCCGAGTTGGAAATAAACAGGACGTTTCCCTGGCTGTCAGTTCCACATTCAAGGCAAATAATTGCAGTTTAAGGGACAGACCATTTAAGACCGCAATAATGAGGAAATTCTTCACTTGGTGAGAACTGCCTAAAACAGGGGCATAGAAACCTGCTGGTAGGGCAAGATTAGGGAGAATTCCCAGATATTCTGCAAATGTATCAAGCGGAAAAGAATAACAAAGGAACAGGTCGGAAGCATTCGTGACTTGCCAAGTTGCATCCAAATCACCTTACTGTTAGGAGAGAGAGGGTAGTGGTTGAAGGCTGTTGATTTCACTGAGACCAGTGTCCAATGGTATATCACAGGGATCAGTACTGTTTTCCTTATTATTTGTGAAACGGAGGTGTCGGTGTTGTACTGGGGTGGACAAACTTAAAAATCACATAACACCAGGTGATAGTCCAGCAGGTTTATTCAGAGGCACGAGATTTCAAAGCGCACAACCACTTGATGAAGAAGCAGCTCTTCGAAGGTAGTGCCTCTGAATAATCCTGTTGGACTGTAACCTGGTGTTGTGTCATCTTTAACCTGATTATTTGTGGTATTCATAAGTGATGCAGCTGTGAATATAGACGGGGGTGCTGGGAGTGTGACAACTAAGTTTGTGTTTGATACAAAGATTGGCCGGGTGGTTGGCAGTGAGGAGGAAGGTCTTATGTTACAGGAATATACAGATGGAATGGTCAGATGGGTGGATCAATGGCAGATGGAATGTAACCCTGATGAATATGAAATGATGCACTTTGGAACAAGGAACTGGACAGGGGAGAACTCAATGAATGGCAGCACACGAGGAAGCTCAGAGGGTGCTTCTCCACACATCCCTGAATGTGACTAAACTGGTTAATGCACAATTTGAGAAAGCATAGGGACCGTAGATATAACCTTTATTCATCAAGGCATAGATTATAAGAGCTATGCGGAAGCTTGGTTTTGCCAAGATGGAATACTGATTGTAGTTCTGGGAGCCACATTACAGGAAGAATGTGATTGTAATGGAAGAGGGCTCAGAGGAGATTCACCAGGATGTTCGCTGGGATGGAGCATATGAGCTATGGAGATAGGCTGGATAAGCTCGGGCTGTTTACTTTGGAGGAGAGAAGGCTGAGTGGGCCAAGATTCAGAAGGATAGGATTACGAGAGACCTGGACAGGATGGATAGATGGCTTTTAGTCAAATGGCCAAGAACAATGGAGCACATTTTAAAGTGAAGGATTTGAGATGTGGAGAGGAATTGAGGATTGTTTTTCACTCAGAGGGTGTTGGGGTCAGGAATGCACTTCCTGAGAGAAGAATTGTCATGGTAACTTCACAACCATTAGAAATACATGGTTGTGAACTTGAAATGACATAAGATTCACGGCTACGGTTTTGTGTCGGAAAGTGGGAATAATGTCGACCGTGCTGTATTGTTGATTCGACAAAGTCTGTGCTTCTGTGTTTGTATGGCTGTGGAAGATCAATCATTGAGCTGAAGGTAGGAATTGATGGGTTTCTGAAGAGTATATTAACAAGGGTTTTAAGATTGAACTTGTAATGTCTTCTGAAAATATGTCAATGGCAAAATTACGGGAAAAAGGTGCAACTTTCTTACAGTCTGATGCCAGAGAATTGAGTACAGGGAAAAGGCAGAACTGTGGACCAAATACTTCAGATATGTCTTCACATAAGGAAACGAAACAAAAAAGAAAACTTCCCAACAAAACATGAAATACACATCCCAGTTTATAGTCTGTTTAGAAAAATGGAATAGAATGAAATTACCACCTGAACAGTTTTAGAGGAAGTATTGGAACTGAAAGTAATGAGCACAAACAAAGTCAACAGAGATTGATCAAATGGGAATCATATTTGGGAAAGTGCCTTTAGCATAATTATGGAGAAGCAATCAATGAAATATGTGCATTTTCAGAAAGATTTTTGATAAAGCCTATTATGCAAATTCAAATCCTATGGGACTGGGACTAATATGGTTTTAGAATGGGAGAGCTGTCAGGAAGCATTGAGTAGAAATAAAACAATGTATTTTTTGAATGGAAGGCTTCGAGAATATAGCAAGGGTTGGGGTTTGGGCCCCAACTATTCCCAATACACATCATATGTATGATTGAGTGGATCAAGTGCAATATATTCAAATTTGCAGATGGCACTAAACAATATCAGATTGTGAGTGGGTGATCAGGATGTCAGAAAGCTCCAAGGTGATTGAGACAAGTGGAGTGCCTGGGCACATACGTGGCACATGAGGAGCAATAGGGAGGGGAGGCGGGGAATATGTGATATTGTGACCTTTGATGGGAAAAACAGAACTGGAGCCTATCATTTGAAAAGGGATTGGTTGTAAAATGTTGATGTATAAAGGAACTTAAGCTGCATTTTTGTTTCTTCTGTGCAGCCCTCCGAGGTCAGTGTAGGGCAATGAGAACTGAATCATGAGGCCATATGGAGGGTGTAACTAGGGAACTGGCCACAGGGAACAGGCAAATAACTTACACCAGTATTTTAAATCATTCCTCATGGGGAAAGTACTGTAAGCATGTCAATGGTATAAACAAAATGGTAATAGGAGGGAATTTCTTGAAATGTGTGTAACAAAAGTAACAAGGTTTTTAACGAACAGGTAAGAATAAGGTAAGCAGGTCAGCAGTAATTCATAGTTAATTTTAAAAGAAGTGGTCACAGAGTGACGAGCAGGACTGTGTGAAATATTCCATAACTCTCTGGATTACAGGAATGTTCCAGCGAAACTGGAGAACCTCCACTTTGGCACTTGTCTTCAAGAAAGGAAAGAGACAGAAAGCAGGAACCATTTATCCTAACCATTATTGCTGGGAATCTGATCGAGTCTGCTATGAAGGAAGGAATCGCATGGCATTTAGAAAAGCTTAATGCAGAGTTGGCATGGTTTTGTGAAAGGAAAACTATTTTTGTTCTGTAAAGTCATACACATTTTTTTTCTGGAGATCCCTGAGAATGTCAAGATTAGAGTCATGCTGGAAAGGCACAACAGGACAGGCAGCATCCAAGGAGCAGGAAAATCAATGGTTCTGGCAGGAGCCTTTCATCAGGAACTCCTGAGAATGTGACAAGCAGACTTAATAAAGGGAACTGGTCAACATAGGCTTTCCAGAGATTTTTCACAATGTATCACAAAAGAAATGTGCTGACACAAGACAGAGGCTTCTAGTATGATCGATAATATATTAGCATGGGATGATGGTTAGTTAACACGTAGAAAGCGGAGAGTCAGGATTATTGGATCTTCATGAAAAATGTGTATCTGTTGGATTACCAAAAATATCAGTCCAATGGCATCAGTTATTTATAATCTTTCCTGACAGCCTGACGGCGGGAGCTGAGTGCAATACACATCCCAGTTTATAGATGACACTGAGAACCAAAATGCAGGTTGTTCTTTAATGGAGAGGATTCCCAAAAAAAGGAGCACCACAATGCGATGGGAGTGTTCCTGTGCATGAAACGTAACATCAGCATGCTGATGTTCCAAGTAACTAGGTTGGTTCATGAGGCGGATTCCTGGGATTAAAGGGTTGATTTATTGAGTGTATCTAAAATGGTGAGGCGCTTATTCATTGTGGTTGAAATGAATGAGGGTGATATTACTGAAATGTACAAGATACAGAGGGGGCTTGACAATTAGATGCTGAGAAGGTGTTTTCCCTGAGTCTCGAACTCGAGGCGGTGACAGCTTTCAGGATAACCTATAAGCCTCCCAGCTCACAGTAAGGTCTGCCAGACCCAGGGACTCACAAAGACCGTGCAGGTGATAAACCCAACAAGCAACAAGACAGAATCACTTCTGGTACACAGAGTCTATTAGCATAAACGGTCTCTTCAGAATGCAGAATCCATTCCCAGAAACAGAGTCCAGTCCAGTGTACAGAGTGCATTGTCAGAGATAGAGTCTACAACCAAAGACAGAGTCCACTCTTGAAGGCAGCAAATGCATACTCCACAGCATGCACACACATGTCTCCAGTTTCCATAGAGGTCTGGTGTGTCCAGAGAGAACCAGGACCAAGCATAAGAATACAGTTCATTGTAAAAGGTGCAGTTAACTCACAGAGGATGGTCCGCTCAACAGGCTGAGGCAGATGCAGCAAATGCTCACCTCCCAGCACACTCACAGGTGTTCAATCTTTACAAATGCCTTGCCTACCCAGCAAGACTGTAGGGGTTCTATGAAAATGACAACAGGTTTAGACTATGCAAACACCCAGTGGGTATCTAGTTGATCCCCTCACCTCAAGGCTTTGTATGTTTCAATAAGATCAGCTCTCATTCCAAGGGTCACCTATTAAAGTCTCCATACTGTCAGCCCTTCATCCATGGAATAACTGAAGTGAAACACCTCTGTACTGCTTCCAATGTTACGATATCCTTTCTCAGATAAGGATACAAAAATAAAACTAATCTCACACACCGATCAGTCTGTTTATTTTTGTTTACTCAGGGTGTAGTGAGTCTTTGAAACACTCTTCCCTGCAGACCATTCGAGGCAGAAATATTGAATATTTTCGAGGCAAGGTTCACGAATCAAAGATGAGTCAAGGATTATTGAGGAGTGGGTAGCAATGTGCAGTGTTGGGGAAAATGTAGACAGTGGAACCGAATGATACGGCTCCAGAATATCCAGGAATTAAATGAAATGATAACATCGATCAAGTTTTAAGGGCGAAACAAGATGGCAGCGATATGAAAGGTCTGCTTTGCTGGATTCTGCATCACAGTAATGCTCTACCCCACCCCACCACAGTCATTTACTTACAATTCAACACTAAAACAGCTACAGAATCCTTACTAATCCCGTTTTGTCAAGTGGAAATGACAAAACATGGGAAAGGATCGAGTAATCCCCAACACACGGGGCACCCGTCAGAAGCATTCAGCATGCCTAGGGCCGCACCTGTAAACCCCTCTGTTCGTTCGATGGACTCAGTTTCTCACCAGTCACCGAGTTCACCAAGTTATGTGAAATGATTGAAGTCATGATTGAAGAAAGGTTCAGCAGGAGGATGGAACCACTCTCAGCAGTACTCCAAAAACATGAGCAGCAACTTGAAAGCCTTGGAAACAGAACGGATGAGGTTGATCGCCAACTAGAGGGGCAGAGACTGTGATCGATTCCTGTAAGGAGCGGATCTTCACCCTTGAAAAACAGGCCCGTACCTTAACTGAACAAGGTGACGACCTCGGTAACAGGGGAAGGATGAAGAATGTTCATATCATCGGTCTGCTGGACCGGAAATAAGGTGATCCGCCAGTGAGTTTTTTGCGAGAACTGGTTGCCATGATTCCTTCACTTCAAAGCTGAAGACGGACGGGTGAAGAGTGAGACAGTTCATTCGGTTACCGTGCGCAGGTCAGGCTCAGACCAACGCCCTCACCCTGTCCTTGTGCGATTACATCGTTGCAGGGACAAACAAAGACTTATGGAAACTTCCGGAACACAGGGAAAAGACACGACGAGGGCTCCAGGATTATGTTCTTCCAGGTCTTTTCAGCGGCAGTGATTCATGAAAGAAAATCTTTTGATGATATCAAGAGAAGATTAAGGGAACTTGAGATTCAGCATTCCTGAATAAACTCAGCGGTGCTCCATAGATCCACGCACTCGTGGATCTTTCAATATATCCACTGACTCTCCAAAGGATGCAAAAACTTTGTGGACACTTTAAAGTAGGCTGGATGCGTTAATGGAAAGCGAGAATCTTGATTCTATTTTTAAAAAGAAAGTTTGTTGAATGTTTCTGGTATTAAGCAGTGTCAAATTATAGACGGGGATGGGTAGAGTACATACTTTTAACTTCTTCATTAGTAATACTACTCGTTTTTCTTTTGCTTAGTTTGTGTGTCTGGTTCGGCTCAAGCTGGAGGGAGTTATGAAGGTGATCGTGATGACTGAATGCCTACCTAAGGGCAGTTCAATCCCAATGTTTGTGATTAATTGCCCTGGATGCAGCATTGATAATGGGGCAGAAGATAAGTATTTGTGACCTGTAAATGCTCCCAGTGGGGCGGGGGGGTAAATGCCCCTCCTGAGTGCCATTGGCACTTTGTATCCTTTTTTTTTGCTTTTGTATGTATTTAGTTTTGGAACGTTTTGAGAGCTTGTTATTTGTAGTAGCTTTAGTTTGTATGTTTTTTTAGGCTCTATGATTCTGTTTTCATTGGTGCTCAGCGATTTGTAATTCGAGTTCTTCCTCTCTGGAGTTCAAATATTGTTTCAGTCTGTAATGGCTAATGTCGTGCTTAAATGGTGTATCTGGAACATTAAGGGGAGCCATTCGCCAGTTAAGAGGGAATAGGTACTTTTTCGTCTTAAAAAGGAGAGGGTGGATATTGTCCTATTGCAGAAGATGCACTTTGATGACAAGAAACATTTAACATTACAGCAAGGTGGGTTTGATCGCGTTTATTTCTCGTCTTTTTTACTGGGAGTAGGGGAGAAGCCATACTGGTGAGGAAGAATCTTTCATTTAAATTACTAGATTGTATTCGACACCCACAGGAGGATCATAAACCTCAAAGATATATGGGAAAGAAAGCGGTATTTTGAATGTTCATTGCTCCCTGGCTCACTGTCTTAAATTCCTGATAGATACATTTTCCAAATTAAGTAATCTTTCTTCACAGCACATTATTGTCGGAGGAGATTTCAATTGTCTTCTGCACCCACGATGGACAGTATGTCCAAAGGCCCCCAGCACCATCTTTCCAATCAAAGCAATTAGTGGATTTTTGTGTGGAACTGGGGCTGGAGGATGTATGGAGGCAGATCCACCTCATAAATAGGGATTTTACTTTCTTCTTTAACCCGCAGAAATGCCACACGACAGTTGATGTCTTCCTCACCGTGCAGCAGTCTTCGATTCAGTGGTGTTCTGTACAATTGCGAATATTACCATTTCTGACCATGCAACAGTATACTTATTGGTTAAGATTAAGGGCAATAGAGCAGGTTCGAGACACTGGCGAGTGGTTCCCTTTATTCTTAAGGATTGTAAATACATTGAGTATTTCTGTAATGAATTCAGATCTTTCTTAGCTATTAATTCAGATTCAACTAGTAACCCATCCATTCTATGGAAAATTGCTAAGGCTTATGCCAAAGGAATAATTATTCTTTAGGATGCGGGAAGCTGGAGCAGGAACGCTTGCTCCAGGCACGTTTGAAGGCAGCCGGGAGGGCATACTGTGATAGACCCTCGGTGGCGAGACTGCAGAGGATCACAACGCTTCGGTCTGCAGTGAATTCTATGCTCACACAGACAGCTAAGAAGGAACTTACTTTTGCAAAACAAAGGCTTTTTGAACATGGTGATACGCCTGGTAAGTATTTAGCCTATCTTGCAAGGGAAAAGAGAGCCCCAAAGCCACTACCTCAATTAGGGAAGGTACTGGGACCCTTACCTGCGATCCCATAAAGATAAAAATAGCATTTTGGAGATTTTACTCCGAATTATATCAGACTGAGCACTATGTGAATAAATGGATTAAGATATAATCTTTCTTCAAGAACATGGATCTTCCAGGGGTAACTCCCAAATAAATGTCTTGCCTTAATGCACCATTGTCAGTGCAGAAGGGCGTAAAGCAGCTTCCAGGCGGAAAGACGCCCGGTCCTGATGGATGTCCAAGTGAATTTTATGAGGAATTTATAAACCTATTGTCAGGGACGATGCTTACAATTTTAGTCACTCTCACAGTCACGACTACCTCCCACTATCCTTAAGAGAGGCTCGGAAATCTCTTATTCTTAAGAAAAGGAAGACACCAAAAGATTGTGCTTCTCAAAGTCCCATCTCACTTCTAAATATTGATTTCAAAATTCTGTCTGAGTCCCTTGCATTAAGCATGGAAACTATTTATCCTTCCATTGTCAAAGTACGCCACACTGGCTTATAAAAGGCTGTAGATATTCCAACAATGTTAGGAGATTGCTCAATATGATCCAAGCGTGTTAACAGCAACTTATACAGGTATTAATGATGTCTTTCAATGCAGAGAAGTAATTTGCTTGGGTTGAGTGGCCGTATCTCTTCTATATGTTAGAATGTTTTGGTACAGGCAAAGTTTTTCTCAATTGGGTGAGGGTCCTTGAAAGTGATCCTCTGTGTGCGATCCTGTAAAATTAATATTTCTAAAGGCCATCGACAAGGTTAACCCCTTTCGCCAGTGTTGTTTAAGTTGGTGATTGAGCCACTGGCGAAGGCCATCTGCAGCACTCCAACATATCTGCCCCAGAAGTGGAATAGAAGTCACGTAAGATTACATTGTCTGCAGATGATGGTCTTAATTTTTTGTTAAATCCCACAGTTTTGGTACCTCACCTCATGCAATGCATCAGCTCGTTTGGTGCCTTTTCCGGCTATACTATTGATTTTATAAAGTCGGAGGCCATGTTTATGGGCGAAATCAGGAAAATAACTGATGCTGTGAGAGAATCCTGATTTCCTTTTCAATGGTCCCGGGGGTAATGGGCATGTTTCCTATTTATGTATATTAGAACATAGAACATAGAACATAAAACAATACAGCACAGAACAGGTCCTTCAGCCCACGATGTTGTGCCGACCACTGATCCTCATTTATGCACCCTCAAATGTCTATGACAGTATGCATGTCCAGTAGTCTCTTAAATGTCCCCAATGACCTCGCTTCCACAACTGCTGCTGGCAATGCCTTCCATGCTCTCACAACTCTCTGTGTAAAGAATCCGCCCCTGACATACCCTCTATACCTTCCTCCAATCGGCTTAAAACTATGACCCCTCGTGTTAGTCATTTCTGCCCTGAGAAATGGTCTCAGGCTAACGACTCTATCGATGCTTCTCATTATCTTGTATACCTCAATTAGGTCCCCTCTTCTCGACCTTTTCTCTAATGAAAAAAGTCCGAGCTCAGTCAACCTCTCCTCATAAGATAAGCCCTCCAGTCCAGGCAGCATCCTGGTAAACCTCCTCTGAACCCTCTCCAAAGCATCCACATCTTTCCTATAATTGAGCTACCAGAACTGGAAGCAGTATTCAAGTGCAGTCTAACCAAAGTTTGATAGAGATGCAGCAAGATCTCACGACTCTTCAACTCATTACCCCTGTTAATGAAAGCCAAAACACCATATGCTTTCTTAACAACACTGTCCACTTGGGTAGCCATTCTAAGGGGTCTATGTACCTGCACACCAAGATCCCTCTGTTCCTCCATACTACCAAGAATCATATCCATAATCCTGTACTCACCTTTCACATTCAACCTTCCAAAATGCATCACCTCGCATTTATCTGCCACGTCTCAGCCCATCTCTGCATCCTGTCAATGTCCTGCTGCAGCCTACAACAGCCCTCTATAATGTCAACGACACCTCCAACCTTTGTATCGTCTGGAAACTTGCTGACCCATCCTTCAATCCCTTCATCCAAGTCATTAATAAAAATTACAAACAGTAGAGGCTCAAGGACAGAGCCCTGTGAAACACAACTCTCCACAGACTTCCAGGCAGAATATTTTCCTTCGAATACCACTCGCTGTCTTCTGTTGGCCAGCCAATTCTGCATCCAGACAGCTAAGTTCCCCTGTATCCCATTCCTCCTGACCTTCTGAATAAGCCTACCATGGGGAACCTTATCAAACGCCTGACTGAAGTCCAGATACACCACATCCGCAGCTCGACCCTCATCAACCTTTCTAGTCACATCCTCAAAGAATTCGATAAGGTATATGAGACATGACCTGCCCCTCACAAAGTCGTGTTGACTGCATTTAATCAAGCCATGCTCTTCCAGATGGCCATAAACCCTATCCCTCAGAATCCTTTCTAATACCTTGCAGACGACAGACGTGAGACTTACTGGTCTGTAATTGTCGGGGATTTCCCTATTTCCTTTCTTGAAGAGAGGATTTACATTTGCCTCTCTCCCGTCCTCAGGTACGACTCCAGTGGAGAGCGAGGATGCAAAGATCTTCGCAAGTGGCGAAAGAATTGCATTTCTTGTTTCCCAAAGCAGCCGAGGACAAATCTGGTCCGGGCTTCGCGACTTGTCAACCTTAATGTTTGACAAAATGTTCAGTAAATCAGCTTCCTCTATCTCTATCCTTTTCAGGATGCACACCTGTGCTTCAAAGGTTTCATTCACTACAATGTTCGTTTCTTTCGTAAAGACAGAAGCACAAAACCTCATTTAGAGCTTCCCCTACCTCCTCAGACTCCACACACAAATTCCCTATGCTATCCCTGATCGGCCCTACTCTTTCTTTGACCATTGTCTTATTCCTCACATAAGTGTAAAATACCTTTGTGTTCTCCCTAATACGTTCTGCCAAGCCTTTTTCGTGCCCCCTCCTGGCTCTCCTCAGACCATTTTTTGATCTCCTTCCACGCCTGCCTGTAATCCTCTAGAGCTGAGCTTGACCCTAGCTTCCTCCACCTTATGTAAGCTACCTTTTTCCTTTTGACGAGAAGTCCACCGTTCTCGTCATCCAAGGTTCCTTTATCTTATCACTTCTTGACTGACTTAGTGGGACATATTTATTCATCACTTGCAACTACTGCTCCTTAAACAGTCTCCACATTTCTATAGTGCCTGTGCCATGGTACAATTGCTCCCAGTCCATCCTTCCTAACTCATGTCTAATCGCATCATGATTTCCTCTTTCCCAATTAAATATCCTCCCATTTTGCCTAATCCTCTCCTTCTCCATAACTATGTAGAATGTGAGGTAGTTGTGGTCACTATCACCAAAATGGTCTCCCACCACAAGATCTGATACCTGCTGCAGCTTGTTTCCGAGCATTAAGTCTAGAATGGCCTCTCCCGTCGTCGGCCTGTCAACGTACTGAGTTCGGAAACCCTCCTGAACACACCTTACAAAAACAGCTCCATTCAAATCTTCTGCTCGAAGGAGGTTCCAATCAATCGTGGGAAAGTTAAAGTCACCCATTACAACAACCCTACTACGTCCACACTTTTCCAAAATCTGTCGACCTATGCTTTCTTCCATCTCCCTGCTGCTATTGGGGAGCTTGTAGTAAACCCCTAACGAGCTGACTGCTCCCTTATTGTTCCCAATTTCCACCCATACTGACTCGGAAGGCAGATCTTCCTCGACAATGGAAGCTTCTGTAGCTGTGATACCCTCTCCGATTTGTAGTGCTACACCCCCTCCTCTTTTCCCCCCTCCCTATTCTTTTTAAATGCTCTAAACCCTGGAACATCCAGAAACCATTCCTGCGCCTGGGAAACCCATGTCTAGATTATGGCCACAACATCAAAGCACCAGGTACTGATCCATGCTCTAAGTTCATCACTTTTATTCCTGATATTCATTGCGTTAAAGCAAACACAATTTAACTGATCCCTTGGTCCCTTCCCAGGAAAGTCCTTCCCACTCGCGGGTCTACCTCTTGCTATTACCTCATCTGCATCACCTCTCACCTCCGGTATACAAGTCAGGTTCCCACCCCCCCTGCCATGCTAGTTTGAACCCTCTCAAATTACTTGAGCAAACGTTCCACTCAGGACATTGGTCCCCTTCCAGTTCAGATGCAACCCATCCTTCTTGTACAGGTCCCAACTTCCCCTGAAGGCATCCCAATTATCTACATATCTGAAGCCCTCTCTCCTACACCAGCTGCACAGCCACGTATTAAGCTGCACCCGCTCCCTGCTCCTTGCCTTGCTATCTCGTGGCACCGGGAGTAAACTAGAGAACACTGCTTTATTCGTCCTGCTTTGCAGCTTCCATCCTAACTCCCTGAAATCACTTTTTATATCCTCGATCCTTTTTCTGGATATGTCATTAGTGCCAATATGTAACACGATTTCTGGCTGTATGCCCGCCCCTTTTAGAACCTTCTGCACCCGATCGGAGACGTCCCAGACCCTGGCACCAGGGAGGCAACATACCTTCCGGGAATCCCGATCTTGACCACAAAATCTCCTGTCGATTCCCCTAACTATCGAGTCCCCTTCGCTTCTTTGCCACAGTGTCTGGCTCAGTGCCAGAGATTGACTGCTATGGCTTTCCTCTGGAAGGTCATCCCTCCCAGGGAGTATCCAAAATGGTATACTTATTGCTGAGGGGAATGTCCACAGGAGATCTCTGAACTGTCTGTCTGTTCCTTTTCCTTCCCCCTAACTGTACCCCATCTATCATTGTCCTGAGCCTTCGGAGTGACAAACTTCCGGTAACTCCTCTTAATTACCCCCTCAGCCTCCCGAATGATCCGTAGTTCATCCAGCTCCAGCTCCAATTCACTAACACGGTTTTCAAAGAGCTGGAGTCGGGTGCACTTCCCGCAGATGTTGCCAGCCGAGACGTGTTCCATGTCTCCCACCTGTCACATTCTGCAGGAGGAGCATGCAACTGCCCTAGCATCTATACCCGATTTATCTGAACACACAGTCAGTACTAAAGTAGAAAGCTTAGTTCAAGTTGCTATAAAATTAATAACAAAGTTATATTCAATAGAGGAACTTTAGAATGAGCGTTACCTTATTAACTAGATTAGAGGAGGAGGGTGGGTGGGAGATACTACAGTTGTAGAGTCTCGGGTTTAGCCGCCTTGTTGATATATATGGTCACTGCTTTCCTTCCCGGCTGCCCCTCTGATCCTTGTAACTTCCTGTGCTCTCCCGCTCCTTTTGTGAAAGAGAAAAATACCGTTGTCCGCTACCGGTAAGTAATTTTTAAAAACTGCCTTACCTTAGCTGCAATCTTCCGAGCTCGTCTTACTCCGGTGATGCTCGCACTTAAAAAAAAATCATTTATCCTATCATTGAACTTATATTAATGTGGGATTTGTCCATTTATTTGACAAAATTAAACAAGACCTTCGAAGATGGGAGACACTTCCAATATCCTGGCTAGGTTGGATAGCTCTTATTAACATGAATTCCCTCCCTTGTTTGCTATACCCTGTGTGAATGCTTTTTTTTGATGTTTCCCAGACAAACATTTAGGCGACTAAATGGACGATGTAGCTCTTTGATTTGTCACCATAAGTGACCCCTTATCAAGTTAACCAAATTAAAACGGTCCCACAATTTGTGGGGAGGAGATCTCCCGGATATTAAAAGCTATCAATTAAGCTCTTCTTCACCCGATGTTAGTGAGGCCTCAGCGTCAATATGGTTAGATATTGAAGCTTCTCAGGCAAAGTGCTCTCTTATTAGATTGCTATTCATAGACAAAATGAGGACAGTTACGAAATATTGTCATTTCCCAATAAGTATCAAAATTTTTAAAGTAGGGAGGGCAATGTGTCCGAGCGAGTGCAATATAGCCAAACCTCATTTCTTACCCTAAAACGTGGTGTACCGTGTTTCTGACGGGGATACTGGATTCCATGTTTAAACTGTGGGAAACTCGTGGGTGTATCTTGCTTTTATGATTTATCTGAGGGAGAAACAAGGATGTCCTGTGATGGAATGAGTCGTAACTATAGACTACCAAGTAGAGATCTCTTCTGTTTTATTTTTATCTGATCAAAGATGTTATTCAAAAAAGAACCACGCTTTTAATAGTCCCGCACATATCCAATACAAAGACGAGGGTGCTTAGTTCTAAGAACACACTCTCTGTCAGTACCCTTTATCATTTGTGGAAGTGTGGCCCCTCATACGAGACGTTGTGCCTTTCTGAGGTCTGCAAAGAGATTTGGGGTTTGAGATCTCTTTGCACAAAGGGGAGGATATTTGTGAAAATGCAAGAAGTATTTGGATTTGTAAGAAGACTCTTGCCATGTAGTTGAAGATTCTTCATAGAGTCTATCTGGCCTAGATCCTCTCTTAAAATTCAAGATGGGAGTATGTCGTAAATACAGAATGACTATGGACACTCTTACTCATTGCTTGTTGGCCTTCCACCAGCGCTATAGGAACGGTGTGTTCTCTGGGATGGAGAGGATCTTGGGGAACGAATTGGAGATGGATCAGGTTTCCCTTTTCCTGGGCCTGCCCAGTCTACCTTACTCAGATGTGCATAGGAAAAAAAAAACACTTTAATACCCTCACTTTCTGAGTTCAGAAAAAAAAAGTTCTGTTGTGTTGGGTGTCTGAAAACCCCCTGGGTCTGTTGGGTTGTCGTAACCTTGTAATGGAGCATAGCCCTTTGGACTTTTTTAAAGGTACGTTGCACCATAAAATAGAGGACTTTTATAAGACATGGCAGCCCTTTTTGAATTACCAAGGTATAGGCTGTCTGCCACTCTCATAAGGACTTGTATATAGCTATGACGAACTTGACTAATGAATCAAATGTCCAGAGAGGAGGAATTACGAGCAAATGAACATGTATTAGTTAATGCTCTTGAAGTTTGAGAGCTTTGGTTTTGTGACACTGAGTTCTACTATTCGTTATTTAATTTGTTTTGTTTTTCTTCGGTCCGTTGATTTACATTGTTTTTCTTTATGTACATGCACATGGGTGTAATTGTGTTCAATTTGCATTGATTTTTGAGTTGGGTACTTATTGGTTCATTGAAGCATTAAAAAGATTTTCTCTGAATAAAAAATATTTTTGAAAAAATTAAAATGTTAACATGGATAGAATAGAGTCCCATTTCTTATTAGTGAGACCACAAATTATGGTTTATCTTAAGGGTCATCACACCTCGGGTGACAGGACGATGTTGAGAGAGCGTCCCCTTCATAGCAACCTCTGTCTGTGTGGGGAATTGAACATGCACTGTTGGCTTTCCTCTGTATCACAAGCCAGCCATCCAGCCAACAGATTGCGAGACTGTGTAACTGCTATAGACAGAAATAGCCACAGTCAAAGTAAAATATAAACTTTGATAAGAAGGAGAAAAGGTACCAATCAGATAACGGTCAACCTAATAGCTGAGGAAAAAAAAATCTTCGCTGGAAATTGTATTTTATAGCGAGACAGTTGATTGCATGCTATCTTTGTATGAATAAGTTGACCAAGTGAAATAACCAGAATTCCTAGTTGTGATTAGATGTCGATAACTATAAAATATAAGTACATTTTTGATTGTTCTGTGTGAGGCATGCTAACCATTGTCTGAAAGTAAAAAGCTGATGGAATATATTTTTTGGAGGGTTGGTCCCCATGGGAAATGCCTCCCAAACACATGCTTGAAGAAACCCAAGGGAGGAAGTGGGTGAGTGTTGTCTGGTCAGTAATAGGGAACCAGAGGGCTGAAAATGATGGAAAGTTCCTGCAACGTGAAGCTCAGGAGATATTCAGATCACCCTCGATCTTATTAAATGGTACAGCACATTTGAAGGGCTGAATGGACTCATGGCGGATTTTAGTTGCATGTGATTTAAAAAGAAACACTCTGTTCCTTCACCTAATGTTTTACACACTGGGGCACTACCATCTTCCTGAAACTGGGAATTATTTGGAATATTATTTGGAATATTCCATAATCAGCATTCTCCAGAGCATGCTACAATCTGTGGGGATATTACACAGGCAAGAGACACAGAGAGAGAGGGGTGGCTGCTGCATGCAGGAGTGAGAGTGGTGGAGCATGAGCCTTGTTCGGGTGTCGGTGCTGGAACATACATACGTTTAGCATGAGGGACCAGAGAGCATACAATGACCTTATCCTCGCAGAGTGGGGAATGTCATCGATGTTTGTCCTGTATTGCTGGACATTGCTACAGATCGCAGGTACTGCACTGAGCTGGGTGGTGAGCTCAGATAATGCTCGGTGGGTCTGCTGGTGTGGCCCACTCTGTGAAGTGATATACTAACCCATCCACCAGGATATCTGTGACCCTGTTGACAAACCGTGGTGTAATTGATTCTTATCTGCTTTGGTCTGGGTAAACTGTACATGGCAGCTCCAAACTGAGGAAAGCTCAATTGAGTCCCCATTGTCCTTTTAAAAGTGGCACCAGTGCAAGGGATAATGGAATATCCAGGGGCATCCGGGCGATGCTGGATACCTCCAGCCAAGATGGGTGGGAGAATGGGGCTAGCATTGAATGAGAGGGACACCATGGGGTAGGATGGGTAATTAATGAGGTGAGTTCGATATGATAGCACCAGGAAACTAGCTCGGCCTCGTGCAGACACTCAATGAAAATCATTCCAAGATAAATTATTGTTAGATTCAGCCCGACGAGTTGAAGACTCTGCTGACCCCATTCACAGTTACAGAGCTGCAGAACAAGTCTTCATCCACAACTCTCCTTCATCTGAACTCATTACTATATTCCATTCACCATCACTCCTCTTAATACTGGCTTATTTTGCCGGATGTTATTGAAATGTCTATATCTCAGCATTCTGAAACCTGTGAACACATCCTTCCAAGACATTGTTGCTCAATTTCACCCTCTATGTCTATACCCAAAACGACTTTCATGCACAGAGACAGGCCATTCAGCCAAAATTGGTCCATACCAACCAAAATGTCCGTCCACATTTACCCCATTTCCCTGCACTTGGCCCATATCTTTCTCTGCCTTTTCAATTCATATATTGTTCGAACAAAGTGCAGCGAGGTTTTGTGATGTCAAAAAAGACCTCAGGAACGATCTCACTGAATCTACAATTCATCTCACCCCAGCAATAAGATTACACAGAAACAATTTGACTGGAGGTTATAAACAAGAAGTATCAGCAAACACCGGTGGGAGATGTGTATGGAAGTCAATACTGCAGGGAAAAATGCGTACGTTCTAAACAGGAAATTAGATATACAAGCGTTTGCAGGCAAAACTCAACGGGTCTGGTACTATTTGAAGGAAGAAAGTCGAAAGTTTGGACCTCAAAGAGTTTATCGGGTCAGGGCGCATCCATGGAGCAGGAAAATCTATGTTTCAGTCATAAGCCCTTCATCAGGAATTCATTTCAGAATTCACTTTTTCCTAATCCTCTGTAGGAAGACAGTGAGTCAAAATTTTTAATTTGGGACTTCTTCATTAGAACAGCTTTTGTTTTCGATCTCCAGTATATGCAGCTCCTTGTTTTATTTTAGATCAGCAATTATCTTGCATGCTGCAGTATTAATGGACAACTTGGAAGAAGGGGGAGGGGTGAGGGCAGAAGAGCAGGCAATGTGTCAGTCACCGCTTAAGGCCCTGTCCACCAGAATGTGAATCCTGAGGTGAAGGTAAAGGAGGGCTTGTCAAAAGCACCGCACTGGAATTGGACATAATTTGAACAGATGTGACAGATCCAGAGAAAGTGGGAGGATGCAGTTTTTCTCGCAGCTGGTCATTGAGTGGCACAGTGGCGAGCAATGCTGGTTTACTACACCAATGACCTGGGTTCGATTCCACCCTTGGGTGATACTCTGTGCGGTGTTTGTACCTTCTCCCTGTGTGTGCGTGAGTTTCCTCTGGGTGCTTGGTTTTCCTCTCACAGCCAAAAATGTCCAGATTAGATTCAGTGACCTCACTAAATTACTCCGCAGTATCCAGGAATGTGCAGGTTCACTGGATTGTCGATGGGAAATGTAGAGTTACCGGGGTAACCTTTGGGTTTATTGGTCGAGATGTTATCTGGAGGGTCAGTATGGACTCGGTGGGCCAAATGGTCGGGTTCCACACTGCAGGGCTTCTATAATTTCTATGTAGCTGTCTGTTTGAAAACTCTTCCCAGGAGCCTAACTATAAGCGCTAATACAATTTGCCTCAACAAAATGTAACATCTTCCGTTTGTCTAACATGAACTCCATCCGCCACTCCTCGGCCCTTTAGCCTATCTGATCAGCGTCCCGTTTTAGGCTGAGTTAACCATCTGCACTGTCCACTACCTCACCAATTTTGGTTTTATCTGCAAACTCACAATTACTACTGTATTCACATCCAAATTATTTATATGAAATGACAAAATCCATTCGATCCTTGTGGTCCACTGCTGGTCACAGAACTCTCGTCCAAAACTATATAACACTTCACAAACATTTCCTTCATCTACTATCCTTCGAGTCAATTACCTCCAACTCTCCCTGTATTCCATGTGATCTCACCCTCCAACTCTCCCTGTATTCCATGTGATCTCACCCTCCAACTCTCCCTGTATTCTATGTGATGTTCCCCTCCAACTCTCCCTGTATTCCATGTTATCTCACCCTCCAACTCTCCCTGTATTCCATGTGATCTCACTATGCTAACCAGTTTACCATGCGGAACCTTTTTGAATGCCTTACTATAGTCTATATTCTATTCTACATTTCTATTTCTGTTCCTTTGTCAATCTTATTCGTCACTTCTTCAAAATGATAAATCAAATTAGGGGGACACGATTTCCCACACACAAAGTCATGTTGACTATTGCGAATTGGAAATTGCATTTCTAAACAAAGTAAATGCTGTCCATCAGAATCCCCTCCAACAACTTACCCACCAATGAGATCAGTCCCACTTGTCTACAGTTTCCTGACTTTTCCTTACCAACTGTTCTTAAACAAGGACACAACCTTACCTGTGACTGTCCATGATACACATATCTCATCCAGAGACCGAACAATTACTTCTCTAGCTTCCCAACAGATTTGGGGTACATCTGATTCGTTCATGGATCATAGAACAGTGCAGCACAGTACAGGCCCTTGAGCTGCTGATGTTGTGCGGGCAGTTTATCCTACTCTAAGGTCAGACTAACCTTCATGCCCTTCATTGTACTAAAATCCACGTGCCTAACCAAGAGTCACTTAAAAGGTCAGAGGGGATTATCCACCTTAATGCATTTTAAAATACCCAGCTCCTCATCTTCTGTAATATAGACAATATCCAAGATATCACTATTCATTTCCCCAAGTTCTCTACCTTCCATATCCTACTCCACAGTAAATACTGATGCAAAATATTTATTTAGTATCTCACCGATCTCCTGTAGTTCCACACATAGATCAAAATTGCTGATCTTTAAGGGGCCCTGTTCTCTCCCTAGTTATTCTTTTGACCTTAATGTAGTTGTAGAATCTCTTTGGAATGTCCCTTACCCTATTTTCGAAAGATATCTTATGTCCCCATTTTGCCCTCCTGATTCCCCTCTTGAGCATTAGACCACATCCCTGGTACTCCACGATGGATTCACTCGATCCCTACTGTCTGTACCAATCACATACTTCCACCTTTTCTTGAACAGAGCCTCAATTCTGCTCGCCATTCAGCATTCCGTACACCGACCTGCCTGACACTGCTCATAGGCTGGAACATTGTGTCGCTAGACTCTGTAACTCATTTGTGAAGGCCTCCCATTTTCCGGCCAATAGCTTCTCCAAAGCAGCTTTTCAAAGTGTCAAAATAAAACGTTCAAAGTTGGCCTGAGTCAACTTACAACTTTAACATTTATATTAGGAATATTTTTGTCCGTAAGTATTTTACAACTGATAGTTACTGCATAACAGGCTCAAGAAGCAGAATGGCCTCCTCCTGTCCCTCTGGAACAGACTTGAGAGGCTAAATGGCCTCCCCCTGTCCCTTTGTAACAGGGGTGTGGGAACAGAATTCAGTCCTCCTGTCCCTGTGCAGCAGTCCCGATGCTCTGAATGATGTCCTAAGGTTATGGAAGAATTTGACAACAGTGCACATAAAACCAAGAGCAACATTACACATAGTAAATGGACAATAAGTATATACACTGGTTTATTGGCTCTGGAAATTACCCCACCAGTCACCTTATGCAGCGGGTCTGTTACTTTTTCACTGTCGCCCTTAATAAACAGTATGTAATATGCATAGTCCTGCAGTGTTCTGGCACTACTCCCACATGCACGGAAGAAACAATAAGAATATTGATAGATTTATGGTCCATCCCTAAGCAACGCCCATCCATTCCAACCGCACCGAATACACGTTCACTTTTATTGGGATATGAAAAGTGATGTCAGGAAGGGGTTAATTGGACCTGTTTGTTCAGTGACTGTGATTAATGTTAGTCGCCATGGGTTGCAATTATCCCAGTGGACGGTTTCCATCTTTTAATGAAAAATGGGCTCCGTTCAATGTGTTATTGCACAGTATGGTCGGAGCATCACCAATAGTGTTAACAGGAATCAGCAGCTCCAGAGACCACGGGGGGAGAGATCAGAGTCTGAGCACAAGCTTCTGGAATGTTTCAACAATGAATAAGAATCTGCGAACATTAGACTGGAATGTTACTAGAATGGACAGGAGTTTATATTTGGATGTTTGGTTTCTTTCTACATATTATGATCAATGGTCATTATCGTGGCGGATCAAATATGCACTTCACATTATACAATATTTTTATTATCCAATCCTGGCTTCCTTTGGTGTACCTGGTAAGTCTCACTGTTCAGTCATTCATTCTATAAATCATGTTTGACAGTAATACTGTTCTTTCATTAACTCTACCCTCCTTGCCACTGTTATTTTTCCTTTTAAGACTCTAAATCCACATATTCACTTGACAAACCACTACTAAATTGTTAATTCACTTTCTCCCTCCTTGCTTCTGGCAGTGTTACTCATGGGTTGCGATGTTGACTTACTCAGTTTCAGCTGTGAACCATGATTCGCTGTATTACTGCACTTGCTATCGAAATATTGAAAGCATTGAAGTCACTATCTTCTGTTCTCGTTACAAACTGCATTTCCTTCCTCTGACTCCATCTCACCCCCGACCAATATCTGAAGCTGAAATAGACAAATAACAACAGTGGTGATCCCTTTGGACATGAACCAATTCCTGACACTACATCCTGACGATTCCTAATTATAACTCCTGATAAATCCAGTATCTACTTCACTGGCTTATCCCATCTGCTATTTGAACCATGAGCTGTGAAATACAGTCTTAAAGATGGCATTCGCCTGTTGCTGACACTCGCAGCTGCAAACCTGCAGAAACAACTCTGAGTCAATACCCCACAGCTCATATCCGATATCACACAGAACTCCCCATCCATCCATCTTTCCTGTGCATCCTGATCTATAATGCTATTGGGTCCGGCAATGCCTTTATTATAATATTCTCAAGAACGTCATTAACAGCTGCCCATGAACTATCTCTCTCTGTTCATTATACCAAGCCCTTACAGTTCACATTTAAACTGATTTCCTCCAGGGGTGCTCTCTCTTAGACAATAATTTTCACATCTAACACTGCCTCAGAACCACACACAAACACACACATAAAACCATTTGTCTTGAACTGATGCATGAAGATACAGAGACATTAATTTGTGGGAGCCCATTTACTGTCACCCCCAGTATGGGCGGCAAATTGCCCCATGTTAGTCAGTTACGCAGTGCAAATGTAGCAGCAACATACCGGCAAAGTATTGCAATACTGCCATGCTGGGCAGATAGTCCACCTTACTGTGCAATAGACGAACATCGTCTGCACAGCTCCCCATGCTAGCCAGACAGTTCATCTTACCGAGCAATACACTAGCATAGTCTGCACAAATCCCCATGCTGGGCAGATAGTCCACCTTACTGAGCAATACACTAGCAGAGTCTGTACAGTTCCCCATGTGGCCAGATATTCCAACTTGTCGAGCAATACACTAGCACAGTCTGCACAGCTCCCCATGCTGGACAGATATTCCACCTGACCGAGCAATACACTAGCACAGTCTGTACAGCTCCCCATGCTGGTCATATCGACCAGTTTACTGAGCAATACACTGGCACAGTCTGCATAGCTCTCCACGCTGGGTTGTCTACTTGTCCCAGTGTATAGTTTCTGCGTTTGTTCTGTGAGGCAAATTCAGAATTTAGTGAATAAATTTGGTCAGCTGACCTGAAAATGCCTTTATTCAATGTTCTCATTTTTGTGACCTGACCCACCAAGGTCTTGCTGCTTCAGATTGACCCACTCCCTTGTTTTTTCCCTCCAGATTTCGACAACATGCTCTGGTTTTGTCTTAATTGTCCGTTTTTATCTTTAACGTGAATGTCTCTGTCGTTCTGTATCTTCCTCTGGCCTTGGTTTTTGGTTGTGTATTGTATCGAATACTGGCATTATGAAGTTCAGAAATAATATAATGGTGTGTATCAGGCTGTTGTTTACTTCCCGCTGTGTCCCATCTGGTCCTCCATGGACAGGGGAGTGTGTGCTGGGCTGTTGTTCACTCGCTGGTGTGTAGCTTAAGGTACTTCATGAAGAGGTGCGTGTGTGTGTGCAGGGCAGCCGTTCACTTCCCAGTGTGTCCCACGTTGTCCTCCATGTTGGACAGTGGTGTGTGTGCTGGGCTGTTGTTCACTTGCTGGTGTGTCCCATGTGGTGCTCCATGGACAGGGGGTTGTGTTTCGGGTTATTGCTCACTTCCCAGTGTGTCCCAAGTTGTGCTCCATGTTGGACAGGGAGTTTCAGCATCTTTGACTCATGTATTTAAAACTTGGTCGGTGCCTGTCTACTGAACGCCTGTGTTTGTCCCTCTCAGCTGATCACGTGGTCAGAAACACGAGGAGGATCCTGAAGTATAATTATAAAGGAGTAGATAACTCACTTTTAGTGGACGGAAGTCTTATTGTCTCCTGTTGTTGAAAAGTTAGTGGAGGGGCTGGGGATCATTTGCTGGAGGTTTTGCTGTGAGCTACCTCAGACATTCAGGGAGACCAGAGGATTTAGTGACCCAACTCTGGATGGAGCATGGGGACTGTAGTTACAGCATCAGTGTCTGTAACATGAACAACAAATGGAGCAGAGGCTGCAGAGCATGGAAGCTCTGAAACCACGGACTGGGTGTGTGTGGGGAAAGGGATCTGCCAAATCTGTCTGAGTCTTAACGTGAGCACAGACTCTCACTCTCATCCTTAAACATACACCCACGCACATGCACACACACACACACACACACACACACCCTCTTTCGCTCACACACATGGAAACAAACTGACACATCCTCTCTTTCTCACTCGCATGCCACCCTCCCCCCAAACACACACACACACACTGCATCTCTCGCACAGACACACCTATAAATCTGGAGGGCTAATTTGCGTTTGCAGATTTGTATTTGTGGATAGATTGTATTTTGTTCAAAACAACATTCAATTTTTACGCAGCCAATCATTGTGACATTTTATAAAGTCCTGTTTGGGAAATAAAACCAGGATGACTCCAGGGTAAAACAAGTCAGACTCCACACAAGACCTTCCATGTTTGTGCAGGGAAGGTCACATCTTAGCAAACATAATAGAATTCTTAAGAAATGACAAAGTTGATAGCGCGGAAAGGGATGTAGATGTTATTTACATGGACCTCAGTAAGGCGTTTGTTGAGATAGACTGATAGAGAAGGTGAAGTCGCAGGTGTACTAGTTAGATGGATTAGAGAACTGGCTGGGCAACAGTCGACAGAGAGTATTAATGGAAGGGAGTTTCTCAAAATGGACAATTGTTCTGTGTGGTGTTTCACAGGGATCCACGCTGGGATTACTGTTTGTTGTGAGATATTTACATGATCTGAAGGAAGATATAGGTGGTCTGATTAGCAAGTTTGCAGATGAAACTAAGATTGGTAGAGTAGCAGAAAGTTGAGAGGACTGTCAGAGAACATAGCTGAATGTGTTGATTGGAGAGTTGGGTGGAGAAAGGGCAGATGTGAGGTGATGCATTTTGGAACATCCAATTCGAGAACGAATTATACATTAACTGGAAAAAACCCTGGGGAAAACTGATGTACAGAGAGATCTGGGTGTTCAGGTCCATTGTTCGCTGAAAGTGGCAGGTGGATAGAATGATGAAGAAGGCATACAGCATAGTTCCTTCATGCATTCTAACAATTTAAGAAGTGGAGAACCACAGACCAGTTAACTCGTCACCAACAGGATTGGATCTGTCGGAATCGATTGCGTACAAGAGTAGGCAGTCCATATTACAGTTGTATAGGACTTTGGTTCGGTCACATTCGGAACACTGTGGACAGTTCTGGTTGCCACATTACTGAAAGGATCTGGATATTTTGGAAAGAGGGCAGAGGAGTTTCACCAGAATGTTGCCTAGTATGGAGAGAACGAAATATAAACAGAGGTTTGGTAGATTAGGGTTATTTTCATTAGAAAGACGGAGGTTGAGGGAGAACTTGATCGTTGTCTAAAAAATCTTGAGAGATGTAAACAGGGTGGATAGCAAGAAGCTTATTCCAGAGTGGGGGAGTCAGTTACTAGGGGTCAAGAATTCAAGATGAAAGGGGAAAAGTTTATTGGAGATATGCTCGAAAAGTTCTTTGCGCAGTGAGTGGTGGGTGGCTGGAATGCGTTGCCAGCTGAGGTAGTAGAGGCGATGACGATAGCGTCATTTAATATGAGGAAGCAGAGGCATACAGATCCATAGAAAATAGGTGACAGATTTAGATAGAGGATCTGGATAGACACAAGCTTGGAGGGTTGAAGGGCCTGTTCCTGTGCTGTGATTTTCTTTGTTAATTGTAAATACTGGCGAAAAACGTCTGTTGATACTTGAAAGGAAAATTAAATCAAGATCAAAATAGGCAATGCGAATGTGTGGATACGAGAATTTATTGTAGAGAACAGAAAAATGACAAGGAAACGAAACAGTTAATTGCATCTGTCTTCAAATAGGAAGATCCAGAAAATCTCCCAGAAATATCAAGTCACCACGGGACCTTTGTAACTAAAGACTAAAATAATTCATATGCAGTTACGAGGTAGTATTTGGAAACAGAACTGGGATGAGGATTGATCAGTCTGACAGACCGGGTATAAATCAAACTGAAATTTCAGAGAAAAAACCAATACACATGTTGATTGCAAAAGGGCCCACAGTATTTCTCTGTATTCACTTCGGAAGGTTTTGAATGCCATCAAATGATTTACGAAGGGAAGACGTGGGAGAGTGGAGGACTACAGGCCAGTTAATTGTTATCTACAGTCGGGAATCTGTTGCAACCTATTGTAACGAAGATCTTATTGGACACTGAGAAAGTAATAGCAAATTTCAAGTTATGAAAGGGAAGTTACAATTTACAAAATTTTTCTTGAAGATATCTCTTGTATTTGTAACTAATGGCGAATCAGTGAATACGGTACAGTCAGATATTCAAGAGGAGTTTTAATCAGCACACACAGTAAGTTAGCAGAAAACATTACAGCAAAGTGTATTGGGAGGAACATATGCAAACGGTGGAAGGTAAGCATTAGAGAAACTATTGGAGAACATAGGTAGTGGTAGAAGGTTGTTTGTGTGACTGCAGACCGGTGTACGCTGGTGTGCCACAGGTTTCAGTGCTGTGTCCCTTTAAACGCCTTCATTTAAACGGAATCAGAATACAGGCAACGAAGAATCAACTAGACTCAAAGTGTTAGCTTGCTCTCTCTTTACAGATGCTGTCTGACTCACTGTGATCTCTAGCATGTGTTGGTTTCAGTGCAGATTCTGCTTCTGCAGTGATTTGCTCATATTAGATGTAAAGAAATTCTGCACGAGTAACACAGAGAGTTGGGGAGACTGTACCTATACAATTTTGATGTCGTGATCTAAGTAAAATATACTGATCACATATACTGAATGGGCTTGCTCCATATTAATTCCTCAGATGGCACAATGGTCTGCTGAGGAGACTTGGCCTAGGATCAAGGCTGAAAATTGTGCGTGAAACTGAAGATGCTGATTTATTGTTATATGAGAACTTCACGTCTGTTTTACTTTGGAAAAGGAGGAGGCGGGTACAGAATTCAAGAAGATGGACTGGGAAGCTCTTTTACAGATTGATATAAGATTGAGCATGGATTGATGTATTGGCTGGTATAAAATTGGACCAATGCCCATGTCCAGATCAGTTACATCTCAGGCTGCTGTTGGAGACAAGGGATGAAAGGTGCTGATGCAAATGTTTACATAGAATCTGGTCACAGGTGAGGTGTCCGAGAACGGGAGAACACCCTTTATAGGAAGGGTTGTAGTGATAGAGCAGGGAACTATACACCAGTACGTTTCAGATCAGTGTTAAAGAAAATTTTGCATAAAATACGTGGTGGTAGAAGGCTGTTTGTGTAACTGGAGACCGGTGTCCCCTGGTATACCTCAGTGATCAGTGCTGTGTCCCTTATTAAATGTGGTATTCATAAATGGTGCAGGTGTGAATGTAGAGGGGGATTGGGAGTGTGATAGTCAGTCTGTGTTTGATGCAAAGATTGACCAGGTGGTTGGCAGTGAGGAGGAAGGTCTTATGTTACAGTAAGATACAGATGGAATGGTCAGATGGGTGGATCAATGGCAGATGGAATGTAACTCTGACAACTGAGGTGATGCACTTTGGATGAAGGAACAAAATGGGGAATACACAATGAATTGTAGCACACAAGAAAGCTCATAGGGAGCTTTTTCACACATTCTTGAATGTGACGCAGGAGGATAAAAGGTTATGTAAGAAGTCAATGGAAGCAGTAGGTATAACCTTTACACATCGAGGCATAGATTACAAGATCTATGTAGCACTTTGGTGAGGCCAATATAGAATACTGTGTGGAGTGCTGGGAGCCACATTACAGGAAGTATGTGATTATTCTGGAGGGGGTGCAGAGATTCACCTGGATGTTTCCAATGATGGAGCATATCAGCTATGGAGAGAGGCTGGATAAGATCGGATTGTTTAGTTTGAATGAGAGAAGGCTGAGGGGGACGTGATTCAGAAGGATAAGATTACGAGGGACATGGACAGGGTAGAGAGACAGCAGCTGTTCCTTTTAGTCAAAGGGCCAAGAACAGGGGAGCACACTTTTAAAGGGAAAGATTTGAGGTTTAGAGATGATTCAGGGATTGTTTTTCACCCAGAGGGTCATGGTATCTGGAATGCACTTCCTAAGGGGGGCAGTTATCACGGGTCACCTCACACCATTCATGGCTACGGGACTGATGTAGGAAATTTGGAATAATATAGATCGTGCTGTATTTTTGATGGTACAGAGTCTATGCTTCTGTGATTGTATGGCTGTGGAAGGTCAAGCATTGAACAGCTTAAGACAGGAACTAATGGGTTTTGGAAGAATATATTAACGAGCATGAAATGTAAAATTTTCTCAACGTACAATATACCAAGGTGAAATGTTGGAGAAGATATTTGTAGCTTCCTTACAGTCCAAAACCAACGAATGGAGAACAGGAAAATGACAGTCTATGAAGCATCTACTTCAGTTCTGCCTTTATGATAGGATTTTAAAAAAAATGCTTCCAATCAATTCTAGGTCTACCGAGAAAGAAAAGAAATACAATCAAATCACTAAATAAGCAGTTTTGGAGAAATTATTTGCACTGAAGTCTGATAAATCCCCATGGAATGATAATCTATATCTCTGATTCTGAAAGCAGGTGGCCATGGGAACAATGGATACTTTGCTTGTCGTCTTCCAAATTCCAGATGATTGAATTGACAGATTTGAGAGCAGCAAATGTAACCCCAATATTTCCAAAGGAGGCAGCGAGACACAGAGAATTACAGTCTGCTTAGCACCAAAGAAGCAGTCAGGACAATACAAGAGTTTATTAGAAAGAATGCTTTGCCAGGGAACTTTGAGAATTATGTTAATTTGAAAGTAATGAACATCGATCAAGTTAATATCAAATTATTAATGGCGAATCATATTTAAGAATCCGACTGCGAAATAAATAATGGCGAATCAATATATGCAGTGAATTTGAATTTTCAGAAACATTTCTGATGACGTCCCAAGTGTAGTGTTGTGACAATGCTACTCCTTTAACAAGGTTATGCTGTCCTTGTTTTCTTTTCATAGCAGTATGAAAAGCAGCGAATCCAAAGAGTCTGGGTTTGACTACTTGGGAGTGCTTTCAAGTCTAAAATTAAAATATGTACAATGAGGAGTGAGCTATGCTAGATCTGGTCCTGTGTAATGAGACAGGAATAATTAATGACCTCATAGGTAGGTATCGACTTGGCAGGAATGATCACAGTATGGTTGAATTTAAAACACTGATGGAGAGTCAAGATAAAATTCAATACCAGGGTCCTGTGCTTAAACGAAGGAGACTACAACAGAATGGAGGAAGGACTTGGCTAAAGTAGACTGGAAACACATACTTTATGGTGAGAGTTGACGAGCAGTGGAGGATTGTCAAAGAAGTTTTTCAAAGTCCTAAGCAAACATATATTCAGTGAAAAGGAAAGACTGTAAGAAAAGGGGAAGTCTGCCGTGGGTGTCTAAGCAAATACGCAAGGCTATCAAATTGAAAGAGATGGAATGCAAAGTGGCCAACAACAGCAGGAACCTAGAAGATTGGGAAAAAATTAAAGATCAACAGAAAGCCACGAAAAGAGCTAAAAAAAAAAGTAGGATAGAATACGAGAAAAAAAAAAGTCGAGCACATATATGAAGACAGATAACAGATGATTCCTTAAATATATAAAATGAAAATGAGTGGCTAACTTCAATGTTGGTCCTTGAGAGGATAAGAAGGAGCATTTAGTTACAGGATATGATGAAATGGCTGAGGCATTGAAAAGGTATTTTGTATCAGTCTTCATAGTGAACGACACTAATAACATGCCAGTGATCGACGAAGAGATGAAGATTCTAGATTAGAGTGGTGTTGGTAAAGCACAGCAATTCAGGTAGCATCTGAGGAGCAGAATCATCGACGTTTCAAGCAAAAGCCTTTTATCAGCAATGCTCTGAACTGTTGTGCTTTTACCAGCTCCACTCTAGAATCTGGTTTCCAGCATCTGCAGTCCTTGCTATTACCAAAGAGATGAAGGTAGGTGAGGACTTGTGAACAATCATTATTACAGAGGAGGTAGCATTGGGCAAGCTAATGGAGTAATGGACCTAAGGTTAGACGAATCCCCTGGCCATGATGTAATGTATCCCAGGGTACTAAAAAGATAGCAGGAGAAATAACAAGTGCACTTGTGGTAATTTTCTAAAATTTTCTGAACTCTGGGGCAGTCCCAGCTGATTAAAAAGCAGCAAATGGGACGCCATTGTTTAAAAAGGCAGGTGGATTAAAGTTGGGGAATTATAAACCAGTTAACTTAATCTGTGTAGTGGGGAAGATGCTTTGACTGTATTATCAAGGAAGAAATAGCAAGGCATTTTGATAGAAAACGGCCCATTGCACAGATGCAGCGAGGATACATGAAGGGCAGATCATGCTTAACAAGTCTTTTGGAAATCTACGAGGACATTACGAGCAAGATAGACAACGAGGCCGCAGTGGATGTGGTGTATCTAGGTTTCAAAAAGGCTTTGACAGGGTGCCACATAGTAGGCTGCTGCAGAAGATAAAGATGGATGGCGTAACGGATGAAGTATTAGCATGGATAAAAGATTGGTTGACTAACGGGAAGCAAAGAGTGGGTATAAATGAGTGCTATCCTGGCTGGCAATCAGTGCTGAGTGGTGTGCCTCAGGGATCAGTGTTGGGGTTGCTATTATTCACAATTTATATAGATGATGTGGAGGTGGGAGCATGCGTAGTTTATCAAAATTTGCAGATGGCACGAAGATGAGCGGTAGACCAAAGTGTGCAGAGTACTGTGAAACTTTGCAGAGGAAAATAGTTACATTGCATGAATAGGTAAAGGTCTGGCAGATGGAAAACAATGTTAATAAATATGAAGTAATCTATATTGTTAGGTATACCAGTAAAAAGGGATGATTACTTGAATTGTAAAAAGATGCAGCATGCTGCTGTGCAGAGGGACCTGGGTGTCCTTGTACATGAATCACAGAAGGTTGACCTGCAGGTACATAAAATAATTAGGACTGTAAATGGTATTTTGTTCTTCATTGCGAAAAGGGTTGTGTTTAAAAGCAGGGAGGTTATGTTGCAGCTGTACAGGGTGCTGGTGAGATCATACCTGGAGTATTGTGAGCAGTTTTGGCCTCCTTCCTTGCAAAGTGATTTACTGGCAGTGGAGGTGGTGCAGAGGATATTCACTCTGGTGAATCTGGAGTTGAGGGGGTTGTCTTATGAGCAGAGACAGAATAAATCAGCATTATATTCATTGGAATTTATAATAATGAGTCGAAGATCTTATACAAACATAAAAAAATATTATGAAGGGAAGAGGTAAGAAAAAAGTAGAGTGGATGGTTCCACTGGCAGGTGAAGCTCGGACAAGATGGAATAACCTCAATATTAGAGGGAGCAGATTTAGGACTGAATTGAGAAAGTACCTCTTCACCATAGGCTTGTAATTCTATGGAACTCCCTGCCCGGTGAAGTAGTTGACGCTACTTCAGTAAATGTTTTTCGAGCTGAGATAGATATGTTTTGAACAATGAAGTAAATTACGGATAAGTGGATATGGGTCCACGAGTCGATCAGCCATGATGTTACAGAATGGCTGAGCAGGTTAGAAGGACTAGGTGGCCTTCTCCTGCTCCTCGTCCTTCTGTTCTTATGAAAGGGGAGTGGCCAGTTCTCCCAGCGCAGACCCTCTGCTTTGATTTGTTTGGACTGATCTTTCACAGACTAGCTGTTTATTGAAAGCAGGCAGCCAGTTGTGAAGCTATCAGGCCAAAGAAGAAGGTCCATGCTGATCCTCCCCCCACCTCTCTGATATCTCTCCTGGAAGAACCTGGGTTTGATGTTTCCTTTCGAATTTTCCATGGGGTGTTTATGGGGATTGTTTGAAGTACTTCGAACAACACCTTAGATTATTTATATACAGATTCCTTACAGCGTGGAAACAGGCCCTTTGGCCCAAGAAGTCCACACCGACCCCCCCAAAGAGCAACACATCCAGATCCATTTGCCGACATTTACCCCTTCACCTAACACTACGCGCAATTTAGCAAGGCCGATTCAGCTAACCGGCACATTTTCGGACTGTGCAAGGAAACCGCAGCGCCCGGAGGAAACCCACACAGACACGGGGAGAATGTGCAAACTCCACACAGACAGTTGCCTGAGGCGGGAATTGAACCCGGGTCCCTGGCGCTGTGAGGCAGCAGTGCTAACCATTGTGCCACGATACCACCCAATGGCTTTCAACAATTTTCAGATTCTCAGTTGAGAAGTGGAGTGCTACATGAAGACCAGAAAGGTTCACCTGGAATATTAGTTGAGTAGCCAACTTTTAATATTTTTTAATATTTATTTACAAAACTTTAAAATGACAAAAGCTGGCAATAGTCACTTTAGTTCTACTTACTGTGGAACTGGTAGCATGGATATGGCTTCTAATTGGCTGCCTCTTGGTATTGTCATCCCTAATCATGTTGCACAGTAATGCCCTCCATTTTTGTCGGCTGGATTGAAAGTCAGTTCTTGGTCTTCCCATGTACCCACTCCTTATGAATTTAATTTGCTAACATCATTAAGTTAGGATAATCTGTTGGGTTTTCGGATAGACTGTTATTCTGCACGCTATTCTCTTCTGTTTGTGTTTCATTCCGTAACCTTGAAAATAAATTCTGTTTTATTTCAAACTAAGTGGCTTGACCAGCTGCGTCACTCCTGGAATATCTGCCTTATACCTGCTTAAGGCAACAAGCAAAGTTTGAGTCTGTACTACTTCCTTGAAACGACTTGAGGTGGTCAGTCCTGGCCCATAACAGTGTGCCACAGTGAGATCTAATATACTGGCATGGGTTGAGAATGGTAGAGAGCTGAAAGACAAAGTGAGTCAGAATAAACAGCTCCTTTTTTGGGATGGAAAGCAATTACGAACAGGATGATCACGGAATTGATGTTTGGCACCCAACTATTCAAGAAGCAGATTAAACATCTGCGCGAGGGTACTAAATGTAATCTTTCAAAATCTGCTGATGGCATCACACTGAGAATTGATTGGGTGAGGCGGATGTAAAGAAGTTCAAGGTAATTGAGACACGTGGAGGGAATGGGCAAATACGTGGCAGATGAACAGCAATGTGGATGAACGGAACACTGAATATTTTGGTTCGAAAAATATAATATCAGGCTAGCATTTCAAAAGGAATTGAAGTGAAAATGTTGATCTGTGAAGATACTAACGTGCATACTTTTGTTGACTTCTTCACCGAACTCTGAGTCCATTCACGGCAGTGAATTCTGAAGCCAGATGTCAATACTGGGATTGGAATTGGCACGCTGCCCAGTGTACATAGATCCACCAAGTGAGGATATGTAACATTGAAAAGAACCTGGATTTCCCTGTACACCAGTCACTCAAAGCATTATTGGAGCAACTGAAAGCAGTTAGGAAGGTAAATGATGTGTTGACCTTCATTTCCGGGGAATTTGAGTCCAGGCATGAGGGTATCTTATTACAGCTCTACTTGACCTTAGTGAGACCCCATTTCGAACATTGTGCAGTATTGACTGCAGTTTTGGTCTCCTTACCTAATAAAGGACAAACCTGACATTGAGGGAGAGCAGGAAAGAATGACAAGACTGATCTCTGGGATGACAAACTTGTTGTGGGAACAGAGTTTGGGGCGACTGAGTCTGTATTCCATGAGATTTAGGAAAATGTGCGGAGATCTCAGTGAGATATATAATACTCTGACAGGGCGAGATATATTGGAAACAGGGATGATAATTCACCTGGCTGGGACGTCTAAAACAAGCGGCCACAGTATTAGGAACAGTCAGGGCACTCTGCATTGAGATGAGAATAAATGTCTGAACTCACAGACTGGTGAATCTGGGAATTCTATGCTACACAAGCCTGTGGAAGCGAAGGCACTGAATTTCGTTAAGTATTTCTTGACACTAAAGGGACAAGGTTGCAGCAGAGGTTTGGTGTGGGGAGAAAGGATCAACCATCGTTATATTGAATGGGAAAGCAAAATTGATGGACTGAAGTTCCTAATTCATATTGTTCCAATAATTTCACTTCAAAGGATGCACAGTATGCAGTGTTTGTGAAAAACAATTGAAGATATGTTAGACCAAGAACGAGAATGTGGGAGGCTCAATGTGTTGAATGACCTACTCCTTTCCTACTGTTTCTGTGCAGTCTGTGGGAAAACTCTGTATATGTGTCACAAGCTCTCAGCTGTTAGGAAGGAGGCATCTGCTGGATCAAAAGGACTGTGTTTCCCATTCCCTTTTCTGATACCGAGACTCGTGCTGGGTGTTCTGTCCAATTTTATTCATTAAGGGCTCGGAACAGTTTGATACAATAGAATGTCTTGCTTGGCATTTTAGAGACCGTTGAAGAGTTTGCTCCATGTCTGTCGTCTGGAGGCACTTTTCGGCCAGAAGAGGAAAGCAGGAGAGATTCACTCGCTGAAAGTACATTGGGAAGGCAATTGGTGTTTGCAATCGACATTGGCTTCAAGGTCACTGTTACTGACAGCAGATTTTAGATTTCGATATCTTATTCGTTGATGTTAACTTCGACCAGCTGCCAGACCATTAGCCTGGTCGGGATTGGTAATCCAGTGACATTTCCACAACAGCACCATCTCCACATGGGGACCAATCGGAAACCACACTGAGCAGATAATTTTTGTGCTGCTTGACAGCTCTGTCAAAAATAACTCACACCATTTTGTCTATCGTGATGGGACTGAGGGGGTGGTAAATGGTCAGATTGTAATTATTCTTCTCTTAAGGGACTGGACATAGTTGAGGAATTTTCGACGTTGTCAGGGAGATGTCAGAGTTGGAGCTAGAATGAAACAGTTTCCCCAGGGACACGGCTTGTTATGCAGCAAAGTCTTCAGTCCTATTGCAGTAATGGTGTCAGGGCCCATTGCCTTTTTCGTACCTGCTGTGTTTCTTCATGTGAGGTGCAGCGTTTCGAATTGGTTGGAGACTGGCATCTGTGATTCTGTGGGCATCATCTAAGGAACACTTCTGGCTGAGGATGGTGCAGACATTGCAGACTGTCTTTTACACTGATGTGCAGCAAAGTTCCATTCTTTCGGGGAATGGCAAAGTAATAACCTAGTGGTATTGAGCTGTTAGTCTAGCGACCCAAGCAATGCTCATGTGATCTGAGTTCGAATACTGCCACAGCAAATGGTGGAATTCAAATCCAATAAATATTTGGAATTAAGAGTCTAATGATGATCATGAAACAGTTGCTGATTGTGTGGGAAACCCATCTTGTTCGCAGATGCCCTTTCGGGAAAGAAACTGCTGTTCATTCCTGCTCTGGCCTACTTGTACCTCCAGACCTACAGCAATGTGTTTGACTCTTAACTACCCTCCGGGCAATAAGTGATGACCTACCCAGCGACACAATCCGCTTCTTTCGTCAGTTGTTTCATAGTTCAACTCCATTTCTAACTGGCTGTGGCAGGACTGCAGAGCTTCGATCTGATCTGTTTGCTTTGTAATCATTTCGTCCTCCCTATCAGATGTTAGTCCTGTTGTTTGCAATGTATGTGCGTAGTCAGGTGTGGTAGCTTTAAATGGGTTGTCATCAGTTTTAGGTCCACACGGTTCTGACCCTGGTATGTTCACCTACACTCGTGACTGAAACATCATTCAGCTTAATGGGAATAATAGACTGAGGAATTATCCTGGGCAAAAAGTTACAGATTGTGACTCAGTACAATTCTCCTTCTGCCCAACTGATCTACACTATTACATGAATTCCCGGGATTGAGCTGCAACTTCTGCAAAGCAATTCTGCTGTCTGCCGCCCAATTCATACCGAGACGCATTGACCCGTACCCCGTGAGCTACTCTGGTTTCTGATGTGGTCGCACTTCCATTTTCGTATTCTCATCCCTCTGAGCGTTTGTTTATTGTGTCACACCTCTTACTTGTCATGTTTTTCAAAACTCCAAAACATATTCCGTGAGGTAGCCCCATGGCTCAGTGTTTAGTGCTGCTGCCTCACAGCGCTAGGGACCCAGGTTCGATTCCATCGTCTAGCGACTGTCTTAATGGAGCTGGCGCATTCTCCCTGTGGGATTCTTCTGAGTGCTTTGGTTCCCTCCCACAAAACAAAAATTTGGAGGTTAGGTGCATTAGTCAGGAGTAAATATAGGATAAGAAAATGGGTGAGCTTGGTTTACTCTTCAGAGGATCCGTGTGGACTTGTTGGGCTGAAGGACCTGTTTCCACAGTGTAGCGATTCTAATTCTAACATTCATCTGAACGTTTTCCCTTGCAGTTGTGCCACTTTCGGTGTTTAAATTGAATGTGCTTCACTCTGCTTCTCTCCATGACTTTCATTAAGAACTCTGTAGTGTCAATGATTCCAGTCGTATGTAGTTTCAGAACCAAGATATTTGTGCATCTTTTGTTATCTTACACTTCCCAGTGTACGGTAATCCCAGTGAGTCAGGACATTTGAGCAGCTTTGACATATACCTTTGAACATGTTCAAAACCAGAAATTTCAGGAGAAACTCAGCAGGTCTGGCAGCATCTGTCTAGCAGAAACAGAGATAACGTTTCAAGTCCAGCGTTGCCCTTGTTCAGAACTGAAAAGGGCTGCTTAATGCCTTGGCAAAAGTGGACGAGCGATGATAGGAAACAGAGCATGTGGAGGTGCAATGGCACAGAGGTATGGGCTTTTAATTGTGGTGAAAAAGAAGCAGATATAAAATTGGTGTAAATTAAAGTGTAGATGGCAGACATGGGTTGTCTCTATTGAGTGCAGGATAAACAAGACACAGATGAGATCATTGGGAGGCCAGGAAGTAGAATACATGAAAAATGGAGGACAGCCAGAATGGAGTCAGGCTGTGATTTTGAAATTGTATATTAACTCCTGCAGGCTGTAATACATCAAAGTGTAAAGTGAGGTGTTACTCGAGCTTGGGTGGTGTTTCATTGGAACATTTCAGCAGCTCAGGACCAAAATCTTAGGATGAGCGCAAGGTCGGTTATTGAAATGGGAAGCAATGAGAGGCTCAGTGTCATTCCTACAGAGTGAAACTGGTCCTCGAACAAGTCTCTGTTTGGTCTCCCCAATGTAAAGGAGACAGCATTGTGAGCGGCAATGACAGGAGACCGGATTGATAGAGGAAAAGGGAAATGCTCCTTCACCTGGAAGGTGTGTTTGGGGTCTTGGACAGTGGGGATGGAAGAGGTGAATGGGCATGTGTTGCAGCTTCTGTAATTGGATGGGAAGGTGTCATGGGGAGTTGGGAAGTGTTCGGGATGATGGAGGGTGTTACAGAAGAAATGGTCTCTGTGAAATGCTGTCAGTGGTCGCGAGAGGAAGATGTGTTTGATAATGCTGACCCATTGGAGATGGTGGAATGGTGGAAGATGTGAATGTGGATTCTAGTACAGTAGAAGTGAGGACGAGGGGAGGTCTATCATTGTTCTGGTAAGGAGGGGACGGAGTGAAGACAGAAGCGCGGAAGATGGGATAGTCACAGCTGAAGGTCCTGTCCACCGGAATTAGCGGATTTCTGATTTGAAGGAAAAGGAGGTCACATCACAGGCAGTTCCCTGGAATGTGGCATCATCAAATGTAAACAACAGATACGGAGAAACTGAGAGAATGGAGTCAGCCTCCGCTGATCATGTGTACAGCTACATGCAGACGTCCCCCCTGAATGATTGAAAAGAATTTAAATTGATGCTTTCTGTCTCACATCTGATCTGAAGCGGGATGTGGAAGTAGACCCAGAGGAAGGTCAGTGGGTATACTTGGGCAGACGTTCAAGCAGATATCTAATAACGCTCAGAAATTGTTGTTTCTGTTCAAAAAGAAGGACTCGATTAAAAGATTACCACCCATGGTTGACAAGGATACTATGATGAGCATGAGTGTAGGGCCAGATTTAGGATGTTTATTTCAGGGATCATAAGCAGATGCTGGGCATGACTTTCAACTGTGCTTCCTGAATGCACCCCCCCCCCCCAGAAACGCCTGTCATTGCTGTTCCATCCTTTTCCCTGCTCCCCTCCCCTTCCTGATTCCAGGTTCTCCATCTCAAATTACAGAGCACATTCTCTCACATTATGGTCCCTCCCCACTTCACCTGAAGCTCTTTGACCCCTGCACTGGCATCAATCTGCGTTTTGTGCTGCCACCTTGCCACTGGTCTGAGTCTGGCCTGGCCTCTTCATTCATGCTGTCTTAGACCTCCCACTCACATCACACTCCGGAGTGTTTCATTCTTGGAGTAAACCGTATTGAAAACACTATTCTCCCTTTGCACTGAATTCACATTGTGATCCCAAATCCAAAAAGTACACCCAGCCTTCATCTCACTCTGCTAAACGTGCATGCTGACCGTATGGTATAAGAATTCCTTTTTCTTTTACATAGAACTGGCCAAAGATACGTTTTTCCTGTAGAGATCATCACCCCCTTTAAACAAAGGAATTTGTTTGCTTGACGTCTTATTCGCACTCGTAAGAGTTGCAAGTTGCCTTAGTATTGTAACATGGAGAAAAACAAATCACATTATGAAGTTTGAGCTGAGTGTTGTTTTCCTGTCATTTTTAATACCCTTACAAATTTGCAGTGCTTATCTTTAAATGCTTGCTCTTGAATCTAGAATCAGATGGAGTGTTGAGGGGTGACATTCGAGAAGTTTTAATATCATGGGAGGCATGGATAGGGTGAATAGCCAAAGTCTTTTTGAGAGGAGAGGAGAGTCCAAACATAGATGACGTCGCTTTATGGTTAAAAGGAGGAAATTTAAAAGGGACAAATTGGACAACGTTTTCACACAGAGGGTAATTTGTTTATGGAATGAGCTGCCAGAGGAAGATGCAAGTACAGCTACAACATTCAAAATACATTTGGATAAACATATAAATGGGAAATGTTCAGAAGCATATGGGCTAAATGCAATCAGATGAGACTAGTTTCGTTTGGAAAGCCTGGTCAGCATGGACAAGTTGGACCAAAGGGTTTGGTTGTGCGTGATATGACTTTATGAATCAAGAAAGCAAGGAAAAAGTGGAAGAAAGGATATGATGTAAGAAAACTGGCAAGAAATATAAAAGCAAGCAGCGCAAGCTTTTCTGTGTATATAAAGAAATTCAAGATGAATGTATGCCCTTTGGTAGAAATGAAGTCAGGAGGACATTTGGAGTATATGCCTAGACGGAACAGAAAGATAATTTACACCAAAATTTTATATCATTCCTCACATTAGAATGCACTGTAAGTATTTCAATGTTATAATCAACATAGCAATAGCGGGAAGTTCTTGAACTGCCTCTAACAAAAGGAACAAGGCTTTTTAATAAACAGAGAAGAGTAAAGGTACGCAGGTCAGCAATAATTCACAGTTGGTTTAAAAAGCAGCCGTTACAGAGTGACTGGTGTTCCTGTGAGAAATATTTCATAACTCCTTGGATTGCAGGAATGTTCCAGTGAAACTGGAGACCCTACAATGTGACGCCTCTTTTCTAGAAAACAGCGAGACTGAAAGCAGTAACCATTTAGCCTCAACATTATTGTTGGGAATCTGCTCGAGTCTATTATTAAGGAAGGAATTGCAGGGCATTTAGAAAAGCCTCACGCACAGTCAACATGGTTTTGTAAAAGGCGATCTATATTTTGCCTGTAAAATCATGCAATTTTTTTTTCTGGAGATCCCTGAGAATGTAACAAGCGGACATGATAAAAGGAATCTCGTAGATACGAGGCTTTCTCGAGATTTTTCATAAGGTTTCACGAAATAAAACTTGCTACACAAGACAGAAGCTCATAATTTGACAGATAGTATATTAACATGGGATGACGGTTGGTTAACAAATAGAAATCGCACTGTCAGGGTTAATGGATCTTCCTGATGAAATATATCTGTATCACAAAAATCAGTCCAATGCATAATTTAGTTACAATCTATACTGAAAGCCGGAGCTGAGTGCAATATATATCCGAGTTTGAGGATGACACTGAGAACCAAAAGGCTGGCTGTTACTTAATGGAGAGGACACCCACAAAAGGAGCAGTGCAAAGGGATGGGATTGTTTTTGTGTCTGAAACATAACGTCAGCATGCTGATGCAGCAAGTAACTAGGTTGGTTCATTAGGCGGGTTCCTGGAATGAAAGGGATTAATTATTGAGTACATCTAAAATGGTGAGGCATTTATCCATTGTAGTTGAAATGAATGTGGGTGATATTACTGAAATGGACAAGATACAGATGGGGCTTGACAAGTTAGCTTTCGAGAATGTGGATCAATTCCAGGGCAGAGAGTCGAACTCACGGTTGTAGATACAGAATAAGGGTTATCCATTTCAAACTGAGATGCAAAGAAACATATTCTTTCAGAAGGTAGTGAATGCCTGGAATTCCCTCACCCAGAGGTTGTGGAGACTGCGTCACTGAATGTATTTACAGACTGGCTGGATTGGGTTTGACATATCAGCAAGTTGAGGGATACAAGGGGTTAGCGGGAAAGTGGAGTTGAGCCCTGAAGTAGATCAGCCATGTTAATATTAAATGACAGTGCAGGATTGAGGGGCCGATTTGTCTGCTCCTGTTTCTATTTCTTACATTCTTATGTTATTCTTCTGGAAAGTAGTTGGTTATTTTCCTGAAAATGGTGTTATATAATGTTGCATTAAGGGAGAGCAGAGATTTATTTGAGCTCACGCTGGATGCGGGTACAGGGCTGTATTCACAGTGAATCTGGATCTGTATTATGATCCACATCTGGAGCAGAAGATACAGAGACGGGAAGCCTGAAAAGAGGGATTGGGGTGCGGGTCAATACCTGGCTCAGCCTGGATTTTCCAATTACATTTCCCAAACTACATCTAACCATCGGGGTGGCCTCAATCTGCCCCTGTGTAGCAGGTCCGAAGGGCTGAATGGAACATCAGAACATAAGGCTGAGGGACACGAGTGGGACGTTCGGCCCTTTGACACTATTCCACCAGTTAATAAGGTCGTGGCTCATCTCATTGTGGTCCCAGCTGCACTTTTCTCTCCATGCAGCATTATCCCTGATTCACCTGTCTATGGAAAATCAGATGTCGCCAGCCTCGATACAATATAAAGCTTCAGCGATCCCATACTTCTGGGAAGGAGAATTCCTACGTGAATAAATTCTCACTTTGTGAATTTCTCCTCACTCCGGTTCTGATGAGGTTGGAGGGTGTCACTGTTTCCTTTTCTAGTCCCACTCCTTCACTACCCACATCACATTTTAAATGTGACCAGATTGGTGATATGGCCGATGATAAAAGTCTTAGACTAGGTCTGGTTCAGTGATAAGAACAAGTCAAGCAGATTTCTTTAGTCAGACACAAGTAATGTGAAAACTAATGGAGGAGCATGGTTGATCTGTGTTTCACACTGTTGCCTTACATCTCCAAGGAGCTGGGTTCAATTCCAACCTCGGGCGTCCTGTATGTGGTGTTTGAACATTCTCCCTGTGCCTGTGTGGGTTTCCTCCCAGTGTTCCAGTTTCCTTCCACAGACCAAAAATGTGCAGATAGAGTGGATTGGCCATGCTAATTTGCCCATAGTGCCCAGGGATGTGTATGTTAGGTGAGTGAGTCTTGCGAAATGCAGGGTTACATGGATAGGATTGGGGGCAGGTCTGGCTGGGCTGCTGTTCGGTGGGTCAGTGTGGATTTCATGGGTAGAATGCCCATGGTTGAGGTTCTAGAACAATGGCAAGAAGTTTGGACTGTCCAAATACCCAATGGATATCTACCTGATACACTCTGCTGAAGGTTTTATATATTTCAGTAAGATCACCTCTCTTTCTATGAGTAACCATAATATAAGGCCTTCATCCTGGAATACATGAAGTGAAACATCGCTGAACTGCTTCCAATATAATTATATCCAACCTCAGGGAAATAGACAAAAATTAACCTCACACCCCAGGTGAGGCATTTTTTTTTGTTTTCTCAGTGCTATGAGTTTTTGGAACTCTCTTCCCCGCAGACCATTGGAGGCAGAGATATTGAATATCGTTGAGGCACAGACGGAAGATTCATAAGTAACAACAGAGTCAAGGATTTTCAGGGAATGGGCTGGAATGTACAGCATGGGGAAATATTGACAATCGTACAAAATGACACTGCTTCACAACATCCGGCAAAACGAGATGGTAATCTAGAAAACATTTTAAAATGCTAACAGTGATAGAACAGAGTTCCAAGGGACCATAAGACGGCTCTGTCATTAGAGAGAGACCACTTGCGGTCGTTTAAGCTGAGGGTCACCGCGCCTCGGCTGATGGGTTGAGGGTGAGTCAGCGTCCCCATCAGTCAGTGTGGTGAATTGAACCGGCGCTATTGGCCTCCATCTTCATCGCAAACCAGCCGTCCAGCCAACTGAGTGGGAGACAGTGTAACTGTTACAGACAGAAACAGTCACAGACAAAGGGCAAGAGAAACTTTCATAACAAGGAAAAAGGTACAATTCAGATAACAGTCAAAATAACGACTGAGGGTAAAAACGTCATCTGCTAGAAATTGTATTTTATAATGAGACAAGTATTTCAAATCTGTCTTTGGCTGAATACGGTAAGGGGAGAAACTGATATAACCAGAATTATGAAGTGTGATTGGATATCGATAACCATAAAATCCGTGTAGATTTTTGATCGCTCTGTGTAAAATGTGTTTACCATTACATTGATGGAGAAAGCTGATGGAATATATTGTTGGGAGAGTGCGTCCCCTTGGGAAATGACCTCGCGCAGGCGCTTGAAGAAAACTGGGGTAAAAGTGCCTGAGTGTTGTCTGCTCAGTGAGAGGAACCCAGGGGATTCCTGGAGATTGAAAGCAATTATTTGGAAAATACTTTAAAAAGGTTGGCTTCATTTCGAATGCCAGAAAACCATGTTGAAGTAACACTTATGTACTATGAGTAATTAAGTCATGTGGATCAATTTGGAGCAGTCTATCTGTGCAGCCCCTGCTCCATTTGTTTGAAACGTTAAAACATCTCTAACCCTTTCCTGTTCCTGTGTTAGTGGCTTGAGAAGCTGAATGACCTCTTCCTGTTCCATTTAATTGACACTGGGAGTAAAATGGTCTCTTTCTGATCCTTTGTAAGTGCGTGTGGGAGTGAGCAGATTCCTTCTTTTCCTGTTTTATGGGCAGGAGGGACTGAATGGGCTATCCCTCTTTTTGCTCAGTAGTTTTGATGGGCTGAATGGCTTTCTCATATTCTTGTGAAACCAGATTGAAGTGCTCAATGTGCTCCTCGTTTTACTGTGGAAATGTACAGTGCTGTAACGTGAATGTTACCCAGATTTTAATAGCACAACCTTGAATGTTGTCCAGGTCTACTTGCACATGGACACAGACTGCTTCAAGAGCTGAAGAGGGACAACGTGTTCTAAACATTATGTAAATTTCAGTGAATATCCCCACTTCTGCTCAGTTTTGACTCAATGGGCTGAACGGCCTCCTTCCAAACTGCAGGATTCCCCGCTGACAAACAGAAGATGCCTGAGCTGAGGGAGCTACCTTGTGGATCTCCTGCAGAGATGCCCCATGGCCGAGATGATTGATGCGCACCAATGGTAATCATCTTCTCTTGTGCCGTGAATGACTCCAAATAGTGGAGAGGTCACAATCGATTCTCATTAAGTGTGATTTTCCTCAGGGTCCTTGATGTCATCCTCAGTCAAATACTGCCTTGAGTTCAGGACCAGTCTCTCTTGCCTGAGCCCATGTGTTCCCTCTATTGCTCATATCAATAGGTCATGATGTAGAAGCAGAGAATGCTTTCTTCAAATAGAGGGTCGTGAATGTGAGGAATTCTCTTACACAGAGAGTTCGGGGAGCTAGATCACTGAAAGGGACCGGTGGTGTTCCGCAGGGAGCGGCTCTCGGACCCCTACTCTTTATTATTTCTATAAATGACTTGGATGGGGGTGTGGACTAGTGGGTTAGCAAATTTGCCAATGACACAAAGGTTGTTGGAGTGGTACAGAATGTGGAGGGCTTTTGTAGGTTGCAACGGGACATTGACAGGATGCAGAGCTGGGCTGAGAAGTGGCAGATGGAATTCAAACGGGAAAAGTGTGAAGGGAATCCCACTGCAAACTCGAATGTGAATGCAGAATACATGGTTAAAGACAGAATTCTTGGCAGTGTGGAGGAACAGCGCGACCTTGAGGTCCATGTCCACAGATACCTTAAATATGCTCCCCAAGTTGATGGTGTTTTTAAGAAGGCATATGGTGTGTTGGCTTTCATTAGCAGGGGGTTTGTGATTAAGAGCCGTGAGGTTATGCTGAAGCTCTATAGAACCTTGAATAGACCACACTTGGAATATTGTGTTCAGTTATGCTCACCCCATTATCGGATGGATGGGGAAGCTTTAGACCAGAAATTTACCAAGATGCTGCCTGGACTGGAGGGCAAGTTTTATGAAGAAAGCTTGAGGGAGCAAGGGCTTTTCTCATTGGAGGAAAGAAAGCTGACAAGTGACTTGACAGAGGTGTGCAAGATGATGAGAGGCATAGACAGAGTGAATAGCTAGCGACTAGGGCAGAAATATCTATCACAAGGGGTCATAATTTTAAGGTAATTGGAGGAAGGTTTAGGGGAGATATCAGAGGTAGGTTCTTTAGACAGAGAGTGGTGGGTGTGTGGAATGCCCTGCCAACAGTGGAAGTAGAGTCAATTACTTGAGGGAAACTTAAGAGAATCTTGGATAGGCATATGGAAGAACGTGAACGGAAGCATGCAGGATAGTCTGATCATAGAATAGGATAAACGGGTGGTACAACATCGAGAGTCAAATGTCCTGTACTGTGCTCTAATGTTCTTTGTTCTGTGTTCTATGGAAGTGCTCATAGAGGTTGGAGAGGGATTTTGATGTATCAGAGAGGTGAGGGCTATGAAGCCATGATCTTAGTGAAAGGCAAGGCAGGCTTGGGAGGTGAACGACCTGCCTTTTTTTCTGATATTCACACATTCTGTTATTGGAAAATTAGATTAGATTAGTTTAGATTAGATTAGAATAGATTAGATTAGATTAGATTAGATAAAATGAGATTACTTACAGGAAGGTACCTTGAAGGTCTGTTATGGGATGTTGCAGTCAAGGAGCCCAGAGGACTTTGTGATCCATCTCTGGGTGAGGTATGGGGGCTGTATTCACAGTGAATCTGGAGCACAAGTTGCAGAGAGGGGAAGCTCTGTAAACAGAAATGACGGACCGCTTTCATATCCAGCCTGGGATTTCCAATTACATTTTCCAAATCTCCCAAACCGTGTGTGACAGTCATGAGAGAGTGAATGTTCTCCTCTGTTTCTGTGCACCAGGTGATAGCAGTAAGTGGCCTCCAACTGCTCAGATCCAGCAGGTCTGAGGGTCTGACTGGAACACAGAAACATGGGACTGAGGAGTAGGAGTGGGTCATGAGATACTTTGAGCCATCTCCACCAGGCACTATATTTGTGGCTGATCAGCCCCACTTTCCTGTCTGTATCCCATTAGCCATGACGCAGTCTCTGTGAAATATTTAACTCGCTCAGCTGTGAATACTTGCAATCAGAGAGGCACCACAAACTTCTGGCGAAGAGAATTCCCATTCAAAAGCCCTTTAGTATTTTTCCTCGTCCCTGTGATAGAATAGGAGAATCATACAGCATGGAAACACATCCTTTTGTCCAAATTCTCCATGCCAATGAGGCATCCGAACCTGACCTAGTCCTAATCCCTGCATTTGGTCCATATCCCTCTGAACCATTTCTATTTATGTATCTATCCAGATACATTTTAAACATGTAATTGTACCCGCTTTCACCACAGCACTTTCCGTGCACCCACCAGTCTCTGCATGAAAAAGCTTCCCCTCAGGTCCCATCTAAATCTTTCCCGTGTCATCTTCAACCTCTGCCATCTAGTTTTGGAAGTGCCTGCAATGGGAAAAAAAGATGTTGGCCATTGAGACTATAAATGGCCCTCAGGATTTTATAAGCCTCTGTCATGTCACTATTCAGAGTCCAACACTCCAGGGGGAAAAACCCCAACCTGTTCATCCTCTCCTGCAGCTCAATTCCTCAGGTTCCAGAAAATCCTTGTAAATTTTTTCTGCACCCTCTCAAGCTTAGCAACATCTATCCTTTAGCAGTGCCAACTGAATTGTATGCAGTATTCTTAACGTGGCCTCACCAACGTCCTGTAGAAGCGTAATATGCTACCCCATCTCCTATACTCAATGTTCTGACTGAACATTAAAACTCTGTCTAACTGCTACTCCACTTTCAAGGAACTATGATCCTGCATCCGTAAGTCTCTTTGTTTAGAAACATTCCCCAGGGTACCACCCTGCTTTAACTTTCCAAAATGCAAAACCTCACAAATGTCTGCATTAAATTCTATCTGCCAGTCCTTGGCCCTTTGTTTGTCAAGGGTGCTGTTGTGCCCTGAAATAATCATCACTGTCCACTGCCCCTTTTTTATGTTACCTGTAAACCTACTAACCATACCTCCGATAATCACATACAATTTGTGTATATATATGATGAAAAGCATTGAGCTCAGCACTGATTCTTTCAGCACACCCCGGCCCACAGGCCTACAGTCTGGAAAACAACGCATTACCTTCAATCCAATTTTGTATACAATTGGTTAGCCTTTCCTGAATTTCATCTGACCTAACCTTAGTATTCTGTCTACGATGAGGAACCTTATTAAATGCCTTGCTGAAGTCTGTGTGAACAATGTATACCACAGTGCCTTCCTCAATCTTCTTCGTCACTTTTTCAAAATACCAATCACATTAATGAGACATGATTTCCATCGTACAAAGCCATGTTGACTATTCCTAATAAGTCCTCATGTTTCTAAATGCATGTAAATCCTATCCATCAGAATTCCCTCCAACAATCTCCTCCACACGGGCATTAGGCTGACTGAGTCGATAATTTCTTGAGTTTTGCATCGATGTTCCCTTTTCTAGTCCCACTCGTCCACTTGCTACAAAAAAATAATTATAACTAGATTGGTGATATGGCCAATGATATAGTTCTCAAAGTGTGTCAGGGTCAGTGTAAGGAACAAGTCAGACAGTTTTCTTTAATCTGTTAAAACAACACGTATATGACCAAAGCAAAGTTGCTCAAACTATGATGGAAAGAAGAATGACGAGTGGATATTGCAAATATGTACATTGGTATTTCCCTTTGAAAAATACTACAGAACACACGCACACGCGTGGATATCAAGCTGAAAAGGAAAAGCTTTGCAAAGTTATCTTGAAAGAACGTTGTCCAAGTATGATTCGAACTCATGACGGAAGGAACAATGAGAGTTTGACCCAAATGCTATTCTACTTATGGAGTCATCAAATCCTACAGCATGGAGAGAGGCCCTTTGGCCCAAACTGGTCCATGCTGACACAAATATCCATCCACATTAACCTTTTTTCCGAGCACATGTCACTTGTTGTCCTTTCCTGTCCATTAATTGTCCAAATACCGTTTAAATAATGTTAATACAAATGCTTCAACCCCTTCCGCTGACAGCTCATTCCCTTTGTGTACCACTCTCTCTGTAAAACAGTTTCCATCAGTTTCCCTTTTATTCCTTCCCATCTCATCTTAAACTGATGCTCTCTAGACCTCAATTCCCCAACTCTGGGAAAAAAGGTTCAGTCCATTCACCCTATCCATGCCTCTCATAATCTTGTACACTTCTATAAAATCCCCCTCAATCTCCTACGGTCTAAAGAAAAAAAAGTTCTCGCTTGTCCAACCTCTTCCTATAATTCATACAATTGAGTCCTGGCAACATCTTTGTAAATTCCGTCTGCACACATTTCAATTTAAAAACATCCTTTTGATCGCAACGTGACCAAAACTGAACACAACACTACAAGTGCAGTCTCACCGACATCCTGTATAACTGCAACATAACTTACCAACTTCTCTCCTCCATGTCCGGACCGTTGACTGCCTGTGAGCCAAAAGCCTTCTTCACTGCCCATGTCTCCCTGGGACTCCCCTTTCAGAGAACGGTGGACCTGAACTGCATGGTCCCTCTGCTCAACGACACTGCTTAAGGCCTTACCATTCACCATGAAACACCTACATTGTTTTAAGTTTGCAAAAAATATTCCTCAGCCCATTTCTCCAGTTGATCAAGATCCTGCTGCAATTTCAGATAAGCTTCCTCACTGTTCACAATACCACCAATTTTAGTGCCACCTTCAAATTTACTAATCATGCCTTATACATTCAGAAGAATATCATTGAAATAGATAATAAACAACAATGGGCCCAGCACTGATCACTGAGGCATTTCATGTGTTACAGGCCTCCAGTCGGAGAGCATCCTTCCACTCTAACCCTCTGTTTACTACCATCAAGCCAATTGTGCAGACAATTTGTCAGCTCCCTCTGCATTCCATGTGATTCTAACCTTCCAGACCAACCTATCAAGAGTAATCTTGTCAAAGGCCTTACTGAAAACCATACAGACTATGTCTACTGCGCTACCCTCATCAACATTTCTGGTCGCTTCATCAAAGAACTCAAACAAATTTGTGAGGCATGATCTCCCACTCACAAAGTTATGCAATCGTTCCAGTCTAAAAACAACTATTAACAATAATTATTAAAATAAATAACACCAAGCAATAATAAATAATAGTAAGACGACATTTTCAATGGACAATAAATTATCCATGGTTTGTGGCATTGGAACCTGTATCATTGGTGAAGGGCAGAATAGATTTTGTGGAGAAAGTGAGGACTGCAGATGCTGGAGTTCAGAGCTGAAAATGTGTTGCTGGAAAAGTGCAGCAGGTCAGGCAGCATCCAAGGAGCAGGAGAATCGACCTTTCGGGCATGTGCCCTTCTTCAGGGAGGGCTTCAGGATGATTCCTGAAGAAGGGCTCCTGCCCGAAAAGTCGATTCTCCTGCTCCTTGGATGCTGCCTGACCTGCTGCGCTTTTCCAGCAACACAGAATAGATTTTGTACCAGTGTCATTGAACTGCGTTGAACAAACGCAAGGGTGGCATGGTGGCTCAGTGGTTAGCACTGCTTCCTCATAATATCACGGATCCGGGTTTGATTTCAGCCTCGGGTGACTCTCTTTTGGAGTTTGCACATTCTCCCTGTGTTTGCATGGCTTTCCTCTGGGAGCTTCACTTTCCTTACACAATCCAAAGATGGAGAAAGTGAGGACTGCAGATGCTGGAGATCAGAGTTGAAAATGTGTTGCTGGAAAAGCACAGCAGGTCAGGCAGCATCCAAGGAACAGGAGAATCGACGTTTCGGGCATCAGTCCTTCTGATGCCCGAAACGTCGATTCTCCTGTTCCTTGGATGCTGCCTGACCTGCTGCGCTTTTCCAGCAACACAATCCAAAGCTGTACAGGTTAGGTGAATTGGCCACCGCCTTATGCGCATTAGTTTGGGGTAAATATAGATTATGGGCATGGGACTGGGTGGGTTGCTTTTCAGAGGGTCGGTGTGGCCTGGTTGGGCCAAATGGCCTGTTTCTATACTGTAGGAAATTGAAAAACAATAAACTATTTCGAATCAAACCCTGTGTTTCCAAACGTGTGCATATCTTATCCCTCAGAATCTTCTCAAGTAACCTATCGAGTCCAGATGTTAGGCTTCCTGGTCTATATTTCCCAGATTGTTCTTTGCTTCCCTTCCTGAATAATGGCACAACATTTGCTACACTTCAATATTCTGGAACCTAACCTGCGACTAACGATGATACAAAAATATCACGCAGGTCCCCATCGTTTCTTCTGTAGCCTCTTGCAGTATTCTTGGATGCATCTGTTTAGGACCAGGAGATTTATCCACCTTCATACATTCTAATGCATCCAACACGTCCTCTCCTGTGATATTGACTAACCTCAAGATATCACCACGACCTTTGTTAACCTCTCAAGTCTTCATGTATTTCTCCACAGTAAAGACAGAGGAGAAATATTCATTGAGAATCTCACACATTTCCTATGGTTCTAGACATGCGTGTCCATTTTGGACCTTGAGGGGTCATATTCTCCTGTAGTTATTCATTTAACTTTAATATATTAAAGAACCTCTTTGGATTCACCGTAATCTTCTCAGACAATGCTATCGTGTGCTCCCTTTTCGCCCTTCTGATTTCCTTCTTCAGTGAACTCCTGTATTCCCTGTACACTACCAGGGATTCCCTTGATCCCAGCTGCATGGATCTCAGCCACACCTCTTTTTGCCTGTCAAAGGTTCAATATCTCCTGACATCCAGGGTTCCCTCTTCCTGCCAACCTTGCCTTTTACGCTCACAGGGACATATAGACCTTGAACTCCAGCCATTTCACTTTTCAATGTCCCTTCGCCTGCAAACAAACTCCTCCAACCAACCCATACAAACTCCTCTCTAATTCCATCAAAATTCGCTTTCCCCCAATTTAGAAATTGAACATGCGGGCCAGTTTTGTCTTTCTCCATAAGTATTTTAAATCTATGGTCAATGGTCCCAGCGTGCTCCCCCACTGTCACCTCAGTCACCTGTCCTGCCCTATTTCTTAGAGTAGGTCAAGTTTTACCCCTTCCCGAATTGCATCCTCTACATACTGCTTGAGGAAACGTTTCTGAACACACTTAATAGATACACCCGATCTCAGTCCTTAATTCTCTCTAATTCTCAGTCAATGTTAGGAAAATTAAAATCTACGACTATGGCAATCCTATTGGCCCTCCAAGTCTCCCCAATCTCTCTACATATTTTAAGTATTCTAATTCCCTTTTACTATTAGGGGGCCTATAGTACCACCCAAATAATATCATCAACCCTTTTTTTATTTCTTAGCATCTCCCACAAATCCTCAATGGATGATCCATCAGTTATTCTATCTCTGATTACTGCTTTGGTACTCGCCTTAATCAAAAATGAAACCGCCACACCTCCTTCCACCATCTCAGTCTCGCATAAAGCACCTGTACCTTGGTACATTAAGCTGCCAGTCCTGTCCCTCCCTTAGCCATGTTTCTGTAATGGCTATAATATCGCAGTCTCCCCGTACCTCTCCACGCACTGAGTTCATCGGTCTTACCTGTCAGCCATCTTGCATTGAGATCGATGCAATTTGATCCAACAGGCATACCTTGCTCCATGTCGTGTTCCTGCCTAACCTTTCTCTGCACTTTGCTGTTTGTGATAACGGTATCTCCTTCCAGCCTCGCACTTGCAACCCTGCTGTTGAGGATCCCACGCAGTCCACCACGCCAGCCAATCTAGTTGAAACCCTCCATTGTAGCTCTTGCAAACCTGCCAGCCAGGATATTAGTCCCCTTCCAATTCAGGTACAACCCGTCCTTCCTGAACATGTCACCTCTGCCCCACAAAAGATCCGAATGATCTAAAACTCTGAATCCCTCCTCCTGGACCAATTATTTAGCCACGCATTCCTCTGCCATGTCCGCCTGTTCTTACCCTCACGAGCATGGAACACTGGAAGTAAACCGGATATTACCACTGTCGTGGTTCTGACTTTTACCCTTTTTCCTCGCTCTCTATAATCACTCTGCATGACCTCATCACTACTTCTATCTGTGTCATTTGTACCAATGTACACAATGACTTCTGGCTGCTCCCCCACCCCGGTGAGAACGTTCTGCAGCCGCTCTGAGACATCCTGGACCCTGGAACATAGGAGGCTATACACCATCCTGGATTTCCATTTGCAGCCATAGAATCTCTTGTCTGATCGCCTCACATATCGAGTCTGAATAATTACTTCTGAAGTTATTCTGACAATGGGATTTCTTCATGGAACAGTTGGATTTGGCTGAATTACTTTGGGGAGATTCCAATGAATCAGCATGAGGAATCCTCCATCAGTGGAAAAGACGACGAGGCTTTTTTTCACTCCCACACATTGCTCTGTTGAGCGGCAGGGAAACAAAAAAGGAGCAATAGGGTGTTCGTTCACGGATAGGCTACATTTTTCTTTCTGTAAGTTAAATCAGTAACGTTATCAGGCCCCAAACGGGACCATGTGAGCTCTCCTTGAATATTGTCCGAACTATATGACTCCATCACATTCTCGACTCCAGGTCAGTGCATTATTGCTGTTGTCATATACCGAATCAATTCATTAACTATAAATGGCCCTACTTGTTTTGAAGATATGTTAATATGTGCCTGCATAATGTAAACATAAGCGTTTGATGACTTCACAATATTTGTGTTAAGATGAATATGTTTTATTCTTAAACAAATACAGAAATTGCAGGAAAAGCTCAGCCTGTCTGGCATCAGATATGAAGAGAAATCAGAGTTCAATTTTTCGGTCCAATGACTTTTCCTTTGATCCTGACTTATTCTTAAATTATTTCCCCAATTTTATTCTCCCACATAAGAAGATATATCCATCCGGTATTCACCAACTACACTCTTCTCAAGATGTTATATGGTCAATAAAACATCTCTGATTCTCATGTTGAACTGTTCCTTCTTCGGAAAATAATGCCTTCATCCCAAGAATGAGTAAAGAGAAAAATCTTTGAAACGTTTCGAAAGCAATTTTGTTTTTATTAGTTAAGGCAATTAAATCAACACATAATACATCAGATGTGATCTCAGCAATGCCCTGTACTGATGCAAAAAACATCGCTAAGATCAAACACAACACCCCTTACATGAAACAGAATAATTCCATTTACTTCCAAATCACCAGCTGAATCTTCAGAGTAATTTGTTGTGATTCATGTACTAAGACACACAGATCCCTCTGTACCACTCTGTTCTGCATTCTCCTTGCATTTAAATAATTTTCTGCTGTTTTGTCTTTTCTCCAAAACAGAAAATTCCCATCACAGAAATGTTGTATTTTTTTCTGCTGAAGGTTTGCTCAAAACTGTCCTCTGTCTGTGTGCCATTGCTTGATGCTCTGCCCTGCCCCTGTCTCTATCCCATTGCAGACGCTCTGCCCTTCCCCTGTCTGTATCCCATTTCAGATGCTCTTCCCTCCCCTGTCTCTATCCGATTTCAGACGCTCTGCCCTCCCCCGTCTGTATCCCACTGCAGATGCTCTGCCCTTCCCCTGTCTGTATTTCATTGCAGATGCTCTTCCCTCCCCCTGTATGTATCCAATTGCAGGCGTGCTGCCCTCCCCCTGTCTGTGTCTCATTGGAGACGCTCTGTCTCCATTTGAAATCTTATTGATTGACTATCCTGATGTATGAGCAAACTGAGCTCCATCCTCTTCATCCAACTCATTGGTGTGGGTTGTAATTTGTTGATGACCCCACACAGATACCTGAAGAATTCCACTAGTTACAGCTTTCCAAACACAAAATGAATAATGATCTCTACTCTGTATTTCCTGATGCTGCCCAAGGCGCCCCTGCTCCTGCGTAACAGCCTGGGATGGTTATATGGCATCCTCCTGTGCTGTGTAATTTACTGAAATGATTTGAATACTTCATTCTATTCCTGCCTAACCCCATAGAGGTGCATTATGGCCTGATCCTGCTGTATTATCACGATGCCAACTGGCTGAATGGTATCTTTCTCTCCCTCTGTAACAGCCTTGGGGGTGATTTGACAGAGCAACGGATGAGGTAGGAGCAGCAGTTGGCCATTCGCCCCCTCCAACTTGCTGCTCAGTTTAGAAACATCATGGCTGGTCTGATTTTAACTGAATACCGCTTTCCTGTCAGTTCCCAAAAACATTGACCCTCCTGTCCATCAATAGTCAGTCATGATCAACCTTGAATATCCTCAATGACCTTCACTATTCCCAGGGGATGAGAACGCCACAGATCACATAATCCAAAGGAGAAAGGAGCAACGTTATCTCAAATGGAAATGGGAGAACCCTTTCATTTTAAAATGTGTTAACCTCACAGCAAGTCACCTTTTCAGGAACAAGGGCACAGCAAATAGGAACAAACATATACCATTCAGGCCCTCAAAGGTATCCCACAGTCCCATTGACTGTTCAGTCAAGTATTTATCAAACTTAGCTTCTACTGCACCCTTGGAAAATAATCATGACACCTTAAGGCCACAGAGCATAAGAAATTGGATATAGGCATTTGGCCCATCAAGTCTACTTTGCTATTTGATTCTGTCAGGTGTGTTTCTCAACACAGCTTTCCCGCCTTCTCACTGTAACTCTCGATCGTTGTTTTAATCTAACCTTTGTCTTAAAGACATAGTTGCGTTGGTGTCTCTGTATGTGTGTGTGATTGCCTGTGTGTTTCTGTGTATATCTGTTTAATGGCAGGAGACAGGCAAGTGGTGGATGGTTGGTTTTTGAAATGGAAGCCTGTGAGCAGCGATGATCCAGAGGCAAAATTGTTGGGTCCTCTTTTATTTGTCATTTATATAAATGATTTAGATGAGAGTTGTAGAAGGCATATTTCAAAAATTTGCGGATGACATCAAGTTTTGGTGTACAGTGGACAGAATTTGTATATTGGCGAACAACTAAAGATTACAAAGAGACTTTCATTAATTAAATCAATGATTCATGGAGATGTACAATAGGGAATCAGACCCTTCAACTCTTTCATGCCATCCGATTATTCTAAATCAATCCACTCCCATTTGCCAGCATTTGGCCCATATCTCAATAATCATAAAGCCTTTTAAATGTTGTAATTGTTCCAGCCTCCACCAGTTTCTCTGACAGTTTATTCCATAGAAGCACCATCCTCTGCAGGAAAAAAAGTTGTTCTTCATTGTCTTTCAAATATTTCTCTTCCCACCTTCAACCTATGCCTTCTAGTTTTAGACTCTCCTACCTTGGGGGGAAGGAACCTTGACCACTCACTCTATCCATGCCCGTCATAATTTTATAAGCCTCTACAAAGTGTAAATGTGACTCCAATCAAGAGGTTTGGCTGCGCTTTCAGTCATCCTGGATCTGTAGTTTCAAATTCAGTAGTCGTACCTCGTCCTTCTCCATCAAGGCACGATTCCAAAACAGTTTAATCAACTTGTTCAGATATATTATGAAACAGCTCTGTGGGATTTGGAACTAGAATTTGCAGCACAGTGATAGGGACACTATCATCATTCAGCATTAGCCCCTAAAGCTGCAACATGATGCGCCTGTGTGTTTGTTCATCAGCCTGTTGTAACATGCTGTGACACAACTCCACAGGACATGAATGCACTCCACCTTCTCCAGAGATAGGGGCAGTATCAGACATTCATGGACTGGAATCGAATCCAGAGCTCCGGCGCAGAAACGTGGGCACCATCCATTAAACAAGGCCTAAATCATGCCCAGATTTCGGGTCATATATGAAGTGAATGGATTTATTATATTCTGGTTAACATTACCAAATTATACAGGGGACATTTCTAATTGAAAAAAAGTACAAGTTATTAGTCTCAACTAAAGGATGTTGAATGCATTCGCTATGCCATTGAGATAATCAATGAACATCTTCAATTGCCTTGGCTATGATTTCCGGTTTAAATGTCTTTTACCAGTAGTCTGCTGTATTAGGGAAAGAAATCCTGCAAACACACTCTGCACTATGAAGGATCTCGTGAAGATATCAATACTGAACACCAGAGAGGAGAAAGGAGCACAATTCTGGGCCCAAAACACCGGTCACTATTTCAAATCTCTATCATGTGGCTTCCCTCCTTCTAAAATCATTAATTGATACAAGGCAACTGTTTCCTTTCCAGCTTTTGCTTGCCGACACCTCCCTCTGCCTGCACAAGGAAAACCAAGCTCTGGGTCTTTGGGAAACTCAAGGCTGGTGTTTGTAGGCCTTCTGCAGAGGGGATTGTCGTTTAATCCGAAGGGGGAGTGTGAGGGGGCAGTAATATCATTCACTGGGCTGGGGTGTGGCAGATGGAGTTTAACATGGATACATGTGAGGCATTGCATTCTGAAAAAAAAACAAACAAGGGGAGAGCTTATACAATTAATGGTGGGCTTTGGCAGTTATATCGATAAGAGGGACCCGGGGAGCAGGTATAATTCTTTGAAGTTTGTGGCGCAGGGTGTTTAAGGTTACTTCATTGCTCATACTTTTGAGGTTAGAAGTTGGGAAGTCATGCTGAGATTGTGCAGGATATTGATAAAGCCTCCTCTGAAGTACTGTGTGCAGTTCTGTTATAGGAAGGAGATTATTAAGCTGGAGATGGTTGAGAAGAGATTACCAGGATATTACCAGTAACACCTCATCTTCTGCCTCGGAAGCTACAAACACAAGGCATGAACATTGGATTCACTGGTTTACAAATCTCCCCTGGCCAACCCAGATCCCAGATCCAACCTCCGGACTCACATCTGCCCTCTTGAGGAGACTTAATGTCCATCTTCCTTCCCACCATCTGCTCCACACTCCCCACCGATCTATCACTATCACCTCCTATCTTCACTCACCTCTCACTGGTTTTTCCCCCAGCATCACCCCATCACCCATTTTCTGTTAGCCCCTTCTCCCTCCCCAGTCCTGAAGAAAGGTCCTGCCTGAAACGTCGACTCTCTTGCTCCTCGGATGTTGCCTGGCTTACTGTGCATTTTCCTCCGCCATGCTTTACCAGCACTGAATTATCCAATATCTGCAGTCCCCATTATTTCTTAGGTACAATTCGCTTTTAACATAGCCATGTCACAGTCTGCTATAACCGCACGTAGTCTTACGGATATTATCTTCTCAGATCATGGACGATAAATGTTCTCTCAATGTCTTCCTGATATTTCAGTGCCTGATCAGTAGATAGAGAACGTATGTTTCAATTTATAAACGGAGAACCATGCTTATATTCTGATAAATCTCTAGCATTGCTCCCATATCCAAGGCAGATTGAATGCTTACACATGATTGATCTACCAGACCCAACATTTGTCCCCTCAGTCACCCCCACATATCCCATCCAGAATATGTAAATTTTAATAATAAGTATTGAATTGAAATGGGTTAACGGGAGGTATTTGTTCAGCGACTGTGATTGATGTCAGTCTCCGTGCATCCTAAATGTGTCACTGGAGGGCTTTCCTCTTCTATTAATGAGGGACTCGGTTCAATGTATTATCCCATAGTATCAGTGGGAGCATCACCGACAGCACTAACAGGGATCAGCAGACCCAGAGAGAGGGGGAGGAGAGATCACAATCTGAGAACATTAGACTGGAATGTTCCATCAATGGATCAGAATCTGAGAACATTCCACTGAAATGTTCCAGCAATGGACATGAGTTTATCCGAGGGTCTTTACCGTCTCTCTCGGCCTTGAATCTCATTTGCTTTGCGGATCTGTGATGTACTGATGGTTATTCAAGTTGGGTACTATCCCATCCTCGCTAAGTTGGTGTTCCTGGTAATTCATTCTATCTGTTCATTAAGCCAGGTTGGACTGAATTGCTGCACATATTATTTAAAATTTAGAAAGGTGGATGTCAACATTTTCAATTCCAACGAAATATTCCATTCCTCACAAATTGTATCGAGCAAATTACTCATGACAAATTACTCACCAAATTGTGAGGAGAACCAGACTATTCTGAAACTCCATAAGCCTTCTAGCCCTGCACAGATCTACATTTCTATATCCTCCCACTCACTAATCCTGTCCAATACCACCTTCATAATATCTGCGACTCCTCCCCTGCCTCAGTGCATCTTCTGAATAAACCATCAATTGTGCCTTTGTTAAATCTGGATACAATTTATCAAGTCCCTTGTAACCACATGTAAATTACAGAATAATTGCTCTTGAGTATGTTGAACTTGTTTACTGCACAGATTCTGTCAGACGGGCAGACACTGCATGCTGCTTAAATCATTGACACATAATCGAGAGGCACAGAATAATAATCTGTTGATATCTCATGAACGAAATTGATGTATTTGAACTGAAAATATCATCACTTGTGAGAAAAGGCCCATCTGCTTGCTCCATGTCCTTCAGAGAAGCCAATGCGTTATCCTTCCCCAGTCATGTCTGGGCAAACCCCCAGCAATATGTTTTACTCTTGACTGTCCTGTGGAACAGCTGAACCAGTCACTCAGTTCAAGCTTAGCATAACATGCTGGCCTTGTCAGGACTGCACACATCCCGTGACAGAAGAACAAAAGTAAAGTTAGCTCCCTTCCTCTGCCTGTTTTCCTTATTTCTACACTTCATTTCCATTCAGGTAGGTGACCATTCCCTGTTTCAAGTGCAATCTTTCTGACTGAGTCTCTCCCCAAGAGTGATGTTCATTTCCACGGGCACCTCTGGTGCTAGCTTTACTGATGCTGACAGACAGATGTAAGGAACTTTTAAATTCCAAAACAGTGGCAGTGCATAGAGAAAGAATGGGTTTTTATGTCACTAGAAAGATACTAAGACCAATAAGTGAGGGAAATGAATTATTGTGATCATCACTGAGAGTGTAGTTGAGGCAGTATTTACGGTATTATGGACAGATGTTTCTCCTTTAAAAGGAATTATCTCATTGCAATAGAGGCTGTGTAAAGGAATTTCATGAGACTAATCCCTTGGCTGATGGTAAAAGAGGAGTGAGTGAAGGTTAATCTGTAGCACTGCCAGATAATAAGAGGTCATTGCATTGAAACTTGATGGTGATGGACAATCACTCCTTATATTCTACACAGACACTGAGAAGGTGATAATTTCCATGGTTTGTATTTTTTATTTTACTCGGGCTGCATGATTCTGGATATATAATTGCCTCTGAGGAGAAAATCTTCAGTCAAATCCTGCCTTGATATTAGGGTCAATCCCTCTTACCTAAGCAGGTCAGTTATACACTTTTGTTAATGTTAATATGTGATGGTGTCTGTGTGGAAAGCGTTTTCTTCTCATAGAGGGTAGTGAATGTTAGGAATTTTCAGGTTTAGAAAGTTAGGGGAGCAATATCACTCCAAGTATTTAAAAAGGAGATAGTTGGATTTTTGACCTGTCATAGAGCTGAGAGGTGTGAAGAATTGCGCATTAAAGAAGAGTTAATGCCAACAGTAGTTCAGCCATGATAGCATACAATGGTGTGAGCATTCAAATTACTACTCCTCTTTTTATGTTCTCATATTCTTTCTTTGGAAAGTTAATGGTTTTTATTTTCCTGGAAGTGTTGTTATTGAATGTTGAGGACAATGAGAGAAAAGAATTTTGTGAGCCATCTCGGGGAGAGGTATGGGCTGGATATTCAAATGAATCTGGGTCTACAACATGACCAACAAATGAAACACCATTTACAGAGAGGAGACACTCTTTAAAGAGGTGGGAGACCACTTTCATACACAGCTTGGATTTCCCATCACATTTTCCAACCCACAGCAAACCACACAGTGTTGAGGGACTGAATGATATCCTGTAATACTGCGAACCACGTATTTGGAGCAAGTGGTCTCCATCTGCTCCTATACAAGAGGTTTGAAGGACTGATTCTAACAGAGGAACAGAGAACTGAGGAGCAAGAGTGGGTCATTAAACACTTTGTCATTGCTCGACTGAATAATAAGATCATGGCTGATCTGATTGTGGTCTGCGCAGCACTTTTCAGTCTGTCCACAATTTTCCTCCATTCACATGTCTGTCAAATGTTGCAAACCACAACTTTGAATAAATGCAAGCATCCAGGCACAATAGGAGGAAACTGCACCAAGTCAAAGTACACAGGCAGAACAATTCTGGAAGGCAACAGGAATTTATCTATCAGCCTTGTTCCCATACAATTAATTCTGCAGTTTATCATTTTAGATTTGTTCATGGAATGTGGGTGTTGTTGATAGGCCAACATTTATGGACCATGTCTAATTACGCTGAAAGTGGTGGTGTTGAGCTGCCATCTTGAGCTGAAACATCTGGGGAAAAGAATTCCCATTTGAACAGCCCATGTGAATTTCTCATTTCTGCTCCAACAAATGTTGGAGGGTCGTTGTGTCCTTTTCCAGCCCCACTTCTCCACTGGTTACAACAGTTTTGAAGTGTCTCTAGCCCAGTGTCTCGAAAAATGTGAGACACAGAGTCACATACGTACAGACACAAACAAAATCGCACATGTCTGAAGACGAAAAAGAATAGGAAAAGATTTACAGAGTTTCATAGTAGTTGAACTCATTTCAAATGGAAAAGAGATAATGCATCCCAACTGATAGTCTGTCTCCGAGTTATTCTACTCAAACAAGCTGCTGGTATGAGACTTCTTCCTGGAACAGGTGGATTTAGCAGAATTTCCTTTCCTTCAATCAGTGGAGCGATTCCCATGAATCCTCAACAGGAATGCTCCATGTTTGTTGAAGATGACTCACAGATTTTTTACTCTCACATTTTCCTGCCAGAAGGGACAAAGTGAGAGAGAGGGGGTAATAGACTGTGGCTTACGACCATAAGATCATCGGATATTGGAACAGAATTAGGCCATTCAGCCCATTGAGTCTGATCCACTATTCAATTATGGCTGACAAGTTTCTCAAAATCATTCTCCTACATTCTCCCTGTAATCGTTGATCCCTTTGATACTCAAGAAGCTAACGACCTCTATCTTAAATATACAGAATGACCTGACCTCCACAGCCTTCTGTGAAAATGAATTCCATAGATTCCCCACTCTCTGGCTGAAGACATTTCTCCTTACCTCCATTCTTCAAGGATTTTCCTTTACTGTAAGGTGGTATCCTTGGGTCCGAGAGTCTCCTACCAATGGAAGTCTTCTCACCATCCGTACTGTCCAGGCCATTTAGTATTCTGTATGTTTCAATTAGATTCCCACACATCCCTCTGAACTCCATCAAGAACAGACCCAAAGTCCTCAAACGTTCTCATATGTTAACCTTTTCATTCCTGAGACCATTCCCGTGTACCTCCTGTGAAGCCATTCCAAGGTCAGCACATCCTTCTTCAGATATGAGGCTCAGAACAGCGCATACTACTCCAAATATGGTCTGACAAGAGCCTTATAAAGCCTCAGAAGTACGTCCCTGCTTTTATATTCAAATCCTTTCCAAATAAATTCCATCACTGCATTTGTTTTCCTAACTACTGACTCAACCTGCAAGTTTACATGGAGAGATTCCTGGAGTAGAACTCCCAAGTCCCTTTGCACTTCAGAGAACTGAATTTTCTCGGTAGTCCATGTTTTTATTCTTCCTAACAACGTGCATGTTGCCACAATTTCCCACTTTGACTCCATCTGCCATTTCTTTGCTCATTATCCTAACCTATCCAAATCCTTCGTGAGCCTCCCTGCCTCTTCGGCGTTACCTGCCCCTATACCTATCTTTGTATCATCTTCAAACGTAACTAGAAAGCCTTCAGATCCTTCATCTGGATTGTTAATGTATAAAGTGAAAAGTTGTGGTCCCAACACTGGGCCTTATGGAACACCACTTGTTACCGACTGTCAACCTGAGAGGGACATGTTTATCGACACTCTTTGCTTCCTGCCAGAGAGACAAACTTCTATCTATGCTAGCACCTTGCCTCTAACACCATGGACCCCTGCCTTATTCAGTAGCCTCCTGTCGGCATTTTGTGAAAGATCTTCTGGAAGTCCTGGTGGATGAAATCCATTGGTTCTCCTTGTTCTAAGCTGATTGTTACATCCTCAAGGTTTTCTAGCAGATTTTCCAGGCATGACCTCCTCTTGATGAAACCATGGTAACTTTGTCCTACTTTACCATCCACATCCATCTGTTCAGATATCTCATCCTTCACAATGGATTCCAGGATCTTACCTACAGCCAAGTTTAGATTAGTCAGTCTGTAATTTTCCGGTTTTTTTGCTTTAATTTTAAACAGGGGTGTCACGTTAGTGATTTTCCAGTCCTCTGGGAATCTCCCTGATTCGAGAGATTCCTGAAAGATCACCACCAACGCTTCAACTATCTCATCAGCTATCTGCCTTAGAAATCTGGACTGGAGTCCATCTGTTCCAGGTGATTTACTTACCTTCAGGCCATTCAGTTTTCCCAACACCTTCTCCTAGGTGATGGCCACCATACTCAGGTCTGTCCACTAAGTCTTTTCAATGTTTGGGATATTGCTCGTGTTTTCAACCGTGAAGACTGACACAAAGTAATTTTCAGCTCCTCAGCCATTTCCTTGTTGCACATTACTATCTCTCCTGTGTCAATCTCTCGCGATCAGATTCCCATTTTTGCCTCTCGTTTGCCCTTTATGTATCGAAAGAAGCTCTTACATCTTTCTTTACATGACTGGCTTACTTACCCTCATATTTAACTTTCTCACTCATTTTTTTTTCTCTCGTTGGTCTTTGCAAGTGTTACGATATAGGGGTGAAATCCTCTGTTAATTAAACCAAACACCCAGGAGAGCTCACCGCACCTCATAATCTATTAGAATATGAGTGACAGAGAACTGCCAAATTCCACTATTTAAAGAAAATAACGCCAATTTATTTTTCACTGTAAAAGTGAACATTACACCACAACTTTAACCAAACCACCCCCCACAACTGCCCCCAAATCTCTAACATTATGCTGTTTCAATAAGACACTTATGAAGATTACATCAACTTAATTTCAAAACCACACAGCCACTGCCGTCCTCTGTGTTGTTACTCTCCTGGCTGCTGAATTCCCTGGGTCGTCGTATTTCTGTTTACTGTGAATAGGTTTCATTTTTAAAAATATATATGATTAGTGATATTTCCTAATATCTTACGGAGCAAGATGGTTGATCCCCAGGCTTCTTCTGTCTTGAAGGCATCTGCTCTCTCCCTAATTTTCAAAATGTTCGGATTTTTATGTCCCCAGCATCAAATTGTCTCACTGGTTCAATGTTGGCAAAACAATAAATTCAATCTCAATTTGCTTTCAGTGACAGAGAGAGTGAAGGAAAGAGAGTGTTGCATGCAAAGGTGAGAGTAGTGTAGCAAGAGCCTTGTTCTTGGGGTAGGTGCTGTAACAGATATACAGAGAGTGTGAGGGAGTAGAGAGAATAGGGAGACATTTGCCCCAGGCCGAATGGGGAAGGTTATTTTTGCTTGTCCTGTATAGATGTGCATTTCTTCAGATCATCTCAGCATCGGGGTGAGCCTCCCCAATGTCTTGTCAACGTCTATCACTAATAACACCACACACCACATCCCTCAGCTTCTTCGGAATCAGTTTGTATGGAACTTGCAAACAACAAGGAGGAACACACATTGGTGCCTTATTTATCTAAACCAAAACTGTTGTGCAACTTTGTGCATCCGATTCTCTGGAAATTAGATATGCAAATATCGTGGGTACTGCAGTAATATTGGATGATCTAAAGTTGCATCTAAACTGCCTTTACTAAATGATTGCTAATGCTGTGAAAAATACATTTCATAAGCGTATATGAGGTCGGCTGAAGAGTGTGCTGTGAACCAAAGTAAAGAGCAGGTTATTTCGGGAGTGGTGTTGTGTGGTCAGAAAGACTAATTACTTACCGTGCTCTGAGGCAGCTATTGGGCAATCGTGACATTAATATGTTGTATTTTACATGGCGCCTGCAAGAAATTTAGAATTTTTGAACATTACACTCAAATATCATGGAAACCCGAAGGCTAGAGGGTCAAGTGAATTGGAAAAATACAATATGACATTTAGTGTGAGACAAACATTGGCTGTTAGTGATAGAAATACTGTAACGTCTGAAAAATACGTACATATCGCTAAGTTACAAACACCAGCGAAAGGGAAGTTGACTCATTAATGGTTTACGTAAGAAATTAATGATTGCATTAAATCTAAGGAAGCAGTTTCAGAAGAATTACAGATATTGTGGAAACCTGAACATTCTGAGAGATTTACTTTTCTGAAAATAAGGAAGGAAAGTGTTAAGGAAATCAAAAAGAACATGAATACAAACAAACAGGAAACACAAAGTCTGCTTACATCTCCGATTCATGTACCAAAGTTTATGGATTACTGCATAATCCAAAGTAAGGCCAAATGTGGAAATTTTTAAGGTATAGGAGAATTTATTGTTGGGAACAAGGAAATGGCAGAGAAACTGACCAGCTCCTTTGCATCTGTCTTCATGGAGAAAGCGCCAGGAAACCTCCGTGTAATTTTATCACATGGGACTTGTGGAACTAAAGACATAAATTCCATTCATATCAGCAACAAGGTAGTACTTGAAAATTGAGCTAGATTGATCATTGCTAAATCTGATGGGCCAGATATACTTCATATCAAATTGTCAGAAATAAAACAGCTTACTAATTGAACTGTTGGTGACTGTATTTTATTTTCTTGCAAATCCTGCAAAGGTCATAGCCATTGTAGGTAACTGAAAGGTAGTAAACATGATCCATCTATGTACACAGGGAAGAAGAGATAATGTGGAGGACTGCAGGCTAATTAATTTGACATATGTATGGAAAGAGTTGGAATCCATTATATAAGAAGTGATATTGGGTACTGAGAAATGAACAGCAAAATTGCAGAGAATAACAATGCATTTCTGTCAGAGAAATCATGCCTGAGAAAATTCGGAATGATTTGAAGTTGTTTCTTGCAGCATAGACCACGGACAACCTGTGGAAGTAGTGTATTTGGATTTTCAGAAGTCTGGGCGAGAAAAATTTCTGGCTGTAACAGCTACTACTTTTTTTGAGGTATATTAGGTGTTGGAGGTCATTTCCTCGAATTCCAGAAGCAGCAATTACTGTTTTGTATGCTCTTGCATTGTTTTGGAACTTTGGGAAAAAAGGTCAAACAAACAGCAGTTTTAAGAGGGAACAGAACAGACAAAGGAAGCACATGGTGAGGGGAAGAAACTGACAGGACAGCGTACAGGCACAGTTACTGCCTTTGCTGTTTGAATTCATGTATCGCTGGATATCGGTGTGCCTCTAGGAAAATTAACAAAAAGTGAAATTTACAACTAGTTTGGAGGAACTGTTTGAGCAAAGTTCCCAGCCAGATAGTGGATTGTTTTAAATGTGTCCGACAGAAAGTCTGCAGAAGTGAGTAGATTGGGTTATTCCTTAATTATATGTTTTTGAGATATGTCTCTTGATTAATCTTAAAATATAAGCCATAAGTATTAATATAGCCTTGGGCAGTGTTTTGTAGAGGAATGAGACAGTTTTCTTTTTCTTGGTCTGTCGATTGTGAAGGAGCACAAATGGCCTTAGTCGAATCATATGCGCTTTTTGTCAGATGTGGGAGTTTAAGGAGGATTTAAGGGTTATTGCGGATTATATCTGCAATAAATGCTTCTGCTTGTGAATCCTATCAGATCGAATGGATCGGATGGAGATACAGTTTAAGACAATGAAGAATTGGTAACAGCAACAGTATGTGATGGATGGCAGTTATAGGAAGGAGGGATACAGTTACAGATACAGTTACATAGATGGGTTGACTCCAAGAAAGAGAAGAGAGTTAAGTAGCTAGTGCAGGAGTCTTCTGTGGCTGTCCCCATTTCAAACAAATATGCTGTTTTGAAAAATGTAGCGGGTGATGGATTCACACGGAACGTAGCACAAACAGACAAGTTTGTGGTATGGAGACTGGCTCTAATGCAACAAGGGATACGTCGGATTCCACGAGGTCAATTGTGTAGGGGACTTGCTAGTCTGATTTACAGACAGACGGTTCTGTGGCCAGCAGAGAAATAAGTAGATTGGTGTGTTGTTTCCCTGGTACCAGGATCAAGGATGTCTCAGAAAGGGTGCAGAATGTTCTCACGGGGGAGAGGGGCCAGCAAGAGGTCATTGTCCAAATTGGAACCAACAACATAGGAAGGGAAATGTTTGAGATTATGGACGGAGATTGCATGGTGATAGGCAGAAATTTTTAAAAAGAGGTTCTTGAGAGTAGTAATATCTGGCTTGCTCCCGGTGTTACGAGCTAGTGAGGACAGGAATAGAGGGAGAGAGCAGATGAATGCATGACTGTGGAGCTGGTGTATGGGAGAAGTATTCATATTTTTGGATCATTGGAATCTCTATTGGGTTAGAAGGAACCTGTACCAGAAGAACGGATTGTATCTAAATTGGAAGGGGACGAATATAATGACATGGAGATTTGCTAGAGCTGCTCGGGAGGATTTAAACGAGTAAAGGGGGGGGGGGGGTCTGGGGGCAGGGAGATAGTGAGGAAATAGATCAATCTGAGATTGGTACAATTGAGAACAGAAATGAGTCAAACAGTCAGGGCGGGCAGGGACAAGGTAGGACTAATAAATTAAAATGCATTTATTTCAATACAAAGGGGCCGAACAAGAAAGGCAGATGAACTCAGGGCATGGTTAGGAACATGGGACTGGGATATCATAGCAGTTACATAAACATGGCTCAGGGATGGGCAGGACTGGCAGCTAAATGTTCCAGGATACAAATCCTACAGGAAAGATAGAAAGTAAGGCAAGACCGGAGGGGGAGTGGAGTTTTTGATTAGAGATAGCATTACAGCTGTACTGAGGGAGGATATTCCTGGAAATACATCCAGGGAAGTTATTTGGGTAGAACTGAGAAATAAGAACCGGCTGATCGCCTTATTGGGATTGTATTATAGACTCCCTAATAGTCAGAGGGAAATTGAGAAACAAATTTGTAAGGAGATCTCAACTGTCTGTAAGAAAGTAGGGTGATTATGTTCGGAGATTTTAACTTTCCAAACATAGACTGGGACTGCCATAGCGTTAAGAATCTAGATGGAGAGGAATTTATTCAGTGTGTACAAGAAAAGTGTCTGATTCAGTACGTGGATGAAGCTACTAGAGAAGGTGCAAAACTTGACCCACTCTGGGGAAATAAGGCAGGGCAGGTGACTGAGGTGTCAGTGGAGGTGCACTTTGGGGCCAGCGACCATAATACTATTAAATTTAAGATAATTATGGAAAAGGATAGACCAGATCTTAAAGTTGAAGTTCTAAATTGGAGAAAGGCCAATTTTGACGGTATTTGGCAAGAACTTTTAAAACCTGTTTGGGGGCAGATGTTCACAGGTAAACGGAGGGCTGGAAAATGGGAAGCCTTCAGAAATGAGATAACAAGAATCCAGAGAAAGTATATTCCTGTTAGGATGAAAAGAAAGGCTGGTAGTATAGGGATTGCTGACTAACTAAAGGGATTGATTAATAAAAAGAAGGAAGCATATGTCAGGTAGAGACAGGATAGATCGAGTGAATCCTTCGAAGAGTATGACGGCAGTAGGAGTATACTTAAGAGGGAAATCGGGAGGGCAAAAAGGGGACATGAGATAGCTGGAGCAAGTAGAATTATGGAGACTGCAAAGGGTTTTTACAAATACATTAAGGACAAAATCATAACTACGGAGAGAATAGAGCCGCTCAAAGATCAGCAAGGCAGCCCTTGTGTGGAGCTGCAGGAAATGGGAGAGATACTAAACGAGTATTTTGCATCAGTATTTACTGTAGAAGCGGATATGGAAGATATAGAATGTCAGAAAATAGATGGTTAAACATTGAAAAATGTCCATATTACAGAGGAGGAAGTGCTGCATGTCTTGAAACGTGTAAAAGTGGATAAATCCCCAGGACCCGAACAGGTGTACCATAGATCTCTGTGGGAAGCCAGAGCAGTGATTGCTGGGCTTCTTGCTGAGACATTTGTACCGTTGAAAGTCACAGGAGAGGTGCCAGAAAACTGGAATTTGGCAAAAGTGGTGCCACTGTTTAAGAAGGGTGGTACGGACAAACCATGGAACTATAGGCCAGTGAGCCTGACGTCGGTGGTGGGCAAGTTGTTGAAGGGCATCCTCAAGGACAGGATGTAAATGGAGTTGGAAAGACAAGGACTGACTAGGGATCGTCAACATGGCTTTAACCGTGGGAAATCATATCTCACGATCTTGATTGAATTTTTTGAAGAAGTAACGAAGAGGGCAGAGTGGTAGATGTGATCTATATGGACTTCAGTGACGCGTTCGACAAGATTCTCCATGGGAGACTGGTTAGCAAGTTTAGATCTCACGGAACACAGGGACAACTAGCCACTTGGATACAGAACTGGCTCAAAGTTTGAAGACAGAGGGTGGAGGTGGAGGGTTATTTTTCAGACTGGAGGCCTGTGACCCGTGGAGTACCACAAGGATCAGTGCTGGTTCCTCAATTTTTTATCATTTACATAAATGATTTGGATGCGAGCGTAAGAGGGATTTTTAGTAACTTTGCAGATGACAACAAAATTGGAGGTGTAGTGGACAGCGAAGAGGGTTACCTCAGAGTACAACAGGATCGTGATCAGATAGGCCAATGGGCTGGGAAGTGGCAGATGGAGTTTAATTGAAATAAATGCGAGGTGCTGCATGTTGGTAATGCAAATTTTAGCAGGACTTATACACTTAATGGCAAGGTCCTGGGGAGTGTGCTGAACAATGAGACCTTGGAGTGCAGGTTCATGGCTCCTTGAAAGTGGAGTCGCTGGTAGGTAGGATAGTTAAGGTGGTGTTTGGTATGCTTTCCTTTATTGGTCAGAGTAATGAGGTTTGGAATTGGGAGGTCATGTTGTGGTTGTACGGGATACTGGTTAGGCCACTGTTGGAATATTGCATGGAATTCTGGTCTCCTTCCAATCGGAAATATGTTGTGAAAATTGAAAGGGTTCAGGTAAGATTTACAAGGATGTTGACAGGGTTGGAGAATTTGAGGTATAAGGAGAGGCTGTACAGACTGGGGCTGTTTTCCCTTGAGCGTTGGAGGCTGAGGGGTGACCTTCTCGTGATGTACAAAATTGTGAAGGGCATGGAGAGGATAAATGGAGAAAGTCTTTTCCCTGGCGTCGGGGAGTCCAGAACTAAAGGGCATAGGTTTAGGCTCGGAAGCGAAGGGTGTTGGGAGGCGCAGTGGTTAGCAATGCTCCCTCCCAACGCCATAAGACTCGGGTTCAATTCCCGCCTCAGGCTGTGTGGACTTTGCACATTCTCCCTATGTCTACGTGGGTTTTCTCCCACAATCCAAAAATGTGCAGGCTAGGTAAATTGCTAAATCGCCTGTGCTGTTAAGTTAATGGGTAAATGTAGGGGGATGGATCTTGGTGGGTCAGTGTGGACTTGTTTCCACACCTTAAAAAATCTAAACGTGAAAGAGACCGAGGGGGCAACTTTTTCACACAGACGGTGGTACGTGTATGGAATGAGCTGCCAGAGGATGTGGTGGAGGCTGGTACAGTTGCAGCATTTAAAAGATATTTGGATGATTATATGAATCGGAAGAGTTTGGAAGGATATGGGTCGGGTGCGGGCAGGTGGGACTAGATTGGGTTGGGATATCTGCTAGACATGGACGGATTGGACTGAAGGGTCTGTTTCCATGCTGTACATCTCTATGCCTCGATAACTCGCAGAGTGAGTTCGTAAATGCAATTAGTGTGAATGGTATTTGGAGCAATACATGTAATTGGAAAGTTAAAGTTAGTTGGAGTTTGTTTAAAGGGATTGGAATATAGAGGTAAACACATCATGAAGCAGTTGCATAGAGTGTTGGTGAGAATGTACCTGAGGTATTGAGGGCAGTGTCAGTGACCTAATCGAAGAAAGCTTACACTGATCACAGAGGACGTCCAATGGACATTATCGAGATTAATTCCTCAGATGACAAGATTTTCTGATGAGGAGAGTTGTCTTGTGACCTCTCCAGTTTCAAAGCATGAGAGGTGATCGCAGTGAAGTTTCAAAAATCTATGATACATGTGATGTGGTGGAAATAAATAGGAAATAAATAAATAGCTCTCTACTCTATATTTAAGGCAAATAATGACAGGATAAGGGATATGCCATTTAAGACCGTAATAAGGAGGAAATTCTTCCCTTGGTGGGGACTGACTAACACAGGGGCATGGAAGCCTGTTGGCAGGGCAAGATTAAGGAGAATCCCAGATATTCTTCACGTATGTCAAGTGGAACAGCACAACCAGGGAACATGTAGGGCCTATTCGTGACTTGGCAAGTTGTATCCAAACTCAACTTCATGGCAGAAGGGGGTTTGTGTGACTGTAGCCCAATTTCCCCTGGTGTACCGCAGAGATAAGTGCTGTGTCCCTTACTATTTGTGGTATTCATAAGTGATGTGAATGTGAAGTGGGTAGGGGGAGTGTGATAAGTAAGTTTATGTTTGACAAAAAGATTGGCCGGGTTGTTGGCAGTGAGGAGGAAGATCTTATATTACAGTAAGTTATAGATAGAATGGTCAGATGGTCAGATCAATGGCAAATGGAATGGAGCCCTGATAAATATGAGGAAATACACTTTGGGAGAAGGAACCAGACAGGGAGGACTCAAAGAACGGCATCACACGAGGAAGCTCAGAGCGTGCTTCTCCACACATCCCTGAATGTGACTGGATATGATAATTGATGCGTTCAGCATGACTGGAGATAAAGCCTTTATTCATTGACCCAACGATTATCCGAGTTTTATATAGCACTTCGGTAAGGCCAAATGAAATATTGTGTGCAGTTCTGGGAGCCACATTATAGGAAGGATATGATTATACTGGATGAGGTTCAGAAGAGATTCACCAGGATGTTCCCTGGGATGGACCATATGAGCTGTGGAGAGAGGCTGGGTAAGCTCGAGTTATTTATTTTGGAGCAGAGGAAGTTGAGCGGATAAGTCAGTCAGGTTTAAAATTACAAGGGGCATGGACAGGGTGAATAGACAACAGCTGTTCTTTTTAGTCAAAGTGTCAACTTCCATACAGTCAGAAACCAGGAAATGGAGAATGGAGAACATAGAAACATGACACAAGTACTTCACTTTGCCTTCACAGAAAAATACATAAACAAAGCCTTCCCAGCAATAGGAGAAAACCTGAGACTGATGAGAAAATGATGTGGAATGAAACTAGTAAATAAACCAATTTGGAGAAATTATTGGAACTGAAAATAATGGGCATAGGAAAAAAAACAACACACATTGATGAAATTGGAAACATATTTGAGAAACTGACTGTTAGATTAATTACAGAAAAAAAAACAATAGAGACACTGAACTTGGATTTTCAGCAAGAAGTTTAATAGAGTCCCAAGCCTCGTGTTCAAAGTAAAAACACATGGGATAGGGGGTAATATGTGAACATGGTGTTAAAATGGGAGTGTTGACAGGAAACAATGAGTAGGAATAAATGGATGTTTTTCAGTTTGGAAGGCTCATGGGGCATCGCAATGATTTATGCTGGGGTGTCAGATATTCACAATACATCTCAAACATCTCTTTGAGGGAATCAAATGCAAAGTTTCCAAGTCTGCTGAAGGAACGAGGATTTTGAAAGTGAGGAGGATGTGAAAACATCTTCAAGGTGATTGAATCAAATGGAGTGAATGAGTAAACATGTGGCAGATGAAGAGCAGTGTGGATAGATGTGATGTTGTCTACTTTGTAGGGAAACACTAAAATTCCAGCCAACCATTGGAAAAGGGAGTGGTTGAGAAATGTCAATTTATGAAGGGAACTGTACTTTTCTTCTGTTATTGTTTGGACAGACATCTGAGTTCCATTCAGAGCAGTGAGTTCTGAAGACAGAAGCCAATACTGGGAATACATTGGCACACAGACTAGTTTACGCAGACCCATCATGTGGGGAGCTGTAACATTGAAAAGGATCTGGGATCTCCCTGTACACCAGTCACTGAAAGCAATATTGCAGGAGCAGAAAGCAGTCAGGAAGTTAAATGGGGTGTTGACCCTTATTTCAGGTGGGCTTGAGTCCAGGAGTAAGGGTGTATTAGTGCAGCTGTACAGGCCCTTGATGAGACCTCAACTCGAACATTGTGCAGTGTTGTGTGCAGTTTTTGTCTCCGTACCTAATAAAGTACAAACCTGACATTGAGGGAGTGCAGCGAAGGATGACCAGACTGATATCTGGGATGACAGACTTTTTATGGAGCAGAGTTTGGGGCGACTGAGCCTGTATCCCATGGGGTTTAGGAAAATGAGTGGAGATCTCAGTGAGATATATAAAACACTGACAGGGTTATGTAGATTGGAAGCAGTGATGATAATTCCCCTGGCTGGGAAGTCTAAAACAAGGAGCCACGGTATTACAGACAGGTCACATTGCATTTAGATACGAATAAATGTCTGCACTCAGAGACTGGTGAACCTGGGAATTCTCTCTCACATAAGGCTGTGGAAGACAAGGCACTAAAGACTAATAAGGATGTCTCGATACTGAAGGGATGGGGGAGAGAGCAGGAGTATTGTGTAGAAATAAAGGGTCGGCCATCATTATATTGAATTGGATAGCAAACTCGACAGACTAGGGGGACGACCGCAGTTCCTATTTTATAGCTTCACAAGGTTAATCACATTAAGGGATGTGTACAGTGTGTGGGGAAAGTGCATTGAGGAGATGTTCAGACATTAACTATAATGGGGCAGGCTCAATGTGCTGTGTGGCCTATTCCATTCCTGATGTTTCTGTGCGGTCTGTAGGAAAGCTCTGTAAATGTTGTCACAAGTTCGCAGAGGTTAGGAAAGAGGTCTCTGCAGCGTCAACAGGACTGTCTTTCCAGTTCCCTTTCCCATACCGAGGCTGGGGCTGGGTATTCTGTCAGGTTTTATCCTTTAAGACGTCGGAGCAATTTGATACAATAGAGTGTCTTGCTTGGCCTTTTCAGAGACATTGAAGAGTTGATCACATGTCTGTGCATTGGAGTCACTTTTAGGCCAGACCAGAAAGGCACAGGAGATTCACTTCCTGAATGTACACTGGGGAAGGAAATTGGTGTTTACAATCAACATTGGCTTCAAGGCCACTGTTACTGACACCAGATTTGAGATCTCGATATTTTATTAATTGTTTTTAACTTCCACCAGCTGCCAGAGCATTTGCCAAGTCTGGATTATTAATCCAGTGACTTTTCCAAAACAGCACCATCTCCACATGGGGACTGATCGGAAACCACATTAAGCAAGTTCTGTATGTGCTGCTTGACAGCTCTGTCAAAAAGAACTCCCAATTTGACTATCATGATGAGACTGCGAGGGTTCTAATTGGTCAGATTGTAATTATTCCCCGACACTGAGTAATTTTCCACATTGCCAGGGAGATGTCAGAGTTGGAGCTGGATGGAAACCGCTTCCACAGGGACACGGCTTGTTGTACAGCACAAGTCTTTAGTCCTATTGCAGGAATGGGGTTAGGGCTCATTGCCTTTGCCGTCTCTACTGTGTTCAGCTGTTTCTTCATGTCACGTGCAGCGAATCGAATTGGTTGAAGACTGATCTGTGATTCTGTGGGCATCATGATGACGGTGAGTTGAATTATCGACTCAACAACCCTAGCGAGGATGGTACAGATACTATTTTCTTGTTTTTTACACTGATGTGCAGAGTTGATCCATTGATAGAATGGGAATAATTGTGCATCAGTCTCCATCAGTCAGTTGTTTAATCGTCGATCACGATTTTTGGCCGGATGTGGCAGGCTGCAGAGTTCGATCTGGGTGTATTGACCTTGTGACAATTTCTCTCTCTCTATCATTAGATTTGGTTTCATTTGATTTGATAGGAGTCATTGTTGCATGTATGTAATTAGAGTGAAACTCTTTGTTTATACACAGTTCTGGCAGATCATAGTGAGAATTGGAGCTGCCTTTTTTTAGAGACATGGAGTGGCCGAAATTGAAAAGTCTACTTCAACTGTCCATTTTTGAAGAGCCACAAAATAGCCAGAAATTAAAATAGATTGCTTCACCATTCGTGAAAAAGGGCCTTTGAGAAGGGAAGTATTCCAAGGCAAAAGAAAGGATCATCTGATTCGCAAGATTCTGAAACATGCCAACATAGTGATAAAGAAATTTCTTTTTTAAAAAATTGATGATTTTTAAACAAAACACAGATGAAATAATGAAACTGTAGCACAAAAACTTTGAAGAATCATTACAAAAGGTAACTTATTCTGATCCCAGTAAGGATTATTTTCATCCACAAAAACAGCAACTCAAGTTATCTTTCAGAAGCTCGCTGCGCCATTGAAACTATTTACAATTGTAATAAGTCCGAGTTAAATAATTGGTAAATAATCGTGGACACAGCTTTCAACGTAATTCTAAAAGCTTAAAGAGATGCCTGACATGTCTTGTCCAATTCACTAAGAAAAAGGATGTTAGTAGAAATAATAATAACAATACGAATTTTGTATCAGAATCAGCTTTTTAATGTAAAACGTGATCTCGGAATTTGATAAGAGTTAGCCTGCCCATTGGAGAATAGAATTTATGCAATCCTTCTAGATAAACAATGAGGGATATGACTAAAAAGAGCACAGCCACGAACTTTGGAATGCATTATAGAAAGATCCCAAGGACTAGAGATAACAATAATCATTAAACTTCCAAAACAAATAAGAACCTCGGGCTGTCCCTGGGAGTGTCCATCATTGATCAGTTGTTTTACAAGATTGGTTCTGCAGAAGGGGAGTGGAGGGTACACTGACAAGGTTGTTTATGATCATTGCAACACAGAACGTATAAAAATACTGTCTTTTTACTGTAAACTCGAAGTGTGTCATTGATTTGCCGTCTGATCTGAGCTAAAGATTATGGAAAGGATTGTCTTCTCATGTCAAAGCCAGATTCGAGGAAGATCCTTTGGTATTCTCCCAGCATTAAGCAGGTTTTGCTTGAATTAAAGTCCACTCCGTGCCTGTGTCCTGTCTGCCTCCAGAGTCTTTGTCCCTCGCTGGGGAATCTCACTCCGACAATAAGCAAGGAACATACAGATCATAGGGTAAAGGAAAAACTTAGACTGAGGCATACAGGCTACACCAGAAAGGGCATGCAATAGGCAACATCAATGTTAGCAAGATCATCATTATTTGAAATTAAAGAGTCCATTCATTAGTTTAATAATGGCTGGGAAGATGTTGTCCAGGAGCTGCTGGTTTGTGTGTTCAAGCTTCTGTATTGTCTGCATGATGGAAGAGATTGTAGGAGATCCAGGGTGCGATGGGTCTTTGATAATGTTATCAGCCTTTTCACGGCAGTGAGCTGTGTAAATGGAGACAATGGATAGGACGTTGGTTTCCGTGATGGCATGGGCTGTGCACACAACCTTCCGTCATTTCTCTTGCTGTCCTGGGCAGGGCTGTGGCCACACCAGGTCATTATGCACACAGATAGTTTGCTGTCAGTGGTGCATTTGTAGACATTGGTGAAGGTCCTTGTGGACATGTCAAATGTCCTGAGCTGACAGAGAAAGAAGACGCGTTGTTGTGCCATCTCGGCTGTCACATCTACATGGGAGGTCGGTTATCGTCACTTCAAGCAACTTAATGCTTTCCACCATTTCAAGTTCAGTTCCATTGATGCAGATGGGGACATGTTCTCGTCCTTTCTTTCTGAAGTCATTGATCAGTTGGTTAGTTCTGCCGACATTGAAAGAGGGGTTGTTCTCAGTGCAGCACATCACCAAGTCCTCTATTTCCGTTCTGTATTTTGACTTACCTACCTGCCCTACTATGATGGTGTCATCAGTGAACACGTAGATGGCATTTGTTCAAAATTTGGCAATACAATCGTGGATGTACAGGGAGTATAGTCGGGGGCTGAGGGCACATCCTTTGGGATTTCATTGTAGAATGTTACCATGGAAGAGACACACTTACTTATTCTCACTGATTGTGTACTGTGGGTCAGAAAGATGAGGATCCAATTTCAGAGGACGGAGCCGAGACTAAGGAGTTTTGTGATTATTCTGAAGGGAATAATGGTGTTGAAGGTGAACCTATAGTCAATGAGCAGGAATCTGACGTGGGTGCCCTTATTGTCCAGATGCTCCAGGGATATGGCACCCGCAATGGACCCATTCCACTGGTAGGAAAATTGTAGGGGATCGAGGCAGGCTGGGAGACTGGAACTGATGTGGGCCATGACTAGCTTCTCGAAGCAATTCAATCCCCCCAGTCTCCTGCGCTCTAAAGAGAAATGTCCCAGCTTATCCAACCTCTCCCTGTTACTCAGATCCTTGAGTCCTGGCAACATCCTTGTAAAGTTTCAGTTTAATACCATCCTTCCTATAGCAACGTGACCAAAACTGAACATAATGCCGAACTGGGAAATATTTGGAACTGTAAGTTTCACTCTGCTGCCAATTATTATGCTGCTGTGATATTGTTTTATTTTTTGTGTTATTCTGAAATCATATTATTCATTGAATCCTCTGACGGCAATCCCCTCGGGTGAACGTTCTCCTGACTGTTTGAATGTGAATCAATCTATTCTGTTTGGACTAATATTTTGAGGCCGCTGTATATCAGAGAACACGAAGAGATGATGGATGATTGTGCAGTGTGTGTCCTTTACTGGAACAGCTTGTCTCTCCAGGCACCTAAAGCTTTTATTGTGGGTCAGAGTACCTCAGAATCGTTACATCACAGAAGGAAGCTATTTAGCCCATTGTAGGTCTATGCACATAGAACATTACAGCTCAGTACCTACAACATCCTTCAGCACTGCCGACAGATCCACCGACCTTACTGTCAACCATAAATTTACTAACTCATCCTTCTATACACTCATTAAGGTCATTTTCAAAAGGGCAAACAACAATCACTCCAAAGCAGATCCTTGCAGTAGACCACTGGCAACTAAACTCCAGGATGAACATTCCCCATCAACTACCACCTTATGTCTGCTTTCAGTTAGCCGATTTGTGATCCAAACGTTAAATCACCCACAATTCCACGTCTCCATATTTTCTGGGAGAAAGTAAAGACTGCAGATGTTTGAGATCAGAGTCGAGAGTGTGGCGCTGGAAACGCACAGCAGGTCAGGCAGCATCCGAGGAGCGAAAAGAAAATGAAGACTGCAGATGCTGCAGACCTGAAAACTGATTCCTGATGAAGGTCTTACAAGAGAAACATCAACTTGCATGCATCTTGGACGATGCCTCATCTGTTCTGCTTTTCGAATGCCACACTCTCCACATTTTCTTCAATAGCCTATCATGGGGTCCTTATCAAATGCTTCACTGAAATCTATATACCTCACTTTACCCTCATCCACCTGTTTGGTCACCTTCTCAATGAACTCGGTAAGATTGTGAGGCATGACATACCCTTCACAAAGCCTTGTTGACTATTCCTAATGAAATGATTCCTTTCTGGATGATAGTAAATCATATCTCTTATAATCCTTTCCAACATCTTACCCAAAACCAAAGTAAGACAGTTGTGTAGATACCAGGTTTGTCTCTTCTCCATTTTTTGAGCCAGAGGACAAATTTTGCTGTCCTCCAGTCTTCTGGCACTATTCCTGTAGACAATGGCGATGTAAAAATCCGAACAGATGGTTGTGTAAACTCCTCCCTAGCTTCTCAGAGAAACCTAGGATAAATCCCATCTAGCCCAGAGGACTTATCTATTTTCACACTCTCCAAAACTGCTAACATCTCCACGTTACGAACTTCAATCCCGTCTAGTCTAATAGCCTGTATCTCAGTATTGGCCTCGACAACATTTTCTTTTTTATTGTGAATACTGTTTCAAATATTCATTTACAGCCTGTCCTAACTCCTCAGACTCCACACACACCTTCACACTACTGTGCTTGATTGACATTAATCTTCATTTGGTCATTCTATTATTCATGACGTACTGATAGATAAATTGAGTGTTTTCCACGATCCTACTTGCCAAAGACTTCTCATGCTCTCTCCTGGCTATTCTTAGCTCTTTCTTTAAGTCCTTCCAGGCTAACTTGTAACTCTCAAGCATCCGAACTGAGCCTTCACGTTTCATCTTTGCATAAGCCTCCTTCTTCCTCTTGACAAGAGATTCAACTGCTTCAGAAAACCACAGCAGCCTCGCTCGACCACTTCCTCCTTTCCTGACAGGTATAAACTTATCAAGGACACACAGTAGCTGTTGTTTGAAAAAGCTCCACTCTTAAATTGTACCCATCCTCTGCAATTTCCTTCCCCATCCTATGCATCCTAAAACCTTTCCTAATCGCATCATAATTGCCTTTCCCCCAGCTATAACTCTTGCCCTGCGGTATACACCTGTCCCTTTCCATCGCTAAGGTAAACATAACTGAATTGTGGTCACTATCAGCCAAGTGTTCACCTACCTCCAAATCTAATACCTGGTCTGGTTCATTACCCAGTCCCAAATCTAATTTGGCATCAGCCCTTGTTGGCCTATCTACATACTGTGTCAGGAAACCATTCTGGACAATTTGACAAAAGCTGACCCATGTGAAGTAATTGAACTGCAGCATTTCGAGTCAATATTTGGAAAGTTAAATTCTTCCATAATAACTACTCTGTTACTTTCGCTCCTATCCAGTATCATCTTTGTAATCCTTTCCTCTACATCTCGGAACTTTTCAGACAGCAAGAGAGAACTTCAACAGGGTGACATATCCGTTTTTGTTTCTAACCTCTTCCCATACGACCTCACTAGACGAGTCCTTATCAAGCATCCTTTCTACCAACGTAATGCTGTCTTTGATTTTCAATGACACCCCACCCTCCCCCACCCCCAACTCCCACCCCCGCCCCACTGTTATTACCTTCCTTGTTCTTAATGAAGCATCTAAACCGCGGACCATCATTCGATCAGTCCTGTCCCTGCTCTATCCATTTTTCCAAAATGGCCACAACATCAAGCTGTATGATTACACAATTTGGAAACAGGGAGTGATTGGAGGGATGTTAAACGAGGGTGAGTTGGATAGATCAGAAGACTGCATGAGTAGAGGTAGACAGGAACAGACAGAAATTGGAAGTTTTATTTAGAAATTCTCACGGACTGTAAGGCCTTTATCTATTGCCATACCGTTTGAGCACTGTGCGGATACTGGCTGTGGTCCCAGAGCATTTATCGCTAATAATATCACAGAGGTGAGTTGCTGACAGTGAAACAAAGTCCAAAAGGCCGAGTGTTTTTTTTTACTCGACAGTGACAGGTGATTTTATTTAAATAGACGGGGTGAACAGCAGCAGGAAATGAGAACCCCCTCAATACTGAGATACTGCGCCAGAGAATCTCAATGAGGTGGATCACTGACAGAGGGGAAATTAGCATCTCAGCTGTGGGCAAAAATGATTGATAAAGAATTCACGCCACTTCCATGGTTTTGTAACACACATTTCAATTTATGTAGCTCAATATCATGAGTGTATCTTATTTCTTTGTCCTTCCCATAGTTCAGTCCGGACAGAGAATCATTTTGTCTCCGTATTTTGTGTTCAATAAACAGATTTTACTTCTCATTCCTCACTTTAGATGTATCCTTGAATCTGTTCTTCACATAAGTTAGAAAGAGTAACATTCCAATACTGATGACTGAGGAATATTATTGTCCCTCCCTCCTGTCTGAACTGCCATGTCCCACAATTCTCTCTGTTTCCTGTCTCCTCCATAATGCCATAATCATACTGTAATTGAAGTCCAGTAAATGACATTTCATCACAGTTCACTAACATCGATAACATCAATAGCACAGGCCTCAACTGCCTCTCTCTCTGAACCTGGAATAACAATCTGAATTGCATTTGTCACGTACAATTCTCTGTTAACATATCCATGCCATTTGTCTGTTATAACGCAACGTTGTCTCAGACACATATTCCCTTCAGATCATGAACTATAAAAATTGTCTCAATGTTTTATTGAAATTATGATGCTTGATCAATAGTTCCAGGATGTATGTTTCCATTTATAAACAGAGACGCATGTTTACGTTCTGATAAACTTATGGCATTACTCCTGCATCCAAGACAGATTGAATGTTGACAAACAATTAATCTACCAGCCTCAAGATTTGTTCCATCAGTCACCCTCACATATCCCATCCAGGAAATGACAGTTTGAATCATTGTTTTGAATTTTAATAAAACAATATTGAATTGAAAGGCGTTGGCTGGAGCTATTTGTTCAGTGACTGAGATTGATGTCAGTCTCCGTGGATCCGAGATGTGTCACTGGAGGGTTTGCCTCTTCTATTAATTAAGGACTCGGTTCAATGTGTTATCCCAGTATGGGCAGGAGCATCAATGACTGGACTAACAGGGATCAGTAGCTCGAGAGACAGGGAGGAGAGATAAGAATCTGAGAACGTTAGACTGGAGTGTTCCAATAATGGATCAGAATATGAGAACATTAGACTGGAATGTTCCATTCATGGATCAGAATCTGAGAACCTTAGACTGGAATATTACAACAGACAGGAGTTTATCCTGGGGTCTTTTCTACCTTTCTCAGCCTTGGATATCATTAGCATCACGGATCGAAGATATCCTTTGGATTATTCAAGGTGGTTACTATCCTATCCTCGCTATAGTTGGTGTTCCTGGTAAGTCATTCCATCTGACCATTAAGCTGAGTCGAACTGAACTGCTGTTCATATTCAAATTTTAAAATTTGGAAGTCATCATTTTCAGATCCAGTCAAAAATTCTATTCCTTACTGATTATAACTAGTAAATTACTATTCACAGCTTACTCAACAACACGCGAGGAGAAACCAGACTGGTCTTAATCTCCATGATCTTTTTTCTCCATTCAGGTTTACATTTCTACATATTCTCCCCACTCACCAATCCTGCCCAAGACCATTATCAGGATATTTCAGTCTCCTTCTCAGTCTCAGTGCAGCTACTGAATAATCCATCGTTTGTGCCTTTGGTAAATCCAGATATAACTGTTTCAAATCCCTCCTAACTATGCTTCCGACACAAAATATTTGCACTTGAGATGGTTAATTTGTCCACACCACAGAATCTGTCAGATGGACAGACAGTGCATGGTGGTCAAGTCATTTACTCAGAAGCAAGCGGCTCAGAATAATAATCTTTTGGTGTCTCATGCAGGAAGTTGATGGAATGCAAATGAAATCATCACCACTAGTTTTTCACAGAAGCATATCTGTTTGCCTCATGTCCTTTAGAGAAGGCAATGGGTTATCCTTTCATGTTCAGTTCTCTGTGTGACTGCAAACCCACAGCAATGGGGTTTACTCTTTATTATCCTGTGCAACAGCTGAATCAGCCACTCAGTTCAAGATCAGCATAACATGCTGGCCTGACCAGGGCTGCACACATCCCGTGAGGGAAGAACAAAAGGAAAGATAGCTCCGTTCCTCTGCCTGATTTCCGTGTTCCTGCAAGTAATTTCCATTCAGGTAGGTGACCATTGGTGATGACTGATGCACAGATGCAAGAAACGTCAAAATTCGCAGTGCAGAGAGAAGGAATGATTTTTTATACCAGCGGAAAGAAGCTGAGACAGCTACGTGAGGGAATAGAATTATTGTGAATTATTGTGATCAACCCAAGAGTGTTGTTGAGATCGTATTTGGAGTATTGTGCACAGATTTTCTCTCCTTTATAAGGAATAATCCTCTTGACAGAAAGAGTTTAAAGGAGTTTCACCAGACTCATTGTTGGGATGATTGTACAATCGGGAATGCATGAGGATTAATCTTTAGCGCTTTGAAGAATAAGAGGTGATTGCATTGAAACTTAAGACGATGGACAGTCACTCATTATATTCCAAACAGAACTAATACGGTGATAAATTCCATGTTTTTTTCGCTTAGTTTACATGATTCTCAATGGCTTAAAAGACTCTGAGAATGTTCTCTCACCCACGCCACTCCCCATTTCGATTGAGAGAGAGAGAACCAGTCTTTAACTTAACTCTTCAAAACTTAATACAGTGCATTTGGTGTGTGATCATACATAGAACTTCACGTTATCCACCATCCCGACAGGAGCCACAATACCTTCATTCTAAAACAGTTAACTGTCCACACCAGCTTCTGACCCCCACGGAGAACATGGGTCTGTCTTCTTGGAGATAGAAGATGTCTCCTTGAGGCTGGGCACAAAACATTTGGCTTCCTTCCTCACTGCCGGCAAAGCACGTCAAAGAATCATTTGTTCCACAGGCAATGGAGCCACGAGGAACAATGTGAGCAGTCTATGAGTGCAGTCTCTGCTCCATTCTTTTTCCTGGTTGGAGCATCAATGACACCCTCTTATTCCTGTGTAAGTGTCTCGAGGGGTGGTCTCCTCCTGGTTCCATAGAACAGGTTTAGGGGTCTTACTGGACTCTGCCTGTTCCTGTTTAACAGCTCAATGTACTGACCAGACGCCTCCTCTTCCTGTGGAACAGGCAGGAGGATTGAATGGGCTGTCCCTCTTCTTGTTCAGTCATTTCGATGGGCTGAATGGTTTCCACATATCCGGGTGTAACCAGCTTGAGGTGCTGAATGAGCTCCTCTTTTAACTGTGGAAATGTGCAGTACCTGGCTGTTCTGTTACATGAATGTTACCGACACTTTAACAGCACAAACATGAATGTTGAATATGGACACAGACCGGTTCAGGAGCTGAGTGGGGAAAAATGTTCTGAATATTGTGTGATCTTCAGTGATCACTCCGCTTCTGATCTTGGGATAGATGGGGGGCGACGGGAATGGGGGCACATAGACGTTGACGAAAAAGCTGAAGTGCTGATGAAGTTAATCTGAGGAACTCCTGAAGAGATGTCCCGGGACTGAGAGGATTGTCGGCCACCGACCGCAAACATCTTCCTTTGTGCTCTGAAAGACCCCAACCAGTGAGGAGGTTAGACCTGATTCTCATTAAGCTCAAATAAGTAGGTGGTCCCGATGACATCCTCAGTCAACTACTGCTTTGATATCAAGGCCATTCATTCTTTCCTGAGCCCCTGTGTTCACCTCTTGTTCAAATCAATAGGTAACGGTGTATGTGCAGAGTGTTTTCTTCTCACAGAGAGTAATCAATGTCAGGAATTATCTGGACTAGAGAGTTAGGGGAGCTACATCACTGAAAGTATTTAAAGAGGTGGTGCATGAATATTTGACCTGTCGGAGAGCTGTGGAGTGTGAAGGACTGGGCATTAAGGAGGAGTTAATGCTAACAGTAGATCAGCCATGATCGTTTACAATGGCTTGACCGTCCAAATTACCTATTCCTGTTCCTTATGTTTTCATTTTCTGTAATTTCAAAGTAAATGACTGTAATTTTCCTGGATGTACTGTTATTGAATGTTGTAATCAGAGGGAGAAAAGCATTTTTTGAGTCATCTCTGAGTGAGGTATGGAGCCTTATTCATAACGAATCCTGGTCTAGACCAAGACCAACAAATGAAGCACAAGTTGCAGAGAGGGGGCACTCTGTATACAGACCAGAGGCGTCTTTCAAAACCAGTCTGGATTTCCAAATAACATTTTCCAATCCGTACCAATCTGAGTGTGACAGTTGTGAGTGATTAAATGAAATCCTGTGTTACTGTGGACCAGGTATTTGGAGCAAGTGGCCCCAATCTGCACCTTGCAGGAGCTGTGAGAGGCTGAATGCACCATAGTAACAAGGGACTGTGGAGCAAGAGTGGGTCATCAGGCACTTTGTCACAGCTCTACCATGCACTATGATCTGATTAAGGTCTCAGTAGCACTTTTCTGTCAGTGTACCATTTCCCTACATTCATTTGTCTTTCAAATGTCTTACATAGATAATTTTGAACAAATGGAAATATCCAGGCATCACAATCTTCCGTGGAAGGGAATTCACACCTGAACAACCCTTTGAGAATCTCTTGTTCGTGTTCTGACCAATGTGGGAGGGTCACCCATGTCTTTCCCCACTCCTCTATTGGTGAAAGCAAATTTTAAATGTTACCAGTTGAGTGCTGTGTCCAATATAGGTATCGGACTGGGTAATTTTCTTGAAAAATCGGAGACACAGAAAGTTGAACTGTGAACAAATGGTAAAATGATAGTGTCCCAACATGTTTCTGACTTTGAACTTATTCTGCTCACACAAATGTCTGGGAATGCGGATTTCTTCCCAGAACATTTGGATTTGGCTGAATTCCCTTTGTTTCGAGCTGTACAGAGATTCCTATGAATCCTCATCAGGAATCCTCCACGAATGGTAAAGATGACTCAGGATTTTTCTGCTCTCACGCCTTGCTTTCAGGCAGAACAAAGTAAGAGAGAGAGAGACCAATTGGCGGCTGCTTCTGAAGCAAGTAATATTTTTTCTCCGTCTCTGTGTGGAAAAATACAAGAATGTCAACTGAACACCAAACTGGACCATGTGCACTCTCCATGTGCATTCTCTGGAATGGATGATAATAGACTGTATTTTATATGCAGCATCATTGCTGTTGTTGTGCAGAGTGCATTTCATTAGCAAAAGAAAATAATGTGCCCGTTTTATGATTTGATGAGATACTTATATGCATCTGCGTAATTTTTAAAAATGGGTTGATATCTTCATAATATTTTTGTTAATACCAATGCATCTCATTCAAAAAATTATTATCTAGCTTTAGTCTTCTTAACAAGAGAAAATATGTATCCAGCTGACAGACTTCTCTGAAAATCGTGGTTCAGTAAGATTTCTCATCTAAGATCTAAACAGATAATCCCCGATAACAAAAGGCCTTCATTTCAGGAATGAGTAAAGGGAAGCATCTTTGAACATCTTTGAAAGGAATTGAATCCGTTTTTTTAGTTTAGAGAATCAGAACTGCACCCAGAGTATCTGATGTGGTCTCAGCAATCCTTGCACAGATACAGTGAAATATTCCTAATTAAACCCAATTCCCCTTGCCACAAGCAGCATCATTCCACTTAACTTCCGAATCACTTGATGCATCTGCAGACAGACTTCATATGATTCATGCACCAAGAATATGAAAAACATCTGCATCACATAGTTCTGCAATCTCTCTCCATTTAAATTGTTCCCGACTGCAATAGACAACTCACATTATATTATTTCTGCTGAGGGAACGCTCACTAACCTTCCCTGTCTACATCATAATGCAGATTCATTCCCTCCATTTGAAGATCCATTGAATGATCATTTTGGTGTACGAGGTAGTTCAGCTTTGATCCATTCCGTCCCTTCATCCAGATATTTTATATAGATTATTGATCATTGATGACCCTACAGTGATCTCTGAGTCAAAACTAGTTACAGTTTTGTTTAAAAAGATCATATATCACTGCTATCTGCTTCCTGTTAATGACAGCTTCCCTGTTCCTGTGCAACAGTTCAGGCTGGTTGAATGGCCTCATCTGGGCTGTGGAATGTACTCAACGACCTGAATTACTTCATACTATATTCCTGTGTAATTCCTTAGAGGGGCAGAATGGTCTCCTCCCGTCTCATTGTAACGATCCAGTCTGGCTGAATGGGATGGTCCTCTACCCTGTAATCGCACTGAGAGGTGGATTGAGGCAACAACACATTGTGTAGGGAAGCAATATATCTCTGTAACTGCATCGAGGGGTGGATTGAGGGAACAACAAATGGGGTAGGGTCAGCAGTATATCTCTGTAACGGCCGGGAGGGTGGATTGATGGATCAACACATTGGAAAGGGGCAGCAGTCGGCCATTTGGCGGCACCATTCAGAATGGTCATGGCTGATCCGAGTGTGTCTGACCATCCGTCTCCCGTCTGTTCCCAATAAACATTGACTCTCCTGTCCGTCAAAGATCAGTCAAACTCAAACTAAAATACCTTGATTAACCGAATCTTCACTGCTCCCTAAGGATGAGGACACCACAGATAGCAGAACAGTAAAGGGAAAGGGAAATCCTTCTTTCATTGTGGGACACATTTTTTAAAAAACTGTGTCAACCTCATTTCAAATCACTTCCCCTTTTCGGATATAGTGGTACAATAACTAGGAACAGACATTAACCATTCTCCCCTCCAATCTTTTCCCACATTACCACTGACTGTTTCCAATCAAATATGTTGATGCTGCTGTCTCAGGAAGAGAATACCTGAGAGCATAACACCACACGAGCATTAAAAAAGGAGCAGAATTAGACCATTTGGCCTATCGAGTCTGATATAACTTAAAGTCATTTCTATAATGTTCCTCAACATCATTCTCTTACCTTCTCCCAGAATCCTTGATCTCCTTATAAATCAGAAACTTATTTATTTGTGTCTTAATGGCACTCATGTCTGTGTCTTAATGTGTACTTAAGTGTGTGTTTGTCCATGTACTTGATACTTTCGTATTTGTGTGACTATGTCTGTCTTTGTATCAGCCTGTGTGTTTCTACCTGTGCTTGTGTCGATTTGTGTGTGACTTTTTATGTCTTTGTGTGCTTCTCCGTGTATGCATGCTTATCTCCTTGTATGCATTGTGCATGTTAGTACATTGGGGTATTTACCAATACGTCTGTGTATTTCAATGCCTGCATCTCTGTGCAATGGGGTATATGTTCTTCTGCGAGTGAGAGAGATGAGGTTGGAAATGACAGTAGGTTTGAATTGAGAATTGCTCTTTACTAAACACTGCTCCTTATTCGGTGGGTGGGACGTGGATGTTTCAGAATCTCCACCCAAGGCCTCCTGGTCCTCTCCAGCTCTCTCCAGGATCCTCCCACATATCATGGTAGGGGTATGAGTGAACGGATATCGGGCACTCCACCATCCGGTGTGGCCCTTTCTGTCCTATTCCAGGCTGTTTCTCCTGGAATGGGAGAAAGGGAAGGAATGAGTGTGGGTGGAAGTGGATGGTCCTGCTGATAGTGCTGGACTAGGTGAGGTGTGACATGGTGAGGTGGCCCGAGGGAGTCAATCCATAGTGTTGTATCCATGTCGTGCTATTAGTGTGCGGAGCTATTGCATCAGAGACAGAAAATGTGGAGGAGGGAAGGTGCTGAATTCAACAGTGAGTGTGGTTGTACTTGAGCATTTTTGGAGTTAGAGTGTGAGCCTTTGTCGAGGGCAGGTGCTGTAGCAGATATACAGTGAGTGTGAGGGAGCAGTGAGAATATACGGTGACACGAATCCTGGCAGAGCGGAATGGATATTGATGCTTGTCCTATATTGCTGGACCTGTCTTCAGATCATCTCAGCATCGAGGTGAGCCTCCCCGAATGTCTTATCCAAGTTTATCACTAATAACGCCACAGGATCTGTCCCTCAGATTCCACAGAATGGGTTTGGGTAGTTCTTACAAATAGCAAGGAGAAATAAACTTGTTGTGTTATATATCTGAACCAAAACTGTCACGCAACTATTTTGCATCTTATGCTCTGGAAATTATATATGCAACTATACTCAAAGGGAAGCTATGACATACTGATATTATCGCTGGGCTCTTAACCCAGAGACCCAGGTAATGTTCTGGGGACATGGTTTCAAATCGTGCCATGGCAGGTTGTGGAATTTGAATTCAATAAGTGTCTGGAATCAAGGGTTTATGATGATCAGGAATCCATTCCTGATTGTTGGAAAAACTTATCTGGTTCACTGATGTCCTTTAGGGAAGGAAACGGCTGTTCTTATCTGGTCTGGCCTGCATGTCACTCCAGATCCAAGGCAACGCTGTTGACTCTTAAATGCCGTCTGGCATGGCCAGTAAATGCTGGTTATCCAGCTAAGCCCTCATCCTGTGAATGTGGAACAAATTCTCGTGGGTTCTGCAGTAATAATGGATGGTGTCAAGTTGCATCGAAACTGAGTTAACTAAGTGACTGCTAATGTTGTGAAAAATAAATTCCATAAGTGTATATCAGGTAGGTTGGAGAGTATGTTTTGAACCAAACTAGAGAGCAGATTATTTCGTATTTGGTGTTGTGTGATACTGATTAAGGATGATCAGCCATGATCATATTGAATGTTGGTGCAGGCTCGAAGGGCAGAATGGCCAACTCCTGCACCTATTGTCTATTGTCTATTGTGTGGTCGGAAGGACGAATTACTAACCTTGCTCTGAAGCAGCTTTAGAGGAATAGTGACATTAATATGTTGTATTTTACACGGCGTCTGTATTCAATGTGGAATGTTTGAACATTCTGGTCAAACATCATGGAAGCCCAGAGGTTAGAGGGTCAAGTTCACTCCAGTGAATTGGGAAAATACAATATAACATTCAGTCGGAGAACAATGGTTGTTAGACCCATATAGTCTTACAGCACAGAGACAGGCCATTTGGCCCAAACTGGTCCATCCCGAAAAAAATATCTATTCACACTAACCCCATTTCCCTGCCATTTCCCTGTATCCTTCTAATCCTTTCTGACCTGTGTATTTGTCCAAATGTATTTTACATTTTGTGAATGTACCCGCCTCAATCACTTCTGCTGTCAGCTCATCCCATATGCATACCACCCTGTGTGTAAAAGAAATTACCCCTCAGTTTCCCTTTTACTCTTTCCCCTCTGACCTGAAATTGATGCCCTCTAGTCCGTGATTGCCCAATCCTGGCGGAAAAAGACTGAGTACATTGACTCTATCCATGCCTCCCATTACCTCATACACTACTATCAGATCCCCCTCAGCCTCATACATTCTAAAGTAAAAACTCCTAGCTTGTTCAACTTCTCACTCTAACTCAGACCATTGAGTCTTGGCAACATCCTTGTAAATTTCTTCTGCACGCTTTCCAGTTTAATAACATCCTTCCTTGAGCAAAGTGAACAAAACTGAACATGACACTACAAGTATGGACTCGCCAACATCTTGCACAACTGCAACAAAACTCCGTAATTTCAATACTCAGTGCTCTGACTGATGAAGGCCAGTGAGCCAAATGCCTTTTTCAGTGCCATGTCTACCTGGGACTCCACTTACAGAGAACCGTGCGCCTGAATTCCCAAGGTCACTCTGTTCCACTGCATTCCTTAAGACCCTCCCATTCACCATGAAACTCCTGCTTTGATTTGACTTTCTAAAATGCAAGAACTTACACTTATCTGAATTAAACTCCATTTGCCATTTCTCGACCCACTTCCCCACCTGATCAAGATAATGCTGTAATATCTGAACTTTCTGATAACCTTCCTCAGTGTCCACGATACCACCTGTTTTAGTGTCACCTTGAAATGTACAAAATCATGCCCGTACATTCTCATCTAAATCATAGATATATGTGTGTGTGTATATATATATATATATATATATATATAGTCCCAGCACCGACCCCTGAGGTATTCCATTCATCACAGGCCTCCAGTCCAACAATCATATTTCCTCGATTACCCTCTTCTTCCTATCACCAAGCCAATTTTGGACCTAATTTGCCAGCTCCCCCTCAATTCCATGTGATCTAACCTTCCAGAGAAGAGTACCATGTGGAACCTTATTGAAGGTCTTACTCAAATCCATATCGACTATACATACAACCATGCCCTTGTCAAAGTTACTGGTCACTTTATCAAAGCAGTCTAACAAATTTGTGAGTCATATTCCCCCATTCACAAGGCCCTATCTTTCCAAATGCATGTTTATCTTCTCCCTCAGAATCTTCTCAAGTAACTTACCTGCTACAGATTTTAGATTTACTGGTCGATAGTTCCCCGGTTTTTCTTCGTAGCCCTTCATGAATAACATCAGAGCATTCACTACCCTCCAGTCCTCCAGGACCTCGCACGTTGGCGACTGATTATGCAAATGTACCAACCAGGGCCCCCGCTATTTCTTTCCTGTCCTCCTGCAGTGTTTCTGAAAATATATGGACAGTACCAGGAGATTTATAGAAATACTACAAAGTCTGAAATATATGTCTATTTATTTCAGGTAAAACACCCAAGAGTGAGAAAGTGAGTTAACAATGATTAGCATAATAAATTAAAGATTATATTAATCACACGAAGTGACTTCAGAAGAATTCCAGACATTGTGTAATCCTGAGAATTCACAGAAATTTACGAACCAGAAAAAGAGGGCTATGAAACAGGTAAGGAAATCAAAAAGCGATCATGCATGCAAACAAACAGGAACACAAAGATTGCATAAATCTATGTTCTGTATTTCAAAGGAAAGAGAAAAGCATAGTCAAATGTGGAAATCTGCAATCAGGAGAGACGAGCTTATTATGGATAGCAGGGAAATGGCCAAGCAAATAACCAGTTACCTCGCATCTGTCTTCATGTAGGAAGATCCAGAAAATCAACCAGAAATACGAAGTGATCATATAGGACTTGTGGGTCGAAAGACATAAAGTCAATTTATATCACTAACAAGGCTTTACTTGAACATGCAGCTGGACTGAGCATTGCTAACCTTGACAAACCAGATGTACTTCATACCCAAATCTTTAGAAATAAACCACTAATAGAAATATTAGCTGCACTGTCGATGACTGTGTTCTATTTCCCAGTGCATTCTGCATAGTCTGGAAGCCGTTGTAGATAAATGGACATTTGTAAACGTGATCCAAGTACTATAGATGTACGGTAGTGAACCAAGCATCGCGAATGCGAAGAAGAGATAGTGTGGAGAATTGCAGACCAATTAACTTGACATTTGTGGGGAAACTGTTGGAGTCTATTATATAGGATGTGATATTCGTTATTAAGAAATTAACAGCAACATTGGAGAGAATCAGTATGCATTTCTGAAAGGGAAATCATATAAGATTTGGATTGTTTGAAGTTGATTCTTACAGCATAGATAATGGGGAACCAGTACAATTGGCACATTTTAGATTATCAGGCTTTCTATAAGAACTCACACAATGAGTTCGTAAATGCAATGAATGTGAAGGGTATTTGGAGGAATATATGCAAGTGGTAAGTTAAAGTTTGGATTGCCTTGTTTTAAGGGAGTCAGAATACAGATGTAAAGACATGTTGAAGCAGTTTAACAGCGTGTTGGTGAGTACTGGAACTGGAATATTGAGTACAGTTTTGGTGACCAAATCTGAGAAAGAAAATACTAACGACAGAGGAAGTTCAATGAACATTCTCCAGATTAATCCCTCAATTGGCGAGATTGCGTGATGAGGAAACTCGGCCTGTGTTCTCTAGAGTTTCAAAGAATGAGAGATGGGTCACTGTGAAATTTATAAAAGTCACAAAACATGTGACAAATTGGCAATTAACAGGATTTTTCTCCGCCTGCCTAATCCACACTCAAGGGAAATAATGGGAGGATAAAGGACGACCATTTAAGACTGCAATAAGGAGGGAATTCTGCACGCGTAGGGGACTAACTAACACAGGGGCATGGAAACCTGCTGGCAGGGCAAGATTAGGGAGAATTCCCAGATAATATACAAGTGTGCCCAGCGGAATCAGAATAACCATGGTACAGATAGGACTCATTAGTGACTTGCCAAATTTTATCCAAATGAGATTTAGTGGTAGGAAACAGAAGGTGGTGGTAGACGGCTGCTTGTGTGACTGGAGACCAGTGTCCAATGGTATACTACAGGGATCAGTGCTGTGTTCCTTATTATTTGTGATTCGGAGGTGCTGGTGTTGGACGAGGTGGACAATGCTATAAATCGCATAACACCAGATTATTGTCCAACAGGTTTATTCGGCGGCACTAACTTTCAAAGTGCTGCTTCGTCATCAAAGCTCACAATCACCTGATGAAGAAGTATCGCTTCCAAAGCTAGTGCCTCCGAACAAACCTGTTGGACTCTAACCTCATGTTGTGTGATTTTCCACTTTAATATTTGTGGTACTCATAAATGTTGTCGCTGTGATTATGGACGAGGGGTGGGGAGTGTAATAAGTAAGTTTGTGTTTGATACGCAGATTGGCCGGTTGGTTGGCAGTGAGGAGGAAGGCCTTAAATTACAGGAAGATACAGATGGAATGGTCAGCTGGGATGTTCAATGGCAGATGGAATTAACCCTGATAAATATGAGGTGATACACTTTGGAAGAAGGAACCAGACCGGGGAGGATTCAATGAATGGCAGCACACTAGGAAGGTCAGAGGGTGCTTCTACACACATCCCTGAATGTGATGGACAGGTTAATACACATTTTGGGAAAGCATAGGTGACTGTAAACATAACCTTGATTCATTGAGGCACAGATTATAAGAGCAATGCGGAACTTTGGTGTGACCAACATGGAATACTCTGTGTAGTTCTGGAAACCACATTACAGGAAGGATGTGAGTGCACAGGAGGGTGTGCAGAGGAGATTCACCAGGATGGAGCATATCAGCTATGGAGAGAAGCTGGACAATCTTTGGTTGTTTAGAGTGAGGAGACGAGGCTGAGGGGGACGTGATTCTAATGGATAGGATTACGAGGAGCATTGTCAGAGTGGATGGACAACAGCTGTTCCTTCTAGTCAAAGGGCCACACTTATAAAGTGAAGGGTTTGCGGTTTAGTGAGGATTTGAGGATTGTTTTTCACCCAGAGTGTGTTGGGGTCTGAAATGCAATTCTTGAGAGGGGAGTTGTCATGGTAACCTCAAAACATTTAGAAAATACACGGTTGTCCTTTTGAAATGCCTTAAGATTCACGGCTCCGGGTATTGTGCCTCATTTCGACCGTGCTGTATTTCTGATGGTACAGTATCTTTGCTTCTGTGATTGTATGGCTGTAGAAGGCCAATCACTGAGTACCTTAAAAATGAATTGATAGGTTTCTGAAGAATATCTTAACAAAGTTTATAAGACAGAACTTGTAATATTTTCTAAAAATATGTCAATGGCAAAATTAAGAGAAAGAGAATGTACAGTTTTCTTACAGTTTGACACCAGATAATTGAGGACCGGGAAATAGCAGAACTATGGAGCAAATACTTCAGTTATGCCACCACAGAGGAAAACAAAACAAAAAAAGAAAACTTCCTAGCACTACTCGGGATCTTTAGTCTGGTAAGAAAAAGGGAATAGAATGAAATTAGCAACTAAACAGTTTAGAGAATGTATCGGACTGACATTAATGGGCATAGTGAAAATCAACAGAGATTTATGAAATGGGAATCATATTTGAGAAAGTGGCTATTAGCAAAATTATGGAGAAGCTATCAATGCAATACGAATGGAATCTCAGAAAGATTTTTGATAAAGCCCAAGCCTATTGTGCGAACTCGAATCCTGTGGGACGGAGGCTAATATATAGTCATGGTTTTAGAATGGGAGAGCTGGCAGTTGAGTAGGAATAAAACAAGTTTTTTTCAAAAAATGGAAGTCTAGGAGGATATTGCAAGGATCGTGGCTTGGGCCCCAGCTATTCCAAATACACATCATATGTTTGGTTGAGGGGCTCAAATGCAACATTCCCAACTCTGCTGACAGCACTGAATGATGTCAGCATGTTAGTGGGTGAGGGGGATGTAAAAAAGCTCCAAAGTGACTGAGGCAAGTGAAATTACTGGGACAATACGTGACAGATGGAGACCAATAGGAGAGATGAAATGTTGTGCACTTTGATGGGAACAATAAAATGGCAGCCTCTCATTTGAAAAGGGCGTGGTTGAAAAATGTTGTTCTATAAAGGAACTTAAGTTGCATTTTTGTTTATATTTCTGCGCAGCCCTATGGGTACATGTAGGGCATTGAGTTCTGAAGTCAGAAGTCAATACTGAGAATGGCATTGGCACACTGACCAGTGTATATAGACCCTGCAAGTGGGGAACTGGAACATTGAAATAATTTGGATCTCCCTGTACATCAGTCACTAAAAGCAATATTGCAGGAGCAGAAAGCAGGTAGGCAGATAAATGGTGTACTCACCTTCATTTCAGGGGAATTGAGTACAGGAGTAAGAGTATCTTATTGCAGCTGTACAGGGCCTTAGTGAGACCCCATCTCGAACATTGTGCAGTATTGTGTGCAGCTTTGGTCTCCTTACCCAACAAAGGACAAACCTGACATTGAGGGAGAGCAGTGAAGGATGACCAGACTGATCTCTGGGATGACAGACTTGTTGTGGGAGCAGAGCTTGGTGCGACTGGGCTTGTATTTTCACATCCACGGCACATCTTGTCAAGGCACAGTGGAGATATGGAGCTGTAAATGAATTGTAGGTCACATCCAGTCATTCCAGCATTGACTGCAAGTTTCCTCACACTGGGCCGTGATCTAACATAGTGTTACCGAACAATGCAACAACCTGGGTTTCTCTAGGAACGAATCAGTGCGGTCTGCACAGCTCGCCACACTGGATATTTAGCCCAGGATTGTAGATCAAGCATTGGTGTGGGCTGCACAGAGTTCAATTCTGGATTTTGCTGGGATGCATTCAGCAGTATGATAGCTGGATCGACACAGTGCTCCGTCCTGAACATATCATGGATGGGCTGGTTATGTGAGTTGGATTGCAAATGTGAGAGAACTAAACATCTGGCAATACCTTAATTTTGTGTTTTCATTCTTGTGATTGGATCTGTCAAATCCAGAATCATCCGGTTAGACCCGACCCTCTGGATGAGTCATGGTGACTGTTGCTACAGCATCTGTGTCGGCAACATGACCAACAAATGGAGCAGAGGCTGCAGAGAGGACAGTGTCCGTAAAATGGAATGAGGGAATCACCATCAGATCAGCCATGGTCTTAGTGAATGTTGGGGCAGGATTGAATGGACCACTGATGCAACTTCTTCATCTATTTCTGTTTCTTCCAAGCAAACTCCCCTTCTCTCCCAGTGTCCCATACTGGTGGGGAGTGAGTCACCTCCTCCTGTTCCTGCGTAACAGGTTCCTCGGGCCTCACTAGCCTCTAGATTTCCCTGTGTCCCAGTTTTGAGCAATTGAGTGACTGCCTCCTGTCCCTTTATCACAGTCTCGAACAGTTGAGTGACTGTCTCCTGTTCCTGTGCCCTAGTCTAGAGCAGCTGAGTGACTCCCTCCTGTTCCTGTGTTCCAGTCTTCAGCAGCTGAGTGACTACGTCCTAATCCAAAGTTTTGTGAAAATACATGTCCTCCTCCTGCTCCAGAATACCAGGTTCCAATATCTCTGAGCTCCCCTGCTGCTCCTGTGGAATGGAATTGAGGGATTGAACGGCCTCTTCACATTCTTTACGGCTCTTCTTGACGAAAACCCTTTCTCCTGTTTCTGTAAAACACCATCAAAATCTGAATGATGTATTTTTGTTTTTGACTCAGTAATTGAGCAAACAAGCTACCTGACAGAATTCAGAAGCTGAATAGCCTCCTTCTGATCCCATGTTAAACACTCATATTCAATAGACTCTCAGAGATGTACATCACGGAAAAGATCCTTCGGTCTGGTCATCCACACCGACCACATATCCTAAATAAATCTCGTCCCCCTTGCCAACACTTGGCCCATCTCCCACTAAACACTTCCCGTGCGTGTATCCATCCAAATACCTTTTTAAATGGTGTAACTGTACCTTCCTCCACCACCTCTTTTGTCTGTTCAATCCATACACACAGCGGTCTCTGTGTGAAAATGTTGCCCCTCATGTCCCTTTTAAAATCTTTCTCCTCTCACCTGAAACCTTTGTCTTCTAATTTTGGATTCGCCTATCCTGGGGAAAAGACATTGACTGTTTACCTTATCTATGCCCCTCATGATTTTATGAACCTCGTTAAGGTCCCCCCTCAGCCTCAACTATTGAAAATACTCCCAACCTATTCAAACTCTCCCTGTAACGTTAACCGTCCAACACCTGCAACATTCTTTTAAATCTCTTCTGTACCCTTTCAAGTTTGACAACATCTTTCCGATAGCAGGTTGACCAGAATTAAAGGCAATATTACAAAAGTGGCCAGACCAATGTCCTGTACAGATGCAACATGTCATGCTAATGTTTAGACTCAAAGCACGCACCAATAAAGGGAAGATCACAAAGTGCCTTCTTCACTGCGCTGTTTATCTGTGAAGGCATTTTCAAGGAACTGAGAACCCACACCACAAGGTGCCTCACAGGGTAGCGACCTGGGTTTAATTCCATCCTTGAATGACTGACTGTGTGGAGTTTGTACATTCTCCCCGTGTCTGTGTGAGTTTCCTCCGGGTGCTATGTTTTCCTTCGACAGTATAATGATATACAGGTAAGGCCATCCTAAATCGCGCATAGTACCCAGGGATGTGTAGTCGAGGTGGATTGTCCATGGGAAATGCAAGCACAGAGAGATAGAGTCGGGGGGTTGTCCAGTAGGATACTGTATAGAGGGTCGGTGTGACCTCGATGGGTCGAATAGCCTGTTTCCTCACTGTAGGGTTTCTATAAGTTCTACGGAGTTCTCTTTGATTGACAACTTTCGACAGGACCCTACCTATATGTCTTGCCCTGATTTTTCTTGCCAAAATTCAACACCTCACATTGATCTAAAATAAACTCCATCTGCCACTCCTCACGTCACCTCATCAATGTAATTTGATTCTGAGAGATCATTCATCACTGTCGACTTCACCACCAAATTTGTTATGATCTACAAACTTACTGACCATTCTTCACAAACGCAAGTGCAAATGATTTGTATAAGTAACAAAAGGCAGTGGAACCACTCTTGATCTTTGGGGCCCGCCACTGGTCACAGGTCTCCAAGTTTAATGAACAAATATCCACTGTCACGCCCTGTCTCCAATATTCATGAAAATGTTGGATCTAAATGAAGATCTCTCCCTGGATTCCAGGCAGTGTAACCTTGTTAAACAGTCTACCATGTAGAACATTATGGTTTTCTAACTGTATTCCATAAAGAAAACATGCAATGTCCTGCCTTCATCAATCATCTTAATCACTTCCACAAAGATTCCACCGTGTCAGTGAGATGTGATCTCCAACGTGCAAAGCCCTCTTCAGTCCTTGTCTTTCCAAATGCTTATACATCCTTTCCCTCAAAATCACCTCCAACAATTTAGTCACCATTGTCGTCAGGCTCACCAGTCTATAGTTACCTGGTTTTTCTTTACTTTCTTAAATAATGACACTATGTTAGCAGCCGTCCAGTCTATTGGCACCTCACCTGTGCAAATCAATGAGACAGATATATCAGCAAAAGGCTGAGCAGTCTCTTTCCTAGCTTCCCACAAACTTCTGTGATACAACTGATCAGGTCCCAAGGATTTGTTCACCTTTATATGTTTTAAAATGTCTAACATCTCCTTGTAATATAGATACTTTTCAAGATTACACTATATATTTTTTCATTCTGTCGTTCATGTAAACTCGTCCACACTAAATACTGAGGAGAAATACTTGTTTTGTTTCCCTCCCATCTCCCGTGGTTCCACACATAGGTAGCCTTACTGATTTATAAGGTGCCCTATTCTCTACCTAGTTAATCTTTTACCATTAAAGGATTTGTAGAATTTCTTCAATGCCGCATGAACCCTATTTCTAAAGCCATCTCTTGTCCATATTTTTCTGGCCCAATTTCCCCATTGTCTATACACTTATTGCCCTTATACTCCTCTCGGGATTCACTTGATCTCAGCTCTGTTTACCTGACATATGCCTCCTTCCTTACCTTGACCATACCATCAATATATCTAGCCATCCAGCACTCCCTGCACCCACCAGCCTTGCCCCTCTCACTAATGGGAACACATTGGCTCTGGACTCTCTGAAATCACGTTTTGATGGCCTTGCGTTTTCCAACCATCCCTTTACCTGTGAATAGGGTATTCCAATCAACCTTTCACAGGGCTCGCCTAACACTTTCAAAATTGGCCTTGTTCAAAGTTAGAACTTTAATGTTTACATCAGGTCTTTCCAATTGCACAACAAATTTAAAACTAATATTTATGTGTAGCAGACATCACTGTTAAATAAACACTTCCTGCCCCTCTGTAACAGGCTCGAGAGGCTGAATAGGCAGTACAGTAGAATGTACTGTTTCCATTATTCGGTGAAGGTTTCCAATAGCTAAATTATTCTAAATTCATCTTCATTGTGTATGGATTTTCATTAGAGTGTTTAAATATATTGAATTTAAATTAATGGTGAGTGGTTTGACTAGTAGCATCACATCTGGAACTCCCAATTCACATCTACCTTTAAATTAAGGAAATGTTGGCATCCGAGCGACCTTCTTAAAATAGTTTGAGGCATTTAATTGGTCTATAGCAAACGAGGGACTCTTGGCTGGTCCTAAATCGATAACTCCAAATTGGGTTTAGAATTACAATCCCTACTGTCTACAAACAGGCCATTCGACCCAACAAGTCCACACCGACCCTCCGAGGAGTAACCTACCCAGACCCATTCCTTTACCCTATTATTACACATTTACCCAGACAAAGGCTCCTAACCCACATATCCCTGAAAACTATGAGCAATTTAGCAGGCCAATTCACCTGACATGCACATCTTTAGATTGTGGGAGGAAACCAGAGCATTCAGAAAAAGATCATGCAGACACTGGAGATTATTCACCGGGAGACTATTGGGTTCAAAGGTCGCGTATGGTAGCTGTTAGTGTCTTTTGATCTGGATGTTGAATTCGGTTGGTTTAAACAGTGTTTTGGGAGTAAAGATTCTTCCAGTCACTGAGAGTTCTCTGGGTGTGAAAGAAGTGAAGATGGGGGTTTTACAAAAGGTAATGAAGGCAAAGCTTTAGGAATTGGCAGACAAGCTGGAGTTGGGGTTGCCTTTGTTTGTGAGAAAATGAGAGATAATTACAGCCAAAGCTCGGCAATTACATTTGGTGGAAACGCCATCAGAATCTTTGGAAATGGCTAGAATTCAATTTCTAATGAGGTACTTTGAACATGAGAAGGAATTGAAATAGTTTGAATTATGATGCAAAGTAGAAATTTAAAAAAACGGAAATGAAGAAGAAAGAGAGAAGAAAAGTAGAGAGTTTCAACTGCAAAAAGAAAGCAATTAGAGAAGAAAGTTGACATAGAAGGCGGAGATGAAGGTAGACGGTAGGCTGGATGAGGGCAATAGTGAGGTTGAGCAACCCTTTCGTCACCAATGGCCTAATGTGGTTCTGTTTAAATGCATCCAGGCATTATGTAAATTTGATGAGATGGATGGGGAAGCATTTTGAACTTCATTTGAGACATGGCTAAACAAATGCAATGGCCAGTGACGATGTGGACTTTGGTGATTGAAAACGAAGCTGGTGGGTATTTGCATCCCTATCGGAGGAGGTATCTGGCCAGTATGAGGAGGTGAAGACAGCCATCTGAAGCGCAGATGAGGTTGTGCCAGAAGCCGACGTACAGCATCTCAGGAATCTAAAAAAAAAGTCCCTAGATAAACGCACATTGAGTTTGAAAGGATCAAACAAAATAATTTTTAAAGCTGGTAAGTGTATTAAAAACAGAGCAAACCTATGACCCTCTTAGAGAGATTCTTATTTTGGAGAAGTTCAACAATTCACTTCCTGCGGTTGTGAGAACTCGTGTGGAAGAGCAAAGAGTTAAAACAGCAAGATTAGAAGCTGAAGTGGCTGATGATGATGATTAAGTTCAGAAATCAAAGTTTGGTTTCTGTGAGAGATTGAGAAGAATGCGCGAGATTTTCTTAAAACACAGACCTGTAAAATTAAGGTTTACTGGCAAAGGCCAGGAGTAGCAGGTAATGAGGTTACAGCATTAAGAGGTACAGAAGCATGTAATTCTTTTATGCTGAGACCTGAGGAGCTATGCCATTCAGAGGGACTATCAGAGAGATGAGAATTGCTCCATTATGTAACGTGTGGTTGGAGTGTCCAGTGGAAACACCAACAGATTTATTCCACAATGGGGAAGGAGGCCTTGAGCTTGGTGTTGGTGGTACAATATTTCAGCATTTACATTGTGAATAACATACATGAGACAAATCTTCATCACTGATCGTGACCCGGTAAAGTTTTTACAGAAGTTTAGGGAGAAAAATACCAGTCTGTTTCGATTGAGCTTATTATTGCTGCCATTCAATTTGAAATTATACAGGTGGCAGGGCGAGAAATCCTCAGGTTTGACACATTGTGGAGACTTGGGTGAAGAAAGACAAAGGCATTCTGTGGCAGGAATAAAATGACTGAAATCGAGTCTAGTTGTGAACATTTGTATGCTCAGAGTCAATGTAATATATATGCATTTCAGTCTGCTAATAGACGAAGATTAGGAGGTCTAAAGTGAATCCGTCTTTGTATACTGATGGATCATTTTATTAAAGGTGGAGTTGTGAAGACAGTATCCATATAAAAAGATTATTTTCTCTTGAGTTTTTTTGAAGCGAGGTTTTAAAGGCAGAGGTACAGAACTGATGTCTGAAAACAGTCCAAGTCAATAACTGAGAAAGTCTATAGGTTTTATTAAAACGGTGGGAATAATGGAAGGGCAGTGGGCAGCTCTCTCAGATCAGGTTTCCGTGTTTTGCTTTTAGCTGCAGCATTCAGAAGCTGCTGGGGATCCGGGAAGAGTTGGAAGCTTCAATACATGATCCCCAAATGAACAACAAATGGAGCAGAGACTACAGAGAGGGAAAGCTCGGAAACCACGGAGTGAGTGCGTCTGAGGAAAGGGATCTGCTGTATCCACATCGGGTTTTCCAGGAACAGCTTCCCAAGCTAAACTTAACCCAGGAGCAGAGTGTGAGGGACCCTGAGTGAACAAGGTGCTTGTCATAGAGCGGTGTTTCCTCCAACAATATGACCTGCAGCTTCACACCAAGGGGAGGCAGATTCTATGATCCAGAACTTTCCAGACAGGACTAGGTGACATATCCATCATTTCCCAGTATCTCAACATTAATGTCACCATTTGGTGATGGAGGATATATATGGTAGATGAGGTAAATACACTGTTTCTCCCACAGCAGGGAGCTACCGGGTGTATCCAGTATACTGGTATTCCCGATGGTGTACATGGCCTCTGCAGAGCACCCATGTCAATGGGGAGAGGTAGAGGAACTGAAAGAGCTCTCTGTATTAATGTTGTAGTATCCCCATGCATAGTACATCATGTTGGTGAATACCCACTGTCCTGGCAACAGTCAGGGCCTCTTCATTCAGAAGGAGTCAGCCATTCCCATCGTCATCGGGTCTTCACGTAGAAAGAAATGAATATATATTGGACAAAGGCGGTCCCCTTGATACACATTTCAAAACACCATCCCCACCACCAACCAACCACATCAAAGTATTCCATGCGTACGGAGAGCAATAGGGGCATTTGGAGCGCCAAGGAGCAGATGATCAGGAATGGAGCAAAACCTCCCATGTCTGAACGGGTCTGAGTGAACCCCCCAGTACACAGTATTACTAAGTCCTGTATTACCTCTCCATTTCAGTAACATACTGCCTTCCATTATTCCTGGAAATGAAATGACAGGTTATATCATGTTAAATCCCACCTGCCAAACGATTACCTATTGCCTTTACCTCTGTGAATCTATTTGCAGACTCTCCACCCTCTCTTGATAATTTATTCTCTTGCTTACCACAGCGACATCACCAAACTCAGCATCTGTATATCTGTTCCATCCTCCTGATCATTAATACAGATTGTAAATAGTTGAGAACCCAGCGCTGGTCACTGTGTGCCCCTACTGTTACGTTCTCTCTAACTGATTTATCCTGAGTGCCTGCTTCCTATTTGATACCCAGGCTTCCACAATTCCTGTGCAACACAGAAAGGGTTGAATAAGAACAAGGAGCATCTGTGAGGACTCCAACCCCTCGATGAGGCTGATGTCATCGCGGCCTCTGTTCCACTTTCCTGCCATCTCTCCATCCGAAAACTCTAGTCTCTTGTTGTAGATTTTGCCACGTGAAAAAAATCCACTCCACATCTACACATTCAATTACTTTTAGCATTTTGCAGACCTCAATGAGATCTCCTTTCATTCTTATAAACTCGAGAGTATAGGCCTAAATTGCGCAATTTCTCTTCATAAGACAAAAAGCTCAAATATGGAATCATTCTAATGAAGCTCTTCTGAATTGTCTCCAAGGGAAATACCTCATTCTGCAGGACACCCAAACCGTACTCCAGTTACAGCCTCACTAATGCCTTTTATAGCTACACCAACATTCCCTACCTTTCTACTCTATCCTTTTATAAATAAACACTGAAATTATGCTTGTATTTCTCATTACTTGCAGTACCCCCATGCAGGATTTCTGTGATATGCAAGCAGACACCCAGATCCCTCTGCACCTAAACACTTTGAATCTTCTCTCCATTTACATAATAATTTGTCTTTTTATTGTACTGGCCAACTTGAATAGCCCCATATTTATTCACTTTATCTTTCCTTGCCAAATGTTGGCCCATTCACCCAACCTATTCATATATTCTTAAAATCTCTTGCATCATCATTCCGAAGTAATTTCCCATCGATGTTAGTATCATCTGAAAATGTGATATCATATTTTCTACCCCGTCAACTGAGTACAGAAACACTATCGAGTGCAAATGGTTGAGGCATGAGAACTGAAATCAATGGCACTCCACAAATTGCATTTTCCAAAAGAAAATGAGACATTTATTCCATGTGACTGCATTTTGTGTGGTTAACCAATCCTCCATCCGAGCTAATAAATTACTCCTAAACCCATGTTGTCTAATCTTACCACTTACTCTTTGGAGAAGTGACACATCCAATGCCTTCACAAAGACCAGTTATATTCCATCTTCAGGATTCCCACTGTCCACCTTGTTTGTCACATCTCTACGTAGCTCAAGCAAACACTTCAAACCTGACTTATCCTTTGTAAAACCATTTTGACGCCGATGGATTGTGGTTTAACTTTGCAAATGTCCTCAACGATGGATTCTAATAAATGTCTTAAATTACAATAGTTTTATCGTTATGTTTTACTCCCTAATGCATACATTGAAAACCTTCACGGTTTCCTTAAATTCCTGTTCAATGGGCAAAAGGTTTTAATGGATCTGCTCCAATTGCTGTATAAGAGTCATGTGTGGCTGACTGGACTCATTGTCCTGCTGGTGTATAAACTCGATGGGCTGATGTCTTTCTGGTATTCCCATGTTGTCACCTCCAAGGACAGAATGACCTCCTCCTGTTGATGTAGAACATAGAACATACAACATAGAACAATACAGCACAGAACAGGCCCTTCGGCCCACGATGTTGTGCCGAACTTCTAACCTAGATTAAGCACCTATCCATGTACCTATCCAAATGCCGCTTAAAGGTCGCCAATGATTCTGACTCTACCACTCCCACGGGCAGCGCATTCCATGGCCCCACCACTCTCTGGGTAAAGAACCCACCCGTGACATCTCCCCTATACCTTCCACCCTTCACATTAAATTTATGTCCCCTTGTAACACTCTGTTGTACCCGGGGAAAAAGTCTCTGACTGTCTACTCTATCTATTCCTCTGATCATCTGATAAACTTCTATCAAGTCACCACTCATCCTTCGCCGTTCCAACGAGAAAAGGCCAAGAACTCTCAACCTATCCTCGTACGACCTACTCTCCATTCCAGGCAACATCCTGGTAAATCTTCTCTGCACCCTCTCCAAAGCTTCCACATCTTTCCTAAAGTGAGGCGACCAGAACTGCACACAGTACTCCAACTGTGGCCTAACCAAAGTCCTGTACAGCTGCAACATCACTTCACGACTCTTGAATTCAATCCCTCTGCTAATGAACGATAATACTCCATAGGCCTTCTTACAAACTCTATCCACCTGAGTGGCAACCTTCAAAGATCTATGTACATAGACCCCAACATCCCTCTGTTCCTCCACCTGACTAAGAACCCTCCCATTAACACTGTATTCCGCATTCTTATTTGTTCTTCCAAAATGGACAACCTCATACTTGGCAGGGTTGAACTCCATCTGCCACTCCTCAGCCCAGCTCTGCATCATATCTAAGTCCCTCTGCAGCCGACAACAGCCCTCCTCACTGTCCACAACTCCACCTATCTTCGTATCATCTGCAAATTTACTGACCCACACTTCGACTCCCTCATCTAAGTCATTAATAAAAATTACAAACAGCAGAGGACCCAGAACTGAACCCTGCGGAACTCCACTTGTAACTGGGCTCCAGACTAAATATTTACCATCTACCACCACTCTCTGCCTTCGACCGGTTAGCCAGTTTTCTATCCAATTGGCCAAATTTCCCTCTATCCAACGCCTCCTTACTTTCCACATAAGCCTACCATGGGGAACCTTATCAAATGCCTTACTAAAATCCATGTACACTACATCCACTGCTCTACCCTCATCCACATGCTTGGTCACCTCCTCGAAGAATTCAATAAGACTTGTAAGGCAAGACCTACCCTTCGCAAATCCGTGCTGGCTGTCCCTAATCAAGCAGTGTCTTTCCAGATACTCGTAAATCCTATCCCTCAGTACCCTTTCCATTACTTTGCCTACCACAGAAGTAAGACTAACTGGCCTGTAATTCCCGGGGTTATCCCTATTCCCTTTTTTGAACAGGGGCACAACATTCGCTACTCTCCAGTCCCCTGGTACCACCCCCGTTGCCAGTGAAGACGAGAAGATCATTGCCAACGGTACTGCAATTTCCTCTCTTGCTTCCCACATAATCCTAGGATATATCCCGTCAGGCCCGGGGGACTTGTCTATCCTCAAGTTGTTCAAAATGTCCAACACATCTTCCTTCCTAACAGGTATCTCTTCCAGCTTATCAGTCCGTTTCACACTCTCTTCAACAATACGGTCCCTCTCGTTCGTAAATACTGAAGAGAAGTACTTGTTCAAGACCTCTCCTATCTCTTCCGACTCAATACACAGTCTCCCACTACTGTCCTTGATCGGACCTACCCTCGTTCTCGTCATTCTCAGGGTTCTCATATATGCATAAAATGCCTTGGGGTTATCCTTGATCCTATCCGCCAAGGATTTCTCATGCCCTCTCTTAGCTCTCCTAATCCCTTTCTTCAGGTACCTTCTGGCTATCCTGTATCCCTCCACTGCTCTGTCCGAACCCTGTTTCCTCAACCTTATGTAAGCCTCCTTCTTCCTCTTTACTAGACATTCAACCCCCCTCGTCAACCAAGGCTCCCTCACACGACCATTTCTTTCCTGCCTGATAGGTACATACATATCAAGGACACGTCGTATCTGCTCCTTGAAAAAGTTCCACATTTCCACCACATCCTTCCCTGACAGCCTATGCTCCCAACGTATGCTCCTCAAATCCTGTTTTACAGCATCGTAATTTCCCTTCCCCCAATTGTAAAATCTACGTTGTTGTGCGCACCTATCTCTGTCCATAACCAAGGTGAAAGTCACAGAATTGTGGTCACCATCACCAAAATGTTCACCCACAAACAAGCCCACCACTTGTCCCGGTTCATTACCGAGTACCAAATCCAATATGGCCTCCCCTCTGGTTGGACACTCTACATACTGCGTCAGAAAAGCTTCCTGGACACACTGCACAAACACCGCCCCATCCAATCTACTTGATCTAAAGAGCTTCCAATCAATATTTGGGAAGTTGAAGTCGCCCATGACTACGACCCTGTGGCTTCTGCACCTTTCCAAAATCTGTTTCCCAATCTGTTTCTCCACATCTCTGCTGCTATTGGGGGGCCTGTAATAAACACCCAAAAAGGTGACTGCACCTTTCCTATTTCTGACTTCAGCCCATACTACCTCCAGAGGCAGATCCCCCTCAAACTTCCTTTCTGCAGCCGTTATACCATTTCTAATTAGCAATGCCACCCCCCCTCCTTTTTTTTACCACCCTCCCTAATCTTACTGAAACATCTGTAACCAGGAAACTCCAACAGCCATTCCTGTCTCTCATCTATCCATGTTTCCGTGATGGCCACAACATCGTAGTCCCAGGTACCGATCCACGCCTTAAGTTCACCCACCTTATTTCTGATACTCCTTGCGTTGAAGTATACGCACTTGAGCCCATCTGTGTCCGCAAGTAGTCCCTGTTAGTGCTACCTTCTCAACAGCCTCCCTACAGTCTTGGGCATCCTGACACACAGCTAGCTTACTTGCTGGACGACAAGTCCGGATCCCATCCCCCTGCCAAATTAGTTTAAACCCCCCCGAAGAGTGCTCGCAAACCTACCCCCCAGGATATTGGTGCCCTTCTGGTTCAGGTGCAACCCGTCCTGTTTATACAGGTCCCACCTTCCCCAGAATGCAGTCCAATTGTCCAAATATCTGAAGCACTCCATCCTACACCATCCTTGCAACCACGTATTCAACTGCACTCTCTCCCTATTCTTTGCCTCACTGTCACGTGGCACTGGCAACAACCCAGAGATGACGACTCTGGCTGTCCTAGCTTTTAGCTTCCAGCCTAACTCCTTGAGCTCTTGAATGACCTCCCCACCCCTCTTTCTACCTATGTCGTTGGTGCCAATGTGTACCACGACTTCTGGCTGCACACCCTCCCCCTTAAGGATTCTGAAGACACGGTCCGAGACGTCTTGGACCCTAGCACCCGGGAGGCAACAAACCATCCGAGAGTCTCGCCCATGTCCACAGAACCGCCTGTCCGTCCCTCTTACTAGAGAGTCCCCTATAACTAGCGCTCTCATCCTCTCCCCCTTTCCCTTCTGAGTCTCAGAGCCATAGACCCCCTCACTGCAGCTTACACCTGCAAGGCTGTCCCCCCCAACAGTTTCCAAAGCTGTATACTTATTTTTTAGGGGAACGACCACAGGGGAACCCTGCACTGCCTGCTTCTTCCCCTTCCCACCTCTAACTGTTACCCAGCTACCTCTGTTCTCCGGCGTAACTGTGTCCCTGTAGCTTCTATCAATCACCCTCTCAGCCTCTCGAATAATCTCAGTTCATCCAGCTCCAGTTCCCTCACTCATTCGGTGAGGATCAGGATCTGATTGCATTTCCTGCAGACGAAGTCGGCAGGAGTATCGGTAGTCACCCCTACCTCAAACATCCTGCAGGAGGAACATTCCACCACCTGCGCTGTCATGACTGTACACTTTGTCTCCAAAAACAAGAACACTGAGTCAATAACACTGAGTCACTTACCTGTGGACTTTAAAGTTAGGTTAGAGGAGGAGGGTGGGAGGGAGGCCCTACGAAAGTAGGACCTGGGGTCTAGAACACACCCACTCAAATACTAATCACTTACCTTCCCGCCCAGCTGTGCGCTCCAACCTCACTTCCGCTGCCTGCTACAGGTAAGTAATTTTGAAACAAACTGTCTTACCTTAGCTGTAGTCTCCCGGGTTCGCTTTTCCTCGGCCGCTGCTCCCACTCAAATGACCGTTGGTGATTAAAGGGTGAGTATTTATACACACAGTTCTCCTTCCCTGCTGCCCCTCTGTTTGCCGTCACTTCCTCTGCTGCTCCCGCTCTTTTAGAGGATTGTGAGATTATGGAATTTCCTGTTGCTGTGTAACATTCTGAGGGGTTGATGGTTCTTCTCATACTTCTCCATAACAGGTGGAAACATTGAATGGTCTCCTCATGTATACCAGAGATGGGAGCGAGGGAGTCATTGGTCTTCTCTTGTTCCCATACAACAGACACATGTCTAAATTACCTCTTCCTTCCTCATGAAAGAAGTCTCAGATAGTTTTTAGTCTTATCCAATTCCCTTGGAATAGGCTCAATGGATCTGAATGGCCTTCTGTTATCCCAGTGTAACAATCTCCAGTCACTGTGTGAGCTCTTCCCGTTCCTATGTTACACATTTGAGGAGGCTGAGTGGACTGATCCTGTTGCTGTGTAACAGGATACTGGTGCAGCATGGCCTACTGTTATAGGCTCGAGTGGCTGATTGGCCTCCTTCTGTAAATGTATATCAGGCTCCAGGGGCTGAATAGCCTCGTCATGTTTTGGTGTAACAGGGTCGAAGACCTGAATATCCTCCTGTTGTTCCTGTGTAACAGACTGGAGACGGAATGGATTCCTCCACTATCAGTGTAATTCGCCTTAATTATTGACTCCTTCTGTCATCTATGTTGAAATAAGATCATCCTTAATTTTTGTAAACTCTAATGGCTACTGGGTCAACCTGATCATCCTTTTGTTATAAGCTAGCAGCTTCATTACAGGAATCAGTTGAGGGAACCATCTCTGAGCTGTTTCCAATATAACAACATCCTTTCTTCATAGAAGAGGCTAAATCTGTACACACTACTCCAGATGTGATCTCTCTGTACAGCAGCAGCAACACTTTACCAGTCTGCTGTAAAGTTCCCACCCAGGTTACAGCTGTCTCAGCTCTCTGGGGGAATACAGAGCATTGTTGGAAGATCATTGTCCTTCTCTACTCCATCAGCATCACGGGAGATCTGGAGAAATTAAAGTTTGAGAAGATCATAAATGATGTGGCAAGATGATCTCTACCATTAATCTCCCCAGAACCCACATAGCTCAGATTCCACAGAATCTAGTAAGGTGGAGCACAAAAACAGCCACGAGGAGCAAACATTGATGGGAGTTATACACAAAGTGAAAGCTGCAATACAAATGCTGGACATGTTATTAAACAGGAAATGAGATATACACATTTGTGTGTACTGCAGTAATAATGTACTGTTTACATGACATCTAAACTGTGTTAACCCAACTGACTGCTAATACTGGGAAAAATGGATTTCATGACCACGTGTGAGATGGTTTGCATGAACATTATGTCGAGCACTGAGCTCGAGATCAGGTTATTTAGGAATTGGTGTTGAGTGATCAGAAAAGGTAATTGAAAATTTTGCTATCAAGGACCTTTTGGGAAACAGTGAACACAATGAATTGTTTTTTTAAAGCTGTTTGAGTACACAATCGTTTTTGTTGTATTTGAAGTAACCGTGATAAATCTGAGTCAGGCGAGCCATCAAGGTGTAAGGAGAATGTGAGGGCTACAGATTCTGGAGATCAGAGTCGAAGAGTGTGGTGCGGAAAAAGCACAGTCAGGCAACATACTAAGAGCAGATAAATCGATGTTTCAGGCATAAGCCCTTCATCAAGAATGAAGCTTATGGGCCAAGGAGGCTGAGAGATAAATGAGAAGGGGGTGCGGCAGGGGGGAGGTAGCTGGGATTGCGATAGGTAGATGAAGCTGGGGTTGAAAGTAATAGGTGATGAAGGGAGGCAGAACGCCTCATCTACTGCATCCATTAAACCCAATGTGGTCTTCACTACATTGGCGAGGCAGGAGGTCAATTTGTGGATTATTTCAGAGAACATCTCTGGGACAGCCACATTGAACAACTCCATCGCCTTGTGGCTGAGCACTTTAACTCCCCTTCCCACTCTACCAAGGACATGAGGGTCCTAGACCTGCTCCATGGTCAAACCAGAGCCACCAGAAGTCTGGAGGAAGAAAGCCTCCTCTTCTGCCTTGGGATCCTCCAACCACAGGGGATCATAGTGGATTTCCCAATGTCCCCTAATTCCACCTTATCCAACTCCAACCTTCGAAGTCAGCACTGCCCTTTTGAACGTTCCTATGTGTTTACCTTCCTTCCTATCAATCTGGGCCACCTGCCTCTCCGACTATCACTTTCAACCCCACCTTCATCTACCTATTAGATGAAAGGAGGCAGCTTAGAAAAATTCCAAGTGTTGCAGTAAGCCAGTAGATTCAGAGAGATGTAGGACCCCGCAAAGGATGACCAAGAAACTGAGAAGTAAATCAGAAAGAAAAAAAGCGTGCAAATGAAAGAAAAACATAAAGACAGCTAAAAAGCGTCTATCAATGTATGAAAAAAAAAATAAAAACAAGGTCAAATGTGGAACAGTTGGTGTGCATTCAGGATAATTTATTGCAGAGAACAGAGAAATCTCAGGGAAAAGAAATAGTTCCTTTGTGTCTATCTTCATGGAAGAATGTCCAGAAAATCTTCCAGACATACCAAGTGACCATGGACTTGAGTAATTAAAGTCTAAGACCATTCTTAAGAGTGTTGAGGTCAACGTTGAAAAGAAAGCTGGATTGAGTATTTATAAATCTGACAGACTAGATGTACTTCATACAAGAATTTCAGAGGATGCAGCAATAGACATGTTGATTGCATCGCGGATTTTCACTTTATTTTCCAACACATTCCCGAAAGGCATTTAGCTAATCTGGATAAGGCAAAGGTTATAAATATTATCCAACAGTTTAAGAAATGATGAATTTGTAGAATGGTAAACTACAGACAAGTCATCCGTCATCGGGTGTCTGTTGGACTCGATTACAAAGAACATGCTACGAGATATTTAGAAGGTAATAACATAACTGGGGAGTGTGAGAATGTATCGATGAAAGGAAAACCAGAAGTGGCAAACATTTTTTGGAATGGTTTGAAGATGATTCTTGGAGACATAGGCAATGAAGAACCAATGGATAGAGTATAGTTGGATATTCATGAGCTTTTTTTTAAAGAACTCACACAGGAAGCTCATAAAAAATTTAAAGCGAGAGGTATTGGGAAGATCATATGTAAATGGGAAAGTAAAAATTAGGTTTAAATTCATGTGAACGTAATTGGAATATAGAGGATGTAGTGCACCACTTGCATCGAGTGTTGGTAAGACTAAACTTAGAGTATTGTGCATCGTTCGGAATCGCAATCTTAGAAAGAACATACTGACAACAGAGGAACTGCAAAAGATATTCTACAAATAAATCCCTAAGTCGGCAAGCTTGTCTGACGGGGAAACTTAGCCTGTAACCTCGAGTTTCAAAACATGAGAGTGATTGTAGTGAATCTTAGAAACATTGAAAGGACTGAAAAACAGAGGGACATGAAGAAGTACAAGTAGGCGAGATCTGGGAGTATCCCACGATATTCTACACGGACAAGTAGAACAGAATAATCAGCAAACAGCTCGTGTCCATTAGAAACCAAAGGGGCAATCTGTGTGTCAAGCTGGAGAACATTGATGGATTGCAACATGAGTTAGTCACATCTATTTTACTTGGGAGAAGGAGGATGCAGGTACAGAACTCAAAAAGATGGACTGGACAACTCTTGAACAGATTGATGTAAAATACGATCAGGGATTTGAGGCTTTGTTCTGTGTAAATTTGGACCAATCTCCATGTCTGAAAGAATTGTATCAGAGGCGGAAATTGGGGTCAATGGAGGAAAGACGCTGGCTGAATATTTTAATTAGAATCTGACCATAGGGGAGGTGCCAGAGAACTGGAGAACTGCTAATATGATTCCACTTCACAGTAAGGGTGGGAGAGATAGACCAGGGAACTATAGACGAGCGAGTATTAGATCACTGTTAAGGAAACTACTGGATAAAATGGGGAAGGAAAAAATTGAACTCCTATCAGAGTCGCAAGGTTTGATCAGGGATAATTATCATGACTTTATCAGAAGGAAGTCACATCCAGTGGATTTGATTGAATTAGTTTGAGGAGATCGATTGTTTAGTTTTGAAGGAAGGCCTTTGACAAATTTCCACCTAGAAAACTGAGAAATAAAGTAAAATCTCACAATATGAAGGATAACTTGAAAATTGTCTTCATGGCAGGAGGCAAGGAGGCAGAGGGTGGCGGGAGAAGGCTGTTTGAGCGACTGGATACCAGTGTCCCCTGGTGTACCACAGGGATCAGTGCTGTGTCCGTTATTGTTCGTGTTATTCATAACATAAAGGATGTGAATGTGGAGGGGGCTAGGCGGAGAGTGGGGGAGGTGTGATAAGTAAGTGTATGTTTGACATAAAGATTGATCGGAGAGCACAGCAGTTCAGGCAGCATCCAACGAGCAGCGAAATCGGCGTTTCGGGCAAAAGCCCATCATCAGGGCCTGAAACGTCGATTTCGCTGCTCGTTGGATGCTGTCTGAACTGCTGTGCTCTTCCAGCACCACTAATCCAGTATTTGGTTTTCAGCATCTGCAGTCATTGTTTTTACCATAAAGATTGATCGGTTGGTTTGCAGTGAGGAGGAAGGCCTTAAGTTACAAGAAGGTGCAGATGGAGTGTTCAGATGGGCAGATCAATGGCAGATGGAATGTAACCTAAATAAATATGAGGTGATGCACTTCGGGAGAAGGAACCAGGCAGGGGAGGACGCAATGAATGGCAGCACTCTGGGAAACTCAGATTGTGCTTCTCCATACATCCCTGAATGTGACTGGACAGGTTAATGCTTAAAAATATATTGCTGGAAAAGCGCAGCAGGTCAGGCAGCATCAAAGGAGCAGGAGAATCGATGTTTCGGGCAGATTCCTGAAGAAGGGCTTATGTCCGAAACGTCGATTCTCCTGCTCTTTTGATGCTGACTGACCTGCTGCGCTTTTCCAGCAACATATTTTTAAAGCTCTGATCTCCAGCATCTGCAGTCCTCACTTTCTCCTGGACAAATTAATGACTAGTTAAGAATTGAACCTCGGTTGTAGCGTTTCCTAATCAGTGTGTAGATTGTAAGAGCAATGCAGCGCTTTGGTTCGGCCACAATGGCGGACTGTATGTAGATCCAGGAGCCACATTCCAGGAAGGATGTGATTGTACTGGAGGGGGTGAAGAGGTGATTCACCGGGATGTTCCCTGGAATGGAGCATATCAGTATGGAGAGAGGCTGGATCAGCTCGGGTTGTTTACTTTGGAGCAGAGAAAGCTGAGGGTTCCGTGATTCTGAAGGATAACATTATGAGCGACACGGACAGGGTGGATAGACAGCAGCTGTTCCTTTTAGTCAGAGTGTCAAGAACAAAGGAGCACACTTTTAAACTGAAGAGTTTGAGGTTCAAAGATGATTTAAAGATATTTTTCACCATGCGGGTATTGTGTTCTGGGATTACTTCCTGAGAGGGGAATTATCAAAGGTAACTTCACAATCGTTAAAAAGTACTTGGACCAGCTCTTGGAAGTGACATAACATTCCAGGCTATGGGCCTGGTGGAGGAAAGTGGGACTAATATAGATCGTGCTGCATTTCTGTTGGTACAGAGTCTATGCTCCTGTGAGTGTATGGTGTGAAAGGTCAATTATTGAGCAGTTTAAGGCAGGAATTGATGGATTTCTGAAGAGTTATATTCATGAGGGTTATAAGAGTGAACTGTAATAGCTTGTTAAATTATATCATTGTGAAAAATATGAGAAAGTAAGTGCAGTTCCCTTACAGTTTTAAACCAGAGAATAGAGAATGGGAAACAGGGAAATGACAGAACTATGAAACCACTACTTCAGTTCTGTCTTCACAGAACTTTCTAACAATAGAAGGAAAACCAAGTCTGGTGTGTGAAAATTATAGAGTACAGAGAACATAGTAAGTAAATGGTTTAACATAAATGATTGTGACTGAAAGTAATGGTCATTATCAACACTAACATAGAGTTATGAAATGGGAATTATGTTTGAGAAACAAACTGGGAGACAAATGAAAGAGAAGCAATGGATGTAGAACATTTTGATTTTTAGAAAAATGTTGGTAAAGCTCCAAGCCCAATTTTCAAAATCAAATCTGAGGGTATTGGGGCTAATATATGGACATGTTTCTAGAATGGGACAGTTGGCAGGAAACAGTTAATAGAAATAAGCAGAGTCGGCAAGCAACAGCCTGACATCGTCTGTAAGGTATGATTCTGTGAGTATGACTATGTCCCAGACTCCCCATTACCTACCCCGAATATCTCCTGTCTCATAAGCAGGACGGACACAGCAGAAGTGGCGGTACAGTGGGATACAGTTGGAAGGGAATTGCTCTTGGAGTCCTCAACAGTGACTCCGTATCCCCTGAAGACTCATGGCATTACTTTGCACGTGGGAAAGGGAACCTCCTGCTGATTACCATGTACCAGCCTCTCTCAACTGAAGAACCAGAACTCATCCATGCTGACCAACACTTGGAGGAAGCACTGAGGGTAGCACGGACACAAGATGTACTCTGGGTGGGGGATTTCAATGTTCACCATCAACAGTATCTCTGCTACAGCATTACTGATCGAGCTGGCCGGGTGCTAATGGATATAACTGCTGGACTTCTGTTAACTGCGGCAGGTGGTGAAGGAACCAACAAGAGGAAAATACATAGTTGCCAAAACCTTAATAATCTGCCAGTTGCAGAAGAATCTCTCCATGACAGTATCGGTAAGAGTGACCACCGCATAGTCATTGTGGAGATAAAGTCATACCGGCACATTGATTATAACCTCCACCATTTTGGGTGGTACTATCACGGTGCTTAATAGGGCAGACTTCGAACAGATCGAGCAGCTCAAATCTGGATGTCCATAAGGTGTTGTGGGTCATCAATAGCAGTGGAATTGTACACCCACATAACCTCATGGCCTGGCATATCCCCCTCACAACAATTACCATCAATCCAGAGGATCCACATTGGTAAATGGAGTGTGCAGGTTGGCTGGAGCAGCACCAGGCATACTTGATAATGAGGTGTCAGCCTGGTGAAGACACCAAACAGGATAAGCAGTAAGTGATAGACAGAGCTAAGTGATCCCAAAAGCAAAGGATCAGAACTAAGCTCTGCAGTCCTTCCACATCTAGTCAAGAAATGTTGGGGATAATTAAACAATTCACTGGATGAAGTGATTCCACAAATAACCCCTTCCTCCATGATGGAAGAGCCCAGCACTTCAGTGTATAAGAAAAGGCTGATGCATTCGCAACAATCTTCAGTCAGAAATGCTGAGTGGATGATCCATTTCAGCCCCCTCCAGTGGTCGTCAGCAATTCAGTTACCAGTCATCAGTCAATTCGATTCAGTCCACTCGATATCCAGAAACGATTGGAGATACTGGATACTCCATAGGGTCCATAATCTGACAACATTCTGGCAATAGTACTGAAAACTTGTGCTCCCTAACTTGCCACTCCCCGAGCCAAACTGTTTCAAAACAATTTCAACAATTGTTTTTCCTGATTATGTGGAAAATTACCCCAAGTATCTCCTGTATGTAAAAAGCGGAACAAATCCAATCCGGCCAATTACCACCCCATCAGTCTACTCTCGATCATCAGTAAAGTGGTGGAAGGTCTCAGTGCTTTTAAGCAGCACCTACTCAGCAATACCCTGGTCAATTACGGCCAGTTTGGGCTCCTCCAGGGCCACTCAGCTCCTGACCTCATTACCGTGGTTCAAACATGGACAAAAGAGCTGAGTTCCAGAGGTGGGGTGAGGGTGACAGCCCTTTAAATCAAGGCTGCCTTTGCCCAAGTGTGGTATCAAGGGGCCTCAGCAACACTGGAATCAATGGGTATCAGGGGCAAACTCCCCGCTGGTTAGAATCATACCTGACACGGAGGAAGATGGTCATGGTTGATGAAGGTCAGTCAACTCAGCTCCAAGTCTGTCGGAGTCCCTCGAGCTGTGACCGAAAACTTCCTCAGGGCTGCTTAGTCAATGACCTTCCTCCATTTTAAGGTCAGAATTGGGGATGTTCACCAATGATTGTACAATGTTCTGCAACATTTGTGGCTCCTCAGATACTGAAGCAGTCCATGTTCAAATGCGACAAGATCTGGAAAGTATCCAGGCTGACAAGTGGTAAATAATATTCAGCCCACAGGAATGCCAGACCGTGACCATCACCAATAAAATACAATCTAACCTGCCCCTTGGCATTCAATGGTGTTACTATCACTGAATTACCCAGTGTCAAATTCCTGTCGGGTAATCATTGCTCAGAAACTCACTGGTCTCGCCACATGAACACAGTAACTGCAAGAGCAGGTCAGAAGCTAGGAATACTGCGGCGAGTAACTCACATCCTGACTTCCAAAAGTCTGTCCATCGTCTACAATGCATAAGTCAGAAGTGTAATAGGAGACTCCCAATTTGCCTAGATGAGTGCAGCCCCAACAACACTCAAGAACCTTTATAACATCCAGGACAAAGCAGCCAATGTGACTGTCCCTTCACCCACAATGCTCCACCATCAACGCTCAGCAGCAGCAGCAGTGTTTTACTATCGACATGCTGCAATGAAATGATTCACCAAAGATCCTCAGAGACCATCTTCCTAACTCATGACCACATCTATCTAGAAGGACAAGGGCTACAGATGTATGGGGATACCATCATCTTCAGGTTCCCTTCCAAGCCATTCACCATCCTGACTTGGAAATATATCACCGCTCCTTCACAGTCACTGGGTCAGAATCCTGGGATTCCCTCCCGAATGGCATTGGAGGTCAACCACAGCAGGTGGACTGCAGCGGTTCAACAAGGCAGCTCACCACCACCTTCTCAAGGGCAATTAGGTACAGGAAATAAATGCTGGCCCAGCCAATGACGCCGAGATTCACGAAATAAATAAATAGAAATTAACAGAGGAATGTTGCTGAGGTGTCACAGGGATCGGTGCTTGGGGCCCAGCTGTTCACAATGCCCTTTAAACATTTGGTTGCTGGAATCAGATACAATATATCCCAGCCTGCTGACAGCACTAATGGATGTGGGATTGTGAGTGGGTGAGGAGGAAAAAGAAAAGCACCGAGAAGACTAAGACAATTGGAGTTAATGGGTAAATACGTGACAGATGGAAAACAATGTGGATAGAGGTGACGGTGTGCTCTTTGGTGGAAACGATAAATTGGCAGCCGACCATTTGAAAGGGATTGTTTGAAACATGTTGATCTACATGGGACGTATGCTCCTTTTTGTTGTTTCCTTCTGCATAAACCTCTGAGGTCCCTGCAGCTCAGTGAGTTCTGTAACCAGAAGTTAATACTGGGCATGGCATTGGCAAACTGACCAGTGTATACAGACCCTTCAAGTGGGGAGCTGTAACACTGAAAAGGATCTGCATCTCCCTGTACACCAGTCGCTGAAAAGAATATTGCAGAAACAGAAAGCAGTGAGGAAGATAAATGGTGTGTTGACCTTCATTTCAGGGGGATGTGAGTCCAGGAGAAAAGGTGTCTTACTGCAGATGTGCATGGCCTTGGTGAGACATCATCTCAAACATTGTTCTGTATTGTGTGCAGTTTTGGTCTCCTGACCTAATAAAGGACAAACCTGACATTGATGGAGAGCAGTGAAGGATGACCAGACTGATCTCTGGAGTGACGGGCTTGTTGTGGGAGCAGAGTTTGGGGTCACTGGGCCAGTATTTCATGGGGTTTAGGAAAATGAGTGGAGATCTCAGTGAAGTATACAAAACTCTGACAGGGTGAGACAGATTGGAAGCAGGGATGATAATTCCCCTGGCTGGGACTTGTAAAACAAGGGGCCACAGTATTAGGTCCAGGCAGTCACTCTGCATTGAGATGATAATAAATGTCTGCTCTCGCTGACTGGGGAACTTGGGGAATTCGCTCGCACCTGGAAACCGAGACACAGCTTATAAATAAGGATTTAGAGACAGTAAAGGGATGGTGGGAAAGCAGGAATACGGTGTGGAAATGAAGGGCCAACCATTATTCTATTGAATTGGGTAGCAAACTCGATGGACCAAACGTATTACTGCACCGCCTATTTTATAGCTTCCCAAGGTTACTCACATTAACGGATATGTATATCGTGTGGGGTAAGTGCATTGAGGAGACTTTTTCTATGAACTAGAATGAGGAGGCTAAATGTGTTTTCCATTCCCGATGTTTCTGTGCAGTCTGTGGGAAAGCTCTGTAAATGCTGTCCCAAGGATGTCAGGAAGGAGGTTTCTGCAGGGTCGACAGGACTGTGTTCCCATTCCCTTTTCCGACATTGATGCTGAGGCTGGGTGTTCTGTCCGGCTTCATCATTTCAGACCTCGGAATAGTTTGATACAAATGAGTGCCCTTGCTTGGGGTTCAGAGACCATTGAAATGTTTATCACATGTCAGGGTCTTTGGAGTCACTTTTTGGCCAGCCCAGGAAATCATGGGAGATTCACTTCCAAAAAGTCCATTGGAGAAGGAAATTCTGTTAACAATCCATATTGGCTTCAAGGTCACTGTTACTGACCCCAGATTTGAGATCTCGATATTTTATTAATTGTTTTGAACTTCCACCCACTCCCAGAGCATTAGCCTGGTCTGGATTAGTAATCCAGTGACATTTCCACAACAGCACCATTTCCACATGGGGACCTGTCAAAAACCACACTGAGCAGGTTATTTCTGTGCTGCTTGAAAGCTCTGTCAAAAAGATCTCCCACCAATTTGACCGTCATGATGGGACTGAGGGGGTGGTAATTGGTCAGATTGTAATTATTCCCGTCGTAGGGGACGGGACGTAGCTGAGTAATATTCCACATTGCCAGGGAGATGTCAGAGTTGGATCTGGAATGCAACAACTTCCCCAGGGACACGGCTTGTTGTGCAGCACAAGTCTTCAGTCCTATTGCAGGAATGGTGTCAGGGCCCATTGTCTGTGTTGTATCTACTGTATTCAGCTGTTTCTTCATGTCACGTGCAGCAATTGAAATTGGTTGAAGACTGACATCTGTGATTTTGTGGGCATCATGATGAGGGTGAGGTGTATCATCGACTCAATACTTCTGGCAGAGGATGGTGCAGATAAAACATCCTTCTCTTTTACACTGATGTGCAGGTCTGTTCCATTATTTCGGATGGGAATGTTTGTGGAGCCCTCTCCTCCAGTCATTTGTTTACTCGTCCATCACCATTTATAACTGAATGTGGCAGGATTGCAGGGCTTCGATCAGATCTGTTGGTCAAAACCGGTAGCTTCAACGAGTTAACATCAGGTTAAAGTTCATGTGATTCTGACTCTGACATGTTCACCCACACTCGTCACTGAGCCATAGAAGGTGTTGATGGTAATGACAGACTGAGGTGTTTCCCTGGCAAAAAGTTACAGGTTGTGGTTTAATGCAGGTCTGCTTCTCCTGCTGCTGTGGTCTATAGCACGACATGAATACGCAGTTTCGAGCTGCAATATCTGCAATGCAATTCTGCTGTCTGTTCCCCAATTCTCACTGAGACCCATTCACCCATCAGCCCTGCACTCAGTGACCTAACCTGGTTTCTGATGTGGAAATACTTCCATTTTCATACTCTCATCCTGCTGAGGGTCTCTCTCCCCGTGTCCTGCTTCCAATCTGACACATTCCGCAAAAGCATTTAACTGATCTTAATGCAAATGTTTAATTCACCTGAATCTTTTTCCTTGAGAAATACCATCGTCTGTGTTTCAAGTCAATGTGTTTCCTCTGTTTCTTTCCCTGACCATGATTTAGAGCTTTGTAGTGTCAGTGATGCCAGCGTTATGTAGTTTCAGAGCCAATGAATTCTCTGGATTCCCAATCATCTTCACCACATTGCATATTTACTCTTTTGGTTTGATGCATTATCACTCATGGATGCCTTGTTCTCCCATGAATTATGTTTCAAGTTCTTGGGGTTGCATGTCTGGTATTATCTTTCGAATTAAACCCAGAACCTCCTCCCATTGCTGCTCCATGGTCTTTCCTGCACAACTCCCCTTCCAATTAACACTGGCCAGCTAGGCCCGTATGTCTTTGTAGTAACATTGCTTAATTATAACCACATTACATCTTGAAGAGAGCGCAAGATATAAACTGAAAGAAGGAATTTTGGGAGATGGAACACGAAGAATAATTGGTGGATTTCTTAACGAAAGACAACGGGAGAATGAGAGAGAGGATATAGATATGGAGATGTGGAAAATGAGGCAACCACATTATCGAAAGAATTCGATGAACATCCCCAATGTTTTGGCAATACCTGTGTGCTGTGGTCATTTGTACAGCGCATGTACAACAGAGTAATATGTTCAAATACTGAGTCTGATGCCAGAATATTTATCTCCAATAATATGACAGACACTAGTTTTGGAAAGAACCCAGCAGGCCAACATATTGAAGTCCCGGTAGAAAGGGGATTAACTGAAATACGTTGGGACATCCAGAATCAAGCATTTGGAGCACAAATCCTGGTGAGAATGAGAGATTAGCGTTGGGAATCCCAGAAAAGGAGGGAACGTTGAGAGGATCAAAACATGTTTTAATGTTTTATCAATTTTATACGTCATATGCATCATTTTTCGTTAACTATGTCTCTGTTGTTCATTTACAATGTGTTGCACACATATGAAAAATGCGACTTATCTGCACACACACATTGATTAAACAGTGTATATAAAATCATTTTTCCACTATTGAAACTGTCCTGTTGTTGTGTTACGAGGATACATGAACACCAACTAGCCATCAAAAGACATGACGCACTATCACTATGTTCCATAGATACAGACAAAGAAGGGCATCACTTTGACTGGGACAAAGTAAACACACATACTAAGACACGCAAGGACCTTCTTAGAGGAATAGAATTCTAACCAGAAGTCCATCAATAAACGCATCAATTTAGATCCTGTCTACATTCTCTTGTTAAAATAACCGGAAATGACATCATCCACTTTAAGAAACCAAGACCGATGAAAAGAGAGGAGGGACATACCACCAGAGCTTCAGCAGATCCTCTCACTGATGATGTCACCTAGTCATGGTGATGAAACTTCTGAAAACATACCATCAAGCTCAGTGAGTTAACTTGCACACATATGAATTGTTATTTTTTGTTTATTAGTGGAATTTAGGAGTTCTCTGTCGCTCACGGTTTGACAGATTATGATGTGAGGTGAGCTTTTCCAGGTGTGTGGTTTTAATTAACAGAGGGATTCGACATTGATGTCATAACCGTTTGCGGCCTTGCTGTGCGGCACTTGGACCGACTTGAATAGATTTGAGATACAATAGGTCCCAGCAAATTCCAACTCATTGCAATTAGTGACTTTGATCTTCAAATAAAACCAGTGGGAAAATTCGTTTAATTTTGTTACTTGTGGTTGGTTAAATGAAAAGTGAGGGAAATAGCTTTTAACATTCTTAAAGAGGTTCCCAAATTTCCAAGGAAGTTTAGAAGGACAGAAGGAGGACATTTTTTTGAATTAGTAAATAGGTTGGAATTGGGTTTAACCAGGGAGAAAAGGGAAGCTGAAATTGTAATGGAGTTGGTTAAGCACTTTGATGTATCAGAGAAATAGTCAACTGCAGTAGAGTTATAAAATCATAAATTGCAAATGTGGCAACTGGAGTTAGAAGATAAATAAAGGGACGGAAACAGAGAGAGACGAAAGAGAAAGACAGGAAAAAAAAAGAGAGAGGGGATTTGAAATTCAGAAGTTGGGAATTAGACAATAAATTTAAATTAGCAGGATGGAGATGAAGGGAGAATGTAGGGATATCTACAACTAGGTTAGTAACTTGCCATATTTTGGTGAGAAAATTGTCAAACCCTTTTTTATTTCATTTGAAAAAATGGCTTGGCAGATGACGTGTCCAGTGAACTTGTGGGTAATGCTAGTTCAGACTAAGCTGGTGGGCACAGCTGGTGAGGTATATGCAGCGCTCTCAGATGTGGGATCAAGAGATGATCAAGATGTTAAATTGGCTATTTTGATTGGTTATGAATTGGTACTAGAAGCATATAGACAGAAGTTCAGAAAAATAGAGACGGAACCAGGTCAGAATTATATTGTGTTTGAAAGAATTAAACACAGTCATTTTGACAGGTGGGTGTTGGCCTTTAAAATGGATAAGACCTGTGAGGCTTGAAGGGAGATTTATCTGCTGGAGAAGTTAAAAGACTTACTTCCAGAGATAGTAAGAATTCATGTGAATGGATAGAAAGTTCAAGAAGTGAGAAGCGCGGCAGAAATGGCAGGTAAATATGCATTGTGGCATGTGATGAAATTTAGCTTCCGGCAGGAATTTCATCCTGTGAGGGATAGAAATTGGGAGAAGGGACGATCACACATAACAAAGCGAACAGTAGCTCACAATAGTTTACCACAGGTGAAGAAAGAAGCCCAAGGGGGTTGAAAGGTGGTGAAAGGCCTCAGGTGCACTCACAATAAGGGAGTGGAACACATAAAATTACAGTGCTGGTGGTTTTAGAAGGGCACAGGGTAAAAGTTGTTTTCACTGCAGTAAGCTGGGACACACCATGCTGGGCGTTAAAGGAAGGCACTTTGGGGAAAGATGTGGTAGAAGAGGCTAAGCCCAGTGGAATTAGTGACACTGGTAAAGGAGACCCCAAGTGGAGCCGAGGAGCTGCAGGAAATTGCACAGCTGAGGCAAGGGCTGGGTATGGAGGCAGTGCCTGATCTCTCCAAAGAATTCACCTCTGTAGATAAAGTTTACTCAGAAAGAACAGGGGGAGAAGGACAAGAAGATAGAATTTTGTGAGATATGGGATCTGCTCAGTCTCTAATAGTTGAGAAGTGAGGCGCCGGAAAAGCACAACACGTCAGGCAGCATCCAGACAGCAGGACAATCGAATATCAGGCAGAAACCCATCGTCAGGAACATGGCGGGAGGACAATGGGGCTGAAAGATAAATACGACGGTAATAGCTGGGCTGGTGGGAGGGTCACTGGGAAGGCAATAAGAAGATGTAGCTGGGAGTGATAGTGATATGTCGGAGGGTAAGGTGGAGTCGATAGGTGGGAAGGAAGCTGGCTAGATAGGGCAGTCCAAAAGGGCAGTGCGAGATTGAACGGTTGGATCTGGGAGAGGTTGGTGGAGGGGAGATTTGGAATTTGGTGAAGTCAACGTTGATGCTATACAGTTTGAGGGTTCCAGCTGTGCTATCACCGATAGGAGTTCTATCACCCTCCTCTCCGACCTACCACCATCACACCCCACCTGCATCTACCTATCGCCTTCCAAGCTCCCTTCCACCCAGCTCCACCCCCATTCTCCCATTTATTTCTCAACCTCCTTCCCCCTCCCTTACGACCCACTTTCCTGATGAAGGATTTATGCCTGAAACGTCAATGCTCCTGCCCCTCGGATGCTGCCGAAGTGCTGTGCATTTCCAGCCCCACACTTTTCAACTCTCATCTTCAGCATCTGCAGCCCTCACTTTCTCTCACCCTCTAATAGTAAGAGATGAAAGTTTTTTCACACTTTCTGGCATGTTAATCAAGAGCGTGTTAATTTGTGGAATGGGGACAGAAATTAAGCATTCCCTTGTGTAGCATCACGATGGAATGCCAAATCAAGATTAGGGAAGTAACAGTGACAGTGAGTAACAGAGTGTCAGTTCCAGGAATACAGTTTGTTCTTGGGAACGATTTAGCAGGAGGCAAGGTGGGATAGGCACCCCTTGTGGTGGAGAAGCCAAAGGAAGACTCGGGAATTGCTGAGTTAAAAGAAAATTACCCAGGATATTTTCCAGAGTGTGTAGTAACAATATCCCACTGTCATAAGTTACAGCAGGAAGGAAAAACGAACGAAAAAGACAAATGAATTGATGCTCAGTGAACTGACCCCCTGTTTGATGTCACGGTGCAGGAGAAACCTGAACAGGCAGAGGATCAGGCAGAGGGGTTTAGTCCAGAAAGGCTAATGGACTTACAACAGATATATACACACACATTCACACACACACATACACATGCACACACACAGAAAAAGAATCAGAATATATTGTTGAACGTTTTTAACCTAAAGGTAGAATTATAAAATTAAAATGGAGACCCCGATAGGTTACTGCAGAAGGGAAATGGGCCGAAGTGCACCAGATTGTGTTAGCAGTAACGTACAATGTTACAGGTAGCTCATAAACTAACTGCAGGGGGTTACCTAGGTGTACAGAAGACTCAGGCTAAGGTACAGAAGCATTTCCACTGGCCTGGAATGCACAAGGACGCTGTTAATGTTTGTTTTACGTGACATACATACCAAATGGTAGGTAAGTAACAGGCAGTAATAAAACCAGCACCTTTCTTGCCAATTCCTGCATTCGAAGAACCTTGCACGTGGGTTATGATTAATTGTGTAGCTTCCCTTTCTAAAGTAAAAGCGGAAACCAATATTTGCTGACCATAATGGATGTGTCCACCAGATTTCCAGAGGCAATTCCATTATTGGTGTCTTAAGGCAAAAAGGGAGGTGGAGGAGTTGGTAGCTTCCTTTACTCATTGTGGACTGCCCAGAGAGATTCAGTCAGACCAAGGGTCTCATTTTACCGCTCAGCTGTTTAAGGAAGTCATGGATGGCTTAGGCACGCAGCACTTCAAATCAAAGGCATCCCATCCTGAATCCCAGGGAGCCTTTGAAAGTGAGCATCAGACACTGAGGACCATGTTAACAGCGTACTGTCAGGATTACCCGAATGATTGGGATAAAGGTGTCACATTAAATTGTTTACCATTAGAGATGCCCCAAATAAATCTACTCACTTTACTTCCTTTGATTTCATATTAGTACATGAAGTGAGCGGTCCTTTGAAATTAACTAAGTATAAACTTACAGGACCGAAGTCGGATATCTCGCACTTGGATTATGTAAGTGAGTTGAGGGAGAGATTGGATGGAATAGGTGAGTTAGCTAAACAGCACCTGAAGAGGGCACAGTATAGATTGATGCAGGTGGCAGATAAAAATCTCTGAAACTTTGACGATTTCCCGTGGGGATGACGTATCAGTATCGCCACCAGTGGTAGGAAATCCCTTCAAAGACAGGTTTAGTGGCCCCTTTCAAATTAAAAAAAAGTGTGGATTCAGTGAAACTACCTGGTAAAGATACAGGAGATGACAAAAAAAAACTTTATGGAGTATTTCATATGGATGAATAATGCACCAGCCGCATTTAAGACTCAAGAACAGAGGTGTAGCCATATGAACAAATTGTGCAGCTTATCTGTATGATGTAGTGATCTTTCGCAAATGATTGAAAGCTCACATGCTACCGTTGCCAGAGCTTGTTGAACGATTACAAGAAGCAAACTTGGTAATAAACTTAAAGAAAACATAATTAGTGAAGGCAGAGGTGACGTTCTTGGGACATTACATTGGACATGGAAGGTTGACCCCATGGAACATAAAAACGAAGGGCTTTGAGGAATTTCCACGACCATGCTCGAAGAAAGAGGTGCTTTGGTTTATGGAACTGAGTGGATTCTATTGAATGTTTGTTCAAAACTTCAGCAGCGTCTTGGCACCACTGATGGATTTACTGAAGAAGAACACAGAATTGTGGTGGACAGAACAATGCCAGGAGGCATTTGAGAATTTTAAAGCAGGATTAATCACCGCACCAGCTTTAGCTACACCAAATATTCTGAAACCCTTTCAAAATTGTGTTTGATGCTCGGGATATAGGGGTCGGAGATGTATTGATACAGAAAGAGGATGATGGAATTGAATGGCTAATTGGCTACTTTTCGAAAAAACTCAATATCCACTAGAAAAAAAAACAACAAAATCTCCATTATTGAACAAGAAGGATTATGTTCCACACTGGCCTGACAATATTTTAATGTTTATATGACAAACAAATTGTCAGAGATGTTTGTGGACAACGACAAATCTCTCGCATTTTTTGGAATATTTAAAGACCAGAATATGAGACTATTTAATTGGAGTCTTACCTTACTGACTTGGAACTCACAAAATGTACATGTTGTGGCTCCTATAATGTGATAGCAGATGGGTTTTCGCAGATTTAAAGGAAAGCAGTGTAGATAAGATTTGCCTTATTCCAGTGTTGTATTGGTGTGCAGAATTAATATGAATGATATAACTGAGATTAATACTTTTGCATTTCATATAATTGGGATTAAGAATTAGAGGAAAAGAAATGTAGCCATCTTTTCATTCTGCTGGTCATTTTATTTTATGAAGCAGGAAGTGTTATGAAGCCAAAAACATGTATGGGCACTTTAAGACAGAATGGGTTTTGTTGAATAGAAATTAAAGCCACAGATGCCAGCTCAAGGTCACACTGTTCCACATGTCACCATTAGCTGAGGAATGGATTCCTGAGTTTTGGTTGCTGCTTTGACAGCCATTCAAATGTAACCAAATAGTTTAAATAACGCTCAGGACACCAAATGCCAACAGAATTTGAATATTATTGTTTGGACACCTGGACAGCAATCAAATTATGAGAATTATTATATCATGGGGAGTATACAAACCCAGCATTTTGAACACTGGAGGGAGAGCTGCTGACATCCAACAGCAGAGAAACTGCTGTAGAGCAGGAGTGTTAACTGGCCATCCCAAACACTTTCTATCAAAGACACATGTTCAACTAAACCTATTTGCAATCAGAATATAACCCGGGGAGAACAGCAGCTGGAAGAATGAGCACAGCGGGGAAGATAGAGACTGTGTGGTCTTGAGATTGTAATGTTTCATATGTGGGTTGTTGGAACAGCATATGTTTACAGAGTTGGAGTCAGATAGTAAGTAGCTAAGAAAAGAGGGGCTTGTATTTGCGAATAATTGTTGTTTAGTGTTCACTATTAAAGTTAAGAAATTAACTTGCTAATTTTTGTTTAAATAGTGGAATGTAGGATATCTGTGTCGCTCTTATTTTAACAGATTACGAGGTGAGACGAGCTTTTCTGGGTGATTGGTTTTAATTAACAGAGGGGTTCGAGTCCATCTTGTAAATATTCATCCACACTAACCCCATTTCCCTGCAGTTGGCCCATATACTTCCAGTCCTTTCCTATCCACATATTTATCCAAATATTTTTGAAATGTTGTTAATGTACCACCCTCAGCTACATCTGCTGGCAGCTCATCCACCTACCAGTGTAAAGAAGTGGCCCCTCAGGTTCCCTTTTATTCCTTCCCCTTTAACCTTAAACTGATACCCTCAAATCCTCGATTCTCTACACCTTGGAAAAAGACTGAGAGCATTAACCCTATCCATACACCTAGTGATTTTATACAGCTCAAGAAGGACTCCCTCAGAACCTTACACGCTAAAGAAAAGGTCCAAGCTTGTCCTACCTCTCCCTGAAACTCAGACCATTGGGTCCTGGCAATGTCCTTCTAAATTTCTTCTGCACTCTTTCTAATTTCATTATATCCTTCCTATAACAAAGTGACAAATCTGAACACAATACTCCAAGTGTAGCCTTACCAAAGTCCTGTGTAACTGCAACATAAATTCTCAACTTCTCTACTCAATATCCTGCCTGATGAAGGCCAATGTGTCAAAAGCCTTCTTCACTGCCCTGTCTACCTGTGACTCCACTCTCAGAGAACCGTGCACCTGAACACCAAGGTCCCTCTGCCCACCGCACCCATTAAGACCCTCCCATTCACCATGAAACTTCGACCCTGATTTGAGTTTCCAAAATGCAAGACCTCACGCTTCTATATTAAATTCCATTTGCCATTTCTCGGTCCATTTCCCACCTGATTAAGGTCCTGCTGCAATTTTTGATAAACATTTTCACTGATCATGCTCCCAATTACTTTAGTGTCATCTGCAAGCTTACTAATCATACCTTGTACAGTCTCAACCAAATCATAGATAACAAACAGCAATGGACCAAGCCTCCGGTCTGACAAACATCCTTCCACTCAACCCTCTGCTTCCTACCATCAAGCCAACTGTGTATTCTAATTGGCCAGTTCCCCCGGCATTCTACGAGATGTAACCTTCCTGAGCAGCCTGCCATGTGGAACCTTATCAAAGGCCTTACTGAAATCCATAGAGAGTACGTCTATCACTCTGCCCTCATCAAACGTCCTGGTAACTTCATCAAAGGACTCTAAGAAATTTGAGAAGCATGATCTCCCACTCACAAGTCTATGCTGACTGCTCTGAATCAAACCCAGTGTAAGTAATGGGTGCAGTCAATGGTATGCTGTCCTTCATTGTAAGATGATTCGAGTACATAAGTAAAGCTATCTTCCTGCTGTTGTAGAGCCTTGCTGAGGGAGGATTTGGGGCACTCTGTACAGATTTGAAGTCCTTTGTAAGGAATAATCTCCTTACCACAGACACTGGTGATGGTAGCATGAGGATAGAGTAAAGAAGCTGAGTGTTTAATCTGTAGAGCTGTGAGAGACGAGGAAATGGTGATGCTGAAACACGAGTAGTGGCAGCGATCACTTATTTCCAAAAGAGACATTGACAGGGAGAGAAATTCCTTACTTTACCCAGGATTGATTGGTTTGATTTATTGTCACGTGTACCTCAGTACAGGGAAACACTTTGTTTATGAGCAGTGGAGGCAGATCATGGTAAGCATGGCCAGACAGATCATAGGGTGGAAATAGACTTCGACAGAGTAAGGCATACAGGATACACTGAACAGGACGTGCACTAGACAAGATCAACATGAACAAGATCAGCATTATTTGAACTTAGAGAGTCCATTCATCAGTCTATCGTGACTTTCCTAATAGTTTATTTGCCTAAATTATCTCTCCCCATGTTATTGTGCAGTCGGTGAGTGAACCCTGTACTGAACGTCTGGTTATTCACAATCCCCAACAGCAGCCACAATACCTTCCATCCGAAACAGGTAGCCATTCCCACCAGCTTCCGCCCTACATAGAGAACACCAGGCTGTCTTCGTGGAGGTGGAAGGTGCCTTCTTGAGACTTCACACAAGACATATGGCTTCCCTGCCCACCTCTAGAAAACCACGTTAAAGTCCCACATGTGTATCATAAACAACGGAGCCACGAGGAACAACGTGGAGCAGTCTGTCTGTGCAGCCTCTGCCCCACTTGGTCATCATGTTAGAGCATCATTTAGGAGACACTTAAGACTGCCGATGCTGGAGATCAGAGTGGAGCATCAATCGCTGATAAATCACAGCGGGTCAGGCAGCATCCGAGGACCAGGAGAATCGACGTTTCAGGAATAAGACATTCATCAGGAATCAGCAAAAATTACCTCATTCTGCCCCCGTGTAAGTGCATTGAGGTGGGAATGGCTTCCTGCTATTCCTGTGTAAGTGACTCAAGGGAGTGACTGGCTTCAACCTCGTCCGATTGGACAGGGCCAAGGGCCTGATTGGTTACCCCGGTTCCTGTTTGACAGTTCATTGTACTGACTAGTGTGACAATGCTGCAGCTTTAAGAGGTTATTTTGTCCTGGTTTATTTTATGAAAGAGATTGAACGATTGTTACCAAGCTTGCCAGTTAAGACCACTTGAGTAACAGCTAGGGAGGCCTTCGGTTAATTTTAATGAGTTGGAAGCTTCAGTGAATGTCTCCTGGCTGCTACTCTCTCTGAAATTTCTCTTGATACTGTTTTTAATTCTTGGGTTGGAGAAATGTTTTTGACAATCTGTGTCTGAATATTTCTTTTTGCCAAGATCTGTGTTTATCGGATTTCCCTATATTGGAACAGTTTATCAGTAATTTTTCCGAGATCTATTATTCTGTTAAGCTGTCCAATAGAATTACGTTATTCTAAATTCCTCGTTCTTTGGTTTCATTTTCTCTTTCGTGTTTAAGTAGATGGTGTTTTGCTTCACACCGAGTAGTTTGACCAGTCACATTGCATCTGGAACAGACACTTTACATTTCCTTTAAAATAAGAAAACATTAGAATCTAGGCTACCGCCGTCAAATAATTTCGAGGGGCTCTGGTGAGGTCCATCACAATAGACTCCTTCTCTTTCTGAGTAATCGGCTGGGGGCACTGAATGCGCTGTTCCTGTTCTTCTCCAACAGCGTCAATGGGCTGAATGACTTCCTCATATTCCTGTGAAACCAGTGTGAGGTGATGAATGAACTCTATTTTACTGTGGCAATGTGCAGTGCCCTCCAGTGCTGTTACATGAATGTTACGGACACTTTAACAGCACAAGTCTCAATGGAGTCTGGATCCTGCTAGTTACGGACAAAGACCAGTTCAGGAGCTGACGGGGGACAAAATATTCTGAACATTGTGGAATATTCAGCGACCATCCCCACTTCTGATCTTATGGTGGGGAGGGTGGGGGCGGGGAGACATTGATGAAGCAGCTGAAGATGTTTGTGAAGAGGAAGCTACCCTGAGGATCTCGTAGAGGTAACCCAGGACTGAGATGATGACCATCTTCCTTTGTGCCATGTTTGACCCCAAACACTGGAGAGGTTACTCTGATTCCCATTAAGTCCAGTTTTGTTGAGCTCCTTGATGTCAACAGAAGGCAACCACTGCCTTGATATCAGGGCCCGTCATTTTTACCTGAACCCTTGTCTCAACTTCTTTTGTTCACATCAATAGGCCTTGATATAGGAACAGCAAGTGTTTTCTTCAAACTGGTGGTATTGAATGTCAGGATCTCTCTCCTCAAGGCTGTTCGGGAAGCTGGATGACTGAAAATATTTGAAGAGGAGGTCGATGGAAATTGACCTGTCAGAGAGTTGAGGGCAATGAAGAATTGGATATGAAAGAGGATTTGAGACGAAGAGCAGATCAGTCATGATCTTAAAGAAGGGCAAGGCAGGCTTGGGGAGTGAACAACATGCCCCTGTTTCTGATGTTCTCTAATTCTGTTATTGGAAAGTTAGTGGGTGTTATTTTCATGAATGTTCTGTTATTGAATGTTGCAGACAGGGACACCAGAGGATTTATGAGCCATCCCTGAGTGAGGAATGGTGGGTGGGGGGGGGGGGGGGGGTGGGGGGGGGCGCAGGGCAGTGTATTCACACTGAATCTGGGTGTACAACATGACCAACAAATGAAGCACAACTTGCAGAGAGGGGAAGCTCTGTGAAGAGAGATGAGGGGCCTCTTTCGTACTCAGCCTGGGTTTTCCAATTACATTTCCCAATTCACTTCAAACCGTGTGGGACAGTACTGAGGGGATGAATAGTCTCCTGTGTTTCTGTGCAACAGGTTATAGGACTAAGTAGCCTCCAACTGCTCCTGTCTAGCAGGTTTGTGGGGCTGGATGGAACACAGGAACATGGGACTGAGGAGCAGGAGTGGGTCATTAGATACTTTGAGCCTTCGCCACCAGGCACTAAAATTGGAGCTGATCAGGTTGGGGTCTCAGCCCCACTTTCCTGTCTGCGTCCCATTGTGCATGACTCACCTCTCTGTCAAATATTTAACTAACGCAGCTTTCAATCAATGTGAACATTGAGATACGATAACATTCCACTGAAGAGAATTCCGACTTGAAAAGTCCTTTCAGAATTATTCGTCATCCCTCTTATAGAATCAGAGAGTCATGCAGAATGGAAACAGACCCATTAGTCCAATCTGTTCACTCCAATCAGATTTAGTCCCATTTGCCAGCATTTGTTCAATATTCCTCCTGTGATTGTACCCGCCTTGGCCACTTCCTCTGACTGCACTTTCTGTACACACACCACTCTCTGTGTGAAATATTTACCTTCAGGTCCCTTCTAACTCATTCGCCCTCTCCCCTTCAACCTATGCTGTCTTGTTCTGTACTCCCCTATCCTTGGGAGTAGAACATGGCTGTTCAGAATATCCATGCCCCTGATGATTTTATAAACCTATATAATGTTGCCTCTCAACCTCTGACACTCCAGGGGGAATCAGCTCAATGTAATCAGCCTCTCCCTATAGCTCAAGCCTCCAGTCCTGGAACATACGTGTAAGTCATCTCTGCAGAATTCCGAGTTGTACGCAGTATTCTTAAAGTGGCCTCACCAACGTCCTGTACAGATACAACATACCACCACAACTCCTATACTCAATGCTCCTACTGATGAAGGCAAATGTGCCAAATGTGTTCGGCACCACTCTGTCTACCTGCGACTCACTACTACAGGTAATCATGTACATAAACATCAGAAAGTTAACATGATGGTAGTGCCAGCAGATAGGAGGACCAGTGATACATTGATCATTATTGAGATTAGATTGTGTTGGGAACATGAGCTTAACATGTCAGGAAGTGAAATCAAGTCAATGGGTTCAGGGTGGTTTATATACAAAATAACAGATAGCCTGGAGTGAGTTACAGACGGGAATCTAATCGAGGGATTTAGGATGGTTTGTGTACAGAATAACAGATACCCTGGAATTAGTTACAGCCTGGAACCTAATCGAGGGGGTCAGGGTGGTTTATATACAGAATAACAGAGAGCCCAGAGTGAGTTACAGCCTGGAATCTAATCAAGGAGTTCAGGGTGGTTTATATACAGAATAACAGATAGCCCGGAGTGGGTTACAGCCTGGAATCCAATCGAGGGGTTCAGGGTCGTTTATATACAGAATAACAGATAGCTTTGAGTGATTTACAACCTAGAATCTAATCGAGGGTTATATTAACCTTTTTATGTGAAATAACTTGTAACTGGGAGTGAGTCACAAAGTGTACTATTGGCCAACTGGGTGCAAATCTTGACTCAAATAAACATAATGCAGTCACAAACTACAGAAAATTACTGACTCCCAACTTTCCTAGTTTGAGGACTATCCTCCTCTGTTTTCCCCTTTCACTGAAAGTATTAATATACCTTTTATACTGCACTGCCATTCCGGTGAAAGTGCTGCTTATCTCTCACTCTCATTTATCTTCAATCCTGTTGAAAGATACTTAGACCAACAGACACACACAATTCCAGAAAGAGCTTTGTTCAATTGCAGGTACATTTTTTGAATATATTTGTAGACAACACATAATTTGAACCCACAGAAGGTCAGTGTGGGATTTGAGAAACCCTTTAAATTGGGATAGCACCTAGGCAGGCAGGACTCTGATCCAACGCTGCAAATCTACAATTCAGTGGCTGAGCTCTTTCAGGTTTTGTATATTATGTTTCCCTCATATATTAGGAGCTTGGAAAGTAAGGCAGACCTTACTGGAATGTCACATTGTCTCTCCGCATTCACTGTAAGCAGGTTCTGGGATTTACATTTTAACCACCTTCAAAGAGCTGTCTCCATTTCCTATCTCTGCTGGCATCAATGAATGGAAATGCCTTTTGACACATTGCCCCCTCTCCCTTTCTGAAAGTATTCCTGACACAAATCAGTCAAGCAGACATTTTAGATTTGTCCACAGCCACCATTTTATATCAGCAAAACTGCACGATTACTGTGTGCAGTTCTGATCTCCAAATTTGAGGAATGACATTCTGGCCATTGAGGGAGTGCAGCGTAGGTTCACGAGGTCAATTCCTGGGATGGCGGGACGACCTTATGCTGAAAGACTGAAGCGACTGGGCTGGTATACCCTTGAGTTTAGAAGACTGAGAGGGGATCGGATTGTGACATATAAGATTATGAAAGGATTGGACACTCTGGCAGCAGGAAACATGTTTCCACTGATGGGTGAGTGCCGAACCAGAGGACACAGCTTAAAAATACGCGGTAGACCATTTAGGACAGAGATTAAGAGAAACCTCTTCACCCAGAGAGTGGTGACTGTGTTGAATGCTATGCCCCAGAGGGCAGTGGAAGCCCAGTCTCTGGATTCATTTAAGGAAGAGTTGGATAGAGCTCTCAATGATTGTGGAATCAAGGGTTCTGGAGATAAGGTGGGAATAGGATACTGATTAAGGATGATCAGCCATTTTCATTTTGAATGGAGGTGCAGGCTCGAAGGGCTGAATGGCCTACTCCTGCACCTATTGCCTATTGTTTATTGAGTGTGTCTAAATAAGGAAAAGCAAGAGAGACTGGCAACATCAATGCAGTTTGAAAATATATAAAACATTGAACACGCACACAGAATCACACACAAACAGACATACAGACACACCGAATCACACACACAGAGATACAGACACCTTCCAGAAGCTGTCTCCATTTCCTATCTTGCAAGGGAATTCATGTTATGATGATGCATTCATGCAGGACAGTAAACAGCTTTTGAGACTTTCCCCAATGTGACAGAAATTCAGCCCCAATCTGTAACAGGACAGAAATGAACGAGCAGCTTTCTGTGTTCTTGCTCCCAATGTAACATTTGACCATTTAGTTTATCTTGTCTTCAGTCTAACATTCAACAAGGATCACTTCACAGATCCAATAACAGATCCCCAGGAGTGAGTTTAAGACTGGAATCTAATTGAGGCATTTAGGGTTTACACACAGCAGAAGAGATACCCAGGAGTGAGTTACAGACTGGAATCTAATCGAGGGGTTCAGGATGGTTTACATACAGAATAACAGATAACAAGGAGTGGGTCACAAAATCACGGAGTCATACAGTCATAGAGATGTACAGCATGGAAACAGACCCTTTGGTCCAACCCGACCATGCCAACCAGATATCCAAACCTACTCTCGTCTCTTTTCAAAGCGCTTGGCCCATCTCCCTCCAAACCTTCCCATTCATATACCCATTGAGCTGCATTTTAAATGTTGCAATTATACCAGCCCCCACCATTTCCTCTGACAGTTCATTCCATTCATGTACCACTCTCTGAGTGAACAAGTTTCCCCTTAGGTCTCTTTCATATTACCTCTCACACTAAACCTAAGCCCTTTAGTTCTTTACTCCCCAACCCAAGGAAAAGACTTTGTCTATTTATCCTATCCATGCCCGTCATGATTGTATAAACCTTGATAAGGTCACCCCTCAGCCTCTGATGCTCCAGGGAAAACAACCCCAGCCTATTCAGCCTCTCCCTGTAGCTCAAATCCTCTAAACCTGGCATCCTCCTTGTAAAGCTGTTCTGAATTCTTCCAAGTTTCACAACATCCTTCCGATAGGAAGGGGATCAGAATTGCATGCCATATTCCAACAGTGGCCTAACCCATGTCGAGTCCAGCCACAATATGACCTCTCAATGCCTATACTCAAAACTCTGACCAATAAAGGAAAGCATACCAAACGTTGCCTTCATTATCTTATCCACCAGCCACTCTACTCTCACGGAGCTACGAACCTGCACTTCAAAGTCTCTTTGTTCAGCAACTCTCCTTCGCACCTGACCATTAAGTGTATAAATCCTGCTCAAATTTGCTTTCCAAAAATGCGGCACGTCATGTTGATTAAAGTGGAATAGAATTGTAGGTTTTGGGGTGTTTTTGAAACATGCCAGTCACACATAGATGGAAGTGAGTTACACGTTGGAATCTAATCGAGAAGGTTTCGGGTGAATCATATCATCCCAACAGTGGGGAAACAAGCCCTTCAGCCCAACAAGACCACACTGACCCTAAGAAGAATAACCCATCCAGATCCATTTTCTCACATTTACCCCTGACTAATGCAACTCACCTACATATCCCTGAATACCATGGTCAATTTTAACAGGGTTTGGATTGGATGGTTAATATACAGACTAACAGATACCCAGGAGTGTGATACAGACTGGAATATAGTCGAGGGTTTAATGGTGGTTTATAAACAGACTAACAGGTAACCCGGAGTGAGTTACAGAGTTACAGAATCATCGAGATGTACAGCATGGAAACAGACTCTTCGGTCCAACTTGTCCATGCCGACCAGATGTCCCAGCCCAATCTTTTCCCTCCTGCCAGCACACGGCCCATATCCCTCCAAACCCTTCCTATTCATATACCCATCCAATTGCCTCTTAAATGTTGCAATTGTACCAGCCTCCACCACTTCCTCTGGCAGCTCACTCCATACACATACCACCTTCTGCGTGAAAAAGTTGTCCCTTAGGTCTCTCTTTCATATCTTTCCCCTCTCAACCTAAACCTATGCCCTCTAATTCTGGACTCCCTGACCCCAGGGAAAAGACTTTGTCTATTTATCCTATCCTATCCATGCCCCACATAATTTTGTAAACCTCTATAAGGTCAAACCTCAGTCTCCGACACTCCAGCAAAAACAGCCCCAGACTGTTCAGCCTCTCCTTGTAGCTCAAATCCTCTAACCCTGGCAACTTCCTTGTAAATCTTTTTTGAACCCTTTCAAGTTTCACAACATCTTTCCGATAGGAAAGAGACCGGAATTGCACGCAATATTCCAAGAGTGACATAACCAATGTCCTGTATATCCGCAACATGACCTCCTAACTCCTGTACTCGGTACTGTAACCAATAAAGGAAAGCATACCAAACGCCTTATGCACTATCCTATCTACCCGTGACTACACTTTCAAGGAACTATGAACCTGCACTTCAAGGTCTTTTTGTTCAGCAACACACCCTAGGACCTTACCATTAAATCTTGAAGTCCTGCTAAGATTTGCTTTCCCAAAATGCAGCACCTTGCATTTATCTTAACTAAACTCCATCTGTCACTTCTCAGCCCATTGGTCCATCTGGTCCAGATCCTGTTGGAAACTGAGGTAACCCTCTTCGCTGTCCACTACACTTGCAATTTTGGTGTCATCTGCAAACTTACTAACTGTACCTCTTATGCTCGCATCCAAATTATTTATATAAATTACAAAAGGTAGAGGGCCCAACACTGATCCTTGTGGCATTCCACTGGTCACAGGCCTCCAGTCTGAAAAACAACCCTCCACCACCACCCTCTGTCTTCTACCTTAGAGCCAGTTCTGTATCTAAATGGCTACTTCTCCCTGTATTCCATGAGATCTAACCTGCTAATCAGTCTCCCCTGGGGATCCTTGTCGAACGCCTTTCTGAAGTTCATATAGATCACATCCACTGCTCTGCCCTCATCAATCTTCTTTGTTACTTCTTCAAAAAACTCAATCAAGTTTGTGAGACATGATTTCCCACGCACAAAGCCATGTTGACTATCCTGATTCAGTCCTTGCCTTTCAACTTCATGTACATCCTGTCCCTCAGGATTCTCTCCAACAACTTTCCCACCGCCGAGGTCAGGCTCACCGGTCTATAGTTCCCTGACTTGTCTTTACCGCCCTTCTTAAACATTGGTACCACGTTTGCCAACCTCCAGTCTTCCAGCATCTCACCTGTGACTATCGATGATACAAATATCTCAGCAAGACGCCCAGCATCACTTCTCCAGCTTCCCACAGAGTTCTCAGGTACACCTGATCAGGTCCTGGGGATTTATCCACCTTTAACCATTTCAAGACATCCAGCACTTCCTCCTCTGTTTCTCTGGACATTATGCAAGATGTCACCATCGATTTCCCGACAGTCTATATCTTCCATATCCTTTTACACAGTAAATACTGATGCAAAATATTCATTTAATATCTTTCCCATTATCTGTGGCTCCACACAAAGGCCGCCTTACTGACCTTAGAGGGGCACTATTCACTCCCTAATTACCCTTTGTCCTTAGTATATTTGTAAAAACGCTTTGGAAGCTCCTTAATTCTATTTGCCAAAGCTATCTCATGTCCGCGTTTTGCCCTCCTGAGTTCCCTCTTAAGTATACTCTAACTTCCTTTCTACTCTTCTAAGGATTCACTCGATCTATCCTGTCTATACCTGACATATGCTTCCTTCTTTTTCTGAACGAAACCCTCAATTTCTTTAGTCAGCCAGCATTCCCTATAACTACCAGCCTTCCCTTTCACCCTGACAGGATGTTACTGCCTGGAATCTAATTGCAGGGTTCATTGTGGTTTATATACAGAATAGCAGATAGCCTGGAGTGAGTTCCAGCCTGGAATCGAATCGAGGTGTTCATGGTGGTTTATATACAGAATAACAGATAGCCCGAAGTGAGTTACAGCCTGGAATCTAATCGTGGGGTTCAGGGTGGTTTATATACAGAACAGCAGACACCCCGGAGTGAGTTACAGCCTGGAATATAATTGAGGGGTTCAGGGTGGTTTATATGCAGAATAACAGATACCCCGGACTGAATTACAGCTTGGAATGTAATCAAGGGGTTCAGGGTTGTTTATATACAGATTAACGGATACCCCAGAGTGAGTTACAGCCTGGAATGTAATCGGGGGTTTCAAGGAGGTTAGTATACAGAATAACAGATCACCCAGGGTGTGTTACTGCCTGGAATCTAATCAATGTCTGTTCACTTTAAGATAGGACGGGTTTTGCTGAATCGAAAGTACAGCCAAAGATGCCAGCTAAAGGTCAGACTGTTCCAAATGTAACAATTAGCTGGGAAATGGAAGCCTGAGTTTTGGTTGCTGTTTTGACAGCAATTCAAATGCAGTCAAAGACTTTAAATAATGCTCACAATATCCGAAGCCAATGGAATTTGAATATTATTGTTTGTACTCCTGGAAATCAATCAAATTCTGAGAATTATTGTATCATGGGAAGTAAATAAACACAGCATTTTGAAAATAGAGTGAGAGCCACTGCCATCCAACAGCAGAGTAACTGCTGTAGAGCCGGAGTGCTAACTGGCCATCTCATACACTCTCTATTAAAGATACATGTTCATGTAAAACCTACTTGCATTAAAAATAATGACCCGGGGAGATCAGCAGCTGAAAGCGTGAACACAGCGGGGAAGACAGAGACTGTATGGTCTTGAGATTATAACGTTTAATATGTGGGTTGTTGGAACAGAGTATGTTTTACAGAGTTGGAGTCAGATAGTAAGTAGTTAAGAAAAGTGGGGCTTGTATTTGCGAATAATTTTTGTTTAGTGTTCACGATTAAAGTTAAGAAATTAACATGCTAATTTTTGTTTAAATAGTGGAATGTAGGAGATCTGTGTCACTCATATGTGAACAGATTACAAGGTGAGGCGAGCTTTTCTGGGTGTTTGGTTTTAATTAACAAAGGGGTTCGGCTCCACCTTGTAAATGTCCATCCACACTAACCCCATTTCCCTGCAGTTGGCCCATATCCTTCTAGTCCTTTCCTATCCACATATTTATCCAAATGCTTTTGAAATGTTGTTAATGTACCCCCCTTGGCCACATCTTCTGGCAGCTCATCCACGTAACAGCCATTTATGTAAATAAGTGGTCACTCAGTTTCCCTTTTATTCCTTCCCCTTTAACATTAAACTGGTCCCCTCTTGTCCTCAATTCTCTAAACTTTGGAAAAGACTGAGAGCATTCACCCTATCCATATCCCTCATGATCTTATAGAGCTCTATAAGGTCACCCCTCAGTCTCCTACACTCTAAAGAAAAGGTTCTAGCTTGTCCAACCTCTCCCTATAACTCAGACCATTGGGTCCTGGCAATGTCCTTGTAAATTTCTTCTGCACTCTTTCTAATTTCATGATATCCTCCCTATAACAAGGTGACAAAACTGAACAGAATACTCCAAATGCGGCCTTACCAAAGTCCTGTGTAACTGCAACATAAATTCACAACTTCTATCCTCAATGTCCTGCCTCATGAAGGCCAGTGTGCCAAAAGGCTTCTTCACTGCCCTGTCTACCTGTGACTCCACTCTCAGGGAACCGTGCACCTGGATTCCAAGGTCTCTCTGCCCACTACACCCCTTAAGGCCTGCCCATTCACCATGAAACTCCCACCTTGAATTGAGATTCCAAAATGCAAGACTCACGCTTCTATATTAAATTCCATTTGCCATTTCTCTGCCCATTTATCCACCTGATTAAGGTCCTGCTGCAATTTCTGATAAACTTCCTCACTGATCATGCTCCCACTTATTTTAGTGTCATCTGCAAACTTACTAATCATGCCTTGTACATTCTCAACCAAATCATCGATAACAAAAAGCTCTGGACCCAACCTCCAGTCTGACAATCATCCTTCCACTAAACACACTGCTTCCTATTAACAACCCAACTGTGTATCCAATTGGCCAGTCCCCCCAGTATTCTACGTGATGGAACCTTCCAGAGCAGCCTGCCGTGTGGAACCTTATCAAAGGCCTTACTGAAATGCATAGAGACTACGTCGATCACTCTGCCCTCATCAAACGTCCTGGTAACTTCATCAAAGGACTCTAACAAATTTGGGAAGCATGATCTCCCACTCACAAGTCTATGCTGACTGCTCTGAATCAAACCCTGTGTAAGTAATGGGTGCAGTCAATGGTACGCTGTCGTTCATTGTAAGATTATCTGAGTACATAAGTAAAGCCATCTTCCTGCTGTTGGAGAGCGTTGCTGAGAGAGCATTTGGAGCACTCTCTAAAGATTTGATCTCCTTTATAAGGAATGATCTCCTTACCACAGACACGGGTGATGGTAACATGAGGATAGAGTAAATAAGCTGAGTATTTTATCTGTAGAGCTGTGAGAGACGAAGAAATTGTGATGCTGAAACACGAGGAGTGGCAGCGATCACTTATTTCCAAAAGAGACATTGATCGGGTGAGAAATGCCATACTTTACCCAGGATTGATGGGTTTGATTTATTGTCACGTGTACCTCAGTACAGGGAAACACTTTGTTTATGAGCAGTGGAGGCAGATCACAGTAAACATGGCCAGACAGATCAGAGGGTGGAAATAGACTTGGACAGAGTAAGGCATACAGGATACACTGAACAGGACATGCACTAGACAAGGTCAACATGAGCAAGATCAGCACTATTTGAACTTAGAGAGTCCATTCATCAGTCTATCGTGACTCTCCTAATAGATTATATGCCTAAATTAACTCTCCCCATGTTATCGTGCAGTCGGTGAGTGAACCCTTTACTGAACATCAGGTTATTCCCCAACAGCAGCCACAATACCTTCCATCTGAAACAGGTAGCCATTCCCACCAGCTTCCACCCTGCATAAAGAACACCGGACTGTCTTCTTGGAGATGGAAGATGCCTTTTTGAGACTTCACACAAGACATATGGCTTCCCTCCTCACCACTAGAAAACCACGTTTTAGTCCCACATGTGTATCATAGGCAACAGAGCCACGAGGAACAACGTGGAACAGTCTGTCTGTGCAGCCTCTGCCCCACTTGGTCATCATGTTGGAGCATCAATTAGGAGACACTTAAGACTGCCGATGTTGGAGATCAGAGTAGAACCTCGATTGCGAGAAAAGCACAGCAGGTCAGGCAGCATCCGAGAAGCAGGAGAATCGATGTTTCGGGCATAAGACATTGATCAGGAATCAGTATCAATTACCTCATTCTGCCCCCGTGTAAGTGCTTTGAGGTGGGAATGGCCTCCTACTGTTCCTGTATAAGTGACTCAAGGGACTGACTGGCTTCTTCCTCGTCTGATTGGATCGGGCCAAGGGCCCTGACTGGGTTACTCCTGGTTCCTGTTTAACAGCTCAATGTGCTGAAAAGTGTGACAATGCTGCAGCTTAAAGAGGTTATTTTTATCCTGGTTTCTTTTAAGAGAGAGATTGAACGATCGTTACCAAGCTGGCTAGTTAAGAACTCTTGAGAAACAGCTAGCGAGGCCTTAGGTTAATTTTAATGCAGCCTGAATGGGTTTGACCAGCTCTCACAGATTAGGATCTCTGGGTTTTGGTTTCTCAGTAACATCAAAAGCTATAGTTATCTCCACAGAGTTGGAAGCCTCAGGGAATGTCTCCTGGCTGCAACTCTTTCTGAATTTTCTCTTGATGCTGTTTTCAATTCCTGAATTTTCCTTATTGCTAAGGGCTGTGTTTATGGGAATTTCTTATGTTGGACTCGTTCATTCGTAATAGCTCCTAGATCGATTATTCTGTTTAGTTGCCCAATACAATTACATTATTCTAAATTCCTCTTTCTTTGGTTTTATTTTATCTTCCGTGTTTAAATAAAAGGTGTTTTCTTCACACCGAGTATTTTGACCAGTCACATTGCATCTGCGACAGACACTTTATATTTCCTTTAAAATAAGAAAGCATTAGAGTTTAGGTTACCGCCTTCAAATATTTTCGAGGGGCTCTGGTGTGGACCATCACACTGGACTCCTTCGCTCCCTGAGTGATAGGCTGGAGGCACTGAATGGGCTATCCCTGTTCTTCTCCAAAAGTTTCAATGGACTAAATGGCTTCCTCATATTCCTGTGAAAACAGCGTGAGGTGCTGAATGAACTCTTGTTTTACTGTGGCAATGTGCAGTGTCAGGCAGTGCTGTTACATGAATGTTGTGGACATTTTAACAGCACACGCCTCAATGGAGTCTGGGTCTTGTTGCACATGGACACAGACCAGTTCAGGAGCTGATGGGGGATAAAATGTTCTGAACATTGTGGAATCTTCAGTGACCATCCCCACTTCTGATCTTATGGTGGGGAGGGTGGGGGCGGGGAGACATTGATGAAGCAGCTGAAGATGTTTGTAAAGAGGAAGCTACCCTGAGGATCTCACAAAGAGGTGACCCAGGACTGAGATGATGACCATCTTCCTTTGTGCCAATTTTGACCCCAAACACTGGAGAGGTTACTCTGATTCCCATTAAGTCCAGTTTTGTTAAGCTCCTTTATGCCAACAGAAGGCAACCACTGCCTTGATATCGGGGCCAGTCATTTTTATCTGAACCCTTGAGTCAACCTCTTTTGTTCATATCAATAGGCCATGGTATAGGAACAACACGTGTTTTCTTCAAACAAATGGTATTGAATGTCATGGTTTCTCTTCTCAAGAATGTTAGGCAGCAAGACGACTGAACGTATTTGAAGAGGAGGTAGATGGATATTGACCTGTCAGAGAGTTGAGGGCGATGAAGAATTGGGTATTGAAGAGGATTTCAGACCAAGAGCAGATCAGTCATGATCTTAGTGAAGGGCAAGGCAGGCTTGGGGGGTGAACAACATGCCCCTGTTTCTGATGTTCTCCCAGTCTGTTATTGGAAAGTTAGTGGGTGTTATTTTCATGGAAGTTCTGTTACTGAATGTTGCAGTCAGGGAGACCAGAGGATTTTGTGAGCCATCTCTGGGTGAGGCATGGGGGCTGTATTCTCAGTGAATTTGGGCCTACAGCATGACCAACAAATGAAGCACAAGTTTCAGAGAGGAGAAGCTCTGTCAAGAGAGATGAGAGGCCTCTTTCATACCCAGCCTGGGCTTCCCAATTACATTTCCCAAATCACCTCAATCCGTGTGGGACAGTCTTGATGGATCGAATGGTCTCCTCTGTTTCTGTGCACCAGATTATAGCAGTAAGTAGCCTCCAACTGCTCCTGTCTAGTAGGTTTGAGGGGCTGAATGGAACACAGGAACATGGGACTGAGGAGCAGGAGTGGGTCATTAGATACTTTGAGCCTTCTCCACCAGGCACTAAGATTGTGGCTGATCAGGTTGTGGTCTCAGCCTCACTTTCCTGTCTGCGTCCCATTATGCATGACTCACTTCTCTGTCAAATATTTACCTAACGCAGCTTTCAATCAACATGAACATCAAGGCACGATAAACTTCCAGCAAAGAGAATTATGACTTAAAAGGTCCTTTCAGAATTTTTTGTCATCCCTCTTATAGACTCAGAGAGTCATGCAGAACGGAAACAGACCCGTTAGTCCAATCAGTTCACTCCGATCAGATATCAAGTCTGATCTAGTCCCATTTGCCAGCATTTGGTCAATATCCCTCCTCTCAGATACTTTTTAAATGTGCGATTGTAACCGCCTTCAGCACTTCCTCTGACAGCAGTTTCTGAACACACACCACTCTCTGTGTGAAACATTTATATTCAGGACCCTTCTAAATCAATCCTCCTCACCTTCAACCTTTGCCCTCTTGTTCTGGACGCCCCTATCCTGGTGGAGCAGAGTGTGGCTGTTCAGAATATCCATGCCCCTGACGATTTTATAAACCTCTATAATGTCACCCCTCAAACTCTGACACTCCAGGAGAAAGCACCTCAAACTAATCAAAATCTCACTAAAGCTCAAACCATCCAGTCCTGGAACATCCGGGTAAGTTATTTCTGCAGAAAACCGAGTTGTACGCAGTATTCTTAAAGTGGCCTCACCAACATCCTGTACAGATACAACATACCACCACAACTCCTATACTCAATGCTCTGACTGATTAAGGCAAATGTGCTAAATGTGTTCAGCACCACTCTGTCTACCTGCGATTCCACTTTCAAGGAACAATATACTTGCAGCCCTATGTCCCTTTTTTCCACAACACTCCCCAGGATCTCACCATTAAGTGTATAATTTCTGCCCTGATTTACCTTCTCAAAAAGCAAAACCGCGTCTTTATCTAAATCAAACTTCATCTGTCGATCCTTGCCCCTTTGTCCCATCTAATCGCGGTCTTGTTGTACTCTGAGATAATCTACTACACCACCTTTCTGATGTAATCTGTAAACTTACTAACTATGGCCCCAATATTCACATCCAAATTTTTTACATAAATGATGAAATGCAGTGAACTCAGTACTGATTCTTACAGCACACTGCTGCTCACAAACCTCCAGTCTGAAATATATCCCTCTTCCTTCAAGCCAATTGTGACGAGCTTCTTCTGTTTCCCATGTGACTGAAACTTACTAATCTATCTACCAATCAGAATGAAATAATAGCGATGAAGAGAGGCTGAGTAGGTTACGTTTATTTTCACTAGAAAAAGGAGATGGCGGGGGGACCTGATTGAGGTTTACAAAATGATGAAGGGTGTAGCCAGGGTGGATAGAGACAAGCTTTTTCCCAGGGTGAAACATTCTTCAATAACGAGAGGTCGTGCTTTCAAGGTGAGAGGTGGAATATTAAGGGCGATACACGCGGTAAGTACTTCACACAGAGGGTGGTGGGCATTTGGAACGCGTTGCCAGCAGAAGTGGGAGAGGCAGGCACGGTCGATTCATTTAAGATGCGTCTGGACAGATGCATGAGTAGGTGGGGAGCAGAGGGATACAGATGGTTAGGAATTGACCGACAGACTTAGAAAGTACATTTGGATCGGCTCAGGCTTGGTGGGCTGAAGGGCCTGTTCCTGACTTGTAAATTTTCTTTGCTCTTTGTTCTTTAAATGAACACCTTGCTGAAGTCCATATAGACAATGTCTACCAAACTGCCTTCATCAATCTTCTTTGTCACCTCTTCAAAAAACTCAATCAAATTAATGAGACATGATTTCCCATGCAGAAAGACACGTTGTCTACTCTGAACAGCCCTTGACTTACCAAATGTATGTAAATGCTATCCCTCAGAATCCCCTCCAACAACTTACCCACCACTGACATCAGGCTCACCCGTCTATAGTTCCCCAGCTTTTTAGGGTCACTGTTTCCTTTTCTAGTCCCACTCCTCCACTGCTCACAACAAATGTTAAATGTAACCAGGTTGGTGATATGGCCAATAATATTTGTCTCAGACTGGGTCAGGGTCAGTTTTAGGAATAAGTCAGGCTAGTTTCCTTCATCTGCTAAAACAACACGTTTATGATCCAGAGCAATGTTACTCAAACTATGATGGAAAAATGAATGGCAATCTGTTTGGGTTTCGCAAATATACACAGACACACAAAATCTCTGCAATTTTAACTTGAAAGAACTTTGTCCAGATATTATTGGAACACGTGACAAAGGAAAAATTGCAAGATTGGCCAAAACGTTATTCTGCTTCTGAAGATATTGTACTTACACAGCTGCTAGCAATGGGATTTCATCCTGGGAGAGTTGGATTTGGCTGAATTCCCTTTGCTTTAGGCAGTGAGGAGATTCCAGTGAATTGTGGTCAGGGATCACCCAAAGGTTAGCACTGATGCCTCACACTAACAGGGACTTGGGTTCAATTCCAGCCTTGGGTGACTGTCTACGTGGAGTTTGCACATTCTCCTCTTGTCTGTGTGATCTTCTAATGGGTGATCCAGTTTCCTACCACAAACTATGTAGGTTAGGTGGATTGGTCATGCTAAATTGTCTGTAGTGTTCAGGGAATTCTAGGTTATGTACATTAGTCATGGGTAAATAGAGGGAAATGGGTTGGGAAGGTTGGTATGGACGTGTTGGGCCGAAGGGCCTGTTTCAGCACTGTAGGGATTCCATAAAAATACGAATGGTAACGATGACTTTAGAGTTTTGTTTAGCTCGCACATATTACTGCGATGAGGAACAATGAAGGAGAGAGAGTGGAATTGGCCGTTCCTTCTCAGGCAGATTACATTTTCTCCCTCTCTGAGCTGAATCACACAGTAATGTCATCCTCTCCCAAACTGGACCATGTGAGGTCTCCTTGTACATTGTCCAAACTATGTCTCCATCACATTCCCTGTTCCATGTAGGTGCATCATTGCTGCTGTCATACACAGAGCCATACCCTGAGCAGAAAATGGCCTTGGTCGATTTGAAGATATGTTTATATGTCCCTGTGTCATTAAAAAATAAAAATGTTTAATTTATTCAGAATACCTGTGTTAAAATGAATGCATTTTTTCAAGAAATACAGCAATTGCTGGAAAATCTCGGCAAGTCTGTCAGCATCCAGATGCCTTTTACATGCTGTAGTTGTACCAGCCTCCACCACTTCCTATGGCAGCTCATTCCATACGCACACCACCCTTGTGTGAAAAGGGGCCCTTTCGCCCTCATTAAAACTTTTCCCCTCTCACTTTCCACTAATGCCCTCTAGTTTTGGACGCCGCTAACCTGAGGAAAACCCCTGACTACTCACCCTATATATGATCATTCTGATTTTATAAACCTTTACTGCTGCGAAACGTGACTTCAATCAACACAAATGGCTGTACTTTCAGTCATTCTGGGTCTAAATTCTGAAATGCAATACTGACACCTCTTCCTTCTCCATCAGGTCAAAATTCTAAATCCATTTTAATCAGTTTGTTCAGATGTATCATGAGACACTTCTGTGGGCTTTACACCTTGACCTTTGTGCCCAGAAGAGGTCTCACCAATATCCTGTACAACCTCAACATTGACGTCCCCATTCCGAAACTCAAAGGTCTGACCAATGAGGACAAGTGTGTTAAACACTTGCTTAACCACACTATCAATATGAGATGAAAATTTAAAAAAAATTAAACCTAACGGCCCTAGGTTTTCTGTACTACAGCACTGCCAAAGGCCCTGCTTTTAATTGTTTAGGTCCTGTTCTTGTTTGATTTACCAAATCCAATGCCTCGCATTAACGCAAACTAAACTCCATGTGCCACCCCTCAGCTCAGTGTGTGATATTACTGCCACCTCCCCCTAGCATCACTCAGCAATACCCACAAAGCTATAACATTATTCTCCTGTGTGTTTGTTCATCAGACTGTCCTGACATGCTGGGACATACCTCTGCAACAGGCAGGATTGAATCCTGGCCTTCTAGTCCAGAGCTAGGAACACTACTACACAAGTTCAGGAATTGGAATCAAATCCAGAGCTCTGGCTCGGAGACAGGGACACTACCCAATACAACTCCCATACCCAGATTTTGGGTCATATTTTCGTGCCCATTTTCAGCTCGGTGTGGATGATTATAATCAGGTTGCCATTACTGAACTACACAAAACACTTTGTATTATTAAACAAATGCAAGATATTTTTCTCAACTGTAGGATATTGAGTGTACGTGCTATGCCATCGAAATTAACTATGACCATCTTTAATTGCTATTATCTGAAGTCTGCAATATTAAGGACAGAAATCCTGCAGCCACACTCTGCCCAATGAAGGGTCTCAAATAGATATTTATTACTGAACACCAGAGACGAAGGAAGAGCTTAATTTCTGGTCCCAAAACACCGATCACTCTTACCCACCTCTATCGTGCGACTGCCCTCTTCCTAAAATATTGAAGTGACACCAGGCCGCTGATTACTGTACAGCCTCTCCTCCCCACTGACTGTATCTGCAATCTGATCCTCCTCCCCCTAACCACACAAGGCAATCAAAGCTCAGGGTCTTTGTGAAACTCAAGGCCGGAGTGTGCAGGCATTCTGGAGAAGGAGATGGGCATTTTAAAATTGAAGGGGGAGGGGGAGGTGGCAGTAATATCACACACTGGGCTGAGGGTTGGCAGATGAAGTTTAGTTTAGTTTGGATGAATGCGAGGCATTGGATTTGGTAAATCAAACAACAGCAGGACCGATACAATTAAAAGCAGGGCCTTTGGAAATGTTATAGAACAGAAACCTCGGCCGTCAGATTTAATTCTTTAAAATTTGCATCTCATATAGGTAGTGTGGTTAAGAAGGTGTTTAACACACTTGTCTTCATTGGTCAGACCTTTGAGTATCGAAATTGGGACGTCATGTTGTGGTTGTACAGGGTATTGGTGAGACCTCTACTGGAATACTGTGTCCAGTCTGGTCATCCTGCCCGCTCATTCCATAGGCACACCTCCCTTAGATCACATTTAAATGTTTCCACTCTCACCTTAAGCTGATGTCCTCTAGTTTTGGTCTCCCCGTACCCTTAGAAAATACCTTGACTATTCACTTTGATATTACTGACCTTGATATTACTATGCTGGAGAGGGTTCAGAAGAGATTAACCTAGATGTTGCTGGGAAAGGAGGGATTGAGCTAGGCTGGGATATTTTTAAACTGAAGAATATGAGATTAAGTGGTAACTTTACAGAGGTTTATAAAATAATGGGGGGTACAGAGAAGCTGAAGGGAGGGCTGATGTCTTTTCCCTCGAGTTGGGGATTCAAAACTGAGGGATAATTTAAGGTGCGAGGAAAAACATTTACAAAAGTCACGAGAGGTAAATATTTTAGACCGAATCTGGCTTGGGTGTGGAATGAACTTCCAGAGGAAGTGGTGAAAGCAGGGACAGTTACAACATTTAAAGGAGATTTAGATCAGTCCATGGATATGACATCAGTTTGGATGGTGCTGTGAGCAGCAGTCCTCTCCCCCCCCCCTCCCCCCCACCGCTCTCTGAATGAATCCCTGTTGGTTTTCACCCTCTGCCAATGTCTGTGCAGTGGCGTGTGGAGGCCAGCAGAGGGTGACATTGTATCACTTTCAGCACCACAGAGACTGCCAGTCCTGCCCCACACACAGACACACAGATACACACACAGCAATTGTTAGAATACAACATTGAGCTCATCTGGTAATATAAACTAAACATAAATAAATGCTCAATTTGCCTTGTAAACTGTTAAAATATGAGTGACAGAGACCTCCCAAATTCCACTGTTTAAATAAAAACATCAATTTATTTTTTTAACTCTGAAACTGAACATTTTACGTCAACTATTCACAACTCTGAGACCCCCTTTCTCTTAACTGTTTATTACCCTACTCCAACTCTACAGTCAAAAAGACAATTATTAAAATTACATAAACGTAATTTCAAAACCACACAGTAGCTGTTGTTTCATCTGATCCCACACCAAGATCCTTTTTTCCCATCTTTCCTGGGAAGGCTGGCACACGTTACAGGATGCTATCGAAGTATCAACATTTCAGCATTCTGCAACCTGGGGACACATCTTTCCATGACACTGTCTCTCAGTCTCTCCATCTCTGTCTATACCTCAAGCCCCTCCCATGTGGTGATATTTAAACTGATTCCCCCGCCATCTCTCTCTGGCAGTGATGTTCACACCCACAGCACCCCCTTGTCAGGGCACAATGGAGATATGGAGCTGTAAATGGGTGGGAGCTGTACATCCTGTCACTTCCAGCCCGGTCTGCAAGTTTCCCCACACTGGGCAGGGATCTAACACAGTGTTACTGAGCAATGCACTGGGGTGGTGTACACAGTCCTACATGCTGGGAGGGTAACTGCTCCTGGGTTACAGATCAATGTACTGGGGTGGTGTACACAGTCCTACATGCTGGGAGGGTAACTGCTCCTGGGTTACAGATCAATGTACTGGGGTGGTGTACACAGTCCTACATGCTGGGAGGGTAACTGCTCCTGGGTTACAGATCAATGTTCCGAGTTTGGTGTACACAGTCCTACATGCTGGGAGGGTAACTGCTCCTGGGTTACAGATCAATGTACTGGTATGGTGTACACAGTCCTACATGCTGGGAGGGTAACTGCTCCTGGGTTACAGATCAATGTACTGGGGTGGGGTACACAGTCCTCATGCTGGGAGGGTAACTGCTCCTGGGTTACAGATTAATACACTGGGGTGGGGTACACAGTCCTACATGCTGGGAGGGTAACTGCTCCTGGGTTACAGATCAATGTACTGGGGTGGGGTACACAGTCCTACATGCTGGGAGGGTAACTGCTCCTGGGTTACAGATTAATTCACTGGGGTGGGGTACACAGTCCAACATGCTGGGAGGGTAATTGCTCCTGGGTTACAGATCAATGCACTGGGGTGGTGTACACAGTCCTACATGCGGGGAGGGTAACTGCTCCTGGTTTACAGATCAATGCAATGGGGTGGTGTGCACAGTCCTACATGCTGGGAGGGTAATTGCTCCTGGGTTACAGATCAATGCACTGGGGTGGGGTACACAGTCCGACATGCTGGGAGGGGAACTGCTCCTGGGTTACAGATCGATGTACTGGGGTGGTGTACACAGTCCTACATGCTGGGAGGGTAACTGCTCCTGGGTTACAGATTAATTCACTGGGGTGGGGTACACAGTCCTACATGCTTGGAGGGTAACTGCTCCTGGGTTACAGATCAATGTACTGGGGTGGGGTACACAGTCCTACATGCTGGGAGCGTAACTGCTCCTGGGTTACAGATTAATTCACTGGGGTGGGGTACACAGTCCAACATGCTGGGAGGGTAATTGCTCCTGGGTTACAGATCAATGCACTGGGCTGGTGTACACAGTCCTACATGCTGGGAGGGTAACTGCTCCTGGGTTACAGATAAATGTACTGGGGTGGGGTACACAGTCCTACATGCTGGGAGGGTAACTGCTCCTGGGTTACAGATTAATTCACTGGGGTGGGGTACACAGTCCTACATGCTGGGAGTGTAACTGCTCCTGGGTTACAGATCAATGTACTGGGGTGGGGTACACAGTCCTACATGCTGGCAGGGTAACTGCTCCTGGGTTACAGATTAATTCACTGGGGTGGGGTACACAGTCCTACATGCTGGGAGGGTAATTGCTCCTGGGTTACAGCTCAATGCACTGGGGTGGTGCACACAGTCCTACATGCGGGGAGGGTAACTGCTCCTGGTTTACAGATCAATGCAATGGGGTGGTGTACACAGTCCTCCATGCTGGGAGGGTAATTGCTCCTGGGTTACAGATCAATGCACTGGGGTGGGGTACACAGTCCGACATGCTGGTAGGGGAACTGCTCCTGGGTTACAGATCGATGTACTGGGGTGGTGTACACAGTCCTACATGCTGGGAGGGTAATTGCTCCTGGGTTACAGATCAATGCACTGGGGTGGGGTACACAGTCCGACATGCTGGGAGGGGAACTGCTCCTGGGTTACAGATCGATGTAGTGGGGTGGGGTACACAGTCCTACATGCTGGGAGGGTAACTGCTCCTGGGTTACAGATTAATTCCCGTGCGATCACAACAAATGCTGCTCTGCTGGTCAGACTATCTGTGGTTTATAGAGAATGCAATGATGTGGTCAGTGCAGCTCCCCATGCTGGATGGATATGTGGCCTTTGAACAGTACATCATGTTGGTGGGATGGATGGGGGGAAAGGTTATGGACAGGTCAAGGACTTCCTCGGAACGTTCTGTCTGCAACATTCTCTAACTGACATTCCTCGGAACGTTCTGTCCCCGACATTCTATAACTGACATTTCCCGGAACGTTCTGTCCCCAACATTCTATAACTGGCATTCCTCGGAACGTTCTGTCCCTGACATTCTATAACTGACATTTCCCGGAACGTTCTGTCCCCAACATTCTATAACTGGCATTCCTCGGAACGTTCTGTCCCTGACATTCTATAACTGACATTTCCCGGAACGTTCTGTCCCTGACATTCTATAACTGCCATTCCCCGGAACGTTCTGTCCCCGACCTGCTATAACTGACATTCCCCGGAACGTTCTGTCCCTGACATTCTATAACTGACATTCCCCGGAACGTTCTGACCCTGACATTGTTTGTGAACGGCCGGACGTCAGTGAATTGAACAAACGATAAGATCCCGAGGGAAGCGATCCCGTTCCAGGGAGAAGGAGACACTGTTCCGAAGGCCCCTCGGGCAGTTAAAGGAGGGAATACGTTTTCCCTGCGTTTACATTTCTTCACGACACAGGATCGACCACAATTTAGACCAAAATACAGAAATTCCCAAACTCCGTTTGTCTTCAGGAAACTGGGAGAGAATCCTTCAGGACAGAAACATTCCCACCCTCCGTATTAGGAACTGGGAAGGAGTGACCGGTGTCTGCTGTCGAGGGATCAAGTGTGTGGGAATGTTCTAGAAACCATCTGTCCTTATGGATGTGTCTCTGTGTTTTTGAGGAGGGAGGGTTTCTTGTGGTTTATGTCACATTTTTGACAGTAATTCCGACCTTCCCATTTGTTATTCCAGCTCCAATTATTTTAATAAATCCCTGAATACAGGGACACATTTGAAAATCTCACTGGGTCCCCGATCAAACGGGTCCCTTTGCCTCCGGGCTGATGGATAATGGGTTTGTTTTCCTTCCTCACAGTTAACGTAGTGACCATCTACGTCCTGCTTTATAAAGATTGTGGATTGTCTCCATGTGTCAGATGTTACCTGGGGGCCATGGCAGCGGCGGATCTCCTGGTCATTATCCTCGACCTGATCCTGAGACACATTCCCATTGTTTATCGGGAACAGTTTTATTCCCTGTACTCCGTCCCCCTGTGTAATATCCACGCCGTCCTGGTTTATGCAGCCACTGACTGCTCTGTCTGGTTCACCGTCACTTTCACCTTTGATCGGTTTGTGGCCATTTGTTGCCAGAAGCTGAAAAGTAAATATTGCAGTGAGAAAACGGCGGCTGTGGTTCTGGGAGCAGTGACTGTGCTGAGCTGTTTAAAAAACGATTTCTGGTATTTTATGCTCACGACTCGGTACTGGCTGGGGAACCTCCCCTGGTTTTGTGATGGAACAGACGCTGTTCGTTACTCCAGTGTCTGGGTCACAATCGAGTCCCTCCACCACATTCTAACCCCGTGTGTCCCATTTCTCCTGATTCTGCTGCTCAACGTTCTCACCGTCAGACACATTTTAGTGACCAGCAGAGCCCGCAGGAGACTCCGCGCTCACACCAATGGGGACACTCAGTCTGACACTGAAATGAGAAACCGAAAAAAATCCATCATTTTACTGTTTGTGATCTCGGCCAATTTCATCCTGTTATGGTCAACGTTAATGCTGTATGCTATATGGTACCGGATGGTGTGGATTGTGGATACCCCTGTGTATCTCGATCCCTTTGTGCAGGAATTGGGCTTCATGCTGCAGCTCCTCAGTTGCTGCACAAACACCGCGATTTATGCCGTGACCCAGACTAAGTTCAGGCAGCAGCTTAAGAATGTGCTGAAATATCCCTTCACCCAAATCCATCCATCCATTAAATTCCCTCATTAATCAATCCATCCGGGAATTTCTCATTTCAGTTCAGTGTTTCAGCGATGGAGCAGCCTGTCGCTATGGTAACAGACTGAGGGTAGCGCTGATTTGTCCACAGGGGGGTTACAGGGAAACATTTCAATGTTTCTCACAACTCAGGGGCCAGTGCGAAAAGGCACCATCCCACTGACTGTATCCATCACTTCCATTTGTAACCAATAAAAATGTTGATTAAAGCGTGCCGAGCAGCAGGGTGACCGATGTTGTTGTGTGTCTTTGTGTTGGAGAAGCTGACGTGGAGAGAGACCGACTCAGCCCCAAGTCCTGGTCCTCAGGGAAGGGGAGGGCACCGCGCCCTGAGCTCAGGAGCTGGGTTTAACTCCCTCTGACTCCCCACTCCAACCTTGACACTCATTTCCTCTCCCCTACCCTTTCTCCTCATTGCTCTCCCTCTCTATCTCTGCATACTATTTCCTTCCCAACACCTCTCCTTTTCACTCTCACTCATTCCCCCGTCTCTATCACACACACCCCCAATCCCGGTTTCTCCATCTGCCTCCACTCTTCCCCCTCTCCCTCCCTGAGAGAGAGAGAGAGAGGAGACATGGATGGAGCTGAGAGAGGGAAGGAGAGAGGGGCAAACAGAGGGGTCAAGAGATAGAGGGAGATGGCAGCAAGAGAAAGAGAGAGAGACAGGGGCGAGAAGGAGAGAAAGAGGGAGGAGAGAAAGGGAGATAAGGCGACAGTGATTCGAGAGAGTGTGAAAGAGCAGGGAGAGACAGGGTGGGGGGATGAGAGACAGGGGGGTGAGAGAGAGGGGCAAGAGAGAGAGAGGAGGCGGTCGAGAGAGAGAGAGGATGGACAAAAGGGGTGGGAGAACCGGGGGTGCGAGAGAGAGGGGGGAGAGAGAGGGGAGGCCGAGAGGGGGGGGCGATGAAAGAGACCGGGGACAAGAGAGAGACCGGGCCGACGAGAGAAACCAGGGCCGTGAGAGACTGGGGGGTGGGTAGTGGCGAGAGAGACCGAGGGCGAGAGAGAGGGGGTGACGAGATAGAGAGCGGCGGTGAGAGAGAGAAAGGCGGTGAGAGAGAGAGGGGGGCGAGGGGGTGGTGTGAGAGAAAAGGGGCCAAGAGAGAGGGGGACGGGAGAGGGAGGGGGTGCGAGAGACAGAGGGGGCCGAGTGAGGGTGGGGGAGACAGAGGGGGACGAGAGAGAGACTAGGGGCGACGAGAGAAACCGGGGACGTGTGAGACCGGGGGCGAGAGAGACCGGGTGTGATGAGAGAAACCGGAACATGAGAGACAGGGGGGGTGAGAGCAACCGGGAGCAAGAAGGAGGGGTGACGAGAGACTGGAGGTGACGAGAAAGACCAGGGGCGATGAGAGAGACTGGGAGTGATGATAGAGAGAAGAGGGTGAGAGAGAACGGTGTTGGCGAGAGAGACCAGGGAGGGCAAGAGACGCAAAGGGGGGCAAGAGAGCGGGGGGTGGGGCGAGAGAGACCGGGGGTGTGAGAGATATTGGGGCGAGAGAGAGGGGGTGACGAGAGACCGTGGGTGACGAGAGAGACTGGGGATGAGAGAGACCGTGGGTGACGAGAGAGACCGGGGGTTGAGAGTGACTGGGAGCGCGAGAGAACAGGGGCAAGAGAGGCTTGGGGGGCGAAAGAGATCGGGGGGTGAGAGAGACTTGGGGCGACGAGAGAGACAGAGTGTGAGACAGACCGCAGGCAAGTGAGACAGGATCCGACGAGACAGACCAGGGGCGAGAGAGACCGGGTCAAGAGAATCCTGGGACAACGAGAAACTGGGCGCGATGAGAGAGAACGGGGGAGACAAGAGAGACCGGGGGCAAGAGAGACCACGGGCGAATGAGAGACCGGGGGTGAGAGAGAGGGGTTGACATGAGAGACCGGGGTCAAGAGAGACTGGGGGCAAGTGAGACTGGGCGTGAATGAGACCAGGAATGACGAGAGACTGGTGGAGAGAGAGACCAGGGGTGATGAGGGATACCGGGGGTGACAAGAGAGACCGGGGTGGGTGAGAGAGACCAGGGCGATAGACTGAAGGGAGAGAGAGAGAGAGAGAGAGAGAGAGACCAGTGGGGATAAGTGACCGAGGGCGAGAGAGACTGGGGGTCGAGAGAGACTGGGGGGAGGCGAGCGAGAACAGAGGCGAGAGAGACACGGGGGATGGGGGGGGGGGTGCAACGAGAGACCAAGGAGGGTGAGAGAGAACAGGGGTGAGAGATGCAGGGATGCGAGAGAGACCGGGGGGCGATGAGAGAGACTGGGGTGAGAGGAACCGGGGGGTGAGAGAGAGACCGGGTGCAAGAGAGAACAGAGGCAAGAGAGACAGGAGTGGAGGGGGGGGGTGAGAAAGACGGTAGGGGGGAAAGTGAGAGTGTCCGGGGGCGAGAGAGACCAGGGGCGAGAGAGAACAGGGACAAGAGAGACCCGGGACGCAAGAGAGATCAAGGGGAGAGAGAGACCCGGAGAGATGAGAGACCAGAGGTGATAGAGACCAGGGCGGGGCGAGAGAACGGGTGTGCGACAGAGACCGGGGGCGAGAGAGACCGGGGGGAGTTAGAGACCGGGGGCAAGAGAGACTGCGGAGTGTTAGAGACCGGGGGCGAGAGAGACTGGGGAGAGTTCGAGACAGGGGGCGACAAGAGAGACCGGGCGTGAGCAAGACAGGAGCCGACAAGACAAACCGGGAGCGAGAGAGACTCGGGGAGAGAGAGATCGAGGGGAGAGAGAGACCCGGAGAGATGACGGACCAGATGTGAGGGAGACCGGGGGCAAGAGAAACCGGGGAGAGTTAGAGACCGGGGGCGAGAGAGACCGGGGAGAGTTAGAGACCGGGGGGCGAGAGAGACTGGGGAAAGTTAGAGACCGGGGGCGAGAGAGACTGGGGAGAGTTCGAGACAGGGGCTGAGAGAGACGGGAGAGTTAGAGACTTGGGGCGAGAGAAACCGGCGAGAGCCAGAGACCAGCGGCGAGAGAGATCGGAGAGTGTTAGAGACCGGGGGCGATAGAGACCGGGGAGAGTTAGAGACCGGGGGCGAGAGAGACCGGGGAGAGTTAGAGACCGGGGGCGAGAGAGACTGGGGATAGTTAGAGACCGGGGGCGAGAGAGACTGGAGAGTTTGAGACCAGGGGCGAGAGAGACCGGGGGCGACAAGCGAGACCGGGGGTGAGCAAGACAGGAGCCGATGAGACAGACCAGGAAAGAGAGAGACCGGGGGCGAGAGAGACCGGGGCAAGAGAGAGGGCGTGATGAAAGACCGGGGGTGACAAGAGAGACTGAGGGTGAGAGAGACCGGGGAGAGTTAGAGACAGGGGGCGAGAGAGACGGGGGAAAGTTAAACACAGGGGGTGAGAGAGACCGGGGAGAGATAGAGACCGGGGGTGAGAGAGACTGGGGAGAGTTAGAGTCCGGGGGTGAGAGAGAATGGGGAGAGTTAGAGACCGGGGGTGAGAGAGACAGGGGAGAGTTAGAGACCGCGGCAGAGAGACTGGGCAGAGTTAGAGACCGGGGGTGAGAGAGACCGGGGAGAGTTAGAGACCGGGGGTGAGAGAGACTGGGGAGAGTTAGAGACCGGGGGTGAGAGAGACTGGGGAGAGTTAGAGACCGGGGGTGAGAGAGACTGGGGAGAGTTAGAGACCGGGGGTGAGAGAGACCGGGGAGAGTTAGAGACAGGGGGTGAGAGAGACCGGGGAAAGTTAAACACAGGGGGTGAGAGAGACCGGGGAGAGATAGAGACCGGGGGTGAGAGAGACTGGGGAGAGTTAGAGACCGGGGGTGAGAGAGACCGGGGAGAGTTAGAGACCGGGGTAGAGAGACTGGGGAGAGTTAGAGACCGGGGGTGAGAGAGACCGGGGAGAGTTAGAGACCGGGGGCGAGAGAGATTGGGGAAAGTTAGAGACAGGGGGTGAGAGAGACCGGGGAGAGTTAGAGAGCGGGGGCGAGAGAGACCGGGGAAAGTTAAACACAGGGGGTGAGAGAGACCGGGGAGAGATAGAGACCGGGGGTGAGAGAGACTGGGGAGAGTTAGAGACCGGGGGTGAGAGAGACTGGGGAGAGTTAGAGACCGGGGGTGAGAGAGACCGGGGAGAGTTAGAGACCGGGGCAGAGAGACTGGGCAGAGTTAGAGACCGGGGGTGAGAGAGACCGGGGAGAGTTAGAGACCGGGGGTGAGAGAGACTGGGGAGAGTTAGAGACCGGGGGTGAGAGAGACTGGGGAGAGTTAGAGACCGGGGGTGAGAGAGACTGGGGAGAGTTAGAGACCGGGGGTGAGAGAGACCGGGGAGAGTTAGAGACAGGGGGCGAGAGAGACCGGGGAAAGTTAAACACAGGGGGTGAGAGAGACAGGGGAGAGATAGAGACCGGGGGTGAGAGAGACTGGGGAGAGTTAGAGACCGGGGGTGAGAGAGACCGGGGAGAGTTAGAGACCGGGGGTGAGAGAGACTGGGGAGAGTTAGAGACAGCGGCGCAACAAGAGAGACTGGGGTGAGCAAGACAGGAGCCGACGAGACAGACCAGGACCTAGAGAGACCGGGGGAGAGAGAGACTGGGGGCAACGAGAAACCGGGCGCGACAAGAGAGAACGGGGCAGACTGACCGGGGGGAGTGGGTATGAGAGAGAGAGAGAGAGACCGGGTGGTGCGAGTGAGACCAGGGGTGGGAGAGAAACTGGGGGCAATGAGAGACCGGGGCTGAGAGAGAGACCAGTGGCGAGAGAGACCGGGGAGAGTTCAAGACCTGGGGCGAGAGAGACTGGGGAGAGTTAGAGACCGGGGGCGAGAGAGACCGGGGAGAGTTAGAGACCAGGGGCGAGAGAGACCGGAGAGAGTTAGAGATCGGGGCGAGAGAGACTGGGGAGAGTTAGAGACCAGGGGCGAGAGAGACTGGGGAGAGTTAGAGACGAGGGGCGAGAGAAACAGAGGACAGTTAGAGACCATGCGTGAGAGAGACCAGGGAGAGTTAGAGACGAAGGCAAGAGAGACCGGGGAGAGTTAGAGACGGGGTGCGAGAGAGACTGGGGAGAGTTAGAGACCAGGGGCGAGAGAGACTGGGGAGACTTAGAGAAGAAGGCAAGAGAGACCGGGGAGAGTTAGAGACGGGGGGCGAGAGAGACTGGGGAGAGTGAGAGACCAGGCACGAGAGAGACCGGGGTGAGTTAGAGACGAAGGCGAGAGAGACCGGGGAGAGTTAGAGACTGGGGACGAGAGAGACCGGGGAGCGTTAGAGACCGGTGGTGAGAGAGACCGGGGAGAGGTAGAGGCCGGGGGCGAGAGAGACTGGGGAGAGTTAGAGACGAAGGCAAGAGAGACCGGGGAGAGTTCGAGACGGGGGGCGAGAGAGACTGGGGAGAGTTAGAGACCAGGGGCGAGAGAGACCGGGGAGAGTAGGAGACGAAGGCAAGAAAGACCGGGGAGAGTTAGAGACGGGGGGCGAGAGAGACTGGGGAGAGTGAGAGACCAGGCACGAGAGAGACCGGGGAGAGTTAGAGACGAAGGCGAGAGAGACCGGGGAGAGTTAGAGACTGGGGACGAGAGAGACCGGGGAGAGTTAGAGACCGGTGGTGAGAGAGACTGGGGAGAATTTGAGACGAAGGCAAGAGAGACAGGGGAGAGTTCGAGACGGGGGACGAGAGAGACTGGGGAGAGTTAGAGACCAGGGGCGAGAGAGACCGGGGAGAGTAGGAGACGAAGGCAAGAAAGACCGGGGAGAGTTAGAGACGGGGGGCGAGAGAGACTGGGGAGAGTGAGAGACCAGGCACGAGAGAGACCGGGGAGAGTTAGAGACGAAGGCGAGAGAGACCGGGGAGAGTTAGAGACTGGGGATGAGAGAGACCGGGGAGAGTTAGAGACCGGTGGTGAGAGAGACCGGGGAGAGGTAGAGACCCGTGCAAGAAAGACTGGGGAGAGATAGAGACCGGGGGCGAGAGAGACCGGGGAAAGTTAGAGACGGGGGCAGGAGAGACCGGGGAGAGTTAGAGACAGGGGGTGACAAGAGGGACCGGGGGTGGGAGCCGATGAGACAGACCAGGAGCGAGAGAGACCGGGGACGAGAGAGACCTGGGGCAATGAGAAACCGGGTGCGACAAGAGAGAACGGGGCGGGGAGCGGTACGAGAGAGACCGGGGCGAGAGAGAAACCGGGGGCAATGAGAGACCAGGGGTGAGAGAGAGACCTGGGGCGAGAGAGACTGAGGGCGACAAGACGGAACGGGGGGCAAGAGAGACTGGGAGTGAGAGAGTCCGGGGGCGAGACAGCAGGGGTGACGAGACACAGGGGGCAACAAGAGAGATCGAGGGCGAGAGAGAACCGGGCACGAGAGAGACCGGGGGTAACAAGATACCGGGGGCGTGAGAGACTAGGTGCGTGAGAGACAGGGTGAGACAAGAGACAGGGGGCGAGAGAGACCGGGGGGCTAGAGAGAGACCGGGAGCACGAGAGAGACTGGGGGGCTAGAAGAGCGCGGGGGCAATGAAAGACCGGGGTGGGGGCGATGAGAGCGACTGGGGGTGAGTGACTTGGGGTGACGAGACAGACTGGGGCGATGAGAGAGGCCAGGAGTGATGAGAGAGACCGGGGCGAGACGGACTGGGGTGGAGAGAAAGACCGGGTCGAGAGAGACCGGGGGCGAGAGACCAGGGTTGATGAGATCTGGGTGCCTGATAGACCAGGGACAAGAGAGAGAACGGAGGTGATGAGAGAAGGGTTGACAAGAGACACTGTTGGCGACAAGATAGACCGGGACCGAGAGTGAGAGTGAGACCGTGGTGAGAGGGAGACTGAGGGCGAGAGAAAGGGGGTGACAAGACAGACCGGGTACGAGAGAGACCGGGGTTGAAGAGAGACTGGGGGCAACGAGAGACCAGGGGCAACAAAAAAGACCGGGGCAAGAGAGACCAGGGGAAATGAGAGTGCGGGGGCGATGAGAGACAGGGGGACGAGAGAGATGACCAGGGGCGAGAAAGAGAGAGTCCCAGGGCAGCAAGGGAGACCAGGGGCGAGAGAGACCAGGGGCAAGAGTGAGACCGGTGGGGGGGGGCGCTGAGAGAGAGACCGGGGGCACGAGAGAGAGAGTCCGGGGGTGAGAGTGACCGGGGCGAGAGAGGGGTTCACAAGAGAGACCTAGATGATGAGACAAACCGGGGCGAGAGAGAGACTGTGGCAAGAGAGAGAGACCAGGGCAATAAAGACCAGGGGTGATAGAGACGGGGGGGGCGAGGGAGCGACCGGTGGGTGGGGGTTGCGGGGTGGGGACTGGGGAAGGAGACCAAGGGTGAAAGAGAGGGGTTCATGGGAGAGACCAGGGCAACAAGACAGACCGGGGGCAAGAGTGAGACCGTGGCGAGAGAGAGAGACCGGGGGCGATAGAGACCCGTGGCGAGAGAGAAACCGGGGGCAAGAGGAACCGGGGGCAAGAGAGATCAGGTGTGACCAGAGCCTGGGTGCAATGACAGACCGGGAGCGATGAGAGACGGGGGTGAGAGAGAGGGGTAGCAAGAGAGACCGGGGGGGTAAGAGAGAGAGAGACCGAGGGCATGAGAGAGAGAACAGGGGGTGCAAGATTGACTGGGGGCGATATAGAAACTGAGGGTGAGAGAGAAACCAGGGGCGAGAGGGACTGCGGGTGAGAAAGAGGGGTTCCCAAGAGAGACCGGGGTGACGAGACAGACCGGGGGTGGGAGAGAGAGACCGGGGAGGCGAGAGAGAAACCCGGGGAGATAAGAGAAACCGGGGGTGATGAGAGAGACCGGGGGCGAGAGACAGAGACGGGGCAAAGAAAGACAGAGGGCGAGAGAGTCCGGGGACAGCGAGAGAGACCGGGGGCAAGATAAACCGGGGGGGGGGGTGAAAGAGACCAGGGGCGAGAGAGTGACCGCGGGTGAGAAAGAGCGGGGGCGGGAAAGAGGGTGCCAAGAGAGACGGGGGACGATCAAGGGAGAAGGGAGACAGGGGGCAAGACATCGGGGGTGACAAGAGACCAGGGGCAAAAAGAGAGACCGCGGGCAAGAGAGACTGGGAGTGAGAGAGACCGGGGCCGAGAGGGACCGGGGTGGGGGGGTGGGGGTGTGAGAGAGACCCGGAGCAACAAGAGACCATAGACAGAGAGAACTGGGGCGAGACGGACCGGGGGCGACGAGGGAGACCAGTGGCGAGAGAAACCGGGGGTGACAAGAGATCGGGGGGCAACGAGAGGGAACAGGGTCGAGAGAGACCGGGGGCGACAAGACACAGGGTCAACGAGGGAGACCGGGGGCGAGAGAGACCCAGAGCAAGAGACCAGGGATGATGAGAGACTGGGGCCAATTAGAGACCGGGGGGGGTGAATGACACCGGGGGCGAGAGAGCCTAGGGGTGAGAAAGACCGGGGGGGTGTTGAGAAGAGACCGGGGGCAAAAGAAACCGGGGGGCGAGAGAGACCAGGGGTGACGAAAGACCCGGGGGTGACGAGAGACTGGAGCCGATGAGAGACCAGTCGGGGAGAGAGACTGGCGACGAGATAACCTGGGACGATGAGAGAGAACGAGGGGAGAGAGATCAGAGGAGCGAGAGTCCGTGGGACGAGAGACTGGGGATGAGAGACATTGGGGTGCGAGAGAGAGACCGGGTGGCAAGAGAGACGGGGGGGTGAGAGAGACCATGGGCAAGAGACCGTGGCCGACAACAGACTGGGGGTTGAGAGAGACCAACGACGAGAGATAAGGGAGACAGGGGTGAGAGAGACCGTGGGGGCGAGAGAGACGTTGGGAGGCGCGAGAGACCAGGGGGTGAGGGATAGGGGTTGACAAGAGAGACCGGGGGCGACGAGACAGCCCGGGGGCAAGAGAGCGACCATGGTGAGAGAGAGAGAGACCGGGGGCGATAGAGACCAGTGGTGAGAGAGAGACCGGGGGCGGCAAGATAGACCGGGGGCGAGAAAGACAGGTGAAGAGAGACCGGGATCAAGAGATCGGGGGCCATGAAAGAGACCGGGGAAGGTAAGAGAGGTCGAGGACGATGAGAGAGACCGTGGCCAAGAGAGAGAGACCGGGGGTGACATGAGAGCCGGGGTTGGGAGAGAGTCGGGGGCAAGGGAGACTGAGGAGAGAGAGACCCGGGGGTGAGAGAGATCAGGGGCGAGAGAGAGAGAGAGACCGGGGGCGACGAGAGAGGCCGGGGGTGACGAGAGAGACCGGGGGGAGCGAGGGAGAACAGGTGTGAGAGAGACCGGGGGCGAGAGAGACCAGGGGTGACGAGAGAGACCGGAGGGTGGGGGGAACGAGAGTGGCCGGGAGTGACGACAGAGACCGGGGGGGGGGGAGCGAGGGAGAATGGGTGTAAGAGAGACGGGGGCGATGACACAGACCAGGGGCGAAAGAAACTGTGGGCAAGACAGACCGGGGGTGAGACACCGGGGGTGATGAGAGACCAGGGGCGACAAGAGAGATTGGGGGAGAGAGACCGCGGGTGAGAGAGACTGGAGGCGAGATAGAGACTGGGTGCGAGAGAGAGACCAGGGGTCAAGAGAGACCCGGGGCGAGAGAGACCAGAGCGGGCAAGAAGGACCAGGGGAGAGAGACAGGGGCTGATGAGAGAGAACGGGGGTGAGAGATCGGGGGCAAGAGACCGGGGGCGAAAGAGACCAGGGGCAAGAGAGACTGGGGGGCGAGATACCGGGGGTGAGAGAGACCGGGGGTGAAAGAGACCGGGGGCGAGAGAGACCGGGGGCAAGAGAGAAGCCGGGGTCAAGAGAGTCCGGACTAAAGAGACTGGCGGTGAGAGAGACCGGGGGCGAGAGACCGGGGGCGAGAGGGACCAGGACTAAAGAGACCAGAGGCGAGAGAGACCGGGGGCGAGAGAGACCAAGGGCGAGAGAGTCCGGGGACGAGAGAGACTGGGGGCGAGAGAGACCGGGTTCGAGAGAGACCGGGGGGCAAGAGAGACCGGGGGTGACAGAGAGAGTCTGGGAACATGAGGGAGAATCCAGGGGCAGCGAGAAAGACCGGGGGCAAGACAGACCGGGGGCGAGAGAGAGTGGGGGTGAGAGAGAGGGGTTCACGAGAGGGACCAGGATGACAAGACAGACTGGGTGCAAGAGAGAGACCGGGGTTGAGAGAGAGAGAGACCAGGGGCGAGAGAGAGACGGGGGGTGAGAGAGAGACTGGGGGCGGTGAGAGAGACCGGGGGTGAGAGAGAGACTGGAGGTGACAGAGACCGGGGGCGAGAGATCGGGGGCGAGAGGGACCAGGACTAAAGAGACCAGAGGCGAGAGAGACCGGGGGCGAGAGAGACCAAGGGCGAGAGAGTCCGGGGACGAGAGAGACTGGGGGCGAGAGAGACCGGGGGCGAGAGAGACCGGGGGGCAAGAGAGACCGGGGGTGACAGAGAGAGTCTGGGAACATGAGAGAGAATCCAGGGGCAGCGAGAAAGACCGGGGGCAAGACAGACCGGGGGCGAGAGAGAGTGGGGGTGAGAGAGAGGGGTTCACGAGAGAGACCAGGATGACAAGACAGACTGGGTGCAAGAGAGAGACCGGGGTTGAGAGAGAGAGAGACCAGGGGCGAGAGAGAGACGGGGGGTGAGAGAGAGACTGGGGGCGGTGAGAGAGACCGGGGGTGAGAGAGAGACTGGGGGCGAGAGAGACTAAGGGCGAGAGAGAGACCGGGGGCGAGAGAGAGAGCCCGTGGGCGAGAGAGAGACAGGGGGCGAGAGAGAGACAGGGGGGCGAGAGAGAGACCGGGGGCGAGAGAGAGAGAACGGGGGCGAGAGAGAGAGAACGGGGGCGAGAAAGAGACCGGGGGGCGAGAGAGAGACCGGGGGCGAGAGAGAGAGACCGGGGGCGAGAGAGAGAGAACGGGGGCGAGAAAGAGACAGGGGGGCGAGAGAGAGACCGGGGGTGATGAGAGAGACCGGGGGCGAGAAAGACCGGGTCGAGAGACCAGGGGCGAGAGAGAGACGGGGGGTGAGAGAGAGACTGGGGGCGGTGAGAGAGACCGGGGGTGAGAGAGAGACCGGGGGCGAGAGAGACCAGGGTGCGAGAGAGACTGGGTGCGAGAGAGACCGAGAAGCGAGAGATCGGAGGCTATAGAGACCGGGGGTGAGAGAGACTGGTGGCGAGAGAGACTAAGGGCGAGAGAGACTAGAGGCGAGAGAGAGAGACAGGGGGGTGAGAGAGAGTACGGGGGCGAGAGAGAGACCGGGGGCGAGAGAGAGAGACCGGGGGCGAGAGAGAGACAGGGGGCGAGAGAGAGAGACCGGGGGCGAGAGAGAGACAGGGGGGCGAGAGAGAGAGACTGGGGGCGAGAGAGACCGGGGGCAAGAGAGAAGCCGGGGTCAAGAGAGTCCGGACTAAAGAGACTGGAGGTGAGAGAGACCGGGGGCGAGAGACCGGGGGCGAGAGGGACCAGGACTAAAGAGACCAGAGGCGAGAGAGACCGGGGGCGAGAGAGACCAAGGGCGAGAGAGTCCGGGGACGAGAGAGACTGGGGGCGAGAGAGACCGGGGGCGAGAGAGACCGGGGGGCAAGAGAGACCGGGGGTGACAGAGAGAGTCTGGGAACATGAGAGAGAATCCAGGGGCAGCGAGAAAGACCGGGGGCAAGACAGACCGGGGGCGAGAGAGAGTGGGGGTGAGAGAGAGGGGTTCACGAGAGAGACCAGGATGACAAGACAGACTGGGTGCAAGAGAGAGACCGGGGTTGAGAGAGAGAGAGACCAGGGGCGAGAGAGAGACGGGGGGTGAGAGAGAGACTGGGGGCGGTGAGAGAGACCGGGGGTGAGAGAGAGACTGGAGGTGAGAGAGACCGGGGGCGAGAGATCGGGGACGAGAGGGACCAGGACTAAAGAGACCAGAGGCGAGAGAGACCGGGGGCGAGAGAGACCAAGGGCGAGAGAGTCCGGGGACGAGAGAGACTGGGGGCGAGAGAGACCGGGGGCGAGAGAGACCGGGGGGCAAGAGAGACCGGGGGTGACAGAGAGAGTCTGGGAACATGAGAGAGAATCCAGGGGCAGCGAGAAAGACCGGGGGCAAGACAGACCGGGGGCGAGAGAGAGTGGGGGTGAGAGAGAGGGGTTCACGAGAGGGACCAGGATGACAAGACAGACTGGGTGCAAGAGAGAGACCGGGGTTGAGAGAGAGAGAGACCAGGGGCGAGAGAGAGACGGGGGGTGAGAGAGAGACTGGGGGCGGTGAGAGAGACCGGGGGTGAGAGAGAGACTGTGGGCGAGAGAGACTAAGGGCGAGAGAGAGACCGGGGGCGAGAGAGAGAGCCCGTGGGCGAGAGAGAGACAGGGGGCGAGAGAGAGACAGGGGGGCGAGAGAGAGACCGGGGGCGAGAGAGAGAGAACGGGGGCGAGAGAGAGAGAACGGGGGCGAGAAAGAGACCGGGGGGCGAGAGAGAGACCGGGGGCGAGAGAGAGAGACCGGGGGCGAGAGAGAGAGAACGGGGGCGAGAAAGAGACAGGGGGGCGAGAGAGAGACCGGGGGTGATGAGAGAGACCGGGGGCGAGAAAGACCGGGTCGAGAGACCAGGGGCGAGAGAGAGACGGGGGGTGAGAGAGAGACTGGGGGCGGTGAGAGAGACCGGGGGTGAGAGAGAGACCGGGGGCGAGAGAGACCAGGGTGCGAGAGAGACCGGGTGCGAGAGAGACCGAGAAGCGAGAGATCGGAGGCTATAGAGACCGGGGGTGAGAGAGACTGGGGGCGAGAGAGACTAAGGGCGAGAGAGACTAGAGGCGAGAGAGAGAGACAGGGGGGTGAGAGAGAGTACGGGGGCGAGAGAGAGACCGGGGGCGAGAGAGAGAGACCGGGGGCGAGAGAGAGACAGGGGGCGAGAGAGAGAGACCGGGGGCGAGAGAGAGACAGGGGGGCGAGAGAGAGAGACTGGGGGCGAGAGAGACCGGGGGCAAGAGAGAAGCCGGGGTCAAGAGAGTCCGGACTAAAGAGACTGGAGGTGAGAGAGACCGGGGGCGAGAGACCGGGGGCGAGAGGGACCAGGACTAAAGAGACCAGAGGCGAGAGAGACCGGGGGCGAGAGAGACCAAGGGTGAGAGAGTCCGGGGACGAGAGAGACTGGGGGCGAGAGAGACCGGGGGCGAGAGAGACCGGGGGGCAAGAGAGACCGGGGGTGACAGAGAGAGTCTGGGAACATGAGAGAGAATCCAGGGGCAGCGAGAAAGACCGGGGGCAAGACAGACCGGGGGCGAGAGAGAGTGGGGGTGAGAGAGAGGGGTTCACGAGAGAGACCAGGATGACAAGACAGACTGGGTGCAAGAGAGAGACCGGGGTTGAGAGAGAGAGAGACCAGGGGCGAGAGAGAGACGGGGGGTGAGAGAGAGACTGGGGGCGGTGAGAGAGACCGGGGGTGAGAGAGAGACTGGAGGTGAGAGAGACCGGGGGCGAGAGATCGGGGGCGAGAGGGACCAGGACTAAAGAGACCAGAGGCGAGAGAGACCGGGGGCGAGAGAGACCAAGGGCGAGAGAGTCCGGGGACGAGAGAGACTGGGGGCGAGAGAGACCGGGGGCGAGAGAGACCGGGGGGCAAGAGAGACCGGGGGTGACAGAGAGAGTCTGGGAACATGAGAGAGAATCCAGGGGCAGCGAGAAAGACCGGGGGCAAGACAGACCGGGGGCGAGAGAGAGTGGGGGTGAGAGAGAGGGGTTCACGAGAGAGACCAGGATGACAAGACAGACTGGGTGCAAGAGAGAGACCGGGGTTGAGAGAGAGAGAGACCAGGGGCGAGAGAGAGACGGGGGGTGAGAGAGAGACTGGGGGCGGTGAGAGAGACCGGGGGTGAGAGAGACTGGGGGCGAGAGAGACTAAGGGCGAGAGAGAGACCGGGGGCGAGAGAGAGAGACAGTGGGCGAGAGAGAGACAGGGGGCGAGAGAGAGACAGGGGGGCGAGAGAGAGACCGGGGGCGAGAGAGAGAGAACGGGGGCGAGAGAGAGAGAACGGGGGCGAGAAAGAGACCGGGGGGCGAGAGAGAGACCGGGGGCGAGAGAGAGAGACCGGGGGCGAGAGAGAGAGAACGGGGGCGAGAAAGAGACAGGGGGGCGAGAGAGAGACCGGGGGTGATGAGAGAGACCGGGGGCGAGAAAGACCGGGTCGAGAGACCAGGGGCGAGAGAGAGACGGGGGGTGAGAGAGAGACTGGGGGCGGTGAGAGAGACCGGGGGTGAGAGAGAGACCGGGGGCGAGAGAGACCAGGGTGCGAGAGAGACCGGGTGCGAGAGAGACCGAGAAGCGAGAGATCGGAGGCTATAGAGACCGGGGGTGAGAGAGACTGGGGGCGAGAGAGACTAAGGGCGAGAGAGACTAGAGGCGAGAGAGAGAGACAGGGGGGTGAGAGAGAGTACGGGGGCGAGAGAGAGACCGGGGGCGAGAGAGAGAGACCGGGGGCGAGAGAGAGACAGGGGGCGAGAGAGAGAGACCGGGGGCGAGAGAGAGACAGGGGGGCGAGAGAGAGAGACTGGGGGCGAGAGAGACCGGGGGCAAGAGAGAAGCCGGGGTCAAGAGAGTCCGGACTAAAGAGACTGGAGGTGAGAGAGACCGGGGGCGAGAGAGACCAAGGGCGAGAGAGTCCGGGGACGAGAGAGACTGGGGGCGAGAGAGACCGGGGGCGAGAGAGACCGGGGGGCAAGAGAGACCGGGGGTGACAGAGAGAGTCTGGGAACATGAGAGAGAATCCAGGGGCAGCGAGAAAGACCGGGGGCAAGACAGACCGGGGGCGAGAGAGAGTGGGGGTGAGAGAGAGGGGTTCACGAGAGAGACCAGGATGACAAGACAGACTGGGTGCAAGAGAGAGACCGGGGTTGAGAGAGAGAGAGACCAGGGGCGAGAGAGAGACGGGGGGTGAGAGAGAGACTGGGGGCGGTGAGAGAGACCGGGGGTGAGAGAGAGACTGGAGGTGAGAGAGACCGGGGGCGAGAGATCGGGGGCGAGAGGGACCAGGACTAAAGAGACCAGAGGCGAGAGAGACCGGGGGCGAGAGAGACCAAGGGCGAGAGAGTCCGGGGACGAGAGAGACTGGGGGCGAGAGAGACCGGGGGCGAGAGAGACCGGGGGGCAAGAGAGACCGGGGGTGACAGAGAGAGTCTGGGAACATGAGAGAGAATCCAGGGGCAGCGAGAAAGACCGGGGGCAAGACAGACCGGGGGCGAGAGAGAGTGGGGGTGAGAGAGAGGGGTTCACGAGAGAGACCAGGAAGACAAGACAGACTGGGTGCAAGAGAGAGACCGGGGTTGAGAGAGAGAGAGACCAGGGGCGAGAGAGAGACGGGGGGTGAGAGAGAGACTGGGGGCGGTGAGAGAGACCGGGGGTGAGAGAGAGACCGGGGGCGAGAGAGACCGGGGTGCGAGAGAGACCGGGTGCGAGAGAGACCGAGAAGCGAGAGATCGGAGGCTATAGAGACCGGGGGTGAGAGAGACTGGGGGCGAGAGAGACTAAGGGCGAGAGAGACTAGAGGCGAGAGAGAGAGACAGGGGGGTGAGAGAGAGTACGGGGGCGAGAGAGAGACCGGGGGCGAGAGAGAGAGACCGGGGGCGAGAGAGAGACATGGGGCGAAAGAGAGAGACCGGGGGCGAGAGAGAGACAGGGGGGCGAGAGAGAGACCGGGGGCGAGAGAGAGAGAACGGGGGCGAGAGAGAGAGAACGGGGGCGAGAAAGAGACCGGGGGGCGAGAGAGAGACCGGGGGCGAGAGAGAGAGACCGGGGGCGAGAGAGAGAGAACGGGGGCGAGAAAGAGACGGGGGGGCGAGAGAGAGACCGGGGGTGATGAGAGAGACCGGGGGCGAGAAAGAGCGGGTCGAGAGACCAGGGGCGAGAGAGAGACGGGGTTGAGAGAGAGACTGGGGGCGGTGAGAGAGACCGGGGGTGAGAGAGAGACCGGGGGCGAGAGAGACCGGGGTGCGAGAGAGACCGGGTGCGAGAGAGACCGAGAAGCGAGAGATTGGAGGCTATAGAGACCGGGGGTGAGTGAGACTGGGGGCGAGAGAGACTAAGGGCGAGAGAGACTAGAGGCGAGAGAGAGAGACAGGGGGGTGAGAGAGAGTACGGGGGCGAGAGAGAGACCGGGGGCGAGAGAGAGAGACCGGGGGCGAGAGAGAGACAGGGGGCGAGAGAGAGAGACCGGGGGCGAGAGAGAGACAGGGGGGCGAGAGAGAGACCGGGGGCGAGAGAGAGAGAACGGGGGCGAGAGAGAGACCGGGGGCGAGAGAGAGAGAACGGGGGCGAGAGAGAGAGAACGGGGGCGAGAAAGAGACCGGGGGGCGAGAGAGAGACCGGGAGCGAGAGAGAGAGACCGGGGGCGAGAGAGAGAGAACGGGGGCGAGAAAGAGACAGGGGGGCGAGAGAGAGACCGGGGGTGATGAGAGAGACCGGGGGCGAGAAAGACCGGGTCGAGAGACCAGGGGCGAGAGACTGCGTGTGACGAGAGACTGGGTCGATGAGAGGCTGAGGGCGATGAGACACCAGGGGTGAGAGAGACCAGGGGGTGAGAGAGACCGGGGTGTGAGAGAGACCGGGGGCGAGAGAGAGAACAGGGGCGAGTGAGACAGGGGTGTGAGAGAGACGGGGGTTTGAGAGAGACCGGGGTGTGAGAGTGACCGGTGGTGAGAGAGACCAGGAGTGAGAGAGACCAGTGGTGAGAGAGACCGGGGGTGAGAGAGAGATCGGAGGTGAGAGAGACCAGGGGTGAGAGAGACTGGGGTGTGAGAGAGACCGGGGTGTGAGAGAGACCGGGGGTGGGAGAGACTGGAGGTGAGAGAGACCGGGGGTGAGAGGGACTGGGGGTGAGAGAGACCAGGGGTGAGAGAGACCGGGGGTGAGAGAGATACGGGGGGTGAGAGAGACCGGGGGTTGAGAGAGACCAGGGGTGAGAGAGAGACCAGGGGTGAGAGAGACCGGGGGTGAGAGAGACTGGGGGTGAGAGAGACCAGGGGTGAGAGAGACCGGGGGTGAGAGAGACCAGGGGTGAGAGAGACGGGGGGGAGAGATAGACCAGGGGTGAGAGAGACTGGGGGTGAGAGAGACCATGGGCGAGAGAGACCGGGGGTGAGAGAGATACCGGGGGCGAGAGAGACCGGGGGTGAGAGAGATACGGGGGGTGAGAGAGACCGGGGGTGAGAGAGATACCGGGGGCGAGAGAGAGACTGGGAGCGAGAGAGAGAGCGGGGGTGAGAGAGAGACCGGGGGTGAGAGAGATACCGGGGGCGAGAGAGAGACTGGGGGCGAGAGAGAGACCGGGGGTGAGAGAGAGACCGGGGGTGAGAGAGATACCGGGGGCGAGAGAGAGACTGGGAGCGAGAGACCGGGGGTGAGAGAGATACCGGGGGCGGGAGAGAGACTGGGGGCGAGAGAGAGACCGGGGGTGAGAGAGATACCGGGGGCGAGAAAGAGACCAGGGGTGGGAGAGAGAGACCGGGATTGAGAGAGATACCAGGGGTGAGAGAGTGAGACCGGGGGTGAGAGAGATACGAGGGGCGAGAGAGAGAGACCGGGATTGAGAGAGATACCAGGGGTGAGAGAGTGAGACCGGGGGTGAGACAGACCCGGGGCTTGAGAGAACGGGGGTGAGAGAGACCGGGGGTAAGAGAGAGACAGGGGGTGAGAGAGATACCGGGGGCGAGAGAGAGATACCGGGGGCGAGAGAGAAACCGGGGGTGAGAGAGATACCGGGGACGACGAGACCGGGGGTTGATAGATACAGGCGACGAGACAGACCACGGGTGAGAGAGATACCGGGGGCGAGAGAGACCGGGGGAGAGAGAGACCGGGGGTGAGAGAGAGCCCGGGGTGAGACAGAGACCGGGGTGAGAGAGAGACCGGGGGAAAGAGAGAGACCGGGGGTGAGAGAGAGAGAGACAGGGCGTGAGAGAGATACCGGGTGAGAGAGATACCAGCGGCGAGAGATACCGGGGGTGAGAGAGAGACCGGCGGTGAGAGAAATACCGTGGGTGAGAGAGAGACTGGGGGCGAGAGAGAGACCGGGGGTGAGAGAGATACCAGGGGCGAGAGAGAGATACTGGTGGCGAGAGAGAAACTGGGGGTGAGAGCGATACCGGGGGCGATGAGAGACCGGGGGTTGATAGAGACAGGCGACGAGACAGACCACGGGTGAGAGAGATACCGGGGGCGAGAGAGACCGGGGGAGAGAGAGACCGGGGGCAAGAGAGAGACCGGGGGTGAGAGAGAGAGAGACAGGGCGTGAGAGAGATACCGGGTGAGAGAGATACCAGCGGCGAGAGATACCGGGGGTGAGAGAGAGACCGGGGGTGAGAGAAATACCGGGAGTGAGAGAGAGACTGGGGGCGAGAGAGAGACCGGGGGTGAGAGAGATAACAGGGGCGAGAGAGAGATACTGGGGACGAGAGAGAAACCGGGGGTGAGAGAGATACCGGGGAAGATGAGAGACCGGGGGTGAGAGAGATACCGGGGGCGAGAGAGACCGGGGGTGAGAGAGATACCGGGGGCGAGAGAGACCGGGGGTGAGAGAGATACCGGGGGCGAGAGAGACCGGGGGTGAGAGAGAGCCCGGGGTGAGAGAGAGACCGGGGTGATAGAGAGACCGGGGGCAAGAGAGAGTCCGGGGGCAAGAGAGAGACAAGGGGTGAGAGAGATACCGGGTGAGAGAGATACCAGGGGCGAGAGAGAGACCGGGGGTGAGAGAGATAACGGGGGCGAGAGAGAGATACCGAGGGTGAGAGAGATACCGGGGCCGAGAAAGAGGGACCGGGGGTGAGAGAGACCGGGGGCGGTGAGAGATACCAGGGGTGAGAGAGACCGGGGGTGAGAGAGACCAGGGTGCGAGAGAGACCGGGTGCGAGAGAGACCAAGAAGCGAGAGATCGGAGGCTATAGAGACCGGGGGTGAGAGAGACTGGGGGCGAGAGAGACTAAGGGCGAGAGAGACTAGAGGCGAGAGAGAGAGAGACAGGGGGGTGAGAGAGAGTACTGGGGCGAGAGAGAGACCGGGGGCGAGAGAGAGAGACCGGGGGCGAGAGAGAGAGACCGGGTGCGAGAGAGAGAGACCGGGGGCGAGAGAGAGACGGGGGCGAGAGAGAGAGACCGGGGGCGAGAGAGAGACAGGGGGGCGAGAGAGAGACCGGGGGTGAGAGAGAGAGACCGGGGGCGAGAGAGAGAGAACGGGGGCGACAAAGTGACAGGAGGACGAGAGAGAGACCTGTGGTGATGAGAGAGACCAGGGGCGAGAAAGACCGGGTCGAGAGACCAGGGGCGAGAGACTGCGTGTGACGAGAGACTGGGTCGATGAGAGGCTGAGGGCGATGAGACACCAGGGGTGAGAGAGACCAGGGGTGAGAGAGACCGGGGGGTGAGAGAGAACGGGGTGTGAGAGAGACCGGGGTGTGAGAGAGACCGGGGGCGAGAGAGACCGGGGGGTGAGAGAGACCGGGGTGTGAGAGAGACCGGGGGCGAGAGAGAGACCAGGGGCGAGAGAGACAGGGGTGTGAGAGTGACGGGGGTGTGAGAGAGACCGGGGTGTGAGAGTGACCGGTGGTGAGAGAGACCAGGAGTGAGAGAGACCAGTGGTGAGAGAGACCGGGGGTGAGAGAGAGATCGGAGGTGAGAGAGACCAGGGGTGAGAGAGACTGGGGTGTGAGAGAGACCGGGGTGTGAGAGAGACCGGGGGTGAGAGAGACCAGGGATGAGAGAGACCGGGGGTGAGAGAGACTGGGGGTGAGAGAGACCAGGGGTGAGAGACCGGGGGTGAGAGAGACTGGGGGTGAGAGAGACCGGGAGTGAGAGAGACTGGGGGTGAGAGAGACCAGGGGTGAGAGAGACCGGGGGTGAGAGTGATACGGGGGGTGAGAGAGACCAGGGGTGAGAGAGACTGGGGGTGAGAGAGACCATGGGCGAGAGAGACCGGGGGTGAGAGAGACCGGGGGTGAGAGAGACTGGGGGTGAGAGAGACCAGGGGTGAGAGAGACCGGGGGTGTGAGAGACCATGGGTGAGAGAGACCGGGGGCGAGAGAGAGACCAGGGGTGAGAGAGACCGGGGGTGAGGGAGAGACCAGGGGCGAGAGAGACCGGGGGTGAGAGAGACCAGGGGTGAGAGAGACCGGGGGCGAGAGAGGCTGGGGCGACTGAGAGACCAGGGGTGCGAGAGAGAGAGACCGGGGGCGAGAGAGAGACCGGGGGTGAGAGAGACTGGGGGCGAGAGAGGCTAGGGGCGACTGAGAGACCAGGGGTGCGAGAGAGAGAGACCGGGGGCGAGAGAGAGACCGGGGGTGAGAGAGAGAGACCGGGGGTGAGAGAGAGAGACCAGGGGCGAGAGAGATAGACCGGGGGCGAGAGAGAGAGATTGGGGGCGAGAGAGAGACCGTGGGTGAGAGAGAGAGACCGGGGGTGAGAGAGAGACCGGGGGCGAGAGAGACTGGTGGCGAGAGAAAGGGGGTGACAAGAGAGAGAGACCGAGGGCGAGAGACCAGTGGCGAGAGATAGGGTTGACAAGAGAGACTGGGGCAACTAGACAGACCATGGGTGAGAGACCAGGGGCGAGGGAGACCAGGGGATGGAAGAGGTTGGGGGCGAGAGAGTCTGGCGGCGAAAGAAACCGGGTGACGAGAGAGACACTGGGGGGGGGGTGCTAGAGAGACCGGGGGGGACGGGGGGGGTGCGTGCGAGAGAGACCGGTTTGCGAAAGAGCCCGGGGGCGAGATAACCGGGGGTGGCAGGAGACTAGGGGTGAGAGAGACTGGGGTGGAGAGAGAGCCCGGGGTGAGAGAGAGACCGGGGTGATAGAGAGACCGGGGGCAAGAGAGAGTCCGGGGGCAAGAGAGAGACAAGGGGTGAGAGAGAGAGAGACAGGGTGTGAGAGAGATACCGGGTGAGAGAAATACCAGCAGCGAGAGATACCGGGGGTGAGAGAGAGACCGGGGGTGAGAGAAATACTGGGGGTGAGAGAGAGACTGGGGGCGAGAGAGAGACCGGGGGTGAGAGAGAGAGAGACAGGGGTGAGAGAGATACCAGCGGCGAGAGATACCGGGGGTGAGAGAGAGACCGGCGGTGAGAGAAATACCGTGGGTGAGAGAGAGACTGGGGGCGAGAGAGAGACCGGGGGTGAGAGAGATACCAGGGGCGAGAGAGAGATACTGGGGGTGAGAGAGAAACTGGGGGTGAGAAAGATACCGGGGGCGATGAGAGAACGGGGGTTGATAGAGACAGGCGACGAGACAGACCACGGGTGAGAGAGATACCGGGGGCGAGAGAGACCAGGGGAGAGAGAGACCGGGGGTGAGAGAGAGCCCGGGGTGAGAGAGAGACCGGGGGCAAGAGAGAGACCGGGGGTGAGAGATAGAGAGACAGGGCGTGAGAGAGATACCGGGTGAGAGAGATACCAGCGGCGAGAGATACCGGGGGTGAGAGAGAGACCGGGGGTGAGAGAAATACCGGGAGTGAGAGAGAGACTGGGGGCGAGAGAGAGACCGGGGGTGAGAGAGATACCAGGGGCGAGAGAGAGATACTGGGGGCGAGAGAGAAACCGGGGGTGAGAGAGATACCGGGGACGATGAGAGACCGGGGGTTGATAGAGACAGGCGACGAGACAGACCAGGGGTGAGAGAGATACCGGGGGCGAGAGAGACCGGGGGGGAGAGAGATACCGGGGGCGAGAGAGACCGGGGGTGAGAGAGAGCCCGGGGTGAGAGAGAGACCGGGGTGATAGAGAGACCGGGGGCAAGAGAGAGTCCGGGGGCAAGAGAGAGACAAGGGGTGAGAGTAAGAGAGACAGGGTGTGAGAGAGATACCGGGTGAGAGAGATACCAGCAGCGAGAGATACCGGGGTTGAGAGAGAGACCGGGGGTGAGAGAAATACTGGGGGTGAGAGAGAGACTGGGGGCGAGAGAGAGACCGGGGGTGAGAGAGATACCAGGGGCGAGAGAGAGATACTGGGGGCGAGAGAGAAACCGGGGGTGATAGAGATACCGGGGGCGAGAGAGAGATACTGGGGGCGAGAGAGAGATACTGGGGGCGAGAGAGAAACCGGGGGTCAGAGAGATACCGGGGACGATGAGAGACCGGGGGTTGATAGAGACAGGCGACGAGACAGATCAGGGGTGAGAGAGATACCGGTGGCGATAGAGACCGGGGGTGAGAGAGATACCGGTGGCGAGAGAGACCGGGGGTGAGAGGGAGCCCGGGGTGAGAGAGAGACCGGGGTGATGGAGAGACCGGGGGCAAGAGAGAGTCCGGGGGCAAGAGAGAGACAGGGGTGAGAGAGATACCGGGTGAGAGAGATACCAGGGGCGAGAGAGAGACCGGGGGTGAGAGAGATAACGGGGGCGAGAGAGAGAAACTGAGGGTGAGAGAGATACCGGGGGCGAGAAAGAGACCGGGGGTGAGAGAGATACCAGGGGCGAGAGAGAGGGACCGGGGGTGAGAGAGACCGGGGGTGAGAGAGACCGGGGGTGAGATAGACCGGGGGCAACAGAGAGACAGGGGGTTAGAGAGAGCGTGGGAGAAATAGAGACCAGGGGTGAGCGAAAGCGTGGGAGAGAGAGCGAGACCGGGGGCGAGAGAGACCAGGGCTAAGAGAGACTGGGGGGGGGGGAGACAGAAAATGGGGAGGGGGGGGCGAGACAGAGACGAGAGAGACCACGGGCCTGAGACCAGGGGTGATGAGTGACCGGGGCCGACGAGAGACCGGGGGTTGATAGAGACAGGCGACAAAAGAGACCGGGGGTGAGAGAGAGACTGGGGGTGAGATAGATACTGGGGGCGAGAGAGACCGGGGGTGAGAGAGATACCAGGGGCGAGAGAGACAGACCGGGGGTGAGAGAGATACCAGGGGCGAGAGACAGAGACCGGGGGCGAGGGAGACAGGGGGTGAGAGAGAGAGGGGGCAAGGGAGAGACAGGGGGTGAGAGAGATACCGGGTGAGAGAGATACCAGCGGCGAGAGATACCGGGGGTGAGAGAAATACCGGGGCTGAGAGAGAGACCGGGGGTGAGAGAGACCGGGGGTGAGAGAGACCGGGGGTGAGAGAGACCGTGGGTAAGAGAGAGACAGGGGTGAGAGAGATACTGGGCGAGAGAGATACTGGGTGAGAGAGATACTGGGTGAGAGAGATACCGGGGGCGAGAGAGAACCCGGGGGTGAGAGAGATACCGGGGACGACGAGAGACCGGGGGTTGATAGAGACAGGCGACGAGACAGACCATGGGTGAGAGAGATACCGGGGACGACGAGAGACCGGGGGTTGATAGAGACAGGCGACGAGAAAGACCGGGGGTGAGAGAAATACCGGGGGCGAGAGAGACCGGGGGTGAGAGAGAGCCCGGGGTGAGTGAGAGCCCGGGGTGAGAGAGAGACCGTGGTGAGAGAGAGACCGGGGGAGAGACAGACCAGGGGTGAGAGAGAGACCGGGGGTGAGAGAGACCGGGGGTGAGAGAGACCGGGGATGAGTGAGGGCCCGGGGTGAGAGAGAGACCGTGGTGAGAGAGAGACCGGGGGCAAGAGAGAGACCAGGGGCAAGAGAGAGACAGGGGGTGAGAGAGAAACCGGGGGCGAGAGAGAGACTGGGGGTGAGAGAGATAACGGGGGCGAGAGAGAGATACCGAGGGTGAGAGAGATACCGGGGGCGAGAGAGAGATACCGGGAGTGAGAGAGATACCGGGGGCGTGAAAGAGACCGGGGGTGAGAGAGAGAGACCGGGGGTGAGAGAGATAACCGGGGCGAGAGAGAGAGACCGGGGGTGAGAGAGATACCAGGGGCGAGAGAGAGAGACCGGCGGCGAGAGAGACCGGGGGTGAGAGAGACCGGGGGCAAGAGAGAGACAGGGGGTGAGAGAGATACCGGGGGCGAGAAAGAGACTGGGGGTGAGAGAGAGAAACCGGGGGTGAGAGAGATACCCGGGGTGAGAGAGAGAGACCGGGGATGAGAGAGAGAAACCGGGGGTGAGAGAGATACCAGGGGCGCGCGAGAGATCCCGGGGGTTAGAGAGCGACCGGGGGTGAGAGAGACTGGGGGTGAGAGAGACCGAGGGCGAAAGAGAGACCAGGGGCAAGAGAGAGATACCAGGGGCGAGAGAGAGAGACCGGGATGAGAGAGACCGGGGGCGAGAGAGACCAGGGGTGAGAGAGAGAGTGTGACGAGAGAGACCGAGTGTGGGAGAGAGGGTGTGACGATAGAGACCGGTGGTGGGAGAGACCGGGGGCAAGAGAGAGAGACAGGGGGCAAAGAAAGAAAGGAGGTGAGAGAGACCGGACGGGGCGAGAGAGATCAGGGACGAGAGAGAGAGAGACCGGCGGCGAGAGAGACCAGGGCGGCGAGAGGAACCAGGGGGTGAGAGAGACTGGGATCGAAAGAGAGACTCGAGGTGAGAGAGCGACCGGGGATGAGAGTGACCGGGGGCGAGAGAGACTGGCAGCGGCGAGAGAGACTGGGGGCGAGAGAGAGTCCTGGGGTGAGAGAGAGGGAGAGACAAGAGAGACCGGGGGTTTAGAGAGACCGGGGGCAAAGAGAGACCGGGGGTTTAGAGAGACCGGGGGCAAAGAGAGACAGGGGGCGAGAGAGACTGAGGGCGGCGAGAGAGACCAGGGGCTAGAGAGAGACTGCGGGCGAGAGAGACCGGGTGTGAGAGTGACCGGGGGTGAGAGAGAGAGACCGGGGGCGAGAGAGAGACAGGGGGAGCGAGAGACAGACCGGGGGCAGTCAGAGAGACCGGGGACGAGAAAGACCGGGTCGAGAGACCGGGGATGAGAGACTGCGTGTGACGAGAGACCGGGTCGATGAGAGGCTGAGGGCGATGAGACACCAGGAGGCGAGAGAGACCAGGGGGGAGAGTGACCGTCGGCAAGAGAGAGACCAGGGGGTGAGAGAGACCGGGGGCAAGAGAGACCCAGGAAGAGAGAGAACGGGGATGGGAGAGAGAGACCGGGGATGAGAGAGAGAGAGATTGGGGGCGAGAGAGAGACTGAGACCTGGGTCAAGACAGCAGTGGTGACGAGAGACTGGGGGCAACAAGTGAGACAGGGGGTGAGAGAGACCGGGGGCAAGAGAGAGGAGGGGGTCGAGAGAGTCTGGGGGCGAGAGTGACCAGGACTAAAGAGACCGGAAGCGAGAGAGACCGGAGGCGAGAGACCGGGGGCGAGAGAGACCAGGACGAAAGAGACAGGAGGCGAGAGAGACCAGGGGCGAGAGAGACCAAGGGCGAGAGAGTCCGAGGGCCAGAGAGACTGGAGGCGAGAGAGACCAGGGGCGAGAGAGACTGAGGGCGATAGAGTCCGAGGGCGAGAGAGACTGGAGTCGAGAGAGAGCGGGGGCGAGAGGCACAGGGGGTGAGAGAGAGACCAGGGGCGAGAGAGATCGGGGGGCGAGAGAGATCGGGGGGCAAGAGAGACCGGGGGGCAAGAGAGACCGGGGGCAAGAGAGTCCAGGGGTGCCAGAGAGAATCTGGGGATACAAGAGAGAGTCCCGGGGCAGCGAGAGAGACCGGGGGCAAGACAGACCGGGGGCGAGTTATAGACCAGGGGCAAGAGAGAGAGACCGGAGGTGAGAGAGAGACGGGGGGCGAGAGATCGGAGGCTAAAGAGACCGGGAGTGAGAGAGACTGGGGGCGAGAGAGACTAAGGGCGAGAGAGACTAGAGGCGAGAGAGAGAGAGACAGGGGGGTGAGAGAGAGTACTGGGGCGAGAGAGAGACCGGGGGCGAGAGAGAGAGACCGGGGGCGAGAGAGAGAGACCGGGTGCGAGAGAGAGAGACCGGGGGCGAGAGAGAGACGGGGGCGAGAGAGAGAGACCGGGGGCGAGAGAGAGACAGGGGGGCGAGAGAGAGACCGGGGGTGAGAGAGAGAGACCGGGGGCGAGAGAGAGAGAACGGGGGCGAGAAAGTGACAGGAGGACGAGAGAGAGACCTGTTGTGATGAGAGAGACCGGGGGCGAGAAAGACCGGGTCGAGAGACCAGGGGCGAGAGACTGCGTGTGACGAGAGACTGGGTCGATGAGAGGCTGAGGGCGATGAGACACCAGGGGTGAGAGAGACCAGGGGTGAGAGAGACCGGGGGGTGAGAGAGAACGGGGTGTGAGAGAGACCGGGGTGTGAGAGAGACCGGGGGCGAGAGAGACCGGGGGGTGAGAGAGACCGGGGTGTGAGAGAGACCGGGGGCGAGAGAGAGACCAGGGGCGAGAGAGACAGGGGTGTGAGAGTGACGGGGGTGTGAGAGAGACCGGGGTGTGAGAGTGACCGGTGGTGAGAGAGACCAGGAGTGAGAGAGACCAGTGGTGAGAGAGACCGGGGGTGAGAGAGAGATCGGAGGTGAGAGAGACCAGGGGTGAGAGAGACTGGGGTGTGAGAGAGACCGGGGTGTGAGAGAGACCGGGGGTGAGAGAGACCAGGGATGAGAGAGACCGGGGGTGAGAGAGACTGGGGGTGAGAGAGACCAGGGGTGAGAGACCGGGGGTGAGAGAGACTGGGGGTGAGAGAGACCGGGAGTGAGAGAGACTGGGGGTGAGAGAGACCAGGGGTGAGAGAGACCGGGGGTGAGAGTGATACGGGGGGTGAGAGAGACCAGGGGTGAGAGAGACTGGGGGTGAGAGAGACCATGGGCGAGAGAGACCGGGGGTGAGAGAGACCGGGGGTGAGAGAGACTGGGGGTGAGAGAGACCAGGGGTGAGAGAGACCGGGGGTGTGAGAGACCATGGGTGAGAGAGACCGGGGGCGAGAGAGAGACCAGGGGTGAGAGAGACCGGGGGTGAGGGAGAGACCAGGGGCGAGAGAGACCGGGGGTGAGAGAGACCAGGGGTGAGAGAGACCGGGGGCGAGAGAGGCTAGGGGCGACTGAGAGACCAGGGGTGCGAGAGAGAGAGACCGGGGGCGAGAGAGAGACCGGGGGTGAGAGAGACTGGGGGCGAGAAAGGCTAGGGGCGACTGAGAGACCAGGGGTGCGAGAGAGAGAGACCGGGGGCGAGAGAGAGACCGGGGGTGAGAGAGAGAGACCGGGGGTGAGAGAGAGAGACCAGGGGCGAGAGAGATAGACCGGGGGCGAGAGAGAGAGATTGGGGGCGAGAGAGAGACCGTGGGTGAGAGAGAGAGACCGGGGGTGAGAGAGAGACCGGGGGCGAGAGAGACTGGTGGCGAGAGAAAGGGGGTGACAAGAGAGAGAGACCGAGGGCGAGAGACCAGTGGCGAGAGATAGGGTTGACAAGAGAGACTGGGGCAACTAGACAGACCATGGGTGAGAGACCAGGGGCGAGGGAGACCAGGGGATGGAAGAGGTTGGGGGCGAGAGAGTCTGGCGGCGAAAGAAACCGGGTGACGAGAGAGACACTGGGGGGGGGGGGGTGCTAGAGAGACCGGGGGGGACGGGGGGGGGGCGTGCGAGAGAGACCGGTTTGCGAAAGAGCCCGGGGGCGAGATAACCGGGGGTGGCAGGAGACTAGGGGTGAGAGAGACTGGGGTGGAGAGAGAGCCCGGGGTGAGAGAGAGACCGGGGTGATAGAGAGACCGGGGGCAAGAGAGAGTCCGGGGGCAAGAGAGAGACAAGGGGTGAGAGAGAGAGAGACAGGGTGTGAGAGAGATACCGGGTGAGAGAAATACCAGCAGCGAGAGATACCGGGGGTGAGAGAGAGACCGGGGGTGAGAGAAATACTGGGGGTGAGAGAGAGACTGGGGGCGAGAGAGAGACCGGGGGTGAGAGAGAGAGAGACAGGGGTGAGAGAGATACCAGCGGCGAGAGATACCGGGGGTGAGAGAGAGACCGGCGGTGAGAGAAATACCGTGGGTGAGAGAGAGACTGGGGGCGAGAGAGAGACCGGGGGTGAGAGAGATACCAGGGGCGAGAGAGAGATACTGGGGGTGAGAGAGAAACTGGGGGTGAGAAAGATACCGGGGGCGATGAGAGAACGGGGGTTGATAGAGACAGGCGACGAGACAGACCACGGGTGAGAGAGATACCGGGGGCGAGAGAGACCAGGGGAGAGAGAGACCGGGGGTGAGAGAGAGCCCGGGGTGAGAGAGAGACCGGGGGCAAGAGAGAGACCGGGGGTGAGAGATAGAGAGACAGGGCGTGAGAGAGATACCGGGTGAGAGAGATACCAGCGGCGAGAGATACCGGGGGTGAGAGAGAGACCGGGGGTGAGAGAAATACCGGGAGTGAGAGAGAGACTGGGGGCGAGAGAGAGACCGGGGGTGAGAGAGATACCAGGGGCGAGAGAGAGATACTGGGGGCGAGAGAGAAACCGGGGGTGAGAGAGATACCGGGGATGATGAGAGACCGGGGGTTGATAGAGACAGGCGACGAGACAGACCAGGGGTGAGAGAGATACCGGGGGCGAGAGAGACCGGGGGTGAGAGAGATACCGGGGGCGAGAGAGACCGGGGGTGAGAGAGAGCCCGGGGTGAGAGAGAGACCGGGGTGATAGAGAGACCGGGGGCAAGAGAGAGTCCGGGGGCAAGAGAGAGACAAGGGGTGAGAGTAAGAGAGACAGGGTGTGAGAGAGATACCGGGTGAGAGAGATACCAGCAGCGAGAGATACCGGGGTTGAGAGAGAGACCGGGGGTGAGAGAAATACTGGGGGTGAGAGAGAGACTGGGGGCGAGAGAGAGACCGGGGGTGAGAGAGATACCAGGGGCGAGAGAGAGATACTGGGGGCGAGAGAGAAACCGGGGGTGATAGAGATACCGGGGGCGAGAGAGAGATACTGGGGGCGAGAGAGAAACCGGGGGTCAGAGAGATACCGGGGACGATGAGAGACCGGGGGTTGATAGAGACAGGCGACGAGACAGATCAGGGGTGAGAGAGATACCGGTGGCGATAGAGACCGGGGGTGAGAGAGATACCGGGGGCGAGAGAGACCGGGGGTGAGAGGGAGCCCGGGGTGAGAGAGAGACCGGGGGAGAGAGAGAGACCGGGGGCAAGAGAGTGACCGGGGGTGAGAGGGAGCCCGGGGTGAGAGAGAGACCGGGGTGATCGAGAGACCGGGGGCAAGAGAGAGTCCGGGGGCAAGAGAGAGACAAGGGGTGAGAGAGATACCGGGTGAGAGAGATACCAGGGGCGAGAGAGAGACCGGGGGTGAGAGAGATAACGGGGGTGAGAGAGAGAAACTGAGGGTGAGAGAGATACCGGGGGCGAGAAAGAGACCGGGGGTGAGAGAGATACCAGGGGCGAGAGAGAGGGACCGGGGGTGAGAGAGACCGGGGGTGAGAGAGACCGGGGGTGAGAGAGACCGGGGGCAACAGAGAGACAGGGGGTTAGAGAGAGCGTGGGAGAAATAGAGACCAGGGGTGAGCGAAAGCGTGGGAGAGAGAGCGAGACCGGGGGCGAGAGAGACCAGGGCTAAGAGAGACTGGGGGGGGGGGGAGACAGAAAATGGGGAGCGGGGGGCGAGACAGAGACGAGAGAGACCACGGGCCTGAGACCAGGGGTGATGAGTGACCGGGGCCGACGAGAGACCGGGGGTTGATAGAGACAGGCGACAAAAGAGACCGGGGGTGAGAGAGAGACTGGGGGTGAGATAGATACTGGGGGCGAGAGAGACCGGGGGTGAGAGAGATACCAGGGGCGAGAGAGACAGACCGGGGGTGAGAGAGATACCAGGGGCGAGAGACAGAGACCGGGGGCGAGGGAGACAGGGGGTGAGAGAGAGAGGGGGCAAGGGAGAGACAGGGGGTGAGAGAGATACCGGGTGAGAGAGATACCAGCGGCGAGAGATACCGGGGGTGAGAGAAATACCGGGGCTGAGAGAGAGACCGGGGGTGAGAGAGACCGGGGGTGAGAGAGACCGGGGGTGAGAGAGACCGTGGGTAAGAGAGAGACAGGGGTGAGAGAGATACTGGGCGAGAGAGATACTGGGTGAGAGAGATACTGGGTGAGAGAGATACCGGGGGCGAGAGAGAACCCGGGGGTGAGAGAGATACCGGGGACGACGAGAGACCGGGGGTTGATAGAGACAGGCGACGAGACAGACCATGGGTGAGAGAGATACCGGGGACGACGAGAGACCGGGGGTTGATAGAGACAGGCGACGAGAAAGACCGGGGGTGAGAGAAATACCGGGGGCGAGAGAGACCGGGGGTGAGAGAGAGCCCGGGGTGAGTGAGAGCCCGGGGTGAGAGAGAGACCGTGGTGAGAGAGAGACCGGGGGAGAGACAGACCAGGGGTGAGAGAGAGACCGGGGGTGAGAGAGACCGGGGGTGAGAGAGACCGGGGATGAGTGAGGGCCCGGGGTGAGAGAGAGACCGTGGTGAGAGAGAGACCGGGGGCAAGAGAGAGACCAGGGGCAAGAGAGAGACAGGGGGTGAGAGAGAAACCGGGGGCGAGAGAGAGACTGGGGGTGAGAGAGATAACGGGGGCGAGAGAGAGATACCGAGGGTGAGAGAGATACCGGGGGCGAGAGAGAGATACCGGGAGTGAGAGAGATACCGGGGGCGTGAAAGAGACCGGGGGTGAGAGAGAGAGACCGGGGGTGAGATAGATAACCGGGGCGAGAGAGAGAGACCGGGGGTGAGAGAGATACCAGGGGCGAGAGAGAGAGACCGGCGGCGAGAGAGACCAGGGGCAAGAGAGAGACAGGGGGTGAGAGAGAAACCGGGGGTGAGAGAGATAACGGGGGCGAGAGAGAGAAACCGGGGGTGAGAGAGATACCCGGGGCGAGAGAGAGAGACCGGGGATGAGAGAGAGAAACCGGGGGTGAGAGAGATACCAGGGGCGCGCGAGAGAGACCGGGATGAGAGAGACCGGGGGCGAGAGAGACCAGGGGTGAGAGAGAGAGTGTGACGAGAGAGACCGAGTGTGGGAGAGAGGGTGTGACGATAGAGACCGGTGGTGGGAGAGACCGGGGGCAAGAGAGAGAGACAGGGGGCAAAGAAAGAAAGGAGGTGAGAGAGACCGGACGGGGCGAGAGAGATCAGGGACGAGAGAGAGAGAGACCGGCGGCGAGAGAGACCAGGGCGGCGAGAGGAACCAGGGGGTGAGAGAGACTGGGATCGAAAGAGAGACTCGAGGTGAGAGAGCGACCGGGGATGAGAGTGACCGGGGGCGAGAGAGACTGGCAGCGGCGAGAGAGACTGGGGGCGAGAGAGAGTCCTGGGGTGAGAGAGAGGGAGAGACAAGAGAGACCGGGGGTTTAGAGAGACCGGGGGCAAAGAGAGACCGGGGGTTTAGAGAGACCGGGGGCAAAGAGAGACAGGGGGCGAGAGAGACTGAGGGCGGCGAGAGAGACCAGGGGCTAGAGAGAGACTGCGGGCGAGAGAGACCGGGTGTGAGAGTGACCGGGGGTGAGAGAGAGAGACCGGGGGCGAGAGAGAGACAGGGGGAGCGAGAGACAGACCGGGGGCAGTCAGAGAGACCGGGGACGAGAAAGACCGGGTCGAGAGACCGGGGATGAGAGACTGCGTGTGACGAGAGACCGGGTCGATGAGAGGCTGAGGGCGATGAGACACCAGGAGGCGAGAGAGACCAGGGGGGAGAGTGACCGTCGGCAAGAGAGAGACCAGGGGGTGAGAGAGACCGGGGGCAAGAGAGACCCAGGAAGAGAGAGAACGGGGATGGGAGAGAGAGACCGGGGATGAGAGAGAGAGAGATTGGGGGCGAGAGAGAGACTGAGACCTGGGTCAAGACAGCAGTGGTGACGAGAGACTGGGGGCAACAAGTGAGACAGGGGGTGAGAGAGACCGGGGGCAAGAGAGAGGAGGGGGTCGAGAGAGTCTGGGGGCGAGAGTGACCAGGACTAAAGAGACCGGAAGCGAGAGAGACCGGAGGCGAGAGACCGGGGGCGAGAGAGACCAGGACGAAAGAGACAGGAGGCGAGAGAGACCAGGGGCGAGAGAGACCAAGGGCGAGAGAGTCCGAGGGCCAGAGAGACTGGAGGCGAGAGAGACCAGGGGCGAGAGAGACTGAGGGCGATAGAGTCCGAGGGCGAGAGAGACTGGAGTCGAGAGAGAGCGGGGGCGAGAGGCACAGGGGGTGAGAGAGAGACCAGGGGCGAGAGAGATCGGGGGGCGAGAGAGATCGGGGGGCAAGAGAGACCGGGGGGCAAGAGAGACCGGGGGCAAGAGAGTCCAGGGGTGCCAGAGAGAATCTGGGGATACAAGAGAGAGTCCCGGGGCAGCGAGAGAGACCGGGGGCAAGACAGACCGGGGGCGAGTTATAGACCAGGGGCAAGAGAGAGAGACCGGAGGTGAGAGAGAGACGGGGGGCGAGAGATCGGAGGCTAAAGAGACCGGGAGTGAGAGAGACTGGGGGCGAGAGAGACTAAGGGCGAGAGAGACTAGAGGCGAGAGAGAGAGAGACAGGGGGGTGAGAGAGAGTACTGGGGCGAGAGAGAGACCGGGGGCGAGAGAGAGAGACCGGGGGCGAGAGAGAGAGACCGGGTGCGAGAGAGAGAGACCGGGGGCGAGAGAGAGACGGGGGCGAGAGAGAGAGACCGGGGGCGAGAGAGAGACAGGGGGGCGAGAGAGAGACCGGGGGTGAGAGAGAGAGACCGGGGGCGAGAGAGAGAGAACGGGGGCGAGAAAGTGACAGGAGGACGAGAGAGAGACCTGTTGTGATGAGAGAGACCGGGGGCGAGAAAGACCGGGTCGAGAGACCAGGGGCGAGAGACTGCGTGTGACGAGAGACTGGGTCGATGAGAGGCTGAGGGCGATGAGACACCAGGGGTGAGAGAGACCAGGGGTGAGAGAGACCGGGGGGTGAGAGAGAACGGGGTGTGAGAGAGACCGGGGTGTGAGAGAGACCGGGGGCGAGAGAGACCGGGGGGTGAGAGAGACCGGGGTGTGAGAGAGACCGGGGGCGAGAGAGAGACCAGGGGCGAGAGAGACAGGGGTGTGAGAGTGACGGGGGTGTGAGAGAGACCGGGGTGTGAGAGTGACCGGTGGTGAGAGAGACCAGGAGTGAGAGAGACCAGTGGTGAGAGAGACCGGGGGTGAGAGAGAGATCGGAGGTGAGAGAGACCAGGGGTGAGAGAGACTGGGGTGTGAGAGAGACCGGGGTGTGAGAGAGACCGGGGGTGAGAGAGACCAGGGATGAGAGAGACCGGGGGTGAGAGAGACTGGGGGTGAGAGAGACCAGGGGTGAGAGACCGGGGGTGAGAGAGACTGGGGGTGAGAGAGACCGGGAGTGAGAGAGACTGGGGGTGAGAGAGACCAGGGGTGAGAGAGACCGGGGGTGAGAGTGATACGGGGGGTGAGAGAGACCAGGGGTGAGAGAGACTGGGGGTGAGAGAGACCATGGGCGAGAGAGACCGGGGGTGAGAGAGACCGGGGGTGAGAGAGACTGGGGGTGAGAGAGACCAGGGGTGAGAGAGACCGGGGGTGTGAGAGACCATGGGTGAGAGAGACCGGGGGCGAGAGAGAGACCAGGGGTGAGAGAGACCGGGGGTGAGGGAGAGACCAGGGGCGAGAGAGACCGGGGGTGAGAGAGACCAGGGGTGAGAGAGACCGGGGGCGAGAGAGGCTAGGGGCGACTGAGAGACCAGGGGTGCGAGACAGAGAGACCGGGGGCGAGAGAGAGACCGGGGGTGAGAGAGACTGGGGGCGAGAAAGGCTAGGGGCGACTGAGAGACCAGGGGTGCGAGAGAGAGAGACCGGGGGCGAGAGAGAGACCGGGGGTGAGAGAGAGAGACCGGGGGTGAGAGAGAGAGACCAGGGGCGAGAGAGATAGACCGGGGGCGAGAGAGAGAGATTGGGGGCGAGAGAGAGACCGTGGGTGAGAGAGAGAGACCGGGGGTGAGAGAGAGACCGGGGGCGAGAGAGACTGGTGGCGAGAGAAAGGGGGTGACAAGAGAGAGAGACCGAGGGCGAGAGACCAGTGGCGAGAGATAGGGTTGACAAGAGAGACTGGGGCAACTAGACAGACCATGGGTGAGAGACCAGGGGCGAGGGAGACCAGGGGATGGAAGAGGTTGGGGGCGAGAGAGTCTGGCGGCGAAAGAAACCGGGTGACGAGAGAGACACTGGGGGGGGGGGGGGTGCTAGAGAGACCGGGGGGGACGGGGGGGGGGCGTGCGAGAGAGACCGGTTTGCGAAAGAGCCCGGGGGCGAGATAACCGGGGGTGGCAGGAGACTAGGGGTGAGAGAGACTGGGGTGGAGAGAGAGCCCGGGGTGAGAGAGAGACCGGGGTGATAGAGAGACCGGGGGCAAGAGAGAGTCCGGGGGCAAGAGAGAGACAAGGGGTGAGAGAGAGAGAGACAGGGTGTGAGAGAGATACCGGGTGAGAGAAATACCAGCAGCGAGAGATACCGGGGGTGAGAGAGAGACCGGGGGTGAGAGAAATACTGGGGGTGAGAGAGAGACTGGGGGCGAGAGAGAGACCGGGGGTGAGAGAGAGAGAGACAGGGGTGAGAGAGATACCAGCGGCGAGAGATACCGGGGGTGAGAGAGAGACCGGCGGTGAGAGAAATACCGTGGGTGAGAGAGAGACTGGGGGCGAGAGAGAGACCGGGGGTGAGAGAGATACCAGGGGCGAGAGAGAGATACTGGGGGTGAGAGAGAAACTGGGGGTGAGAAAGATACCGGGGGCGATGAGAGAACGGGGGTTGATAGAGACAGGCGACGAGACAGACCACGGGTGAGAGAGATACCGGGGGCGAGAGAGACCAGGGGAGAGAGAGACCGGGGGTGAGAGAGAGCCCGGGGTGAGAGAGAGACCGGGGGCAAGAGAGAGACCGGGGGTGAGAGATAGAGAGACAGGGCGTGAGAGAGATACCGGGTGAGAGAGATACCAGCGGCGAGAGATACCGGGGGTGAGAGAGAGACCGGGGGTGAGAGAAATACCGGGAGTGAGAGAGAGACTGGGGGCGAGAGAGAGACCGGGGGTGAGAGAGATACCAGGGGCGAGAGAGAGATACTGGGGGCGAGAGAGAAACCGGGGGTGAGAGAGATACCGGGGAAGATGAGAGACCGGGGGTTGATAGAGACAGGCGACGAGACAGACCAGGGGTGAGAGAGATACCGGGGGCGAGAGAGACCGGGGGTGAGAGAGATACCGGGGGCGAGAGAGACCGGGGGTGAGAGAGAGCCCGGGGTGAGAGAGAGACCGGGGTGATAGAGAGACCGGGGGCAAGAGAGAGTCCGGGGGCAAGAGAGAGACAAGGGGTGAGAGTAAGAGAGACAGGGTGTGAGAGAGATACCGGGTGAGAGAGATACCAGCAGCGAGAGATACCGGGGTTGAGAGAGAGACCGGGGGTGAGAGAAATACTGGGGGTGAGAGAGAGACTGGGGGCGAGAGAGAGACCGGGGGTGAGAGAGATACCAGGGGCGAGAGAGAGATACTGGGGGCGAGAGAGAAACCGGGGGTGATAGAGATACCGGGGGCGAGAGAGAGATACTGGGGGCGAGAGAGAAACCGGGGGTCAGAGAGATACCGGGGACGATGAGAGACCGGGGGTTGATAGAGACAGGCGACGAGACAGATCAGGGGTGAGAGAGATACCGGTGGCGATAGAGACCGGGGGTGAGAGAGATACCGGGGGCGAGAGAGACCGGGGGTGAGAGGGAGCCCGGGGTGAGAGAGAGACCGGGGGAGAGAGAGAGACCGGGGGCAAGAGAGTGACCGGGGGTGAGAGGGAGCCCGGGGTGAGAGAGAGACCGGGGTGATCGAGAGACCGGGGGCAAGAGAGAGTCCGGGGGCAAGAGAGAGACAAGGGGTGAGAGAGATACCGGGTGAGAGAGATACCAGGGGCGAGAGAGAGACCGGGGGTGAGAGAGATAACGGGGGCGAGAGAGAGAAACTGAGGGTGAGAGAGATACCGGGGGCGAGAAAGAGACCGGGGGTGAGAGAGATACCAGGGGCGAGAGAGAGGGACCGGGGGTGAGAGAGACCGGGGGTGAGAGAGACCGGGGGTGAGAGAGACCGGGGGCAACAGAGAGACAGGGGGTTAGAGAGAGCGTGGGAGAAATAGAGACCAGGGGTGAGCGAAAGCGTGGGAGAGAGAGCGAGACCGGGGGCGAGAGAGACCAGGGCTAAGAGAGACTGGGGGGGGGGGAGACAGAAAATGGGGAGGGGGGGGCGAGACAGAGACGAGAGAGACCACGGGCCTGAGACCAGGGGTGATGAGTGACCGGGGCCGACGAGAGACCGGGGGTTGATAGAGACAGGCGACAAAAGAGACCGGGGGTGAGAGAGAGACTGGGGGTGAGATAGATACTGGGGGCGAGAGAGACCGGGGGTGAGAGAGATACCAGGGGCGAGAGAGACAGACCGGGGGTGAGAGAGATACCAGGGGCGAGAGACAGAGACCGGGGGCGAGGGAGACAGGGGGTGAGAGAGAGAGGGGGCAAGGGAGAGACAGGGGGTGAGAGAGATACCGGGTGAGAGAGATACCAGCGGCGAGAGATACCGGGGGTGAGAGAAATACCGGGGCTGAGAGAGAGACCGGGGGTGAGAGAGACCGGGGGTGAGAGAGACCGGGGGTGAGAGAGACCGTGGGTAAGAGAGAGACAGGGGTGAGAGAGATACTGGGCGAGAGAGATACTGGGTGAGAGAGATACTGGGTGAGAGAGATACCGGGGGCGAGAGAGAACCCGGGGGTGAGAGAGATACCGGGGACGACGAGAGACCGGGGGTTGATAGAGACAGGCGACGAGACAGACCATGGGTGAGAGAGATACCGGGGACGACGAGAGACCGGGGGTTGATAGAGACAGGCGACGAGAAAGACCGGGGGTGAGAGAAATACCGGGGGCGAGAGAGACCGGGGGTGAGAGAGAGCCCGGGGTGAGTGAGAGCCCGGGGTGAGAGAGAGACCGTGGTGAGAGAGAGACCGGGGGAGAGACAGACCAGGGGTGAGAGAGAGACCGGGGGTGAGAGAGACCGGGGGTGAGAGAGACCGGGGATGAGTGAGGGCCCGGGGTGAGAGAGAGACCGTGGTGAGAGAGAGACCGGGGGCAAGAGAGAGACCAGGGGCAAGAGAGAGACAGGGGGTGAGAGAGAAACCGGGGGCGAGAGAGAGACTGGGGGTGAGAGAGATAACGGGGGCGAGAGAGAGATACCGAGGGTGAGAGAGATACCGGGGGCGAGAGAGAGATACCGGGAGTGAGAGAGATACCGGGGGCGTGAAAGAGACCGGGGGTGAGAGAGAGAGACCGGGGGTGAGAGAGATAACCGGGGCGAGAGAGAGAGACCGGGGGTGAGAGAGATACCAGGGGCGAGAGAGAGAGACCGGCGGCGAGAGAGACCGGGGGTGAGAGAGACCGGGGGCAAGAGAGAGACAGGGGGTGAGAGAGATACCGGGGGCGAGAAAGAGACTGGGGGTGAGAGAGAGAAACCGGGGGTGAGAGAGATACCCGGGGCGAGAGAGAGAGACCGGGGATGAGAGAGAGAAACCGGGGGTGAGAGAGATACCAGGGGCGCGCGAGAGATCCCGGGGGTTAGAGAGCGACCGGGGGTGAGAGAGACTGGGGGTGAGAGAGACCGAGGGCGAAAGAGAGACCAGGGGCAAGAGAGAGATACCAGGGGCGAGAGAGAGAGACCGGGATGAGAGAGACCGGGGGCGAGAGAGACCAGGGGTGAGAGAGAGAGTGTGACGAGAGAGACCGAGTGTGGGAGAGAGGGTGTGACGATAGAGACCGGTGGTGAGAGAGACCGGGGGCAAGAGAGAGAGACAGGGGGCAAAGAAAGAAAGGAGGTGAGAGAGACCGGACGGGGCGAGAGAGATCAGGGACGAGAGAGAGAGAGACCGGCGGCGAGAGAGACCAGGGCGGCGAGAGGAACCAGGGGGTGAGAGAGACTGGGATCGAAAGAGAGACTCGAGGTGAGAGAGCGACCGGGGATGAGAGTGACCGGGGGCGAGAGAGACTGGCAGCGGCGAGAGAGACTGGGGGCGAGAGAGAGTCCTGGGGTGAGAGAGAGGGAGAGACAAGAGAGACCGGGGGTTTAGAGAGACCGGGGGCAAAGAGAGACCGGGGGTTTAGAGAGACCGGGGGCAAAGAGAGACAGGGGGCGAGAGAGACTGAGGGCGGCGAGAGAGACCAGGGGCTAGAGAGAGACTGCGGGCGAGAGAGACCGGGTGTGAGAGTGACCGGGGGTGAGAGAGAGAGACCGGGGGCGAGAGAGAGACAGGGGGAGCGAGAGACAGACCGGGGGCAGTCAGAGAGACCGGGGACGAGAAAGACCGGGTCGAGAGACCGGGGATGAGAGACTGCGTGTGACGAGAGACCGGGTCGATGAGAGGCTGAGGGCGATGAGACACCAGGAGGCGAGAGAGACCAGGGGGGAGAGTGACCGTCGGCAAGAGAGAGACCAGGGGGTGAGAGAGACCGGGGGCAAGAGAGACCCAGGAAGAGAGAGAACGGGGATGGGAGAGAGAGACCGGGGATGAGAGAGAGAGAGATTGGGGGCGAGAGAGAGACTGAGACCTGGGTCAAGACAGCAGTGGTGACGAGAGACTGGGGGCAACAAGTGAGACAGGGGGTGAGAGAGACCGGGGGCAAGAGAGAGGAGGGGGTCGAGAGAGTCTGGGGGCGAGAGTGACCAGGACTAAAGAGACCGGAAGCGAGAGAGACCGGAGGCGAGAGACCGGGGGCGAGAGAGACCAGGACGAAAGAGACAGGAGGCGAGAGAGACCAGGGGCGAGAGAGACCAAGGGCGAGAGAGTCCGAGGGCCAGAGAGACTGGAGGCGAGAGAGACCAGGGGCGAGAGAGACTGAGGGCGATAGAGTCCGAGGGCGAGAGAGACTGGAGTCGAGAGAGAGCGGGGGCGAGAGGCACAGGGGGAGAGAGAGAGACCAGGGGCGAGAGAGATCGGGGGGCGAGAGAGATCGGGGGGCAAGAGAGACCGGGGGGCAAGAGAGACCGGGGGCAAGAGAGTCCAGGGGTGCCAGAGAGAATCTGGGGATACAAGAGAGAGTCCCGGGGCAGCGAGAGAGACCGGGGGCAAGACAGACCGGGGGCGAGTTATAGACCAGGGGCAAGAGAGAGAGACCGGAGGTGAGAGAGAGACGGGGGGCGAGAGATCGGAGGCTAAAGAGACCGGGAGTGAGAGAGACTGGGGGCGAGAGAGACTAGGGGCGATAGAGAGACCGGGGGTGCGAGAGAGAGAGACAGGAGGGTGAGAGAGAGACCGGGGGCGAGAGAGAGAGACAGGGGGGCGAGAGAGAGAGACCGGGGGCGGAGAGAGAGACCGGGGGCGAGAGAGACACCAGGGGCAAGAGAGACAGGGGTACGAGAGAGACCGGGGGTGAGAGAGACTGGGGGCGAGAGAGGCTAGGGGCGACTGAGAGACCAGGGGTGCGAGAGAGAGAGACCGGGGGCGAGAGAGAGACCGGGGGTGAGAGAGAGAGACCGGGGGTGAGAGAGACTGGTGGCGAGAGAAAGGGGGTGACAAGAGAGAGACCGAGGGCGAGAGACCAGTGGCGAGAGATAGGGTTGACAAGAGAGACTGGGGCAACTAGACAGACCATGGGTGAGAGACCAGGGGCGAGGGAGACCAGGGGATGAAAGAGGTTGGGGGCGAGAGAGTCTGGCGGCGAGAGAAACCGGGTGACGAGAGAGAATGGGGTCGAGAGACACTGGGGGGGGGTGCTAGAGAGACCGGGGGGGACGGGGGGGGGGGCGTGCGAGAGAGACCGGTTTGCGAAAGAGCCCGGGGGCGAGATAACCGGGGGTGGCGGGAGACTGGGGGTGAGAGAGACTGGGGTGGAGAGAGACTGGGGCGAGAGAAACGGGGTGACGAGAGAGACCAGGTCGACGAAACACACCAGTGGCGAGAGAGAGACCAGGAGGTCGATAAAACAGACCGGGGGCAAGAGAGACCGTGGGAGAGAGAGACCGGGAGCGAGAGAGAGCGTGGGAGAAAGAGAGACCAGGGGTGAGCGAGAGCGTGTGATAGAGAGAGAGAGAGAGAGACCAGGGGCGAGAGAGACAAGGGCTAAGAGAGACTGGGGGGGGGGGGGGGGGACAGAGAATGGGGAGGGGGGGGCGAGACAGACCAGGGACGAGAGAGACCACGGGCGTGAGACCAGGGGTGATGAGTTACCGGGGCCGATGAGAGAGTGGGGGTTGATAGAGACAGGGGACAAGACAGACCGGGGGTGAGAGAGATACCGGGGGTGACAGAGATACTGGGGGCGAAAGAGACCGGGGGTGAGAGAGATACCAGGGGCGAGAGAGAAACCGGGGGTAAGAGAGAAACAGGGGTGAGAGAGATACTGGGCGAGAGAGATACTGGGTGAGAGAGATACTGGGTGAGAGAGAGACCGGGGGCGAGAGAGAAACCGGGGGTGAGAGAGATACCGGGGACGACGAGAGACCGGGGGTTGATAGAGACAGGCGACGAGACAGACCATGGGTGAGAGAGATACCGGGGACGACGAGAGACCGGGGGTTGATAGAGACAGGCGACGAGAAAGACCGGCGGTGAGAGAAATACCGGGGGTGAGAGAGACCGGGGGTGAGAGAGAGCCCGGGGTGAGTGAGAGCCCGGGGTGAGAGAGAGAGACCGTGGTGAGAGAGAGACCGGGGGAGAGAGAGACCAGGGGTGAGAGAGAGACCGGGGGTGAGAGAGACCGGGGGTGAGAGAGACCGGGGATGAGTGAGAGCCCGGGGTGAGAGAGAGACCGTGGTGAGAGAGAGACCGGGGGCAAGAGAGAGACTGGGGATGAGAGAGATAACGGGGGCGAGAGAGAGATACCGAGGGTGAGAGAGATACCGGGGGCGAGAGAGAGATACCGGGAGTGAGAGAGATACCGGGGGCGTGAAAGAGACCGGGGGTGAGAGAGAGAGAGACCGGGGGTGAGAGAGATAACCGGGGCGAGAGAGAGAGACCGGGGGTGAGAGAGATACCAGGGGCGAGAGAGAGAGACCGGCGGCGAGAGAGACCGGGGGTGAGAGAGACCGGGGGCAAGAGAGAGACAGGGGGTGAGAGAGATACCGGGGGCGAGAGAGAGACTGGGGGTGAGAGAGATAACGGGGGCGAGAGAGAGATACCGGGGACGACGAGAGACCGGGGGTTGATAGAGACAGGCGACGAGACAGTCCATGGGTGAGAGAGATACCGGGGACGACGAGAGACCGGGGGTTGATAGAGACAGGCGACGAGAAAGACCGGGGGTGAGAGAAATACCGGGGGCGAGAGAGACCGGGGGTGAGAGAGAGCCCGGGGTGAGTGAGAGCCCGGGGTGAGAGAGAGACCGTGGTGAGAGAGAGACCGGGGGAGAGACAGACCAGGGGTGAGAGAGAGACCGGGGGTGAGAGAGACCGGGGGTGAGAGAGACCGGGGATGAGTGAGAGCCCGGGGTGAGAGAGAGACCGTGGTGAGAGAGAGACCGGGGGCAAGAGAGAGACCAGGGGCAAGAGAGAGACAGGGGGTGAGAGAGATACCGGGGGCGAGAGAGAGACTGGGGGTGAGAGAGATAACGGGGGCGAGAGAGAGATACCGAGGGTGAGAGAGATACCGGGGGCGAGAGAGAGATACCGGGAGTGAGAGAGATACCGGGGGCGTGAAAGAGACCGGGGGTGAGAGAGAGAGACCGGGGGTGAGAGAGATAACCGGGGCGAGAGAGAGAGACCGGGGGTGAGAGAGATACCAGGGGCGAGAGAGAGAGACCGGCGGCGAGAGAGACCGGGGGTGAGAGAGACCGGGGGCAAGAGAGAGACAGGGGGTGAGAGAGATACCGGGGGCGAGAAAGAGACTGGGGGTGAGAGAGAGAAACCGGGGGTGAGAGAGATCCCCGGGGCGAGAGAGAGAGACCGGGGATGAGAGAGAGAAACCGGGGGTGAGAGAGATACCAGGGGCGAGCGAGAGATCCCGGGGGTTAGAGAGCGACCGGGGGTGAGAGAGACTGGGGGTGAGAGAGACCGAGGGCGAAAGAGAGACCAGGGGCAAGAGAGAGATACCAGGGGCGAGAGAGAGAGACCGGGATGAGAGAGACCGGGGGCGAGAGAGACCAGGGGTGAGAGACAGCGTGTGACGAGAGAGACCGAGTGTGAGAGAGAGGGTGTGACGAGAGAGACCGGTGGTGAGAGAGACCGGGGGCAAGAGAGAGAGACAGGGGGCAAAGAAAGAAAGGAGGTGAGAGAGACCGGAGGGGGCGAGAGAGATCAGGGACGAGAGAGAGAGAGACCGGCGGCGAGAGCAACCAGGGCGGCGAGAGGAACCAGGGGGTGAGAGAGACTGGGATCGAAAGTGAGACCCGGGGTGAGAGAGCGACCGGGGGTGAGAGTGACCGGGGGCGAGAGAGACTGGCAGCGGCGAGAGAGACTGGGGGCGAGAGAGAGTCCTGGGGTGAGAGAGAGGGAGAGACAAGAGAGACCGGGGGTTTAGAGAGACCGGGGGCAAAGAGAGACCGGGGGTTTAGAGAGACCGGGGGCAAAGAGAGACAGGGGGCGAGAGAGACTGAGGGCGGCGAGAGAGACCAGGGGCTAGAGAGAGACTGCGGGCGAGAGAGACCGGGTGTGAGAGTGACCGGGGGCAAGAGAGAGACAGGGGGCGAGAGAGAGACAGGGGGAGCGAGGAGAGACCGGGGGCGAGAAGGTCCGGTTGTGAGAGCGACCGGGGGCGAGAAAGGCTGGGGATGAGAGATCAGATTGATGGAGACCAAGGCCGAGAGAGGCCAAGATGTGAGAGAAGCCGGGTGCGAGAGAGACAGGAAGTGACGAGACAGAATGGGGTCAAGAGAGACTGAGGGCGAGAGAGACCGGGGGTGGGAAAGTCCGGGGGTGAGAGTGACCGTGGGCAAGAGAGAGACAGGGGGCGAGAGAGACCGGGGGCGGCGAGCGAGACTGGGGGCGAGAGAGACAGGGGGCAAGAGAGACAGGGGGGGCAACTGAGACCAGGAGCGAGAGAGACCAGGGGCGAGAGAGACTGGGGGGGCGAGAGAGAGACTGGGGGTGAGTGATAGACCGGGGGCTGCGAGAGAGACCGGGGGTGAGTGATAGACCGGGGGGCGAAGAGAGTCCTGGGGTGAGAGAGACTGGGAGGCAACGAGAGAGACCGGGGGCGAATGATAGACCGGGGGGGCGAAGAGAGACCGGGGGTGAGAGAGACTGGGGGGCGAGAGAGACCGGGGACAAGAGAGACGGGGGGGCGAGAGAGACCGGGGGGCGAAGAGAGAGAGACCGGGGACGGCAAGAGAGACCGGGGGCAAGAGAAACCGGGGGCAAGAGAGAGACTGGGGGCGAGAGAGACCGGGGGCAGCGAGAGAGATCGGGGGCAGCGAGAGAGACTGGGAGCGAGAGAGACTGGGGGCGGCGAGAGAGATCGGGGGCAGTGAGAGAGTCCGGGGGGCAGCGAGAGAGAGACCGGGGGGCGAGAGAGACCGGGTGCAGCGAGAGAGACTGGGGGTGAGAGAGACCGGGGGCGGTGAGAGAGATCGGGGGCAGCGAGAGAGACCGGGGGCAGTGAGAGAGACTGGGGGCGAGAGAGACTGGGGGCAAGAGAGACCGGGGGCAGCGAGAGAGACCAGGGGTGGCGAGAGAGATCGGGGACGGCGAAAAAGACCGGCGGCAAGAGAGACCGGTGTGGCGAGAGAAAGGGGGGTGACGAGAGACACTGGGGGTGAGAGTGACCGGGGTGCCGAGGGGTGCTCCGGTTTCCTCCCACGCTCCAAAGATGTGCAGGTCAGGTGAATTGGCCATGCTAAATTGCCCGTAAGGGGTAGATGTAGGGGTATGGGTGGGTTGCGCTTCGGCGGGGCGGTGTGGACTTGCTGGGCTGAAGGGCCTGTTTCCACACTGTAAGTAATCTAATCTAATCTAATCTAATCTAATCTAAATTTAAAAGACTGGGGCCGATGAGAGACCGGTGGGGGAGAGAGACCGGCGACGAGAGGCACCTGGGGCGACGAGAAAGACCGGGGGCGAGAGAGACCGGGGTGTCAAGAGAGAGAGATTAACAAGAGAGACTGTTGGCAACAAGACAGACCGGGAGCGAGAGAGAGACCGTGGCGAGAGGGAGACCGGGGGCGAGAAAGACCAGGGGGCAAAAGAGACCAGGGGCCATGAGAGAGAGCGGGAGGTGAAGGTGATACTGGGGGTGGTGAGAGAGACTGGGGGCGATGAGAGACCGGGGGCAAAAGAGACCAGGTGTGATGAGAGACCAGGGGTGACGAGACACCAGGGGCGATGAGAGACCGGGGAGTGAGAGAGACCGGGGGAGATAAGAGAGACCAGGGGTGACGAGAGACCGTGGGCAATGAGAGGTACCTACGGGAGGGACGAGAGAGACTAAAGCTGAGAAAGAGACCGGGAGGGACAAGAGAGACCGGGGGCGAGAGAGTCCGGAGCCGAGAAAGATCGGGGGCGAGAGAGTCCTGGGGCGAGAGGGATCGGGGATGAAAGAGTCCGGGGGCGAGAAAGACCGGGGAAAACAGAGACCGGGAGCGACGTGAGAGACCGGGACGAGAGAGTCCGGGGACGAGAGAGATCGGGGGCGAGAGAGACCGGGGATGAGAGAAAGTCCAGGGGTGTGAAAGACCGGGGGTGAGAGAGAGTGCGGGACGAGACAGACCGGGAGCGAGAGAGACCACGGGCGTGAGACCAGGGGTGATGAGTGACCGGGGCCGACGAGAGACTGGGGTTGATAGAGACAGGCGACAAAACAGACCCGGGGTGAGAGAGATACGGGGGTGAGAGAGAGACCGGGGGTGAGAGAGATACCGGGAGTGAGAGAGACCGGGGGCGAGAGAGACCGGTGGTGAGATAGACCGAGGGTGAGAGAGAGAGACTGGGGGTGAGAGAGACCGGGAGCGAGAGAGAACGTTGGTGAGAGAGAGACCGGGGGTGAGAGAGATACCGGGAGTGAGAGAGACCGGGGCCGAGAGAGACCGGTGGTGAGAGAGACCGAGGGTGAGAGAGAGAGACTGGGGGTGAGAGAGACCGGAAGCGAGAGAGACCGTGGGTGAGAGAGAGACTGTGGGTGAGAGAGACCGGGAGCGAGAGAGACCGTGGGTGAGAGAGAGACCGGGGGTGAGAGAGATACCGGGTGCGAGAGAGATACCAGTAGTGAGAGAGACCGGGGTTGAGAAAGATACTGGGGGTGAGAGAGAGATTTGGGCTGAGAGAGATACTGGGGGTGAGAGAGAGACCGGGGGTGAGAGAGATACCGGGTGCAAGAGAGATACCAGTGGTTAGAGAGACTGGGGTTGAGAGAGATACTGGGGGTGAGAGAGAGAGACCGGTGGCGAGAGAGAGACCGTAGCGAGAGAGAGACTGGGGGCGAGAGAGAGACTGGGGGTGAGAGAGAGACCGGTGGCGAGAGAGAGACCGGGGGCGAGAGAGAGACTGGGGGCGAGATAGAGACCGGGGGTGAGAGAGAGAGACCAGGGATGTGAGAGAGAGATCAGGGGCGAGAGAGACCGAGTGTGAGAGAGAGACTGGGGGTGAGAGAGATACCGGGGGCGAGAGAGACCGGGGGCAAGAGAGACCGGGGGTGAGAGAGAGAGACCAGGGGTGAGAAAGACCAGGGATTTGAGAGAGAGACCTGGGCTGAGAGAGACCGAGAGCAAGAGAGAGACCGGGGGCGAGAGAGATACGGGGGCGAGAGAGACCGGGGTGAGAGAGCGATACCGGGGGCGAGAGAGACCGGGGTGAGAGAGAGATACCGGGGGCGAGAGAGACCGGGGTGAGAGAGAGACCGGGGATGAGAGAAATCAGGGGCGAGAGACCGGGGGTGACGTGAGAGACTTGGGGCGAGAGAGACCGGAGGCGATGAGAGACCGGGGGATAGAGAGAATGGGGGCGAGAGAGACCGAGGTCGGCGAGATAGGCCGGGAGTGACAAGGGAGACCGGGTATGTGAGAGAAACTGGGGACGAGAGAGTCCGGGGGTGTCTGAGAGAGCGGGGGTGTGCGAGACTGGAGGCGAGATAGACCAGGAGTGACGAGAGACAAGGGGGGGGCTGACAGCAACCGGGGCGCAAGAGAACGGGGGTGATGAGAGACCGGGGGCGAGAGAGAGGGGTTGACAAGAGAGACTGGGGCGACGAGACAGACCGGGAGCGTGAGTGAGACCGTGGCGAGATGGTGACTGGGGGTGACGAGAGACAGGAGGTGAGAGAGACCCTGGGGTGACAAGCAACCAGGAGTGACGAGAGACCAGGGGCAACAATAGAGACCGGGGGTGAAGAGAGACCGGGGGGGCGAGAGACCAGGGGAGGGAAGAGAGACCAGGGGAGGCAAGAGAGTCCAGGGGAGGCGAGAGAGACCAGGGGAGGCGAGACAGACCAGGGGCGAGAGAGAGAGAAACCAGGGGCGAAGAGAGACTGGGGGCAAGAGACCAGGGGAGGCAAGAGAGACCAGGGATAGCAAGAGAGACCAGGGGAGGCGAGAGAGACCGGGGCGAGAGACCTGGGAGGCAAAAGACACTCGGTGTAAGAGAGATTGGGGTGGAGAGAGACCCAGGGATGACGAGAGACTGGGGACGATGAGAGAGATCAGGGGCGAGAGAGACTGGGGGGCAACAGGTAGACCTCGGGCAAGAGAGACAGGGGACGAGAGTGAGACCGGAGGCGCGAAAGAGACCGAGGGTGAGAAGGAGGGGGTGATGAGAGAGACCGGGAGCGAGAGATAATGGGGGCGAGAGAGAGAGATCGGAGGTGAAGAGAGACCGGGGGGGACGGCGAGATAGATCGGTGGGGCAAGAGAGATCGGGGGCGAGAGAGACCGGGACGCGAAAGAGACCTGGGGTGAGAGAGACCCGGGGCGAGAGACAGGGGGAGACGAGAGACACCAGGGGCGACGAGAGAGATTGGGGGCAAGAGAAAGTGGGGTCGAGAGAGACCGGGGGCGAGAGTGACTGGGGGGCAAGAGAGAGACCGGGAGCGAGAGAGGCCAGGGAGCGAGAGAGGCAGGGAGCAATGAGACAGACCGGGGGCGAGAGAGACTGTGGGCGAGAGAGACCAGGGGTGAGACACCAGGGGTGACGAGAGACCGGGGGCAACAAGAGTGACTGTGGGTGAGAGAGACTGAGGGTGAGAGGGACCAGGGAAAAGAGAGAGTCCTGGGGCGAAAGAGAGAGAGGGTAACAAGAGAAACTGGCGGTGAGAGAGACCGTGAGCAAGAGAGAGAGACCGGATGCAAATAGAGACGGTGGCGAGAGAGACCGGGGGCGAGAGAGACAGTGAGCGATGAGACAGACCGGGGGTAAGAGAGACCGGGGGCGAGAGAGACCGGGGGTGAGAGAGAACAGGGGCAAGAGAGAGTACGGGGGCGAGAGAGACGGGGTGACAAGAGAGAGACCGGGAGCGAAAAGAGACTGGGGGTGAGAGAGACCGGGGTGGGGTGGCGAAATAGATCGGTGGGGCAAGAGAGTCCGGGGGCGAGAGAGACCAGGACGCAAAAGAGACCAGGGGTTAGAGAGACCGGGGGCGAGAGACAGGGGGAGACGAGACAAACCAGGGGCAACGAGAGAGATTGGGGGCGAGAGAAAGTGGGGTCGACAGAGACCAGGCGCGAGAGTGACTGGGGGTGAGAAAGAGACCAGGAGCGAGAGAGGCCGGGGTGTGAGAGAGGCTGGGGAGCGAGAGAGGCAGGGAGCAACGAGACAGACCGGGGGCGAGTGAGACTGTGAGCGACAGACACCGGGGGATAGACACCAGGGGTGACGAGAGACCAGGGGCAATAAGAGAGACTGTGGGTGAGAGAGACTGAGGGTGAGAGGGACTGGGGGCGAGAGAGAGTCCTGGGGCGAGAGAGAGGTGGTAAGGAGAGAGACCGGAGGTGAGAAAGAGCGTGGGCAAGAGAGAGATACCGGGGGCAAAGAGAGACGGGGGCGAGAGAGTCCGAGGGCAGCGAGAGAGACCGGGAGCGGCGAGAGAGACATGGGGCTAGAGAGAGACTGAGGGCGAGAGAGACTGTGGGTGAGAGAGACAAGGGGTGAGACACCGGGGGTGACGAGAAACCGGGATTGAGAAAGACCGGGGGTGAGAGTGACTGGGGGCGAGAGAGAGACTGGGGAGCGAGAGACGGGTTTGCTAGAGAGACTGGGGGGCTAGAGAGACTGGGGACGGCGAGAGACAGACCTGGGGCAAGAGAGAGACCGAGAAGCGTGAGAGAGGCCGCGTGCGAAAGAGACAGGGGGCGAGGGACACACCGGGGGCAAGAGAGACTGTGGGCGAGAGAGACCGGGGGGTGATGAGAGACTGGGGCTGAGAAAGGCTGGGGGTGAGAGTGACCGGGGGTGACGAGAGACCAGTGGCGAGAGAGGCCGGGGGTGAGAAAGACCGGGGGTGAGAGTGACCGGGGGTGAGAGTGACCGGGGGTGAGAGAGACTGTGGGCGAGAGAGACCGGGGGTGAGAAAGACTGGGGGTGACAGTGACCGGGGGTGACGAGGGACCGGGGTCGAGAGAGGCCGGGGGTGAGAAAGACCGGGAGTGAGAGTGACCGAGGGCGAGAGAGGCCGAGAAGTGAGAGAGACCGGGGGCGAGAGAGAGACCGGGCACAAATGAGAGATCGGGGGGACAAGAGAGACTGCGGGTGAGAGACCGGGGTGATGAGAGACCAAGGGCGAGAGAGACTGGTGGCGACAAGAGACAGGGTGGTCGAGAGAGACCGGGATCAACAAGAGAGACCGGGGGCGAGAGAGAGTCCTGGGGCGAGAGAGAGGTGGTAACGAGAGAGACCGGAGGTGAGAAAGAGCGTGGGCAAGAGAGAGATACCGGGGGCAAAGAGAGACGGGGGCGAGAGAGTCCGAAGGGCGGCGAGAGAGACCGGGAGCGGCGAGAGAGACATGGGGCTAGAGAGAGACTGAGGGCGAGAGAGACTGTGGGTGAGAGAGACAAGGGGTGAGACACCGGGGGTGATGAGAAACCGGGAGTGAGAAAGACCGGGGATGAGAGTGACTGGGGGCGAGAGAGAGACTGGGGAGCGAGAGACGGGTTTGCGAGAGAGACTGGGGGGCTAGAGAGACTGGGGACGGCGAGAGACAGACCTGGGGCAAGAGAGAGACCGAGAAGCGTGAGAGAGGCCGGGTGCGAAAGAGACAGGGGGCGAGGGACACACCGGGGGCAAGAGAGACTCTGGGCGAGAGAGACCGGGGGGTGATGAGAGACTGGGGCTGAGAAAGGCTGGGGGTGAGAGTGACCGGGGGTGACGAGAGACCAGTGGCGAGAGAGGCCGGGGGTGAGAAAGACCGGGGGTGAGAGTGACCGGGGGTGAGAGTGACCGTGGGTGAGAGAGACTGTGGGCGAGAGAGACCGGGGGTGAGAAAGACTGGGGTGAGAGTGAGCGGGGGTGACGAGAGACCGGGGTCGAGAGAGGCCAGGGGTGAGAAAGACCGGGAGTGAGAGTGACCGAGGGCGAGAGAGGCTGAGAAGTGAGAGAGACCGAGGGCGAGAGAGAGACCGGGCACAAATGAGAGATCGGGGGGACAAGAGAGACTGCGGGTGAGAGACCGGGGTGATGAGAGACCAAGGGCGAGAGAGACTGGTGGCGACAAGAGACAGGGTGGTCGAGAGAGACCGGGATCAACAAGAGAGACCGGGAGCGAGAGAGAGACCGGTGGCGACAAAAGACCAGCGGCGAGAGAGAGGGGGTGAGAGAGAACGGAGGTGGGTGGACAAGAGAGACGGGCTTGTGAGAGAGACTGGGGGCGAGAGAGAGACTGGGGGCGGCGAGAGAGACAGAGGTTCGAGAGAGACCGGAGGTGAGAGAGACCGGGGTTGACGAGAAAGACAGGGGGTCGAGAGAGACTGGAGGTGACGAGGGAGACGGGGGATGAGACAGACCGGGGATGACAAAAAAACCCGGTGGTGAGAGAGACCGCAGGTGAGAGAGACCGGGGGCGAGAGAGAAGGGGTGACCAGGGTGCCCGGGGGTGAGACAGACCGGGGATGAGACAGACCGGGGACGACAAAAAAAACCAGGGGTGAGAGAGACCAGAGTCGATGAGAGAGACTGGGGGGCGAGAGAGACGGGGTGACGAGGGAGACTGGGGATGAGACAGACCGCGGGCAACGAGAGAGATGGGGTGACGAGGGAGACCGGGGGGGGAAGAGGGGCCGGGGGAGATAAGAGAGACCGGTGGCGACATCAGAGTCCGGGGGGTGGGAGAGAGTCCAGGTGCGAGAGAGACTGGGGTGACAAGAGATACTGGGGTAAGAGAATCCGGGGGCGAGAGAGAGAGTGGGTGACGAGCAACCGGGGGAGGCGAGAGAGGCCAGGTGCGAGGGAGACTGGAGGACCAGAGAGAGCGAGGGGCGAGAGAGATAGGGGGCGAGAGAGATAGAGGGCAAGAGAGACCGGGAGCTAGGAGAGAGACCGGGGGCAACGGGCGAGGCCGGGGACAAGACATACCGGGGGCAAGAGAGAGACCAGGGGTGATGAGGGAGAACGGGGGTGATGAGAGAGATCAAGGGTGAGAGAGACCAGGGACGATGAGAGACCAGGGGCGAGAGAGAGAGACCAGGGATGATGAAAGACCGGGGTCGATGAGAGAGACGGAGGGGCGAGAGTGCCCGGGGGCGACAAGAGACCAGGGGTGACAAGAGAGACTGCGGGCAAGAGTGACCGGGGGCAATAGAGAGACCATGTGCCAGAGAGAGAGACCAGGGGTGAGAGAGAGACCGGGGGCAAGAGAGAGACCAGGTGCGAGAGTGTGACAGGGGCAAGTGAGAGACCTGGTGCGAGAGAGAGACCGGGGCAAGAGAGAGACCGGGTGCAAGTGACAGAGACCGGGGGCAAGAGTGAGCACGGGGCTAAGGGAGACCTGGGGTGAGAGAAACCGGGGGGCGAGAGGGAAAGGGGGCGAGAGAGGGAGACTGGGTTCAAGAGAGAGGGGATGATGAGAGAGACCGGGGGCGAGAGAGACGGGTGGGTGCGAGAGAGGGGGGGGGGGATTGAGCGAGACTGGGGACGAGAAAGACAGGGGGCGAGAGAGACCGGGGTGGGGAGAGACCGGGGGTGAGCAAGACCGGGGGTGAGAGAGACTGGGAGCGGTAGAGACTGGGGATGACGAGAGAGACCGGGCACGAGAGAGACCAGGGGGCGAGACAGAGATTGGGGGTGGGGTGAGAGAGAGGGCTTGACGACAGAGACTGGGTGCGAGAGAGACCGGGGGCAAGAGAGACCGGGGGTGAGAGAGACCGGGAGCGAGAGAGAAAAGGGATGATGAGAGGGGGGGTGACGAGAGAAACCGGGGTCAAGAGAGACCGGGGGGTGAGAGACCGGGGGCAAGAGACAACAGGGGCAAGAGAGAGATCGGGGGCGAGACCGGGGAGGTTGCGAGAGACTGGGTATGAGAGAGACCGGGGGCAAGAGACGGGGGGCAACGAGAGACTGGGCCTGACGAGAGAGAGGGCGTTGACGAGAGAGACCGGGAGTGACAAGAGAGACCGGAGACGAAAGAGACCGGGGCGTGAGAGTGACGGCAACGAGAGAGACCGGGGGGGTGAGAGAGGCCAGGGGCGAGAGAGACCGGGGGCAAGAGAGACCGGGAGAGATAAGAGAGACCGGGGGCGAGAGAGAGAGACCGGGAGCTAGGAGAGAGACCGGGGCAACGGGAGAGGCCGGGGGCAAGAGATACTGGGACCGAGAGAGAGACCAGGGGCGATGAGAGAACAGGGGCAAGAGAGACCGGGGGCGAAGAGATAGAGCGGATTGAGAGAGACCGGGGGGGTGCGAGAGATCCGGGGGGGGGCGAGAGACCGGGGGCGAGAGAGCCTGGGGACGAGAGAGAGACCGGGGTGATGAGAGAGACAGGAGGCGAGAGAGACAGGGGTGCCGAGAGACCAGGATCGATGAGAGAGACGGAGGTGCAAGAGAGCCCGGGGTCGACGAGAGATCAGGGGTGACAAGAGAGACTGCGGGCAAGAGCGACTGGGGGCGATAGAGAGACCGGGTGCAAGAGAGAGTCGGCGTGGGCAAGAGAGACCGGGGGGGGACGCGAGAGGCCGTGGGCGACGAGAGAGACCGGGGGCGATGAGCGAGACCGGGACAATAGAGACCGGGGATGGCGAGAGAGGCCGGGGACGAGAGTGTCTTGAATCGAGCGAGATCTGGTGGGGTGAGAGAGACCGGGAGCAAGAGAGACCGGGAGTGAGGGAGACCGGGGAAGAGAGAGACCGGGGGCCATGAGAGATACCAAGGGCGAGAGAGAGTGGAAGTGATGAGAGAGACCGGGGGGTGACGAGGGACCAGAGGCGAGAGAGACTGGGGGGCGAGAGAGACTGGGGGCACCTGAGAGATCGGGAACGAGAGAGACCGGAGGCAAGAGAGACAGGGGGTGACGAGAGACTGTGGGTGACGAGAGAGACCGGAGGCAAGAGAAACTGGGAGCCAGAGAGACCGGGTTTGACGAGTGACCAGGGGCAAGATACACCGGGGGCGACAAGAGAGAGGGGGGCGAGAGAAACCAATGGTGAAGAGAGAGACCGGGGACGATAGAGACTGAGGCCCAGGGAGACCGGGAGCGAGGGAGACTGGGGTTGATGAGAGACCGGGGGTGACGATAGACCAGGAGTGACAAGACAGACCGGGGGCGAAAGAGAGACTGAGGGCAAGAGAGAAACCGGGGGAAAGAGAGAGAACGGTAGCGAGAGAGAGACCGGGGGTGAGAGACAGAATGGGGGCGAGAGACAGAATGGGGGCGAGGGAGACCGGGTGCGATGAGAGATTGGGGGCGAGAAAGATCAGGTGCAAAAGAGACCAGGGGTGAGAGAGACCGGAGGTGACGAGACAGACGAGGAGCGAGAGAGACCGGGGGCAATGAGAGAGACTGTGTGCAAGAGAGACCGGGGGTGACGAGAGAGATCGGGGTCGATAGAGAGAGGATGACGAGAGAGACTCGGGAGTCGAGACAGACCGGGGGCAAGAGAGAGACCGTGGTGATAGAGAGAGACCGGGGTGATAGAGACTGGGGTCGAGAGACAGGCCAGGGGACGAGAGAGAGACCATGGCGAGAGAGAGAGAGACCGGGGGTGATAGAGACCGGGGGCGATAGAGAGGGGAGTGGCGAGAGAGATTGGGTGCGAGAGAGACCGGGGTGAGAGAGAGACTGCGGACGAGAGAGACTGGGGACGAGAGAGCACGGGGGAGAGAGAGACCAGGTGCGAGAGAGATCGGGGGTGAGAGAGACTGGGGGCAATGAGAGAGAATGTGGGCGACAGAGTCCGGAGGCGAGAGAGAGGCTATGACAAGAGAACCCAGGGTCGAGAGAGATGGGGGTGGGGGGTGGGGGGGTGGGTGTGAGACCGGGGGTGAGAGAGACTGGGGGCGAGAGCGACCGGGGGCGACGAGAGAGACCAGGCGCGTGAGAGACCGTGGGGTGAGAGAGACACTGGGGGCGAGAGAGAGGGAGTGATGTGAGAGACTGGGGGCGATAGACACTGGGGAGTGATGAGGGATTGGGGAACGAGAGAGACCGGGGGGGCGAGAGAGACCGGGGGTGATGAGAGAGACCGGGGGCAAGAGAAACTGGGAGCGAGAGAGACTGGGTTTGAGGAGAGAGTGGGGTGAGAGATACCGGGGACGACAAGAGACACCGGGGACGACAAGAGAGACCTCAGAAAGTGCTCCCTCAAGAACTCAGATAGTGCACCCTCTATACCTCAGAAAGTGCTCCCTCAATACCTCAAAAAGGGCTCCTTAATACTTTAGATAATGCTCGCACAATATCTCAGATAATGCTCCCTCAATACCTTAGAAAGTGCACACTCTATATGTCACAAATTACTCCCTCAGTACCTCACATCATGCTTGTGCAATACCTCAGAAATTGCTCCCTCAATACCTCAGATAGTGCTTCCTCAGTACCTCAAAAAGTGTTCCCTCAATACTTCAGAAAGTGCTTCCTCAGTACATCAGATAGTGCTTCCTCAATACCTGAGAATGTGCTCCCTCAATACCTCAGAAAGTGCTCCCTCAATTCCTCAGAAAGTGCTCCCACAATAACACAAATAGTGCTTCCTCAATACCTCAGATATGCTACCACAATACCTCAGAAAGTGCTCCCTTAGTAACTCAGAAAGTGCTGCCTCAATACATCAGGTAGTGCTTCCTCAGGATCTCAGATAGTGCTTCTTCCATACCGCAGATAGATCTTCCCCATACCTCACATAGTGCTCTCTAAGTACATCAGAAAGTGCTTCCTCGTTACCTCAGATAGTGCTTCCTCAATACCTCAGACATAATCCCTCAATACCCCAGATAGTGCTCCCTCAGTACCTCAGACAGTGCTTCCTCAATACGTCAGAAGGTGCTCCCTCAGTATGTCAGATAATGCTCCCTCAATACCTCAGAAGGTGCTCCCTCAATACCTCAGATAGTGCACACTCAGTACCTGAGACAGTGCTTCCTCAGTATCTCAGATAATACTCCTTCTGTACTCACATGGTGCTTTCTCAATACGTCAGAAAGTGCTCCCTCAGTACCTCAGCTAGTGCTCCCTAAATGCCTCAGAAAGTGCTCCCTCAATACCTCAGATAGTGCAGCCTCAATATCTCAGAATGTGCTTCCTCAGTACATCAGAAGGTGCTCACTCAGGACCTCAGAAAGTGCTCCCTCAATACCTCAGATAGTGCTCCCCCAATACCTGAAATAGTGCTCCCTCAATACCTCATAGTTCTCCCTCAGTACCTCATACAATGCTCGCTCAATATCTCAGAAAGTGCTCCCTCAGTATGTCAAATAATGTTCCCTCAGTACCTCAGAATGTGCTTCCTCAGTACCTCAGATAGTGCTTCCTCAGTACCTCAGAAAGTGCTCCCTAAGTACCTCAGATAATGCTCCCTCAGTGTCTCAGTTAATGTTCCCTCAGTACCTAAGATAGTGCTTCCTCAGTACCTTAGAAAGCGTTCCCTCAGTATCTCAGATAATGTTCTCTCGGTCCCTCAGATAGTGCTTCCTCACTACTTCAGAAAGCACTCCCTCATTACCTCAGATAGTGCTCCCTCAATACCTCAGAAAGTGCTCCCTCAGTACCTCAGATAATGCTTCCTCAGTGTCTCAGTTAATGTTCCCTCAATACCTCAGATAGTGCTTCCTCAGTACCTTAGAAAGCGTTCCCTCAGTATCTCAGATAATGCTTCCTCAGTGTCTCAGTTAATGTTTCCTCAGTACCTCAGATAGTGCTTCCTCAGTACCTTAGAAAGCGTTCCCTCAGTATCTCAGATAATGTTCCCACGGTCCCTCAGATAGTGCTTCCTCACTACTTCAGAAAACACTCCCTCATTACCTCAGATAGTGCTCCCTCAATATCTCAGATCACACTTCTTCAGTTCCTCAAAAATTACTCCCTCAATAACTCAGATAGCGCTTCCTCAATACCTCAGAAAGTGCACCATTATTACCTCAGTAAGTGCTCCCTGAGTACCTCAGATAGTGCTCCCTCAGTACCAGAGATAATGCTCCCTCAATACCTCAGATAGTGCTTCCCCAATACCTCAGAAAGTACACCCTCAATACCTCAGAAAGTGCTCCCTCAGTATCTCAGATAATGCTTCCTCAGTGTCTCAGTTAATGTTCCCTCAGTACCTCAGATAGTGCTTCCTCAGTGTTTCAGTTAATGTTCCCTCAATACCTCAGATAGTGCTTCCTCAGTACCTTAGAAAGCGTTCCCTCAGTATCTCAGATAATGCTTCCTCAGTATCTCAGTTAATCGTCCCTCAGTACCTCAGATAGTGCTTCCTCAGTACCTTAGAAAGCGTTCCCTCAGTATCTCAGATAATGTTCCCACGGTCCCTCAGATAGTGCTTCCTCACTACTTCAGAAAACACTCCCTCATTACCTCAGATAGTGCTCCCTCAATATCTCAGATCACACTTCTTCAGTTCCTCAAAAATTACTCCCTCAATAACTCAGATAGCGCTTCCTCAATACCTCAGAAAGTGCACCATTATTACCTCAGTAAGTGCTCCCTGAGTACCTCAGATAGTGCTCCCTCAGTACCAGAGATAATGCTCCCTCAATACCTCAGATAGTGCTTCCCCAATACCTCAGAAAGTACTCCCTCAATACCTCAGAAAGTGCTCCCTCAATACCTCAGATAGTGCACCCTCAATATCTCAGAAAGTGCTTCCTCAGTACCAGAGAAAGTGCTCCCTCAGTGTCTCAGTTAATGTTCCCTCAGTACCTCAGATAGCGCTTCCTCAATACCTCAGAAAGTGCACCATTATTACCTCAGTAAGTGCTCCCTGAGTACCTCAGATAGTGCTCCCTCAGTACCAGAGATAATGCTCCCGTAATACCTCAGATAGGGCACCCTCAGTACCTCAGAAAGTGCTCCGTCAATACCTCAGAAAGTGCTCCCTCAATACCTCAGATAGTGCACCCTCAATATCTCAGAAAGTGCTTCCACAGTACCACAGAAAGTGCTCCCTCAGTGTCTCAGTTAATGTTCCCTCAGTACCTCAGATAGTGCTTCCTCAGTACCTTAGAAAGCGTTCGCTCAGTATCTCAGATAATGTTCCCACGGTCCCTCAGATAGTGCTTCCTCACTACCTCAGAAAGCGCTCTCTCATTACCTCAGATAGTGCTTCCTCAATACCTCATAAAGTACTCCCTCAATACCTCAGAATGTGCTCCCTCAATACCTCTGCTAGTGGTCCCTCAGTACCTCATGTAATGCTCCCTCAATATATCAGAGAGTGTTCACTCAATACCTCAGAAAGTGTAACTTCAGTACTTCAGAAAATTGCTTTCTCAAGACGTCAGAAAGTGTTCCCTCAATATCTCAGATAGTGCTCCCTCCATACCTCAGATAATGCCTCCTTAATACCTCAGAAAGTGCTCCCTCAAAACCTGAGATATTGCTCCCTCAGTAGCTCAAATAGTGCTGCCTCAATACCTCAGAGAGTGCTCCCTCCATACCTCAGATAATGCTCCCTCAATACCTCAGAAAGCATTCCCTCAATACCTCAGATAGTGTTCCTCAATACCTCAGATAGATCTCCCTCAATACCTCAGAGGGTGCTCCCTCAGTACCTCAGGTTGTGCTTCCTCAATACCTTAGAATGTGCTCCGTCAGTACCTCAGAGAGTGCGTTCTCTGTACATCAGATAGTGCTTCCTCAATACCTCAGAAAGTGCTCCCTCAATAGCTGAGACACTGCTCCCTCAGGAGCTCAGATAGTGCGTCGTCAATACCTCAGAAAGTGCTCCCTCCATACCTGAGACATTGCTCCCTCAGTACCTCATATACTGCTTTCTTAATACCTCAGGAAGTGCTCCCTCAGCACCTCAGAGAGTGCTTCCTCAGTAAATCAAATAGTGCTTCCTCAAACCTAAGAAAGTGCTCCCTCAATACCTCAGATATTACTTCCTCACTTCCTCAGATAGTGCTTGTTCAATACCTCAGAATTTACTCCCTCAGCACCTCAGAAAGTACTCCCTCAATACCTCAGAAAGGGCTCCGTCAGTACCTCAGATAGTGCACCCTCAGTACCTCAGACAATGCTCCCTCAATACCTCAGAAAAGGCTCTCTCAATACCTCACATAGTGCACCGTCAGTACCTCAGATAGTGCTTCCTAAGTACCTCAGAATGTGCTCCCGCAGTACTGCAGAAAGTGCTCCCTCAATACCTCTGATAATGCTCCCTCATTACCAAAGAAAGTGCTCACTCAATACCTCAGAAACTGCTTCCTCAGTACCTAGATAGTGCTCCATCAATGCCACAGATAGTACTCACTCAATACCTCAGAAACTGCTTCCTCAGTACCTAGATAGTGCTCCATCAATGCCACAGATAGTACTCACTCAATACCTCAGAAAGTGCTCCCTCAATACCGCAGATAATGCTCACTCAATACCTTAGAAAGTGCTCCCTCAATACCTCAGATATTGCTTCCACAGTAGATTAGATAGTGTTTGCTCAATACCTCCGAAAATGCTCCCTCCAAACCTCACGGAGTGCTTCCTCAGTACCTCAGATAGTGTTTTCTCAATGCCTCAGAGAATGCTCCCTCAATACTTCAGATAGTGCACCCTCAGTACCTCAGAAAATGCACCGTCAATACCTCAGAAAAGGCTCCCTCAATACCTCACATAGTGCACCATCAGTACCTTAGATAGTGCTTCCTAAGTACCTCAGAAGGTGCTCCCGCAGTACTGCAGAATGTGTTCCCTCAATACCTCTGATAATGCTCCCTCATTACCTCAGAAAGTGCTCACTCAATACCTCAGAAACTGCTTCCTCAGTACCGAGATAGTGCTCCATCAATGCCACAGATATTGCTCCCTCAAAACCTCAGAAAGTGCTCCCTCAATACCTCAGATAGTGCTCACTGAATAACTTAGAAAATGCACCCTCTATATGTCAGAAAGTGCTCCCTCAGTACCTCAGATGGTGCTTGCTCAATACCTCAGAACGTGCTCCCACAATACCTCAGACATTGCTTCCTCAATACCTCAGATAGTGCACCCTCAATACGTCAGAAAGTGCTCCCTCAGTACGTCAGATACTGCTCCCTCAATACCTCAGAAATTACTTGCTCAATATCTTAGAAAGTGCCCCTCAATACGTCAGATAGTGCACACTCAGTACCTCAGAAATTGCTCTGTCAGTACCTCAGACAGTGCTTCCTTAATACGTCAGACATTGCTTCCTCAATACGTCAGAAAGTGCTCCCTCAGTACCTCAGGTAGTGCTTCCTCAATACCTCAGAAAATACTCACTCAGTACCTCAGAAAGGGCTCCCTCAGTACCTCAGATAGTGCTACCTCAATTCCTCAGAAAATACTCACTGAATACCTCAGAAGGAGCTCCCCAATACCTCAGATAGTACTCCCTCAATACCTCAGTAATTGCTCACTAATACCTCAGAAAGTGCTCCCTCAATACCTCAGATAGTGCACCCACAATACCTCAAAATGTGCTTCCTCAGCCCACAGAAAGTGCTCCCTCAGTATGTCAGATAATGCTTCCTCAGTACCTCAGATATTGCTCCCTCAATACCTCAGATAATGCTCCCTCAGTACCTCATATAGTGCATCCTCAATTCCTCAGAAAGTCCTCCCTCAATACCTCAGAATGTGCTCCCTCAATACATCAGATCGTACTCCCCCATACCTAAGATAGTCCTCCCTCAATACCTCAGAAAGTGCTCCCTCTATATGTCAGAAAGTGCTCCCTCAGTACCTCAGATAGTGCTAACTCATCACCTCAGACAGTGCTTCCTCAATACCTCAGAAAGTGCTCCCTCAATACGTCAGAAAGTGCTCACTCAGTACGTCTGATACTGCTCCCTCAATACCTCAGAAATTACTCACTCAATACCTCAGAAAGTGCCCCCTCAATACATCAGATAGGGCACACTCAGTACCACATACAGTGCTTCCTCAGTACATCAGACAGTGCTCCCTCAATAGCTCAAATTGTGCTCCCTCAATAGCTCAAATAGTGCTCCCTCAGTATCTCAGAACACGCTCCCTCAGTACTTCAAATAGTGCTCCCTCAGTACTCACATGGTGCTTCCTCATTACCTCAAATAGTACTCCCTCAATACCTCAGAAAGCACTCGTTCAATCCCTCAGAAGGTGCACCCTCAATACCTCAGAAAGAGCTCCCTCAATACCTCAGATAGTGCACACTCAGTACCTTAGACAGTGCTTCCTCAGAACCTCAGACAGTGGTCCCTCAATACCTCATATAGTGCACACTCAGTACCTCAGAAAGTGCTCCCTCAATACCTCAGATAGTGCACACGCAGTACCTCAGACAGTGCTTCCTCAGTACCTCAGACAGAGGCCCTCAATACCCAGATAGTGCACACTCAGTACATCAGAAAGTGCTCCCTCAGTACATCAGACAGTGCTTCCTCAATACCTCAGATGATGCACCCTCAATACGTCAGAAAGTGGCCCCTCAGTTCCTCAAATACTGCTCCCTCAATACCTCATAAAGTACTCGCTCAATTCCTCAGATAGTGCACACTCAGGACCACAGAACGTGCTCTCTCAAACCTCAGAAAGTGCTCCCTCACTACCTCAGGTAGTGCTTCCTTAATGCCTCAGAAAGTGCTCCCTCAGTATCTCAGAGAGTTCTTCCTCAGTACATCAGATAGTGCTTGCACAATACCTCAGAAAGTACTCCTTCAGTACCTCAGATAGTGCTTCTTCAATACCTCAGAAAATGCTCCCTCAGTACCTCATGCAATGCTCGCTCAATATCGCAGAAAGTGTTCACTCAATACCTCAGAAAGTGCTCCCTCAGTACCTCAGACAGTGCTTCCTCAATACATCAGAAAGTGCTCCCTCAGTACGTCAGATAATGCTCCCTCAATACCTCAGAAGGTGCTCCCTCAATACCTCAGATAGTGCACACTCAGTACCTGAGACAGTGTTTCCTCAGTACATCAAATAATACTCCCTCTGTACTCACATGGTACTTTCTCAATACGTCAGAAAGTGCTCCCTCAGTACCTCAGCTAGTGCTCCCTCAATGCCTCAGAAAGTGCTCCCTCAATACCTCAGATAGTGCAGCCTCAATATCTCAGAATGTGCTTCCTCAGTACCTCAGAAAGTGCTCGCTCAGGACCTCAGAAAGTGCTCCCTCAATATCTCAGATAGTGCTCCCCCAATACCTCAAATAGTGCTCCCTCAATAGCTCAGATAGTTCTCCCTCAGTAACTCATATAATGCTCCCTCAATATCTCAGGAAGTGCTCACTCAATACCTCAGACAGTGCTTCCTCAGATCCTCAGAAAGTGCTCCCTCAATACGTCAGAAAGTTCTCCCTCAGTACCTCATATAATGCTCCCTCAATATCTCAGGAAGTGCTCACTCAATATCTCAGAAAGTGCTCCCTCAGTAACTCAGAAAATTGCTTCCACAATACCTCATAAAGTGGTCCCTCAGTACCTCAGAGACTGCTTCCACAATATGGCAGAAATTGCTCCCTCAATACCTGAGATTTTGCTGCATCAGTACCGCAGAAGTGCTTGCTCAATACCTCAGAAAGTACTTCCTCAGTATCTCAGACAGTGCTTCCTCAGTAAATCAAATAGTGCTTCCTCAATACCTCAGATAGTGCACCCTCAGTATCTCAGAAAGTACTCCCTCAGTATCTCAGACAGTGCTTCCTCAATACCTCAGAAAGTACTCCCTCAGTACCTCAGGGAGTGCTTCCTCACTAAATCAAATAGTGCTTCCTCAATACCTCAGATAGTGCGCCCTCAGTATCTCAGAAAGTACTCCCTCAGTATCTCAGACAGTGCTTCCTCAATACCTCAAAAAGTACTCCCCCAGTACCTCAGAGAGTGTTTCCTCAGTAAATCAAATAGTGCTTCCTCAATACCTCAGATAGTGCACCATCAGTATCCCAGAACTACTCCCGCAGTACCTCAGAAAGTGCTTCCTCAGTACCAGAGAACGTGCTCCCTCATTACCTCAGATATTGCTCCCTCAATACCTCAGATAGTGCTTCCTCTGTACCTCAGAAAGTGCTCCCTCAATATTTCAAAAAGTGCTTCCTCAGTATCTTAGAAAGTGCTCGCTCAGTACCTCAGATAATGCTCCCTCAGTACGTCAGATAGCGCTTCCTCAATACCTCAGATTATGCTCCCTGAATACTTCAGATAGTGCTTCCTCAAATCCTCAGAAAGTGCACCCTTAATATCTCAGATAATGCTTCCTCAGTAGCTCAGAAAGTGCTTCCTCAGTACCTCAGATAGTGCTTCTCTGAAGGGAGGGGGAGAAAGAAACAGAGAGTTCTCCTTTCAATCCAGTGATTTCTGCGGGAAAGTTCCTCAGAACAGACCGTTTTGAGGAAGAGTCACTTGGAATGCGAATTGTTCCTCTCTCTTCACTGTTGCTACCTGCTGAATTGTGCTGAATTTCCCCACCATCTGTTTACTTGAGAACTTGACCTGATCCAAGTGTCACTGAGTACTTCAGTCTGTGTTCAATGCCCTGAGGCTGCTTCTGCTGAAAGTTGACAAACAGGTTTAAGGCTTTGTAAGGTATTGTATTCGGAGGGCGGGCTACATGGGAGAACAGATACAGGACAAAGGCACACCGAAATGTTAGGTCTGAGTTGTTCCTTCTGAACTAACATCACAAAGTTACATTGATCAGGATCTTTGTGAAGTGCCTTTGTCAAGTGACCCTTCCTCAAAACGGTCTGTTCTGAAGGAACTTTCCCGCAGAAATCACTGGATTGAAAGGTGAACTCTCTCTCTGTCTCTTTCTCCCTCTCCCTTCAGAGATGCTGCCGGACATGCTGAGCTTCTTCAGCAATCTCTGTATTGATGTTTCAGGTCTCTAGCGCGTCCGTACAGATTGATTTTAGTGTTGAAATCTCAAGCTTGCTCTGTTCAAGGGATTGAATCCCTCTGCTACAAAGGGGGGTCAGTTACCTCAGCTAACAAGTTCGTGATTCCAACATTGTTGGTTCAATCTCTATCATGTCTGAAATGACCATGGAGGCCCCAGCTTCTCAACCTCGCCCCTCACCTGAGGTGTGGGACCCACCAGGCCTCTCTCTCTGACAAGACAGCAGCTCTCGGGTCCTCCTGGTCTATAATAACTTCCCAACTTTAAAAAGGGCACTCCAGTCAGAGAGTTCTTTCCATGGTTCAGGTCAAACTCCTGGAGCTCCCTCCGTAACATCACTGTGGGACACCCAAGGACTGCAGCAGGAGAGTACACCCCACCCCCACCTTCCAGGCAACTATTAGAGGGTGTGGGAATCACATACAAGCCACATTTGAAAATAAGTTTTATAACAGGGTGATGGTGGATGGTCACTAACTCTGTTTCTTTACCTCTGTTCAAATCAGCGTAATGAAGAAGCAAAGGGTCAGTTGAAAATGACAATGATATCCTTTCGTAGGTTGGTGTTTATTAGAGTTTGTATCGACAGTATGAATGTTTGAGCACTTATTCAAGGGCATGCAGGTAGCTGCCAGAGGAAGTGATGGGGGCTGGTATAATTGCGACATTTAAAAGGTATCAGGATGAGTATGTGAATAGGAAGGGTTTAGAGGGATATCAGCCAAGTGCTAGCAAATGGAATGAAATGAGATGAGAATATCTGGTTGGTATGGACAAGTTAGACAGGAGGGTCCATTTCCAAGCTGTGCATCTCTGTGACTCTGTGCCTCTGAATAGTCTATTGCAGAGAGTTTCAGACAGGGTTTGGTTTGTGTGTCTCTCTCATGCTTCCTCAGAATCTGCAAACCCTATGTCTCCAAATTTCCACAAGACTGTGAAATAGAAAAAAAGTGGGTCAGTGCGAAGGGAGTGCTGCACTGTCGGAAGGTCAACACTGAGGGAGTGCTGCACTGTCAGAAGGTCAGTACTGAGGGAGTGCTGCACTGTCAGAGGGTCAGTACTGAGGGAGTGCTGCACTGTCGGAAGGTCAACACTGAGGGAGTGCTGCACTGTCAGAGGGATTGAATCCCTCTGCTACAAAGGGGGGTCGTTAACCTCAGCTAACAGGTTCGTGATGCCAACATTGTTGGTTCAATCTCTATCATGTCTGAAATTACCATAAGCCCTGAGGGTGTGCTGCACTGCCAGAGGGTCAGTACCTAGGGAATGCTGTACTGTCAGAGGATTAGTACTGCGGGAGTGATGCACTGTAAGATGGTCAGTACTGAGGGAGAGCTGCACTGTCGGAGGGTCAGTAATGAGGGAGTGCTGTACTGTCAGACGGTTAGTACTGTGGGAGTGTTGCACTGTAAGATGGTCAGTACAGAGGGAGCGTTACACTGTCACATGGTCAGTACTGAGGGAGCGTTGCACTGTCAGATGGTCAGTACTGAGGGAGTGCTGCACTGTCAGAGGGTCAGTACTGATGGAGCGCTGCACTGTCAGAGGGTCAGTACTGAGGGAGCGCTGCACTGTCAGAGGGTCAGTACTGAGGGAGTGCTGCACTGTCAGAGGGTCAGTACTGATGGAGCGCCGCACTGTGAGAGGGCCAGTACTGAGGGAGCGCTGCACTGTCAGAGGGTCAGTACTGAGGGAGTGATGCACTGTCAGAGGGTCAGTACTGAGGGTGTACCACACTGTCACATGGTCGGTATGGGGGCAGAGCCACACAGTCAGATGGTCTGTACTGAGGAAGTTCTGCACTGTGTGAGCATCAGGACTGAGGGAGTGCTGCACTGTCAGAGGGTCAGTACTGAGTGAGCACAACACTGTCAGTGAGTCAGTCCAGACAGCAAGCCTCACTATCAGAGGATCTGCACTGAGAGAGCACTGCACCATCAGAGGGTCAGTACTGAGGGAGTGCCTCATTCTCAGAGGGTCAGTACTGAGGGAGTGCTGCACTGTCAGAGGGTTAGGACAGAGAGAGTGCTACACTGTCAGATAGACAGTACCCTGAGGCACCGCTGGACTATCAGAGGTGCAGGAACGAGGCAGAGGGTCAGGACTGAGAGAGTACTATAATGTCAATGAGTCAGTACTGATGCAGTGCTGTACTGTCAGAGTGTCAGTTATGATGGAGTGCTGTAATGTCAGAGGTTTTGTCCTGAGATTGGGCCACACTGTCGGAGGACCAGTATAGGGCCACTTCCACACAGTCAGAGAGTCAGTACTGAGGGAGTGCATCACTATCAGAGGGTCAGTGTGGAGGGAGTGCAGCATTGCCAGAGGATCAGTGTGGAGGGGGTGCAGAATTGTCAGAGGGTCAGTGTGGGTGGAGTGCAGAAGTGTTAGAGGGTCAGTGTGGAGGAAGTGCAGCATTGTCAGAGGATCAGTATGGAGTGAGTGCAGCATTATCAGAGGGTCAGTGTGGAGGGAGTGCAGCATTGTCAGAGGGTCAGTGTAGAGGAAGTGCAGCATTGTCAGAGGATCAGTGTGGAGGAGGGAGTGCAGCATTGTCAGAGGATCAGTGTGGAGGGGGTGCAGCATTGTCAGAGAGTCAATGTGGAGGGAGTGCAGCATTATCAGAGGATCAGTATGGAGGGGTTGCAGCATTGTCAGAGGGTCAGTGTGGAGGGAGTGCAGCAGTGTCAGAGTGTCAGTGTGGGGGGAGTGCAGCAGTGTCAGAGGGTCAGTGTGGAGGAAGTGCAGCATTGTTAGAGGATCAGTGTGGACGGAGTGCAGCATTGTCAGAGGGTCAGTGTGGAGGTAGTGCTACATTATCAGAGGGTCAGTGTGGAGGGAGTGCAGCATTGTCATAGGATCAGTGTGGAGGGGGTGCAGCAGTGTCAGACGATCTGTGTGGAGGGAGTGCATCATTGTCAGAGGATCAGTGTGGAGGGAGTGCAGCATTGTCAGAGGAACAGTGTGGACGGAGTGCAGCATTGTCAGAGGATCAGGGTGGAGTGAATGCAGAATTGTCAGAGGGTCAGTGTGGAGGGACTGCAGCACTGTCATTGGATCAGTGTGGAGGGAGTGCAGCATTGTCAGAGGTTCAGTGTAGAGGGAGTGCAGAATTGTCAGAGGGTCAGTGTGGAGGGAGTACACCATTGTCAGAGGGTCAGTGTGGAGGGAGTGCAGCATTGTCAGAGGGTCAGTGTGGAGGGAGTGCAGCATTGTCAGAGGGTCAGTGTAGAGGAAGTGCAGCATTGTCAGAGGATCAGTGTGGAGGAGGGAGTGCAGCATTGTCAGAGGATCAGTGTGGAGGGGGTGCAGCATTGTCAGAGAGTCAATGTGGAGGGAGTGCAGCATTATCAGAGGATCAGTATGGAGGGGTTGCAGCATTGTCAGAGGGTCAGTGTGGAGGGAGTGCTACATTATAAGAGGGTCAGTGTGGAGGGAGTGCAGCAGTGTCAGAGTGTCAGTGTGGGGGGAGTGCAGCAGTGTCAGAGGGTCAGTGTGGAGGAAGTGCAGCATTGTCAGAGGATCAGTGTGGAGGGAGTGCAGCATTGTCAGAGGGTCAGTGTGGAGGTAGTGCTACATTATCAGAGGGTCAGTGTGGAGGGAGTGCAGCATTGTCATAGGATCAGTGTGGAGGGGGTGCAGCAGTGTCAGACGATCTGTGTGGAGGGAGTGCATCATTGTCAGAGGAACAGTGTGGACGGAGTGCAGCATTGTCAGAGGATCAGGGTGGAGTGAATGCTGAATTGTCAGAGGGTCAGTGTGGAGGGACTGCAGCACTGTCATTGGATCAGTGTGGAGGGAGTGCAGCATTGTCAGAGGTTCAGTGTAGAGGGAGTGCAGAATTGTCAGAGGGTCAGTGTGGAGGGAGTACACCATTGTCAGAGGGTCAGTGTGGAGGGAGTGCAGCATTGTCAGAGGGTCAGTGTGGAGGGAGTGCAGCATTGTCAGAGGATCAGTGTGGAGGAAGTGCTGCATTGTCAGAGGGTCAGTGTGGAGGGAGTACACCATTGTCAGAGGATCAGTGTGGAGTGAGTGCAGCATTGTCATAGGATCAGTGTGGAGGGAGTGCAGCATTGTCAGAGGGTCAGTGTGGAGGGAGTGCAGCTTTGTCAGAGGGTCAGTGTGGAGAGAGTGCAGCATTGTCAGAGGGTCAGTGTGGAGGGAGTACACCATGGTCAGAGGGTCAGTGTGCAGTGAGTTCAGCATTGTCAGAGGATCAGTGTGGATGAAGTGCTGCATTGTCAGAGGATCAGTGTGGAGGGAGTGCAGCATTGTCAGAGGATCAGTGTGGATTGAGTGCAGCATTGTCAGAGGATCAGTGTGGAGGGAGTGCAGCATTGTCAGAGGATCAGTGTGGAGGGAGTGCAGCATTGTCAGAGGATCATTATGGAGAGAGGGCAGCATTGTCAGAGGATCAGTGTGGAGGGAGTGCAGCATTGTCAGAGGATCAGTGTGGACGGAGTGCAGCATTGTCAGAGGATCAGTGTGGACGGAGTGCAGCATTGTCAGAGGGTCAGTGTGGAGGGAGTGCAGCATTGTCATAGGATCAGTGTGGAGGGAGTGCAGCATTGTCAGAGGTTCAGTGTTGAGGGAGTGCAGAATTGTCAGAGGGTCAGTGTGGAGGGAGTACACCATTGTCAGAGGTTCAGAGTGGAGGGAGTTCAGCAGTGTCAGAGGGTCAGTGTGGGTGGAGTGCAGCAGTGTCAGAGGGTCAGTGTGGAAGTAGTGCAGCATTGTCAGAGGATCAGAGTGGAGGGGTTGCAGCATTGTCAGAGGATCAGTGTTGAGGGAGTGTAAAGTGTCAGAGGATCAGTGTGGAGAGAGTGCAGCATTGTCAGAGGGACAGTGTGGAGTGAGTGCACAATTGTCAGAGGATCAGTGTGGAGGGAGTGCAGCATTGTCAGAGGATCAATGTGGAGGGAGTGCAGCAGTGTCAGAGTGTCAGTGTGGGGGGACTGCAGCAGTGTCAGAGGGTCAGTGTGGAGGAAGAGCAGCATTGTCAGAGGATCAGTGTGGAGGGAGTGCAGCATTGTCAGAGGGTCAGTGTGGACGGAGTGCTGCATTATCAGAGGATCAGTGTGGAGAGAGTGTAGCATTGTCAGAGGATCAGTGTGGAGGGGGTGCAGCAGTGTCAGACGATCTGTGTGGAGGAAGTGCATCATTGTCAGAGGATCAGTATGGAGAGAGTGTAGCATTGTCAGAGGATCAGTGTGGAGGGGGTGCAGCAGTGTTAGACGATCAGTGCGGAGGGAGTGCAGCATTGTCAGAGGAACAGTGTGGACGGAGTGCAGCATTGTCAGAGGATCAGGGTGGAGTGAATGCAGAATTGTCAGAGGGTCAGTGTCGGGGGAGTGCAGCATTGTCATTGGATCAGTGTGGAGGGAGTGCAGCATTGTCAGAGGTTCAGTGTAGAGGGAGTGCAGAATTGTCAGAGGGTCAGTGTGGAGGGAGTACACCATTGTCAGAGGGTCAATGTGGAGGGAGTGCAGCATTGTCAGAGGGTCAGTGTGGAGGGAGTGCAGCATTGTCAGAGGTTCAGTGTGGAGGAAGTGCTGCATTGTCAGAGGATCAGTGTGGAGGGAAGGCAGCATTGTCAGAGGATCAGTGTGGAGTGAGTGCAGCATTGTCATTGGATCAGTGTGGAGGGAGTGTAGCATTGTCAGAGGGTCAGTGTGGAGGGAGTGCAGATTTGTCAGAGGATCAGTGTGGAGGGAGTGCAGCATTGTCAGAGGGTCAGTGTGGAGGGAGTGCAGCTTTGTGAGAGGGTCACTGTGGAGAGAGTGCAGCATTGTCAGAGGGTCAGTGTGGAGGGAGTACACCATTGTCAGAGGGTCAGTGTGCAGTGAGTTCAGCATTGTCAGAGGATCAGTGTGGATGAAGTGCTGCATTGTCAGAGGATCAGTGTGGAGGGAGTGCACCATTGTCAGAGGATCAGTGTGGAGGGAGTGCAGCATTGTCAGACGATCAGTGTGGAGTGAGTGCAGCATTGTCAGAGGTTCTGTGTGGAGGGAGTGCAGAATTGTCAGAGGCTCAGTGTGGACGGAGTGCAGCATTGTCAGAGGATCAGTGTGGAGTGAATGCAGAATTGTCAGAGGGTCAGTGTGGAGGAAGTGCAGCATTGTCATAGGATCAGTGTGGAGGGAGTGTAAAGTGTCAGAGGATCAGTGTGGAGAGAGTGCAGCATTGTCAGAGGGACAGTGTGGAGTGAGTGCACAATTGTCAGAGGGTCAGTGTGGAGGGAGTGCAGCATTGTCAGAGGATCAATGTGGAGGGAGTGCAGCAGTGTCAGAGTGTCAGTGTGGGGGGACTGCAGCAGTGTCAGAGGGTCAGTGTGGTGGAAGAGCAGCATTGTCAGAGGATCAGTGTGGAGGGAGTGCAGCATTGTCAGAGGGTCAGTGTGGACGGAGTGCTGCATTATCAGAGGATCAGGGTGGTGAGAGTGTAGCATTGTCAGAGGATCAGTGTGGAGGGGGTGCAGCATTGTCAGAGGGTCAGTATGGAGAGAGTGTAGCATTGTCAGAGGATCAGTGTGGAGGGGGTGCAGCAGTGTTAGACGATCAGTGCGGAGGGAGTGCAGCATTGTCAGAGGAACAGTGTGGACGGAGTGCAGCATTGTCAGAGGATCAGGGTGGAGTGAATGCAGAATTGTCAGAGGGTCAGTGTGGGGGGAGTGCAGCATTGTCATTGGATCAGTGTGGAGGGAGTGCAGCATTGTCAGAGGTTCAGTGTAGAGGGAGTGCAGAATTGTCAGAGGGTCAGTGTGGAGGGAGTACACCATTGTCAGAGGGTCAATGTGGAGGGAGTGCAGCATTTTCAGAGGGTCAGTGTGGAGGGAGTGCAGCATTGTCAGTGGTTCAGTGTGGAGGAAGTGCTGCATTGTCAGAGGATCAGTGTGGAGGGAAGGCAGCATTGTCAGAGGATCAGTGTGGAGTGAGTGCAGCATTGTCATTGGATCAGTGTGGAGGGAGTGTAGCATTGTCAGAGGGTCAGTGTGGAGGAAGTGCAGATTTGTCAGAGGATCAGTGTGGAGGGAGTGCAGCATTGTCAGAGGGTCAGTGTGGAGGGAGTGCAGCTTTGTGAGAGGGTCACTGTGGAGAGAGTGCAGCATTGTCAGAGGGTCAGTGTGGAGGGAGTACACCATTGTCAGAGGGTCAGTGTGCAGTGAGTTCAGCATTGTCAGAGGATCAGTGTGGATGAAGTGCTGCATTGTCAGAGGATCAGTGTGGAGGGAGTGCTCCATTGTCAGAGGATCAGTGTGGAGGGAGTGCAGCATTGTCAGACGATCAGTGTGGAGTGAGTGCAGCATTGTCAGAGGATCAGTGTGGAGGGAGTGCAGCATTGTCAGAGGATCTTTATGGAGGCAGGGCAGCATTGTCAAAGGTTCTGTGTGGAGGGAGTGCAGAATTGTCAGAGGATCAGTGTGGAGTGAATGCAGAATTGTCAGAGGGTCAGTGTGGAAGAAGTGCAGCATTGTCATAGGATCAGTGTGGAGGGAGTGCAGCATTGTCAGAGGTTCAGTGTTGGAGGAGGGCAGAATTGTCAGAGGTTCAGTGTGGAGGGAGTACACCATTGTCAGAGGGTTAGTGTGGAGGGAGTGCAGCATTGTCAGAGGGTCAGTGTGGAGGGAGTGCCGCATTGTCTGAGGATCAGTGTGGAGGAAGTGCTGCATTGTCAGAGGATCAGTTTGGAGGGAGTGCAGCATTGTCAGAGGGTCAGTGTGGAGGGAGTGCAGCATTGTCATAGGATCAGTGTGGAGGGAGTGCAGCATTGTCAGAGGTTCAGTGTTGAGGGAGTGCAGAATTGTCAGAGGGTCAGTGTGGAGGGAGTACACCATTGTCAGAGGATCAGAGTGGAGGGTGTTCAGCAGTGTCAGAGGGTCAGTGTGGGTGGAGTGCAGCAGTGTCAGAGGGTCAGTGTGGAAGTAGTGCAGCATTGTCAGAGGATCAGAGTGGAGGGGGTGCAGCATTGTCAGAGGATCAGTGTGGAGAGAGAGCAGCATTGTCAGATGATCAGTGTGGAGGGAGTGCAGAAGTGTCAGAGGATCAGTGTGGAGGGAGTGCAGCATTGTCAGAGGGACAGTGTGGAGTGAGTGCACCATTGGCAGGGGTCAGTGTGGAGGGAGTGCAGCATTGTCAGAGGATCAGTGTGGAGGGAGTGCAGCAGTGTCAGAGTGTCAGTGTGGGGGGAGTGCAGCAGTGTTAGAGGGTCAGTGTGGAGGAAGTGCAGCATTGTCAGAGGATCAGTGTGGAGGGAGTGCAGCATGGTCAGAGGGTCAGTGTGGAGGGAGTGCTGCATTATCAGAGGATCAGTGTGGAGAGAGTGTAGCATTGTCAGAGGATCAGTGTGGAGGGGGTGCAGCAGTGTCAGACGATCTGTGTGGAGGGAGTGAATCATTGTCAGAGGATCAGTATGGAGAGAGTGTAGCATTGTCAGAGGATTAGTGTGGAGGGGGTGCAGCAGTGTCAGACGATCAGTGCGGAGGGAGTGCAGCATTGTCAGAGGATCAGTGTGGAGGGAGTGCTCCATTGTCAGAGGATCAGTGTGGAGGGAGTGCAGCATTGTCAGAGGATCAGTGTGGAGTGAGTTCAGCATTGTCAGAGGATCAGGGTGGAGTGAATGCAGAATTGTCAGAGGGTCAGTGTGGAGGGAGTACACCATTGTCAGAGGTTCAGTGTGGAGGATGTGCTGCATTGTCAGAGGATCAGTGTGGAGGGAGTGCAGCATTTTCAGAGGATCAGTGTGGAGTGAGTGCAGCATTGTCAGAGGGACAGTGTGGAGTGAGTGCACAATTGTCAGAGGGTCAGTGTGGAGGGAGTGCAGCATTGTCAGAGGATCAATGTGGAGGGAGTGCAGCAGTGTCAGAGTGTCAGTGTGGGGGGACTGCAGCAGTGTCAGAGGGTCAGTGTGGAGGAAGAGCAGCATTGTCAGAGGATCAGTGTGGAGGGAGTGCAGCATTGTCAGAGGGTCAGTGTGGACGGAGTGCTGCATTATCAGAGGATCAGTGTGGAGAGAGTGTAGCATTGTCAGAGGATCAGTATGGAGAGAGTGTAGCATTGTCAGAGGATCAGTGTGGAGGGGGTGCAGCAGTGTTAGACGATCAGTGCGGAGGGAGTGCAGCATTGTCAGAGGAAGAGTGTGGACGGAGTGCAGCATTGTCAGAGGATCAGGGTGGAGTGAATGCAGAATTGTCAGAGGGTCAGTGTGGGGGGAGTGCAGCATTGTCATTGGATCAGTGTGGAGGGAGTGCAGCATTGTCAGAGGTTCAGTGTAGAGGGAGTGCAGAATTGTCAGAGGGTCAGTGTGGAGGGAGTACACCATTGTCAGAGGGTCAATGTGGAGGGAGTGCAGCATTGTCAGAGGGTCAGTGTGGAGGGAGTGCAGCATTGTCAGAGGTTCAGTGTGGAGGAAGTGCTGCATTGTCAGAGGATCAGTGTGGAGGGAAGGCAGCATTGTCAGAGGATCAGTGTGGAGTGAGTGCAGCATTGTCATTGGATCAGTGTGGAGGGAGTGTAGCATTGTCAGAGGGTCAGTGTGGAGGGAGTGCAGATTTGTCAGAGGATCAGTGTGGAGGGAGTGCAGCATTGTCAGAGGGTCAGTGTGGAGGGAGTGCAGCTTTGTGAGAGGGTCACTGTGGAGAGAGTGCAGCATTGTCAGAGGGTCAGTGTGGAGGGAGTACACCATTGTCAGAGGGTCAGTGTGCAGTGAGTTCAGCATTGTCAGAGGATCAGTGTGGATGAAGTGCTGCATTGTCAGAGGATCAGTGTGGAGGGAGTGCTCCATTGTCAGAGGATCAGTGTGGAGGGAGTGCAGCATTGTCAGACGATCAGTGTGGAGTGAGTGCAGCATTGTCAGAGGTTCTGTGTGGAGGGAGTGCAGAATTGTCAGAGGCTCAGTGTGGACGGAGTGCAGCATTGTCAGAGGATCAGTGTGGAGTGAATGCAGAATTGTCAGAGGGTCAGTGTGGAGGAAGTGCAGCATTGTCATAGGATCAGTGTGGAGGGAGTGTAAAGTGTCAGAGGATCAGTGTGGAGAGAGTGCATCATTGTCAGAGGGACAGTGTGGAGTGAGTGCACAATTGTCAGAGGGTCAGTGTGGAGGGAGTGCAGCATTGTCAGAGGATCAATGTGGAGGGAGTGCAGCAGTGTCAGAGTGTCAGTGTGGGGGGACTGCAGCAGTGTCAGAGGGTCAGTGTGGAGGAAGAGCAGCATTGTCAGAGGATCAGTGTGGAGGGAGTGCAGCATTGTCAGAGGGTCAGTGTGGACGGAGTGCTGCATTATCAGAGGATCAGTGTGGTGAGAGTGTAGCATTGTCAGAGGATCAGTGTGGAGGGGGTGCAGCATTGTCAGAGGGTCAGTATGGAGAGAGTGTAGCATTGTCAGAGGATCAGTGTGGAGGGGGTGCAGCAGTGTTAGACGATCAGTGCGGAGGGAGTGCAGCATTGTCAGAGGAACAGTGTGGACGGAGTGCAGCATTGTCAGAGGATCAGGGTGGAGTGAATGCAGAATTGTCAGAGGGTCAGTGTGGGGGGAGTGCAGCATTGTCATTGGATCAGTGTGGAGGGAGTGCAGCATTGTCAGAGGTTCAGTGTAGAGGGAGTGCAGAATTGTCAGAGGGTCAGTGTGGAGGGAGTACACCATTGTCAGAGGGTCAATGTGGAGGGAGTGCAGCTTTGTCAGAGGGTCAGTGTGGAGGGAGTGCAGCATTGTCAGAGGTTCAGTGTGGAGGAAGTGCTGCATTGTCAGAGGATCAGTGTGGAGGGAAGGCAGCATTGTCAGAGGATCAGTGTGGAGTGAGTGCAGCATTGTCATTGGATCAGTGTGGAGGGAGTGCAGAAGTGTCAGAGGATCAGTGTGGAGGGAGTGCAGCATTGTCAGAGGGACAGTGTGGAGTGAGTGCACCATTGGCAGGGGTCAGTGTGGAGGGAGTGCAGCATTGTCAGAGGATCAATGTGGAGGGAGTGCAGCAGTGTCAGAGTGTCAGTGTGGGGGGACTGCAGCAGTGTCAGAGGGTCAGTGTGGTGGAAGAGCAGCATTGTCAGAGGATCAGTGTGGAGGGAGTGCAGCATTGTCAGAGGGTCAGTGTGGACGGAGTGCTGCATTATCAGAGGATCAGGGTGGTGAGAGTGTAGCATTGTCAGAGGATCAGTGTGGAGGGGGTGCAGCATTGTCAGAGGGTCAGTATGGAGAGAGTGTAGCATTGTCAGAGGATCAGTGTGGAGGGGGTGCAGCAGTGTTAGACGATCAGTGCGGAGGGAGTGCAGCATTGTCAGAGGAACAGTGTGGACGGAGTGCAGCATTGTCAGAGGATCAGGGTGGAGTGAATGCAGAATTGTCAGAGGGTCAGTGTGGGGGGAGTGCAGCATTGTCATTGGATCAGTGTGGAGGGAGTGCAGCATTGTCAGAGGTTCAGTGTAGAGGGAGTGCAGAATTGTCAGAGGGTCAGTGTGGAGGGAGTACACCATTGTCAGAGGGTCAATGTGGAGGGAGTGCAGCATTTTCAGAGGGTCAGTGTGGAGGGAGTGCAGCATTGTCAGTGGTTCAGTGTGGAGGAAGTGCTGCATTGTCAGAGGATCAGTGTGGAGGGAAGGCAGCATTGTCAGAGGATCAGTGTGGAGTGAGTGCAGCATTGTCATTGGATCAGTGTGGAGGGAGTGTAGCATTGTCAGAGGGTCAGTGTGGAGGAAGTGCAGATTTGTCAGAGGATCAGTGTGGAGGGAGTGCAGCATTGTCAGAGGGTCAGTGTGGAGGGAGTGCAGCTTTGTGAGAGGGTCACTGTGGAGAGAGTGCAGCATTGTCAGAGGGTCAGTGTGGAGGGAGTACACCATTGTCAGAGGGTCAGTGTGCAGTGAGTTCAGCATTGTCAGAGGATCAGTGTGGATGAAGTGCTGCATTGTCAGAGGATCAGTGTGGAGGGAGTGCTCCATTGTCAGAGGATCAGTGTGGAGGGAGTGCAGCATTGTCAGACGATCAGTGTGGAGTGAGTGCAGCATTGTCAGAGGATCAGTGTGGAGGGAGTGCAGCATTGTCAGAGGATCTTTATGGAGGCAGGGCAGCATTGTCAAAGGTTCTGTGTGGAGGGAGTGCAGAATTGTCAGAGGATCAGTGTGGAGTGAATGCAGAATTGTCAGAGGGTCAGTGTGGAAGAAGTGCAGCATTGTCATAGGATCAGTGTGGAGGGAGTGCAGCATTGTCAGAGGTTCAGTGTTGGAGGAGGGCAGAATTGTCAGAGGTTCAGTGTGGAGGGAGTACACCATTGTCAGAGGGTTAGTGTGGAGGGAGTGCAGCATTGTCAGAGGGTCAGTGTGGAGGGAGTGCCGCATTGTCTGAGGATCAGTGTGGAGGAAGTGCTGCATTGTCAGAGGATCAGTTTGGAGGGAGTGCAGCATTGTCAGAGGGTCAGTGTGGAGGGAGTGCAGCATTGTCATAGGATCAGTGTGGAGGGAGTGCAGCATTGTCAGAGGTTCAGTGTTGAGGGAGTGCAGAATTGTCAGAGGGTCAGTGTGGAGGGAGTACACCATTGTCAGAGGATCAGAGTGGAGGGTGTTCAGCAGTGTCAGAGGGTCAGTGTGGGTGGTGTGCAGCAGTGTCAGAGGGTCAGTGTGGAAGTAGTGCAGCATTGTCAGAGGATCAGAGTGGAGGGGGTGCAGCATTGTCAGAGGATCAGTGTGGAGAGAGAGCAGCATTGTCAGATGATCAGTGTGGAGGGAGTGCAGAAGTGTCAGAGGATCAGTGTGGAGGGAGTGCAGCATTGTCAGAGGGACAGTGTGGAGTGAGTGCACCATTGGCAGGGGTCAGTGTGGAGGGAGTGCAGCATTGTCAGAGGATCAGTGTGGAGGGAGTGCAGCAGTGTCAGAGTGTCAGTGTGGGGGGAGTGCAGCAGTGTTAGAGGGTCAGTGTGGAGGAAGTGCAGCATTGTCAGAGGATCAGTGTGGAGGGAGTGCAGCATGGTCAGAGGGTCAGTGTGGAGGGAGTGCTGCATTATCAGAGGATCAGTGTGGAGAGAGTGTAGCATTGTCAGAGGATCAGTGTGGAGGGGGTGCAGCAGTGTCAGACGATCTGTGTGGAGGGAGTGAATCATTGTCAGAGGATCAGTATGGAGAGAGTGTAGCATTGTCAGAGGATTAGTGTGGAGGGGGTGCAGCAGTGTCAGACGATCAGTGCGGAGGGAGTGCAGCATTGTCAGAGGATCAGTGTGGAGGGAGTGCTCCATTGTCAGAGGATCAGTGTGGAGGGAGTGCAGCATTGTCAGAGGATCAGTGTGGAGTGAGTTCAGCATTGTCAGAGGATCAGGGTGGAGTGAATGCAGAATTGTCAGAGGGTCAGTGTGGAGGGAGTACACCATTGTCAGAGGTTCAGTGTGGAGGATGTGCTGCATTGTCAGAGGATCAGTGTGGAGGGAGTGCAGCATTTTCAGAGGATCAGTGTGGAGTGAGTGCAGCATTGTCAGAGGGACAGTGTGGAGTGAGTGCACAATTGTCAGAGGGTCAGTGTGGAGGGAGTGCAGCATTGTCAGAGGATCAATGTGGAGGGAGTGCAGCAGTGTCAGAGTGTCAGTGTGGGGGGACTGCAGCAGTGTCAGAGGGTCAGTGTGGAGGAAGAGCAGCATTGTCAGAGGATCAGTGTGGAGGGAGTGCAGCATTGTCAGAGGGTCAGTGTGGACGGAGTGCTGCATTATCAGAGGATCAGTGTGGAGAGAGTGTAGCATTGTCAGAGGATCAGTATGGAGAGAGTGTAGCATTGTCAGAGGATCAGTGTGGAGGGGGTGCAGCAGTGTTAGACGATCAGTGCGGAGGGAGTGCAGCATTGTCAGAGGAAGAGTGTGGACGGAGTGCAGCATTGTCAGAGGATCAGGGTGGAGTGAATGCAGAATTGTCAGAGGGTCAGTGTGGGGGGAGTGCAGCATTGTCATTGGATCAGTGTGGAGGGAGTGCAGCATTGTCAGAGGTTCAGTGTAGAGGGAGTGCAGAATTGTCAGAGGGTCAGTGTGGAGGGAGTACACCATTGTCAGAGGGTCAATGTGGAGGGAGTGCAGCATTGTCAGAGGGTCAGTGTGGAGGGAGTGCAGCATTGTCAGAGGTTCAGTGTGGAGGAAGTGCTGCATTGTCAGAGGATCAGTGTGGAGGGAAGGCAGCATTGTCAGAGGATCAGTGTGGAGTGAGTGCAGCATTGTCATTGGATCAGTGTGGAGGGAGTGTAGCATTGTCAGAGGGTCAGTGTGGAGGGAGTGCAGATTTGTCAGAGGATCAGTGTGGAGGGAGTGCAGCATTGTCAGAGGGTCAGTGTGGAGGGAGTGCAGCTTTGTGAGAGGGTCACTGTGGAGAGAGTGCAGCATTGTCAGAGGGTCAGTGTGGAGGGAGTACACCATTGTCAGAGGGTCAGTGTGCAGTGAGTTCAGCATTGTCAGAGGATCAGTGTGGATGAAGTGCTGCATTGTCAGAGGATCAGTGTGGAGGGAGTGCTCCATTGTCAGAGGATCAGTGTGGAGGGAGTGCAGCATTGTCAGACGATCAGTGTGGAGTGAGTGCAGCATTGTCAGAGGTTCTGTGTGGAGGGAGTGCAGAATTGTCAGAGGCTCAGTGTGGACGGAGTGCAGCATTGTCAGAGGATCAGTGTGGAGTGAATGCAGAATTGTCAGAGGGTCAGTGTGGAGGAAGTGCAGCATTGTCATAGGATCAGTGTGGAGGGAGTGTAAAGTGTCAGAGGATCAGTGTGGAGAGAGTGCATCATTGTCAGAGGGACAGTGTGGAGTGAGTGCACAATTGTCAGAGGGTCAGTGTGGAGGGAGTGCAGCATTGTCAGAGGATCAATGTGGAGGGAGTGCAGCAGTGTCAGAGTGTCAGTGTGGGGGGACTGCAGCAGTGTCAGAGGGTCAGTGTGGAGGAAGAGCAGCATTGTCAGAGGATCAGTGTGGAGGGAGTGCAGCATTGTCAGAGGGTCAGTGTGGACGGAGTGCTGCATTATCAGAGGATCAGTGTGGTGAGAGTGTAGCATTGTCAGAGGATCAGTGTGGAGGGGGTGCAGCATTGTCAGAGGGTCAGTATGGAGAGAGTGTAGCATTGTCAGAGGATCAGTGTGGAGGGGGTGCAGCAGTGTTAGACGATCAGTGCGGAGGGAGTGCAGCATTGTCAGAGGAACAGTGTGGACGGAGTGCAGCATTGTCAGAGGATCAGGGTGGAGTGAATGCAGAATTGTCAGAGGGTCAGTGTGGGGGGAGTGCAGCATTGTCATTGGATCAGTGTGGAGGGAGTGCAGCATTGTCAGAGGTTCAGTGTAGAGGGAGTGCAGAATTGTCAGAGGGTCAGTGTGGAGGGCGTACACCATTGTCAGAGGGTCAATGTGGAGGGAGTGCAGCTTTGTCAGAGGGTCAGTGTGGAGGGAGTGCAGCATTGTCAGAGGTTCAGTGTGGAGGAAGTGCTGCATTGTCAGAGGATCAGTGTGGAGGGAAGGCAGCATTGTCAGAGGATCAGTGTGGAGTGAGTGCAGCATTGTCATTGGATCAGTGTGGAGGGAGTGTAGCATTGTCAGAGGGTCAGTGTGGAGGGAGTGCAGATTTGTCAGAGGATCAGTGTGGAGGGAGTGCAGCATTGTCAGAGGGTCAGTGTGGAGGGAGTGCAGCTTTGTGAGAGGGTCACTGTGGAGAGAGTGCAGCATTGTCAGAGGGTCAGTGTGGAGGGAGTACACCATTGTCAGAGGGTCAGTGTGCAGTGAGTTCAGCATTGTCAGAGGATCAGTGTGGATGAAGTGCTGCATTGTCAGAGGATCAGTGTGGAGGGAGTGCTCCATTGTCAGAGGATCAGTGTGGAGGGAGTGCAGCATTGTCAGACGATCAGTGTGGAGTGAGTGCAGCATTGTCAGAGGATCAGTGTGGAGGGAGTGCAGCATTGTCAGAGGATCTTTATGGAGGCAGGGCAGCATTGTCAAAGGTTCTGTGTGGAGGGAGTGCAGAATTGTCAGAGGATCAGTGTGGAGTGAATGCAGAATTGTCAGAGGGTCAGTGTGGAGGAAGTGCAGCATTGTCATAGGATCAGTGTGGAGGGAGTGCAGCATTGTCAGAGGTTCAGTGTTGGAGGAGGGCAGAATTGTCAGAGGTTCAGTGTGGAGGGAGTAAACCATTGTCAGAGGGTTAGTGTGGAGGGAGTGCAGCATTGTCAGAGGGTCAGTGTGGAGGGAGTGCCGCATTGTCTGAGGATCAGTGTGGAGGAAGTGCTGCATTGTCAGAGGATCAGTTTGGAGGGAGTGCAGCATTGTCAGAGGGTCAGTGTGGAGGGAGTGCAGCATTGTCATAGGATCAGTGTGGAGGGAGTGCAGCATTGTCAGAGGTTCAGTGTTGAGGGAGTGCAGAATTGTCAGAGGGTCAGTGTGGAGGGAGTACACCATTGTCAGAGGATCAGAGTGGAGGGTGTTCAGCAGTGTCAGAGGGTCAGGGTGGGTGGAGTGCAGCAGTGTCAGAGGGTCAGTGTGGAAGTAGTGCAGCATTGTCAGAGGATCAGAGTGGAGGGGGTGCAGCATTGTCAGAGGATCAGTGTGGAGAGAGAGCAGCATTGTCAGATGATCAGTGTGGAGGGAGTGCAGAAGTGTCAGAGGATCAGTGTGGAGGGAGTGCAGCATTGTCAGAGGGACAGTGTGGAGTGAGTGCACCATTGGCAGGGGTCAGTGTGGAGGGAGTGCAGCATTGTCAGAGGATCAGTGTGGAGGGAGTGCAGCAGTGTCAGAGTGTCAGTGTGGGGGGAGTGCAGCAGTGTTAGAGGGTCAGTGTGGAGGAAGTGCAGCATTGTCAGAGGATCGGTGTGGAGGGAGTGCAGCATGGTCAGAGGGTCAGTGTGGAGGGAGTGCTGCATTATCAGAGGATCAGTGTGGAGAGAGTGTAGCATTGTCAGAGGATCAGTGTGGAGGGGGTGCAGCAGTGTCAGACGATCTGTGTGGAGGGAGTGAATCATTGTCAGAGGATCAGTATGGAGAGAGTGTAGCATTGTCAGAGGATTAGTGTGGAGGGGGTGCAGCAGTGTCAGACGATCAGTGCGGAGGGAGTGCAGCATTGTCAGAGGATCAGTGTGGAGGGAGTGCTCCATTGTCAGAGGATCAGTGTGGAGGGAGTGCAGCATTGTCAGAGGATCAGTGTGGAGTGAGTTCAGCATTGTCAGAGGATCAGGGTGGAGTGAATGCAGAATTGTCAGAGGGTCAGTGTGGAGGGAGTACACCATTGTCAGAGGTTCAGTGTGGAGGATGTGCTGCATTGTCAGAGGATCAGTGTGGAGGGAGTGCAGCATTTTCAGAGGATCAGTGTGGAGTGAGTGCAGCATTGTCATAGGATCAGTGTGGAGGGAGTGTAGCATTGTCAGAGGGTCACTGTGGAGGGAGTGCAGAATTGCCAGAGGATCAGTGTGGAGGGAGTGCTGCATTGTCAGACGGTCAGTGTGGAGGGAGTGCAGCTTTGTGAGAGGGTCAGTGTGGAGAGAGTGCAGCATTGTCAGAGGGTCAGTGTGGAGGGAGTACACCATTGTCAGAGGGTCAGTGTGCAGTGAGTTCAGCATTGTCAGAGGATCAGTGTGGATGAAGTGCTGCATTGTCAGAGGATCAGTGTGGAGGGAGTGCTCCATTGTCAGAGGATCAGTGTGGAGGGAGTGCAGCATTGTCAGAGGATCAGTGTGGAGTGAGTTCAGCATTGTCAGAGGATCAGTGTGGAGGGAGTGCAGCATTGTCAGAGGATCATAATGGAGGCAGGGCAGCATTGTCAGAGGTTCTGTGTGGAGGGAGTGCAGCATTGTCAGAGGATCAGTTTGGACGGAGTGCAGCATTGTCAGAGGATCAGTGTGGAGTGAATGCAGAATTGTCAGAGGGTCAGTGTGGAGGGAGTGCAGCATTGTCAGAGGATCAGTGTGGAGTGATTTCAGCATTGTCAGAGGATCAGTGTGGAGGGAGTGCAGCATTGTCAGAGGATCATTATGGAGGCAGGGAAGCATTGTCAGAGGTTCTGTGTGGAGGGAGTGCAGCATTGTCAGAGGATCAGTTTGGACGGAGTGCAGCATTGTCAGAGGATCAGTGTGGAGGGAGTGCAGAATTGCCAGAGGGTCAGTGTGGAGGGTGTACACCATTGTCAGAGGGTCAGTGTGCAGTGAGTTCAGCATTGTCTGAGGATCAGTGTGGAGGAAGTGCTGCATTGTCAGAGGATCAGTGTGGAGGGAGTGCTGCATTGTCAGAGGATCAGTTTGGAGGGAGTGCAGCATTGTCAGAGGGTCAGTGTGGAGGGAGTGCAGCATTGTCACACGATCAGTGTGGAGGGAGTGCAGCATTGTCAGAGGTTCAGTGTTGAGGGAGTGCAGCATTGTCAGAGGATCAGTGTGGAGGGAGTGCTGCATTGTCAGAGGATCAGTATGGAGGGAGTGCAGAATTGTCAGAGGGTCAGTGTGGAGGGAGTACACCATTGTCAGAGGATCAGAGTGGAGGGAGTTCAGCAGTGTCAGAGGGTCAGTGTGGGTGGAGTGCAGCAGTGTCAGAGGGTCAGTGTGGAAGTAGTGCAGCATTGTCAGAGGATCAGAGTGGAGGGGGTGCAGCATTGTCAGAGGATCAGTGTGGAGAGAGTGCAGCATTGTCAGAGGGTCAGTGTGGAGGGAGTGCAGCATTGTCAGAGGATCAGTGTGGAGGGAGTGCAGCACTGTCAGAGTGTCAGTGTGGGGGGAGTGCAGCAGTGTCAGAGGGTCAGTGTGGAGGAAGTGCAGCATTATCAGAGGATCAGTGTGGAGAGAGTGTAGCATTGTCAGAGGATCAGTGTGGAGGGGGTGCAGCAGTGTCAGACGATCTGTGTGGAGGGAGTGCATTATTGTCAGAGGAACAGTGTGGACGGAGTGCAGCATTGTCAGAGGATCAGGGTGGAGTGAATGCAGAATTGTCAGAGGGTCAGTGTGGGGGGAGTGCAGCATTGTCATTGGATCAGTGTGGAGGGAGTGCAGCATTGTCAGAGGTTCAGTGTAGAGGGAGTGCAGAATTGTCAGAGGGTCAGTGTGGAGGCAGTGCAGCATTGTCAGAGGGTCAGTGTGGAGGGAGTGCAGCATTGTCAGAGGATCAGTGTGGAGGGAGTGCAGCATTGTCAGAGGATCAGTGTGGAGTGAGTGCAGCATTGTCATAGGATCAGTGTGGAGGGAGTGTAGCATTGTCAGAGGGTCAGTGTGGAGGGAGTGCAGAATTGTCAGAGGATCAGTGTGGAGAGAGTGCAGCATTGTCAGACGGTCAGTGTGGAGGGAGTGCAGCTTTGTGAGAGGGTCAGTGTGGAGAGAGTGCAGAATTGTCAGAGGGTCAGTGTGGAGGGAGTACACCATTGTCAGAGGGTCAGTGTGCAGTGAGTTCAGCATTGTCAGAGGATCAGTGTGGATGAAGTGCTGCATTGTCAGAGGATCAGTGTGGAGGGAGTGCTCCATTGTCAGAGGATCAGTGTGGAGGGAGTGCAGCATTGTCAGAGGATCAGTGTGGAGTGAGTGCAGCATTGTCAGAGGATCAGTGTGGACGGAGTGCAGCATTGTCAGAGGATCAGTGTGGAGTGAATGCAGAATTGTCAGAGGGTCAGTGTGGAGGAAGTGCAGCATTGTCATAGGATCAGTGTGGAGGGAGTGCAGCATTGTCAGAGGTTCAGTGTTGAGGGAGTGCAGAATTGTCAGAGGGTCAGTGTGGAGGGAGTACACCATTGTCAGAGGGTTAGTGTGGAGGGAGTGCAGCATTGTCTGAGGATCAGTGTGGAGGAAGTGCTGCATTGTCAGAGGATCAGTGTGGAGGGAGTGCTGCATTGTCAGAGGGTCAGTGTAGAGGGAGTGCAGCTTTGTGAGAGGGTCAGTGTGGAGAGAGTGCAGCATTGTCAGAGGGTCAGTGTGGAGGGAGTACACCATTGTCAGAGGGTCAGTGTGCAGTGAGTTCAGCATTGTCAGAGGATCAGTGTGGATGAAGTGCTGCAATGTCAGATGATCAGTGTGGAGGGAGTGCTCCATTGTCAGAGGATCAGTGTGGAGGGAGTGCAGCATTGTCAGAGGATCAGTGTGGAGTGAGTGCAGCATTGTCAGAGGATCAGTGTGGAGGGAGTGCAGCATTGTCAGAGGATCATTATGGAGGCAGGGCAGCATTGTCAGAGGTTCTGTGTGGAGGGAGTGCAGCATTGTCAGAGGATCAGTGTGGACGGAGTGCAGCATTGGCAGAGGATCAGTGTGGAGTGAATGCAGCATTGTCATAGGATCAGTGTGGAGGGAGTGTAGCATTGTCAGAGGTTCTGTGTGGAGGGAGTGCAGCATTGTCAGAGGATCAGTGTGGACGGAGTGCAGCATTGGCAGAGGATCAGTGTGGATGAAGTGCAGCATTGTCAGAGGATCAGTGTGGAGGGAGTGAAGCTTTGTCAGAGGATCAGTGTGGAGGGAGTGCAGCATTGTCAGAGGATCAGTGTGGAGGGAGTGCAGCTTTGTCAGAGGATCAGTGTGGAGGGAGTGCAGCTTTGTCAGAGGGTCAGTGTGGAGGGAGTGCAGCATTGTCAAAGGGTCAGTGTGGAGTGAGTGCAGCATTGTCAGAGGATCAGTGTGGAGGTAGTGGTGCATTGTCAGTGAGTCAGGATGGAGGGATTGCTGTGCAGTGAGAGAGTCAGTAATGATGAAGTGCGCACTCTCTGGCGTTCAATTCTAATGGATGGCCATGCTGTCAGAGTTTCGCACTATGAGAGGCTTACTGCTGATGGAGCGCTGCACTGTGAAAGGGTTAGAACTGAGGAAGTATCGCACTCTGAGGGGATTAGTACTGAGGGACCACCGCGATGTGAGGTGGTCAGTACTGAGGGAGCACCACACTCTGAGGGGATTAGTGCTGAGCGATCACTGTGCTGTGAGTGGGTCAGTACTGAGGGATCACCGCACTGTGAGGGGGTCAGTACTGAGGGAGCACCACACTATGTGTCGAACAGTCAGTACTGAGTGATTGCTGCATTGCCAGAGGGTCAGTACTGAGAGAGTGATGCACACTCAAAGGGTCATTACTGACGGAGCGCGACACGGTCAGTGCGTCAGTTCTGTGGGAGTGTTGTTACAGAGGGTCTGTACTGAGGGAGTGCTGCATTGCCAAAGGGTCAGTCATGAGGCAGTGCCGGACTATCAGAAGTGCAGGACTGAGGCAGTACCGCACTATCAGAGTGTCAGTGCTGAGGGAGTTCTGCTCTGTCGGAGAGTCAGTGCTGAGAAAATGCCACGTTAACGGAGGGTCAGTACCGAGGGAGTGCTGCACTGTTAGAGCATCTGTATTGAGGGAGGGCTACATTGTCGGGTGGTCAGTACTGAGGGAATGCCACACTGTATGAGTATCAGTACAGAGGGAATGCTGCACTGCAGAAATGTCCGTACAAATAGAGTGCTACAGAATCAGAGGGTGAGTACTGAGTGAATGCTGTTGTGTCAGAGCGTCATTTCTGAGGGTGTGCTGCAGTGTCAAAGGAGCAGTGCTGAGGGAGAGCTGCACTGATAGAGGGTCAGTACTGAGGGAGTGCTGCACTGTCAGAGGGTCAGTACTGAGGGATTGCAGCGCCGTCAGGGGCGCAGGGCCAAGGAGCTGTTGCAGTGTCAGAGGGTCAGTTCTGAGGGAGTACTGCAGTGTCATAGGAACAGTACTGAGGGAGAGTTGCACTGTCAGAGGGTCAGTGCTGAGGGAGAGCTGCACTGTCAGAGGGTCAGTACTGAGGGAGTGCTGCACTGTCAGAGGGTTATTACTGAGGGAGTGCTGCACTGTCAGAGGGTCAGTACTGAGGGAGTGCTGCACTGTCAGAGGGTAAGTACTGAGGGAGGGCTGCACTGTCACAGGGTCATTACTGAGGGAGTGCTGCACTGTCAGAGGGTCAGTACTGAGGGAGTGCTGCACTGTCAGAGGGTCAGTACTGAGGTAGTGCTGCACTGTCAGAGGGTCAGTACTGAGGGAGTGCTGCACTGTCAGAGGGTCAGTACTGAGGGAGTGCTGCACTGTCAGAGGATACTACTGAATGAGTGCTGCGCTGTCAGGGGGGTTAGTAATGGGGTATTGCAGCAATGTCACAGGATCAATCTGGGGGCAGTGCTGCACTGTGAGAATGTCAGTACTGAGGGAGTGCTGCAGTGTAAGAGGGTCAGTACTGAGGGAGTGCTGCAGTGTCAGAGGGTCAGCACTGAGGGAGTGCTGCAGTGTCAGAGAGTCAGTACTGAGGGAGTGCTGCACTGTGAGAAGGTCAGTACTGAGGGAGTGCTGCAGTGTCAGAGGGTCAGTACTGAGGGAGTGCTGCACTGTCAGCGCATCAGTCTGGGGGATACTTGCATTGTAAGAGAGTCAGGACTGAGTGAGTGCCACATTATCAGATGGGCTGAATGGCCTAATTTCTGCTCCCATATCTTGTGGCCTCAGAGGAATATCTGAAATTGTTCAGTACATTTCTGCCTCTGCTTCCTACATACCCTGCTTAGCAATGACTCCCACGTCCAGATTCCAGAGGCTGTGTTCAAACAGACCGTCTCCATTTGGTTACCACCCTCTTTTCCCAGTGTTGGAGTTTTCGTTTTGTGTGACTGACCTGCCAGCTCAAAGGGATATTTTCATGCTGCAGGACTGAGGTTTATTCCTCAGATTCCACGTGCTCATCCCAAAGTAATCCCACTGCTCCACACTTAGCACAGTCATGTGTTCCTTATTTCTGAGCTTCCCAATGCTAATCCACACTCCTCCAAATCGTATTGCAGGCTAATTGCCTGGGAGAGAGGAATGCTAAGAGAGGAAATAAAAATCTGAAAGTACCTTACAGTGACATTAAGGGTGAATTGATAATGACAGAAAGAGTAGGTTGTGGAAAACAGTGAGAATTTGTGCATGGACCCAGAGGCTACAGTGAATGGATTCATTTTGTCAATGGTCATTGGGACAGTGTTGATATGAAATCGTGAAGATGCTCTGTGATACACTTAAATGAATGAGCATATATATAGAGAGAGATGGTTCTGAGTAGTCTGGCCTTCTTACAACCCAATAAATCTCCAAATACAGTGGAAATGTATCTCAGTTTACCGAATGAGATGATGGAGGAAGTAGCAGGTACACTTGCAAACATTTTCAAATCCCCTCTGGCCGCAGGAGTGGTGTCGTCGGACTGACCATGTGGTACTGTTATTCAAGAAGGAGCCTGAGATATATCAGGCAGCTGCAGGCCAGTCAGGCTAATATCGGGGGTGGGACGTCTGTTGGAAGTAATTTTGGGAGAGAGAATTAATCAGCATTTAAAGAGACTGGAGTTCATGAAGAACAGTCAGAATGGTTGTGTTAAGTAGGGGTCAGGTCTGACCAATGGGATTGCACTTTTTAAGGAGGTGCAATACTCCTCCTTAAGGGCAATACTTTCCTGTCGCCTGCTTGGAGGTCAGTCAGGCTTTTATCAGGATCCATACTGGAAACTGATAGTGAACATAAAAACTCAAGATCCGAGGAATTTGGCGCAGAATGCTGAGTGGCAGGAAGCAGACAGTGATGGCCCAATTAGAAATCTCTGTCTGTTCATGTCTCACTGTTGGGATCTTACTGATGTGGTGGATAGAAAAGATTTAGATTTGAATGGTGGAGGGTTAATCAGTGGGTTCGTGAATGATATGAAGATTGGTTGGGTGATAAATACTGAGGATGATAGCCTTAGATTACAGAAGGATGGAGATGGCCTTGTCAGATGGACCGATCAGTGGCAACGGGTGAGGTGCCTGAAGACTGGAGGGTGGTTAATGATGTGCCATTATTGAAGTAAGGCTGCAAGGAACAGCCATTGAACTATGGAGCTGTGAGCCTGATGGCAGTGGTGGGTAAGCTGTTGGAGGGCTTTCTGAGAGAAACTTTGCATGCATTTGGAAAAGCAAAGATTGATTAGGGATAGTCATCTTGGCTTTGTTTGTGGAAATGATGTGTCCAACTTGATAGAGCTTTTGAAGGGATGACCAAGGAGATAGATGTGAAGGTTTCACATGGGAGGTTGCTTAGTAAAAGGTTAGATGACATGGCATCCAGGGAGAGAGGACAGCACAGTGTCTCAGTGGTTTGATTCTAACTCCCGGTGACTGTCTGTGTGGAGTTTACACATTCTATCTGTATCTGTGCGGGTTCCCTCCAGGTGATCCAGTTTCCACTCACCGCCCAAAGATGCCATGGGAAATACAGCATTACAGGGATAGAGTAGAGGATGTGAGTCTGGGTGGGATGCTGTTCAGACAGTCAGTGTGGAGCCAATGGATGGAATGGCTTGCTTCTACACTGTAGGAATTCTAAAATTAATCCAGAGAGACAAGTCATGTTCTGGGAACCTGGGCTCCAATCTTGGACAGGGGTGGATGTGGGTCCTTCCAGTCTGAAGGGGTTTGAATGCAATCTGAGGGGGGAGCTGGGCTGCACCCTGAAATGTTGAGGATGTGAATGTTTTGTGGAGCTACTGTCTAAGGGGCTTTGGAGGTTAAATACAATATAGTGATGCTTTCTTCGGTATTGAGGGAGAAATTTCTGAGGTATTGAGGGAGAAATATCTGAGGAATCGAGGGAGCATTATTCGAGCTACTGAGCGAGAACTATCTGAGCTATTGAGGGAGCAATTTCTGAGGTACTTAGGGAGTACTATCTGAGGTACTGAGGGAGCACTATCTGAGGTATTGAGGGAGCTCATTCTGAGGTATTGAGGGTGAAATTTCTGAAATATTGAGGGAGCATTTTCTGAGATATTGACGAAGCACTATCTGAGGTGCTGAGGGAGAACTATCTGAGGTATTGAGAAAGCACTTTCTGAGGTACTGAGGGAGCACTATCTGAGGTACTGAGGGAGCACTTTCAGAGGGATTGAAGGAGAACTATCTGAGGTATTGAGAAAGCACTTTCTGAGGTACTGAGGGAGCACTTTCTGAGGTATTCAGGGAGCACGTTCTGAGGAATTGAGGGAGAACTATCTGAGGTATTGAGGTAGAACTATCTGAGGTATTGAGGGAGCACTTTCTGAGGTATTGAGGGAGCACTATCTTAGATATTGAGGGAGAACTATCTGAGGTATTGAGGGAGCACTATCTAAGGTATTGAGGGAGAACTATCTGAGGTACTGAGGGAGCACTATCTGAGGTATTGAGGGAGCACGTTCTGAGGTATTGAGGGAGCACTATCTGAGGTACTGAGGGAGCACTTTCAGAGGGATTGAAGGAGAACTATCTGAGGTATTGAGAAAGCACTTTCTGAGGTACTGAGGGAGCACTTTCTGAGGTATTGAGGGAGCACGTTCTGAGGTATTGAGGGAGAACTATCTGAGGTATTGAGGTAGAACTATCTGAGGTATTGAGGGAGCACTTTCTGAGGTATTGAGGGAGCACTATCTTAGATATTGAGGGAGAACTATCTGAGGTATTGAGGGAGCACTATCTAAGGTATTGAGGGAGAACTATCTGAGGTACTGAGGGAGCACTATCTGAGGTATTGAGGGAGCACTATCTGAGGTATTGAGGGAGCACGTTCTGAGGTATTGAGGGAGCACTATCTGAGGTACTGAGGGAGAACTATCTGAGATATTGAGGGAGCACTTTCTGAGAAATTGAAGGAGAACTATCTGAGGTATTGAGAAAGCACTTTCTGAGGTACTGAGGGAGCACTTTCTGAGGTACTGAGGGAGCACTTTCTGAGGGATTGAAGGAGAACTATCTGAGGTATTGAGAAAGCACTTTCTGAGGTACTGAGGGAGCACTTTCTGAGGTATTGAGGGAGCACTTTCTGAGGTATTGAGGAAGAACTATCTGAGGTATTGAGGTAGAACTATCTGAGGTATTGAGGGAGCACTTTCTGAGGTATTGAGGGAGCACTATCTTAGATATTCAGGGAGAACTATCTGAGGTATTGAGGGAGCACTATCTAAGGTATTGAGGGAGAACTATCTGAGGTACTGAGGGAGCAATTTCTGAGGTATTGAGGGAGCACTATCTGAGGTACTGATGGAGCACTTTCTGAGGTATTGAAGGAGCACCATCTGAGGTACTGAGGGAAACATATCTGAGGTATTGAGGGAGCACTTTCTGAGGTATTGAGGGAGCACTATCTGAGGTACTGAGGGAAACATATCTGAGGTATTGAGGGAGCACTTCCTGAGGTATTGAGGGAGAACTATCTGAGATAATGAGGGAGTAATTTCTCAGGTATAGAGGGAGCACTATCTTAGATACTGAGGGAGAACTATCTGAGGTATTGAGGTAGAACTATCTGAGGTACTGAGGGAGAATTATGTGAGATACTGAGGGAGCACTTTCTGAGGTATTGAGGGAGCACTATCTGAGGTACTGAGGGAAACATATCTGAGGTATTGAGGGAGCACTTCCTGAGGTATTGAGGGAGAACTATCTGAGATAATGAGGGAGCAATTTCTCAGGTATCGAGGGAGCACTATCTTAGATACTGAGGGAGAACTATCTGAAGTATTGAGGTAGAACTATCTGAGGTACTGAGGGAGAATTATGTGAGATACTGAGGGAGCACTTTCTGAGGTATTGACGGAGCACTATCTGAGGTACTGAGGGAAAACTATCTGAGGTATTGAGGGAGCACTGTCTAAGGTATTGAGGGAGAACTATCTGAGGTATTGACGGAGCACTATCTGAGGTTTTGAGGGAGCACTATCTGAGGTATTGAGGGAGCACTATCTGAGGTTCTGAGGGAGCACTATCTGAGGTATTGAGGGAGCACTTTCTGAGGTATTGAGGAAGAACTATCTGAGGTATTGAGGTAGAACTATCTGAGGTATTGAAGGAGCACTTTCTGAGGTATTGAGGGAGCACTATCTTAGATATTCAGGGAGAACTATCTGAGGTATTGAGGGAGCACTATCTAAGGTATTGAGGGAGAACTATCTGAGGTACTGAGGGAGCAATTTCTGAGGTATTGAGGGAGCACTATCTGAGGTACTGATGGAGCACTTTCTGAGGTATTGAAGGAGCACCATCTGAGGTACTGAGGGAAACATATCTGAGGTATTGAGGGAGCACTTTCTGAGGTATTGAGGGAGCACTATCTGAGGTACTGAGGGAAACATATCTGAGGTATTGAGGGAGCACTTCCTGAGGTATTGAGGGAGAACTATCTGAGATAATGAGGGAGCAATTTCTCAGGTATAGAGGGAGCACTATCTTAGATACTGAGGGAGAACTATCTGAGGTATTGAGGTAGAACTACCTGAGGTACTGAGGGAGAATTATGTGAGATACTGAGGGAGCACTTTCTGAGGTATTGAGGGAGCACTATCTGAGGTACTGAGGGAAACATATCTGAGGTATTGAGGGAGCACTTCCTGAGGTATTGAGGGAGAACTATCTGAGATAATGAGGGAGCAATTTCTCAGGTATAGAGGGAGCACTATCTTAGATACTGAGGGAGAACTATCTGAAGTATTGAGGTAGAACTATCTGAGGTACTGAGGGAGAATTATGTGAGATACTGAGGGAGCACTTTCTGAGGTATTGACGGAGCACTATCTGAGGTACTGAGGGAAAACTATCTGAGGTATTGAGGGAGCACTGTCTAAGGTATTGAGGGAGAACTATCTGAGGTATTGACGGAGCACTATCTGAGGTTTTGAGGGAGCACTATCTGAGGTATTGAGGGAGCACTATCTGAGGTTCTGAGGGAGCACTATCTGAGGTATTGAGGGAGAACTATCTGAGGTGTTGAGAAAGCACTTTCTGAGGTACTGAGGGAGCACTATCTGAGGTACTGAGGGAGCACTTTCTGAGGTACTGAGGGAGTACTTTCTGAGGTATTGAGAAAGCACTTTCTGAAGGACTGAAGGAGAACTTTCTGAGGTATTGAGGGAGAAATATCTGAGGAATTGAGGGAGCATTATTAGAGCTACTGAGCGAGGACTATCTGAGCTATTGAGGGAGCAATTTCTGAGGTATTTAGGGAGCACTATCTGAGGTACTGAGGGAGCACTATCTGAGGTATTGAGGGAGCACTTTCTGAGGTATTGAGGGTAAAGTATCTGAAATATTGAGGGAGCACTTTCTGAGATATTGAGGGAGCACTATCTGAGGTACTGAGGGAGAAATATCTGAGGTATTGAGGGAGCACTTTCTGAGAAATTGAAGGAGAACTATCTGAGGTATTGAGAAAGCACTTTCTGAGGTACTGAGGGAGCACTATCTGAGGTACTGAGGGAGCACTTTCAGAGGGATTGAAGGAGAACTATCTGAGGTATTGAGAAAGCACTTTCTGAGGTACTGAGGGAGCACTTTCTGAGGTTTTGATGGAGCACTTTCTGAGGTATTGAGGAAGAACTATCTAAGGTATTGAGGGAGAACTACCTGAGGTATTGAGGAAGCACTTTCTGAGGTATTGAGGGAGCACTATCTTAGATATTGAGGGAGAACTATCTGAGGTATTGAGGGAGAAATATCTGAGGTACTGAGGGAGCACTTTCTGAGGTATTGAGGGAGCACTATCTGAGGTACTGAGGGAAACATATCTGAGTTATTGAGTTAGTACTTCCTGAGCTATTGAGGGAGAACTAACTGAGTTACTGAGGGAGCAATTTCTCAGGTATAGAGGGAGCACTATCTTAGATATTGAGGGAGAACTATCTGAGGTATTGAGGTAGAACTATCTGAGGTACTGAGGGAGAACTATGTGAGATACTGAGGGAGCACTTTCTGAGGTATTGAAGGAGCACTATCTGAGGTACTGAGGGAAAACTATCCGAGGTATTGTGGGAGCACTGTCTAAGGCATTGAGGGAGAACTATCTGAGGTATTGACGGAGCACTACCTGAGGTATTGAGGGAGCACTATCTGAGGTATTGAGGGAGTACTATCTGAGGTATTGAGGGAGAACTATCTGAGGTATTGAGATAGAACTATCTGAGGTACTGAAGGACACTGTCTGAGGTACTGAGGGAGCACTATCTGACGTATTGAGGTAGAACTATCTGGGATATTCAGCGAGCACTACCTGAGGTACTGAGGGAGCACTATCTGACGTATTGAGGGAGAACTATCTGGGGTATTCAGGGAGCACTATCTGAAGTACTGAGGGAGCACTGTCTCGTGTACAGAGTGCAGAGGATAGAAAGGAACAGATGCAATTCCTTGATCATTTCCTCAGGGTCCCCGAGGCACTCTGGTGTCGTAATTTGAAATGGAAGCCACTCCCCATTTTAGAAGATTCCGATCATTTTAAACAATCAGTGAAAAATAACAGCAGCATGTGTCTGAAACACGGTTTGGGGGAAAACTTTCATCAATCTATTGTCAATTGTTGCTTGGAAACGTTTCAGAAAAGCAGGCACCCAAACAGACGAACGCTATCGATGCAAGAGGTGGTGCACAGGAAGATCCAACAAGTCCATCTGTAGCTGCTGTCTGTCCCCCTGGAGCAGTCATCATGTGAGATCAGGGTTCAGTCCTCGGAGAAATCATTTCTCCAGCAATACCTCAACCATGCCTTTACAGCTGTGTGTGTGTTTGTGTGTGTGTGTGTGTGTGAGAGAGAGAGACAGAGCGAGAGAGAGAAACAGAGAGAGAGATAGAGTGACAGAGACTGCCCGTGTTTGTGCGTGTGAGAGTGTGGATGCATGTGTATCTCTGTGTGTCTGTATGTGTTTGCGTGAGAGAGAAAGTGCATGTTCATGTGAGAGTGTGTGGCTGTGTGTGTGTCTGTGTGTGTGTGTGTCTGTGTGTGTGTGTGTCTGTGTGTGTGTGTGTGTGTGTGTGTGTGTGTGTGTGTGTATAAATTAGCCAATCTTATGAATATAAAATCCAGCTGCCGGTTCAGGTGAAATGGTCCTCGTGTCTCCAAAGACACAAAGGCTGCAAGAGTGAATTAACTGGGGGAAAGAGAGTGCTGTTCATTCCAGTGGGGATTCATCCAGTAAACCTTCCCCACACACTAACATCCCTCTGGCAATGCAGTGACTAGTCCTGCATACAGAGTTCCAGGTACAAACCAATGTAATGTCACCATAGTCTTACCAGAGCATGGGACAGCTCCTCATTACAGAGCGGTGTTTGGTGGGGATTTAATCAGAGGGTCACTATGGCCCAGCTGAGGGGAGAGGTTGGGAAGGAGAGTCCTTCAGGGTAACCCCAGCTGGTGTGGGAATTGAACACATGCTATTGGTTTTACTCTGTATTATAAACCAACTGTCCAGCCAACTGAGCTAACTGACTTCACTTCAGGGGCATGTCCTGGAAAACCCAATCATAGCCAGCCTGCACCTCAATAGGATCCAGGTCCAAGGCCATTCGGCCACCACTCTAATCCAGAAGGGAGAGCACGGGAAGCTGATGAAGGAACCAAGGCCCTCCCATGTGACCTTCTGAAATGGAGCTGGAGGACATGACAGACCTGGCCTGCTGTTTGCTTCCCCGTGACTGGCCTGCTCCACCTTACAGTGAGAGACTGAGGGGAATCTCGAGGAGATTTCACTTCTCACTCAGAGGCTGCAACTCCAATCCAAACCAGGCTGGTTCCCTCCGAGACTCACGGAAGAGTGCAGCACTCTACAGATCAGCGCCTCGAGGAGTCATAACCTCCAGTGTGGGGGCCAAGAGCTGGGAGGTAGTGTTAAGAACATAAGACCATCCGAAATAGGAACAGGAGGAGACCATTCAGCCCCTCGAGCCTGCTCTACTATTCAATAGGATCGTGGATGATTCAACGTTTGATTTGGGAGCTGAAATTAGGACAACATAGAGACAGAAAATCAAATTATTCTACCATGAGGAATCATCAGACGAGAGCACACACACAGACACACACACACACACACACACACAGACAGACACAGACACACACACACACACACACACACACACACACACACACACGAATTGTGGGATTCAGGCTGTCTGTGGGAACGGGGAGAGACAAAGGAGTACAATGCTAGAGAGGGATCTGATCCCACAGATTTCACTGCTTCCCTCTCTCTCTGCAGCTCTCATGTCTATTTTTGTGTTCCCAGTTCTCCCTCCCACATCTTTCCTTCAATCCCTATCGCTCACCATCCTTCACATCTCTATCCTGTTTACATTTCCCAGTCGATTCCCTTCCTCCTTTTTCACGTCACCAGGTTTTTCAGGAATGCTTAATCATTCAGTCTTTCACAAAACTAACACCTTGCTCATCTCTCTCTGCATCTGTCTCTCAGCTCTGTGGGATCTTGCTATTCCTGTCTGTACATCACTCTAGCAACATCACAGCCCCCACCACCACCCCACTGTCTCAGCTCTATCCCTCTGCTGTTGCAACTCCTCTCTCTCTCTCTCTCTGTCCTATATCTATCCCTGGGAATTCTGTCTTGCTGTCTGCCTGAACTTCTCTCCCTGTCTTTCTCTCCCCATTTTCACCTTGTGTCTGTCTGACATTGTATTTCTCTTCCTGGAGTTTTACTCTCTCTCTCTCAGTCTGTCTCTGTCCTGCTCTTTCTCAGTTCTTCTCACTTCCTCTACCCCCCCTCTGCCTGCCTGTCTTTCTCTTGTTCTCTCCCTCCCTCTCACTGTCTGTCCATCCATCTCTCTTTCTCTCCTGTAGTTTCTCTCCCTCTCTCTCCCTAGACCCCTCTGCTCTGTCCCAGTGACTGGGAGAAGGGGCAATGGGAAGAGCTTGCCTCAGTGCCTGCTCTCTCCCAGGTTTTACCCCGACTGTGGGGAGGGGGTGAGTGGAAGGAACAAGAAGTACTTTTCTGAGTGAGTCTGAAACAGAGAAAAAGAAGAGAGAAAGGGACACTGACAAAAAGAGAGAGAGACATGGAGAGAATGGAGATGGAGAAAGTGGAGAGAGAGAAATGGGCAGGAAGAGTCAAGGAGGTGGAGTGAGATTTGGACAGAGTGAGAGAGACTGGGAGAGACAGAGAGTGAGAAGGGCATATATTGAGGGAGAAGGACAGTGTGTGTACTTGGCGATGGCTTTCGAGTGCGATCTTGCTGTGCATTACTGCAGTCCGTCAAAAGGTGAGTTAGTCTCAGCACTATGTCCTCCAACCCAGGGGCTGTGAGTCTGCATGGGAAGGGGGAGAGTGGGAGACAAAGAGAGAGTGGGACAGCCAGAGACAGGGGGAGGGTTTGATGGGGCTTTGGGGTTGGTGGAGAAAGGAGGGGCTGTTGTCAGAGAGAGATGGAGGGAGGGATAGCATGTGATGCAAAGTCTGAGAAGAGGTCTCCACAGGAAGGATAGTCAATGAGGCCATTCAGGGGCCAATCCTGAGGATCCTGAACAGGACCAGGATCATTTAATGGGAGAGAGGGGATGATGGGCAGAAAGGACTCCATCGGTGATGCACACCTTCTGTAATTCTCGGACTGGGATCTTGCTGTGCATTAAAACAGTCAGAGGCCAGTCAGTCAACCCAGACTCATTTACCTGTGTGAGAAAGTGAGGACTGCAGATGCTGGAAAGTCAGAGTTACAAAGTGTGGAGCTGGGGGAGCACAGTGGGTCAGCCAGGAGAGTCGATGGTTCAGGCCTGACCTGCTGGGCTTTTCCAGCTCCACACTTTTCCACTCAATTCCCTCTGCCCCAGGGAGTGGGGATCACAGCAATGTTGTGGGCAGCGAAATATTTGAGGGGGGCACAGTTGGTAAGGTAGGTATTTGGGAGGGAAGGTATTTGGGGAAGGGAATAAATTTGGGAGGAGAGTTAAAATGAGGGCCAAAATAAATTTAGTGGGTTCAAAATTGGGTGAGCACTTTCAGGTCTGAAACAAAGAAAAAGAGAAAGGGAGGGTGAGAAAAAGAGAGAGAGGTAGAGAGAGTGGGGATGGAGAAGGGGGATGAGAGAAAGATGGGGCAGAGACAGACAGTGAGAGGGAGGGTGTGAGAGAAAGGCAGATTGAGAGAAAGAGACAGACAGGGAGAGAGAAGGACAAAGAGAGAAGGGGAAGTCAGACTGAGACAAACAGGCGTTAAAGCATGGACAGACTGATAGGGGTGACACTCAGTATTCCAGTTGGTTCCAGCTCTCTCTCTCTCTCTCTCAATGGTTTTTCACACTCCCTCTCTCCCATGCTCCTGCGGTTTCCTTCAGCTTGTCTCGCTCCCTCTCTCTCTCCCTCTCTCTGGATGGTGAGCTGGTCTCTGTCCCTTGCCATGTTGGTCACCTCAGAAAGCCTCCAGAAAATTCAAGAGATCAGTCTGCAGGTGATCCCTGGTTTTGTTCATTTCTGGATGGTTTCCCAGAACTTTCTATACTTCTGGCCAATTCGGAGAATCAGTTAATAGTTTGAAGCGTTGCTTATCATTTGGATGGCTTGTTCCTGTTAGTTTCTTTGTGTCGCAGTACCCGGTACCTTCCTGTTTGGACCCTCCTTTGTTTGGTGGAGACGTTATTAGGGATATGTCTGCCCAGGGGAACTGTTGTCTTTGACATTTTGCTGATGGGATAAGCATCTGGCTGCTGTCTGGCTTTTGTGATTTGGGAGTATAACTTGTCCAATATACCCAGCATCTCTTGTCTGTCTACCTGTGTTTTAACAAGGAGGCCGCAACATTTCACCCATTCCCCCTCCCCCACCCAGTCTTTTGAATAGAAAGAAGCTTATACAATGAATTACAAACCTAATTTTAAAAGCTGGTTATGTTTGTTGTCAGAGTAGCCTGCTGTTTGAGCGAAAACCATTTTGTACATTGGTCAAACCGATTGTCATATGGCTGATAAGTGATACCATAGAATCCCTACAGAGCAGAAACAGGCCCTTCAGCCCATCGAGTCCACAATGCCCCTCTGAAGAGAATCCAACTCAGATCTATCTCCTGATGATATCCCTGAAACCGTGCATTTCCCATGGCTATTCCAGCTAACCTGAATATCCCTCGACACGACGGGCAATCTGTCAAAAATGCCCACCATTGAACAGTGGGAGAAAACCCATACAGATGCAGGGAGAATGTACAAACTCCACACAGACAGTCGCTCAGGAGTGGAATCAAACCCAGGTCTCTGGCGCTGTGAGGTAACAGTGCTAACCACTGAGTGACTGGGGCAGGCCCAAATGTTTTGACAAAACATATTCCGTTCTGAGAATCCATACAGAATTGTGATGCATAGCCAACATCCAGTGAGCAGGATAAATGCAAGTGAATGAGACCTGCTGGTTCAAACTCCAGGAATTCCCTCCCGAAGGACATTGTGAGTCCACCACCTGCAACAGTTCAAGGAGGCAGCTCACCACCAAAACCAGCTCCCGAGCAGCTCCGGACAGGCAATCAATACTAGGCCCAGTCAGGAACACTCAAACACTGCAAATGAAAGAAACTAAGGTGATCACCCGGGGAGTTCCATCTCCCTTCCAGTCCCTGGGGTGTATCCAGGCATTATTCACCATGATCGTACCCATCTGTTACAGCCTGCAATCCTAACCACCGGTATCCCGAGATATATCAAGGTGAGTGCGGTTAGGACCACAGCTTGATGTGAGAGGAGCCGAATTCGTTAATGACAGGTGATGGGAATGCCATGGTATGGCCTGTTCCTTCACATTTACGGAAGTGTGGACCCTGTCAATGTCCCCTCTATCTCCACAGCATGTGGGAGGGAATCATAATAACCCAGCCAAATACCTTTTTTAATATAATTCCGATACTTTCGACTTCAAAGATCTCCATCCTAACTTTGTCAGTTGGGATAATTGGAATCCCTCGCACCAAGCCCAGTGCCCCACCGAAAGTGTCCTTACAGCTGTCATTAACCCAGCCCTTGATGAGCTGCTGTAACTGACAGTGAGACATGTTAGTGTGGGTGTTCTCCTGGAACAAATATTTCCGCTGTTCGTCACTAATCCGGGATGGGACTATTCTCGAGCAGTGAGGACCGCTGCCTTCATTTCATCATGGATGTCCCTCCCTCACTGTTGTCCCTCAGCGAGGGCTGAATTGCCTGGTGGACAAAGTCACATGGTGATTAATTTAATTTGTTTGTCAGCATCCAGTCCGTGTATGACAGACTGTCGGTCTATCTCATCCAAAAATGTATCTGGGTTTGAGACAGGATCAAACAGAGTGGCCTTTTTGGTGCTGCCCACCAGCTGGGTGGTTGTGTATGGAGTGAGACCATCAGCTGTGTGACACTGGGTAACCACTGGATTCATGGAATCTGGGTCCGTCTGTGGGTGAGCGCTGGGGGCAAAAGGTTCAGTTACCTGGGAGAAAGGCAGTGGGATTCCCCATCCGTGGGAGGGTGTGGATGTGTCAGTGTGGGGCCTTTCATTATCTCCCTGGGGAGGTAGAACCCCAAAGGCACACATTATCCCATTCTGGGAGGAGTCCTAGTTCCCTCGGGACTGTATTTGCTCCTGACACCTCCTACTAGGGCCTGATGTGTGTTGCTCCGTGTTGCAGGTGTACAGGACCCATGCAGCTGCTTGGAGATCATACACTGTCCTTCCAGATTGTCAATGTAATCTGAGGCTGCTTCCCCATCCCCAGAGACCCTCCTTTCACTGGATTGGGCTCTTCCCAGTTGGAACTGGAGTAGTCCCATGTGGGTGAGATTTTCCTGCAACCTTCTGTCCTGCTCATTGTGTCGGAGACCCAGCTCTGTCACAGCCTGTAGTTTTCCCTGGGGTGACCGGATCCCAGCTGCCTTATCCCAACCGGGGGTCCTCCAGGCTATTGGCAGTGGAGTGAGCTTTCCAGCTTCCTTCCCCAGTTCTCTATGGGCATCTCACCACAGCTCCTGTACCAGGAATCCTTCACTGCAAGGCCAGGCTGGCTTCCTGCCAAATTCTGCAGGACTGTTTCACATTTGTACCGGCTCGGGTTCCTATTGCTTTGGTCGCTTCTGTATTATGGGAAACCTGGGTATATTCATAGAGTCATAGAGTTCTACAGCATGGAGACAGGCTCTTTGTCCCAAACTGACCCATCCACACGAACCTCGTTTCCCTGCACTTGGCCCATATCCTTCCACTACCTTCCTCACCATGTATTTGTCCGTGCATTTTAAATGTTCTTAAATATATCCTCCTCGACCACTTGCACTGGTAGTTCATTCCGTATGTGTCCCACCCTCTGGGGAAAAGCATTATCCCCCAGGTTCCCTTTTAATCTTCCCCTTTCACCTTAAACTGATGCCCGTTCATCCTTGATTCCCCAAGCCTTGGATAAAGACTGAGTGCATTCACTCTATCCATGCCTCCCATGATCCTATACACCTCTATAAGGACACCCCCTCAGTCTCCTACGCACTAAAGAAAATGCCCTAACTTGCCCAACCTCTCTCTATATCTGTCTAGTTGAGTTCTGGCAACATCCTTGTAAGTTTCTTCTGCACTCTTTCCAGTTTAATAACATCCTTCCGATAGCAAGGTGGGTAAAACTGAACACAATACTCCGTGTGCGGCCTCACTAACATCCTGCACAACTACAACAGAACTTCCCAACTTCGATATTCCATGCCCTGACTGATGAAGGGCCCAGTGTGCCAAAAGCCTTCTTCACTGCCCTGTCTCCCTGAGTTCAGAGAGCCGTGCTCCTGGAATCCAAGGTCCCTCTGTTCCACTACACTCCTTCAGGCCCTACCATTCACCATGAAACCCCTGTCTTGATTTGACTTTCCAAAATGCAAGATCTCGCCCTTGTCTATATTAAACTCCATTTGCCGTTTCTCAGCCCAATTCCCCAGCTGATCAAGGCCCTGTTGCAATTGCTGAGAACCTCCCTCACTTATTTTAGTGTAATCTGCAAACTTTCAAATCATGCCTTAAACATCCTCATCCAAATCATTGATATAGATGACAAACAGCCATGGGCCTAGCACTGACCAGCTCAGTGGCACAATGGCTCAGTGGTTAGCACTCATGCCTCACAGCACTGTCAATGTGGGTTCAATTCCAACCTCACAGGATGATCTGTGTGGGTTAGATCCTGTTAGGGCTAGATTTCCTACAGTATGGAAACAGGCCATTCGGCCCAACAAGTCCACACCGACCTGCTGAAGATTAACCCACCTGGAGCCATTCTCCTTACCCAATATTTACTCTGGACGAATGTACCGAACACTATGGACAACCTGGCACGGCCAATTCATCTGACCTGTACATTTTTGGATTGTGGGAGGAAACTCACGCAGACATAGGGAGAATGCGCAAACTCCACACAGACAGTCACCCGAGGCTGGGGTCAAACCCGGGTCCCTGGCGCTGTGAGGCAGCAGTGCCAACCACTGAGACACCATGCCAACCCAACTGAGTTTGTATGTTCTTCCAATGTCTGCGTGGGTTTCCTCTTGGTGCTCCGGTTTCCTCCCACAGTCCAAAGATGTGCAGGTCAGGTAAATTGGCCATGCTCAATTGCCTTTGGTGTTCATGGATGTGTAAGTAAGTTGCATTAGTCAGGGGTTAATGTAGACTAACAGGGTACGGGAATAGGTTTGAGTGAAATGATCTTCAGAGGGCCAGTTGACTTGTTGGGCCGAATGGCCTGTTTCCACAGAAGAGGGATTCTATGATTCTATGACCGCTGAGTTACAACACTAGTCACAGGCCTCCAGTCTGACTGTTACCCTCTGCTTCCTACCATCAAGCCAATTGAGTACTCAGTTTGCTAACGGACCCTGGATTCCATGCGATCTAACCTTCCAGAGCAAGGTACCATGTGGAATCTTATCAAAGGGCTTCCTGAAGTCTGTAGAATCTACATGTACTGGCCTGCCCTCGTCAAACTTCCTGATCACTTCATCAAAAGAACGCTGACAAATTTTTGAGGCCTAGTCTCCCACACACAAGGCTATGCTGACTACTCCCAATTAAATGTTGTATTTCCAAATACAGAGCATCTGCTCAAGTAATTTACTTACCATGGATGTTGGGTTTACTGTTCTATAGTTCCCAGGCTTTCCTTTGCAGCCCTTCTCGAATAAGGGCACAACATTTGCTGCCCTCCAAAACCTGGGACCTCACCCGTAGGTAATGTTGATGCTAAAAGATCAGCCAGGGACCCCACAATTTCTTCTCTCGCCTCTTGCAGTATTGTTGGATATATTTGGTCAGGAGATTTGTCCACGTTCATACATTCTAATACATACAAATACACAAAGGACAGGATTAATTATTAATACCTGCATCCCTCTGACCTGATCTGGGAGAGATGGGTCAGGAGGGGGAGATTACTTTGTTGGGTGGGGGTCAGTCAGGGAGGGGAAGATTGCAGTGTTGGGTAGTGATCAGTCAGGGAGGGGGAGATTGCAGTGTTGGGTTGGGGTCAGTCAGGGAGGGGGAGATTACAGTGTTGGGGAGGGACCAGTCAGGGAGGGGCATATTGCAGTGTTGGGTCGGGATCAGTCAGGGAGGGGGAGGTTGCAGTGTTGTGTAGGGTTAGAGGGAAATCAGAAGGGCAAAAAGGGGACATGAGATTGCTTTAACAATTAGGGTTAAGGAGAATCCAAAGATCTTTTACAAACGCATAAAGGCCAAAGGGTCACTGGGGAGACAATAGGGCCCTCAAAGATCAAGACAGCCTGCACGTGGAGCTGCAGGAGATTGAGAAAATACCGAACAAGTATTTCCTGTCGAGAAGGACATGGAAGATATAGAATGGAATGATGGTTTGGGAAATAGCATTGGGGAGTAGATGATGTCATCTTGCAAAATGTCCATATGACAGAGGAGGAGGTGCTGGATGTCTTGAAATGGTTAAAGGTGGATAAATCCCCAGGACCTGATCAGGTGTACTCTCGATCTCTGTGGGAAGCAAGAGAAGTGATTGCTGTGCCCCGTGCTGAAATATTTGTATCATCGATAGACACAGGTGAGGTACCAGAAGACTGCAGGTTGGGCTAACGTGGTGCCACTGTTTAAGAAGGGTGGTAAGGACAAGTCAGGGAACTACAGACTGGTTCGCCTGTCGTCAGTCGTGGGCACGTTGAGAGACGGATACATGAGGGACAGGAATTACATGCATTTAGAAAGGCAATGTCTAATTGGGGATAGTCAGCATTGCTTTGTACATGGGAAATCATGTCTCAAAATATTGAGTTTTTTGAAGAAGTAACAAAAGGATTGATGAGGGCAGAGCGGTGGATATGAGTGATATGGACTTCAGTAAGGTGTTCGAAATGTTTCCACATGGGAGATTGGAGAGTAAGGATAGATCTCATGGAATACAGGGAAAACCAGCTATTTGGATACGGAACTGGCACGAAGGTAGAAGGTGGTTTTGGAGGGTTGTTTTTTCAGACTGGAGACCTGTGACCAGTGGAGTGCCACAAGGATCGGTGCTGTGTCCACTACTTTCCATTAATTATATAAATGATTTGGATGTGAACACAGCAGCTATAGTTATTAAGTTTGCAGATGACACCAAAATTGCAGGTGTAGTGGAGAGTGAAGAATGTTACTTTACATTACAATGGGATCGTGAACTGATGGGCCAATGGGCTGAGGAGTGGCAGATGGAGTTTAATTTAGATTAATGGGAGGTGCTGAATTTTGGAAAAGCAACTCTTCGCAGGACTGATACACTTAATGTTAATGTCCCAGGGAGTGTTTCTGACCAAAGAGACCTTGGAGTGTAGGTTCATTGTTCCTTGAAAGGAGAATTGTGGGTCGATAGGAGAGTGAAGAAGGTGTTTGGTATGTTTGTGTTTACTGATCAGTGCATTGAGTAGAGGAGTTGGGAGGTCATCTTGTGGCTGTATAGGACATTGGATCAGCCAGTTTTGGCATATTGTGTGTAATTCTTGTCTCCTCCCTATCGGAAGGATGTTGTATAAATTGAAAGGGTTCAGAAAAGATTTACAAAGATGCTGATAGGATTGGAGGATTTGAGCTAAAGGGAGAGGTGAAATGGGCTGGGCCTGTTTTCCCGAGAATGTCTGAGGCTGAGGGGCACCCATATGGAGGTTTATAAAACGATGAGAGGAATCGATAGGTATAACAGACATGTTCTTTTCCCTAGGGTGGGGTAGTCCAAAACTGGAGGGCCCAGGTTGAGGATGAGAGGGGAAAGATATAAAAGGAACGTAAGGGACAACGTTTTGATGTGGAGGGTGTTGCGTGTATGGAATTAACTGCCAGATGAAGTGGTGGAGACTGGGATATTTACTGCATTTAAAAGGCATTTGGATGGATATACGAACAGGAAGGGTTGAGAGGGTTTTGGGCCAAGTGCTGGCAAATAAAACGAGATTATGATTGGATATGTTGGTGGCATGGATGATTTGTTTCTGTGCTGTACATCTCTATGACTGTGAATATTTTCCACTGTCCATTTCCAGCCATACACTTCACTGTTTCCCTTGTTTACCTTGGTCAGTTCTCCTCTCAAACACATGTCAATGGCTTTGGTTGTGATTGTAGGGTGTGCTTTATGGTCACTTTAAAAATCCATCATCTCGCTGAATTCCACTACACTACAATTTCCCAGAGGATATCTCAGTGGGACATTACTCCTTTCCTCAGCGTCATCACCCAACGGTCGATCTGAGATAGTCACCTCCCTGGCCGTTTCCACAACGTGTTATTCAAAGAAACACTGACACAAACATTCAAAGAGGAGTTCGGAGAACATCACTTTTGACGATGTGACTGTCCCAGATTATATAAAGACTGAAGTCTCCCAGAATTATCACAGTGCCTTTGTATTACACAGGAATGTGTAACAGGGTTGAGCAATGAAATGCTGTTAGGTCACCTAAAAACTGTTCTCCTGCTTGTGTTTTTGACACGTGTTACCCAGAATCTGTATTCAGACTGATTCAGCTGCATCATCTGAGGCCAAATGCTTTCACTGTAATGCCTTTGTGACCCATTACTGTCAGGGTTACCCATCCTGCACTCCCTGACACCCCTCAAGGAGGTGGACAATAAAATATTCATGTTCCACCTTTTGTTCACCCTGTCACCACTAAATCTCATTTATCTCTGTGCCACAGTCCATCCACCTTATGCAGAGACTTTATCCAGTCCAAAAAAAAACATTACGATTGACTATTTCCACAATTTCTTGTCACAGTCCAATTCACTGATGTACAGCTTCAGTTAAACTCTGTCTCTTCCTGTTCCTTTCTGCTTGTCTTCAGCTACATCACCATTTTCTCTTTGGATTTGGAAAGGTCCTTTCACCTGAACCCTGGCCCTGCATCCTCTCTATCAGTTTAAAGTCCTGCCCATAAGCTTACCGACATGGTTGGCCAGGACACTGCTCCCAGCAGTGTTGTGTTCAATTCACTCATGATGGGATGTTGCTGTCTCTGGTTGGCCAGCATCGCATGCCCACCCCGAGCTGCCCTTGAGCTGAGTGCCTTGCTGGATCATGACAGAGAGCAGTTTAGAGTCAACCCCATTGCTCTGGGTCTGGATCATATGTAGGCCAGACCCGCTGTCTATAATAGATTTCCTTCCTAAAAGGATATTAAGCAGTTAGATGGGTTATACTGGACACCGGCATTAACATCTGGATGAACAGTCGGGTGAGAATAGCACGAGGCCATCACCTGTCCCACTCGTAGCTCACCTGTCACTGAGTACTGATCCCTGTGCACCATGAATCCCAACCCTTTCATCATGACCATTGTGTGATCCTGATACCTTCCTGCACTCTGGTGATATCACTCAGTCTCTCTCCATGTGGTATCCCTCACTGTGTGGGTCTAATTGCTGCCTCTGTCAGCGTCTCTCACACTTGCAGCTACTCCAGATCCTGAGTCAATAGAATTCTCCATTCCAGAGGGACACACCAGTACAGGCCAGGGATGGAGACTGGGATTTTCGAGATCTCTGTGGTATTCAGTGCCATTCTCCATGTGTAACCCTCATGGCATCAGTCTAATTTCCCATTTTGTCTGTTTCTCTGTCTCCTGTAGGTCATCAGGATGTTCCTGTCTCAGCCGAATTCCTAACTCTTGTCTCGTCCATAACCACATCAAAGACGGCTGGTCAGCCAGAGAGAGATGGAGAGGGAGATCTGGAGCCTTCAGTAAATCCTGCAGCCGCTAAGATCACTTACAGTAAACAGCACGTGGATGGGTTAGTGACCTTCTGTATTCAGACCTGGAAGATAGGACATAGGCACAGAGCTGGGTAAGGAACAGCAACATTCTCGGCTTCATTCACATGATCTTGTGAGGGACCTGTTTTCACCTCTTCTGTACTGGTCCTCCCTGAGACATCTCTCTCTGACTCTCTCTCTCTACATCTCTGTCACCCCCTCACTCTCATTCTCTCTTTCTCACCCTCTCTTTCTCTCTCACCCCCTCACTCACTCTCCGCCCAAACTCTTTCTCACCCAACTTCTCTCTCCCTCGTGTCCCTTGCTCTCATCCCTCTGTCACTAGATCGCCCTCTATCTCTCTCTATCAGCTCTGCCTCCTCGCTATCTATCTTTCTCTCTCTCTCTCTCTCACTCTCTCTCTCTCGTCCCCTTCTCAGACTCTCTGTCTCATTTGTGTCCCCTCCCTCCCGCTCATTTACACCTCTCGCTCTCTTGCCCCCCCTTACCCTCTCTCTCTCTCGCTCGCCCCCTCTCTCGCTCGCTCGCCCCTCTCTCATCCCTCTCACTCACCCCCTCTCACTCTCAACCTATCTCTCTCTCACCCTCTCTCTCTCCCCGCCTCTCACTATCTTCCCCTCTCTCTTTGCCCCTCTTGTGCTCTCTTCCCCCTGTCTCACTCCACCTGTCTCACTCACCCCTCTCTCCCTTTCTCTTCCCCACCCCTCTCCCCTCTCCCCTTCTCTCCCCCCTCTCTCACCCCCTTTCTTTCACGCCCTCGCTCTCATTCCCCTTCCCCTCTCTCTTCCCCCTCTCTATCTCTCTCACTCTCTGGCCCCTCTCTCACCCTTCTCCATCCCCCTTCCCTCCCCTTTCTCTCTCCGCCCCTCTCCCGCCTCTCTCTCACCCCCTTTCTCTCCCCCTCTCTCCCCTCTCTCTCTCCTTCTCTCTCTCATACCTCTCTCACACCCCTTTCTCATCCCCTTCCCCACCCCTCTCTCCCAACTCTCTCTGGCCTCTCTCACCCCTTTCTCTCCCCCTCTCTGTCACCCCTCTCTCACCCCTCTCTCTCACCCCTCCACCCTCCCCCTTCCCCACTCTCTGCCCCACTCTCTCCCCCACTCTCACTCCCCCACTCTCTCTCACCCCCTCTCTTCTTTCTCACCCGCTCTCTCTCCCACCCCAATCTCTCTCATCCCCCCTCGCTATCACCCTCTCATCCCTCACTCTCTTTCCACTCACTCTCTCTTACCCCGTCTCTCACCCCCTCTCTCACACCTCTCTCTCACCTTCTCTCTCAGCCTCTCTCTTTCAGCCTGTCCCTCTCTCACCCCTCTCTCTTTCTCACTCGGTCTCACTTCCACTCCAATCTCTCTCATACCCCTCTCTATCTCTCACCCCCCCTCTCACCCTTCTCTCTCTTACCCCTCTCTCTCACCCTCTCCCTCTCACCCTTTCTCTCTCATCCCCTCTCTAACCCCTTCTCTCTCAGCCCTCTCTCTCAGCCCCCTCTATCTCCCCAGTCTCTCCCACCCTGATCTCTCTCACACGCCCTCTCCCTCACCCCTCTCTCTCACCTCTCTTTCTCTCACACGCCACTCTCTCTCACCCTCTCCCTCTCACCCCTTCGCTCTCAACCCATCTCTCACCCCCTCTCTCTCAGCCCTTTTTCTTTCAGCCCTCCTACTGATTCCCCAGTCTCTCACACCCTTATTTCTCTCACACACCCTCTCTTATCCCTCTCTCTCTCACCCCTCTTTCTCTTACCCCTCTCTCTATCGCCTCTCTCTCTCTCAGCCTGTCTCTGTGTCGCCCCCGTCTCTTTCTCACCCACTCTCTCTTCCACCCCGATCTCTCTCATACCCCTTCTCTCCCTAAACCCTCTCTCTATCACCCTCTCTCTCTCTTACCCGTCTCTCTCTCACCCTCTCTCTTACCCCTCCCTCACCCTCCTCTCTCACCTCCTCTCTTTCACCCTCTCTATCTTAGCCTGTCTCTCTCTCACCCCCTGTCTCTTTCACACCCGCTGTCTCTTCCACCCTGATCCCTCTCACACCCCCTCTCTATATTAACCCTCTCTCTCTCACCCTTCTCTCTCTTACCCGTTTCTCTCTTTTACCCCTCTCTCTTACATCTCTCTCACCCTGCTCTCTCACCCCCTCTCTCTCACCCTCTCTCTCAGCCTGTTTCTCTGTCATCCCCTGTCTCTTTCACACGCGCTCTCCCTTCCACCCCGATCTCTCTCACAACCCCTCTCTCTCACACCCCACTCTCTTACCTCTCTCTCTCACCCCCTCTCTTTCACCCTCTCTCTCTCTCAGCCTGTCTCTCTTTCACACCCTATCTCTTTCACACCCGCTCTCTCCCTCACCACTCTCTCTCTCTCACCCCTCTCTCTCTCTCACCCCTCTCTCTCTCTCACCCCTCTCTCTCTCACCCCTCTCTCTGTCTCACACTTCTCTCTCTTACCCATCTCTCTCACCCTCTCTCTCTCACCCCTTCTCTCTCTCCCTCTCTCTCACAAACATCGCTCTCTCAACCCCCTCTCACTCTCACATCCCTCTCTCTCTCACCCTCTCTCTCACCCCTTCTCTCTCACCCCCTCTCTCTCACATTCTCTCTCAGGCCCTCTGTCTCTCACACACACTCTCTCTCTCACACACCTGTCTCTCTCACCCTCTCTCTCACCCCCTCTCTTTCTCACCCTTCTCTCTCTCTCACCCCCTCTCTCTCACCCCTCTCTCTCTTACCCCTCTCTCTCACACCGCTTCTCTCTCTCACCCCTCTCTCTCTTACCCGTCTCTCTCACAACGCTTCTCTCTCACACACACACCTTACTCTCACCCTCTCTCTCACCCCTCTCTCTCTTACCCCTCTCTCTCACACCGCTTCTCTCTCTCACCCCTCTCTCTCTTACCCGTCTCTCTCACAACGCTTCTCTCTCACACACACACCTTACTCTCACCCTCTCTCTCACCCCCTCTCTCTCTCTCACACCCTCTCTCTCTCACTCTCTCACCGCTCTCTCTCTTACCCTCTCTCCCTCTTATCTCTCACTCTCTCACCCCTTCTCTCTCAACCCCTCTCTCACCCCCTCTCTCTCAGCCCCTACTCACTCCCAAGTCTCTCACACTCTAATTTGCCTTACACACCCTCTCTCACCCCTCTCTCTCACTCCTCTGTCTTTCTCTCTCTCTCTCAACCTGTCTCTCTGTCAAACCCTGTCTCTTTCTCAGCCACTCTCTCTTCCATTCCCATCTGTCTCACACCCCCTCTCTCCCTCACCCCCTCTCTACGTCACCCTCTCTTACCCGTATCTCTCTCGCCGTCTCTGTTTTACCCATCTCTCTCACACCTCTCTCTCTCTCACACCCTCTCTGTCACACCCTGTCTCTCACACCCCCTCTCTCTCTCAGCCTGTCTCTCTCTCACCCCCTGTCTCTTTCACACCCGATCTCTCTTCCACCCTGATCTTTCTCACACCCCCTCTCTACCTCACCCCCTCTCACTCTCATTCCTCTCTTTCTCAACCCTCTCTCTCTCTCACCCTTCTCTTTCTTACCTGTCTCTCTCTCTCTTTCACCCCTCTGTCTCTCTAACATCTCTCTCTCAACACCTCTCTCTTCCCCTCTCTCTCAGCCTGCCTCTCTGTCATCCCCTGTCCCTTTCTCACCTCTCTCTCACCCATCTCTCTTACCCGCCTCTCTCACACATCTCTCTCTCAGCCTTTCTCTCTCACGCCTTTTCTCTCACCCCTTCTGTCGCAGCCCCTCGCTCTCTCTCAGCCCCTCTATCTCCCCAGTCTCTCCCACCCTGATCTCTCTCACAGCCCCTCTCTCCCTCACCCTCTCTCTCTCTCACAGTTCTCTCTCACCCTTTCTCTCTCTCTCTCAACGCTTCTCTCACACCCCCTCTTTCTCACCCTCACTCTCTCACGCCCCTCTCTTCCTCAGCGCCTCTCTCTCACACTGCTTCTCTCTCTCTCAGCCCTCTCTCACTCTCAACCCTCTCTCTTTCACCCTCTCACTCACCCCCCTCTCTCTCACACACCCTCCTCTCTCTCACCCCTCTCTCTTACCCCTTTCTCTTCTCACACCTCTCTCTCACACCCTCTCTACCTCACCCCCTCTCTCTCTCAGCACTTCTCTTTCACACCGCTTCTCTCTCTCTCACCTCTCTCTCACTCTCACCCCTCTCTCTCACCCTCTCTCTCACCCCCCCTCTCTCACACCCTCTCTCTCACTCCCCTCTCTCTCACACCTCCGCTCTCTCTCTCAGCCCTCTCTCTCTCTCCCCTCTCTCTCTCTCACCCTTTCTCTCTCACCCATCTCTCTCGCACCCTCTTTCACCCCGTCTCTCTCAGGCCCTCTCTTTCAGCCCTCTCTCTCTCTCACCCCCCTCTCTCACACACCTCTCTCTCTCTCAAACCCCTTTCTCTCGCACCCCTCTCTCTCTCCCTCTCTCTCACCCACTCTCTCTCACACCTTCTCTCTCAGGCCATCTTTCTCTCTCTCACCCTCTCTCTCAAACTCTCTCTCTCACACCCTTCTTTCTTTCTCACCCTCTCTCTCCCTTACCCCTCTCTCACACACCGCTTCTTTATCTCACCCTCTCTCTCTGTCAGCCTGTCTTTCTCTCTCTCTCACCGCCTGTCTCTCTCACACCACCTCGCTCCCTCACCCCTCTCTCTCTTTCACACCTCCATCTGTCACCCTCTCTCTCTCTCAACTTTCTCTCTCTAACCCGTCTCTTCATCTCTCACACCTCTCTCTCCCTCAGCCTCTCTCCCTCACGCCTTCTCTCTCACCCTCTCTTTGGCAGCCTTTCTCTCTCTCAGCCCCTCTCTCTCTCCCCAGTCTCTCCCACCCTGGTCTCTCTCACAGCCCCTCTCTCTCACCCTGCTCTCTCACACCCCTCTCTCTCTGATCCCTCTCTCTCACCGCCCTCTCTCTCTCTCCCACCCCTCTCTCTCTCTCTCACCCTCTCTCTCACACCCTCTCTCTCAACACCTCTCTCACTCCCTCTCTCTCACCCCTCTCTCTCTCAGCCCCCCTAGTCACTCCACAGTCTTTCCCACCCTGATCTCTATCATAGCCCCCCTCTCTCTCAACCCTCGCACTCTCTGATCTCTCTCTCTCCGATCACTCTCTCTCACCCCTCTCTCTCATCCCTCTCTCTCACTCACCTCTCTCTCTAATCCCTCTCTGTCTCACCCCCCTCTCTCTCTCTCACCCCTCTCTCTCTCACCCTCTCTCTCTTACCCCTTCTCTCTCAACCCCTCTCTCACCCCCTCTCTCTCAGCCCTCTCTCTCTCTCAGCCCCCCTAGTCACTCCAGTCTTTCCCACCCTGATCTCTCTCACACACACTCTCTCTCACCCTCTCTCTCTCACGCCTTCACTCTCTCAGCCTGTCTCTCTGTCACCCCCTGTCTCTTTCTCACCCGCTCTCTCTCTCTCACCACACTACCTCCCTCATCCCCTCTCTCTCTCACCTCCCCCATCTCTCAACCCTCTCTCTCTTACCCCTCTCTCTCACTCCTCTCTTTCTCACACACACTCTCTCTCACCTCTACTCTGTCACCCCCTCCCTCGCAGCCCCTCTCTCTCAGGCCCTCTCTCTCACACCCTCTCTCTCTCTCACCCCTTCTCTCTCAAGCCCTCTCTCACCCCCTCTCTCTCAGCCCTCTCTCTCTCAGACCCCCTAGTCACTCCACAGTCTTTCCCACCCTGATCTCTCTCATAGCCCCTCTCTCTCATCCCTCGCACTCTCTGATCTCTCTCTGATCCCTCTCTCTCTCAACCCTCTCTCTCACCCCTCTCTCTCACACACCTCTCTCTCTAATCCCTCTTTCTCTCACCCCCCCTCACACCTCTCTCTCTCTCACCCTCTCTCTCTCAACCTCTCTCACCCCTTCTCTCTCAACCCATCTCTTACCCCCTCTCTCAGCTCTCTCTCTCTCTCAGCCCCCCTAGTCACTCCACAGTCTTTCCCACAGTGATCTCTCTCACACACACTCTCTCTCACCCTCTCTCTCTCACCCCTTCACTCTCTCAGCCTGTCTCTCTGTCACCCCCTGTCTCTTTCTCACCCGCTCTCTCTCCCACATTCTCTCCCTCATCCCCTCTCTCTCACCTCCCTTTATCTCTCAACCCTCTCTCTCTTACACCTCTCTCTCACACCTCTCTCTCTCACACACACACTCTCTCTCTCACCCCTACTCTGTCACCCCCTCTCTCGCAGCCCCTCTCTCAGGCCATCTCTCTCTCACCCCCTCTCTCTGTTTCACCCCTCTCTCTCTCACCCCTCTCTCTCACCCCCTCTCTCTCAGCCTGTCTCTCTGTCACCCCCTGTCTCTTTCTCACCCGCTCTCTCTTCCACCCCTTTCTCCCTCAGCCCTCTCTTTCTCTCACCCCTCTCTCTTTCACCCCCATTTCTCTCTCACTCTCTTGCTCTTACCCGTCTCTCTCTCACACACACCTCTCTCTCTCTCTCACACACACCTCTCTCTCACCCCCTCTTTTGCACCCTCTCTCTCTCATGCATCCTCTCTCTCACTCCCCTCTCTCTCTTACACCTCTCTTTCACACACCGCTTCTCTGTCTCTCACCTGTCTCTCACTCTCACCCCTTTCTCTGTCTCTCACCCCACTCCCTCTCACCCCTTCTCTCTCACTCCCTCTCTCACCCCCTCTCTCCCGGGCCCTCTCTTTCAGCCCCTTGCTCTCTCACACCCCCCCTCTCTTTCTCACACACCTCTCTCTCAACCCCCTGTCTCTCTCAGACTCCTCTCTCTCTCTCCCTCTCTCTCTCAACCCTCTCTCTCACCCCCCCTCTCTCACACCCTTTTCTCTCTCACCCTCTCTCTCACACACCCCTTCTCACTCACCCCCTCTCTCACCCCCTCTCTCTCAGGCCCTCTCTTTCAGCCCCTCTCTCTCACACACCCCTCTCTCTCACACCCTCTCTCTCACGCCTCTCTCTCAACTTCTCTCACTCACCCTCTCTTTCTCAGCCTCTCTCTCTCACACCCACTCTCTATTTCTCACCCGCTCTGTCTTCCATTCCGATCTCTCTCTTACACCGTGTCGCTCCCTCACCCTCTCTCTCTCACACCTCTCTCTCTTACACCCCTCTCTCTCACCACTCTCTCTCAGCCCTCACTCTCTCTCTGCCCTCCTCCCTCTCTCCTCAGTCTCTCCCACCTGATCTCTCTCGCACACCTTCTCTCTCAAGCCTCTCTCTCACCATCTCTTTCTCTCACCCTTTCTCTCTTACCCCTCTCTCTCAGCCTGTCTCTCTTTCACCCCTGTCTCTTTGTCACCCGCTCTCTCTCCCTCACCCTTCTCTCTCTTACCCGTATCTCTCTCTCTCACCCCTTCTCACTCACCCTCTCTTTCGCAGACCCCCCTCTCATCCCCTCTCTCTCCCCAGTCTCTCCCACACTGATCTCTCACAGCCCCTCTCTCTCGCTCACCCCTCGCACACACTCTCATCCCTCTCTCTTCGTCCCTCTCTCTTCATCCCTCTCACTCACACCTCTCTCTCTCACACCTCTCTCTCTCGCCCCTTATTTCTCGTCCCCTCTCTCTCACCCTCTCTCAGGCCCCCTCTCTCTCTCACCCCCTCTCTCTTACACCGCTTCTCTCTCACTCACCCCTCTCTCACTCTCACCCGTCTCTCTCTCTCAATCTCTCACTCTCACTCTCAGGCCCCCCCCTCTCTCTCTCTCTCTCACCCCTCTCTCTCACCCCCCTCTCTCTCACCCCCCTCTCTCTAACACCGCTTCTCTCTCTCTCACCCCTCTCTCACTCTCACCCGTCTCTCTCTCTCCCCCTCTCTCTCACCCTCTCTATTCTGACACCCCTCTCTCTCACATCGCCCTCTCTCTCTCGCCCTCTCTCCCTCTCCTACCCCTCTCTATATCTCACACCTCTCTCTCTCACCGTCTCTCTCATCCCTCTCTCTTCATCCCTCTCTCTTCATCCCTCTCTCTCACACCTCTCTCTCTCACACCTCTCTCTCTCGCCCCTTCGCTCTCATCCCCTCTCTCTCTCACCCTATCTCTCTCAGGCCCCCTCTTTCTCTCTCACCCCTCTCTCTCACCCCTCTCTCTCATACCTCTCTCTCACCCCCCTCTCTCTTACACCGCTTCTCTCTCTCTCACCCCTCTTTCACTCTCACCCGTCTCTCTCTCTCACCCTCTTTCTCACCCTCTCTATTCTGACACCCCTCTCTCTCACATCGCCATCTCTCTCTCACCCTCTCTCTCTCTCCTACCCCTCTCTATATCTCACACCTCTCTCTCTCAGCGTCTCTCTCACCCCCTCTCTCTCAGGCCCTCTCTTTCAGCCCCTCGCTCTCTCACACCTGTCTCTCTCTCACCCTCTCTCTCTCAACCCTCTCTCTCAACACTCTCTATCTTACCCCTCTCTCTCTCACCACCTCTCTCTCACACCCTCTCTCACTCTCTCTACTACCCCTGCATTTCTTACCCCTTTCTCTCTCACCCCTCTTTCTCTCACCCTCTCCCTCTCACCCCTTCTCTCTCACCCCCTCTCTCTCTCAGTCCCAACCATTCAGCCTCTCTCTCTCACACATCCCTCTCTCACACACACCTCTCTCTCAACCCCGTCTCTCTCACACCCCTCTCTCCCTCATCCTCTCGCTCACATTCCCCTCTGTCACACACCTCTCCCTCTCACCCTCTCTCTCTCTCACGCCCCTCTCTCTCACCCCTCTCTCTTACCCCTCTCTCTCTCACTCCTTCTCTCTCACCCCCTCTCTCACCCCCCCTCTCTCAGCCCTCTCTCTCTCCGCCACCGTCTCACTCTATCCCCAGTCTCTCCCACCCTGATCTCTCTCACGCACCTTCTGTATCACACCTCTCTCCCTCATCCTCTCTCTCACTTTCCCCTCTCTCTCACACACGTCTCTCTCTCACCCCTCTCTCTCTTTCCCCTCTCTCTATCTCACCCCCTCTCTCTCAGGCCGTCTCCCTCTCTCTCTCTCTCCCCTACCTCTCACCCTCTCTCTCTCACCCCTGTCTCTCTAACTCAGCCTGTCTCTCTCTCTCTCACACCCCCTCTCTCCCTCACCCCTCTCTCTCCCTCACCCCTCTCTCCCTCACCCCTCTCTCTCTTGCCCGTCTTTAACTCTCCCCCACCTCACCCCCTCTCTCTCTCAGCCTGCCTCTCTGTCACCCCCTGTCTCTTTCTCATCAGCTCTCTCTTCCACCCTGATCTCTCTCACACCCACTCTCTCCCTCAACCCTCTCTCTCCCTCACCCCTCGCTCTCTCTTACCCGTCTATCTCTCCCAAACCCTCTCTCTCACCCCTTCTCTCTCACCCCCTCTCTTTCACCCTCTCTCTCTCAGCCTGTCTCGCGCTCACCCACGTCGCTTTCTCACCCGCCCTCTCTTCCACACCGATCTCTCTCACACCCCTTCTCTCCCTCAACCCTCTCACACTGACCCCTCTCTCTCAAGCCCTCTCTCTCACCCCCCTTTCTCATCCCCCCACCCTCTCTCTCTCAGCCTGTCTCGCTCTCACCCCTTCTCTCTTTCACACCTGCTCGCTCTTCCACCCCGATCTCTCTCGCACTCACTCTCTCCCTCACCCCTCTCTCTCCATCACCCCTCTCTCCCTCACCCCTCTCTCTCTCCATCACCCCTCTCTCCCTCACCCCTCTGTGTCTCTCACCCCACTCTCTCTCTTGCCCGTCTCTCTCTCACCCCCTCTCTCACAGCCTGTCTCTCTCTCTGTCACCCCCTGTCTCTTTCTCACCAGCTCTCTTCCACACCGATCTCTCTCACACCCCTTCTCTCCCTCACCCCTCTCTCACTGACCCTCTCTCTCAACCCCTCTCTCTCAACCCCGTCTCTCATCCCCCCACCCTCTCTCTCTCTCAGCCTGTCTCGCTCTCACCCCTTCTCTCTTTCACACCTGCTCTCTCTTCCACCTCGATCTCTATCACACCCCTTCTCTCCCTCACCCCTTCTCTCCCTCACCCCTCTCTCTCCCTCACCCCTCTCTCCCTCACCCCTCTCTGTCTCTCACCCCATTCTCTCTCTTGCCCATCTCTAACTCTCACCCCCTCTCTCTCAGCCTATCTCTGTGTCAACCCCTGTCTCTTTCTCACCAGCTCTCTCTTCCACCCTGATCTCTCTAACACCCACTCTCTCACTCACCCCTCTCTCTCCCTCACCCCACTCTCTCCCTCACCCCTCGCTCTCTCTTACCCGTCTCTCTCTCACACACCCTCTCTCTCACCCCTTCTGTCTCACACCCTCTCTTTCACCCTCCCTCTCTCAGCCTGTCTCTCTCTCTCACCCCCTGTCTCATTCATAGCCCCTCTCTCTTCCACCCCGATCTCATATCACACCCGCTCTCTAACTCACCCCCCTCTCTCTCTCACCCCTCTTTCTCTTACCCATCTCTCTCTCTCACACATCCTTCTCTCTCAAACTCTCTCTCTCACCCCTTCTCTCTCACCCTCTCTTTCACAGCCCCTCTCTCTCTCACATCCTCTCCCTCACCCCAGTCTCTCCCACCCTGATCTCTCTCAGAGCCACTCTCTCACTCACCCATCCCTCACTCTCTCATCCTTCTCTCTCTCACACCTCTCTCTCACCCTCTCTCTCTCTCTCAGGCCCTCTCTCTCTCTCTCACTCCTCTCTCTCTTACCCCTCTCTCTTTTACACCGCTTCTCTCTCTCTCACCCTCTCTCTCACCCCTCTCTCTCACCCTCTCTCTCACCTCTCTTTCTCTCACCCTCTCTCTCTCACCCCTTCTCTCTCACCCCCACTCACACACCCCTCTCGTCACACACCTCTCTCTCAACCCCGTCTCTCTCACACCCCTCTCTCTCATCCCCACTCTCTCACCCCTCTCTCTTCCCCCCTCTCTCTCACACACCTCTCGATCTCACCCTTCCTCTCAACCCCCTCTCTCTCACCCCTCTCTCTCTCTTACCCGACTCTCTCAAACCGCTTATCTCTCACACCCTCTCTCTCTCACACCTCTTTCTCACCCCTCTCTCTCACCCCTCTCTCTCTCTTACCCCTCTCTCTTTCACCCCCCTTACGTCTCTCTCTCTCTCACTCCCTCTCTATCCCCCACTCTCACTCACCCCTTCTCTCTTTCTCACCCGCTCTCTCCCCCACCCCGATCTTTCTCACCCTCCCTCTCTCTCACCCTCTCACCCTTCTCTCTCTTCCCCGTCTCTCTCTTACGCCTCTCTCTCACCTTCTCTCTCTCACCCTCTCTTTCTCTGCCTGTCTCTCTCTCTCTCACCCACTCTCTCACCCCCCTCTCTCTCACCCTCTCTCTCTCACCCCTCTCTCTCTCACCCCTCTCTCTCATTCCTCTCTCTCAGCCCCCCGTCCTCTCTCCCCAGTCTCTCCCACCCAGATTTCTCTCACACACCTTCTCTCATACCCCTCTCTCTCTTTCCCCTCTCTCTGTCTCACCCCCTCTCTCTCAGGCCCTCTCTCTCTTTCACCCCTCTCTCTTTCACCCTCTCTCTCTTTTACCTCCCTCTTACCCTCTCTCTCTCACCCTCTCTCTCTCACCCCTCTCTCTCTAACTCAGCCTATCTCTCTCTCACCCCCGTCTCTTTCTCACCCGCTCTCTCTTCCACACCGGTCTCTCTCATAGCCCTTCTCATCCTAACCTCTCTCTTTCTTACCCTTCTCTCTAAACTGCGCTCTCTATCCCGCTCTCTCACCCCCACCCTCTCTCTCTCTCTCTCTCAGCCTGTCTCGATCTCACCCCTTCCTTCTCTCTTTCATACCTGCTCTCTCTTCCACCCCGATCTCTCACCAACCTCTCCCTCATCCCCACTCTCTCTCTCACCCACTTCTCCCTCTCTCAGCCCCCCTCACCCCCTCTCACCCAGCTCTCTCTCACACGCCTCTTACAGCCCCTTTCTCTCAAACCCCTCTCTCTCTCTCAAACCCGTCTCTCTGTCACCTCTCTCTTTCTCTCACCACTCGAACTATCTTACCTTCTCTCCCCCTCTCTCTCCCTCTCTCTCCCCCTCTCTCTCACCCTCTCTCTCTCACCTCTCTCTCCCTCACACACCCCTCTCTCTCATGCCCTCTCTCATCCCATCCCTCTCTCCCACCCTCCCACTCTCACACCTTTCTCTCTCACCTCTCTCTCTCACACCCCTCTCTCTCACCCTCCCTCTCTCATCCCGTCCCTCTTTCCCCCTCCCACTCTCATCCCTCCTCTCTCACACTCTCCCTATCTCATCCATCTCTCTCATCCCCTCCCGCTCTCATCCACCCTCTCTTGCAACCCCTGTCTTTCTCATCCCCTTCTCTCTCACTGCCCCTCTCTCTCACACCCCTTTCTCTCTCACCTTGTTATCTCTCTCCCCCTCGCTCTCTCTCACACTCTCTCTCTCCACCCTGCTCTTTCACTCTCACACCTCTCTCCCTGTCACCCCTCACCCTCTATCCCCTTTACACCCTCTCTCTCCCCGCCCTCTCTCTCATCCCCTCCTCTCTCTCGCTCTATTGCCTTCTGTCTCTCGCTCTCTTTTTCTCTCTCTCATTCCCCTGCCCTCTCGCGCTCTGTCTCACACCACCCCTCTCTCTCTCTGTATACCCACTCTCTTGCACCCTCTTTCTCTTGTTCACCCCATTTCTCTCTCTCTTTTGACCCCTTTCTTCCTCCCTCCTCCTTGCTCTCGCTCTGTCTCTCTCTAGCGCCCACTCTCTCTCCCCATCGCCCTCACACCCCTCTAACTCTCATCTGTTCACTCGTTCTCTCTCTCTGTCTCTCCCTTTCTCTCTCAACCCATCATTCACTGTCTATCTCACCCCCTCTCTCACCCCTTTCGCTCTCTCTCTCTCAAGTCCCATCTCACTCATCCCTCTTTCTCTTGCTGTCCCCCTTTCTCTCTCACCCCTTCTCTATCTCTCCCCCTTTCTCTCAATCCCTCTCTCTCACCCCCTCTCTCTCCCACTCTCTCTCCCACCTCCTCTCTCTCACACCCCTCACATTCACTCTTTATCTGACCCTCTCTTTCTCTCCCCTCTCTCTCATTCTCAGCCCTCTCTCTCTCCCCTCTCTCTTTCTCCCCCTCTCATTATCTCAGCCCTCTCTCCCTTTCTCACCCCTCTCTCTCTCACCCCTTTCTCTCTCACCCCCTCTCTCAACCCCTCTCTCTCACCCTCGCTCTCACCGTCTCTCTCTCACCCCCTCTTCCTCCTCTCTCTCTCACCCGCTCTCTATCACTCTCTCAAATTCCCTCTCTCTCTAAACCCCCTCTCTCTCACCCCTTGCTCTTTCTCTCTCTCTCACCCACTCTATCTCACCCCCGCAACCGCTCTCTCTCACTCCTCTCTCTCACTTTATCAATCTCTCTCTCTCTCTTACATCCTCACCCGCACTCTCTCTCACCACCCCTCTCTCTCTCTTACCCCTCTCTCTCGCCCCCTCCATCTCTCCCACCCTCTCTCCAGTCTCTTTCTCATCCCCTCTCTCTCCTTTTTCACTCCTCTCTCTCACCCCATCTCACTCTCACCCCATTTCTCTCAACCCCTCTCTTTCCCATGCCCTTTCTCCCAGCCTCTCTGTCTCACCTCCAGTCTTTCTCTGACCCACTCTCTCCCACTTTGTCTCTCCCCCTTTCTCTCTCACCCCCCTCACATCGCCCTCTCTCACTCACCCCAATCCCTCACACACCCTTCTCTCTCCCACCCCCTGTTTCTCTCACCCTCTTTCTCTAACCCATCTCTCTCATCCTCTCTCCCTCTCTCAACCTCTCTCTCTACCTCCTTCTCTCTCAACCCCTCTCTCATTCTCCCCCACTCTCTCTCAACCCCTTTCTCTCACCCCTCTCTTTCTCCCTCAACCCCTCTCTCTCCCATGCCCTTTCTCCCAGCCCCTCTCTGTCTCACCTCCAGTCTTTCTCTGACCCACTCTCTCCCCTTTGTCTCTCTCCTTTCTCTCTCACCCCCCTCACATCGCCCTCTCTCACTCACCCCACTCCCTCACCCAACCCTCTCTCTCCCACCCCCTGTTTCTCTCACCCTTTCTCTCTAACCCCTCTCTCTCATCCACTCTCCCTCTCTCAACCCCTCTCTCTACCCCCTTCTCTCTCAACCCCTCTCTCACTCTTCCCCAGTCTCTCTGAACCCCTTTCTCTCACCCCCCCTCTCTCTCAACCTCACTC